>NC_090921.1:1048897062-1049522062 GCF_040938575.1 Ambystoma mexicanum | reverse complement strand
CCACCAAAAGTGTCTTCTGATTAACTCCAATGAGGCTGCTCGACGCTTGTGTCCTGCTGTGGGTGAATCATGACACCATGATAAGGCCCTGGTCTGGAGCTCTTGCATAGGTAGATACAGCTGGTTCTCTTTAAACCAGGATCTTCTCTTCTTGTTTATTGACCTTTCCTGTGGTATAGAAGCATCCTTCTGAGCGTTATATACCTGTTGGAGAAACAAGTTAACAGTGCCTATGAATCTCTTCCCAGACAACAAGAGTTCTTGTCCAGTATATTTTCCTGATTCTTCTCCATAACTCTGGAAAAGGGCATCTGCTAGTTGATTGTCCTTCCCAGGCACATAGGTGAGCTCAAAGTCAAATTGAGAAAAGAAATATGCCCACCTTGGGTGACGTGAATTCTGGCACCCCATTTGTTGCAATATACTCAGGTTTCTGTGGTCGGTACATACACAAAAAGGATGTTGGGCCCCTTGCAGCAAATGCCTCCATTCCTCACAGGCTTGTCTGATAGCAAGAAGCTCCTTTTCTAGTACCGAACAGTTCCTTTCACTTGAATTTAGAGTCCTTGAAAAGTATGCAATGGGGTCTTCTTTTTCCTGCAGAAGAGCAGCACCTATAGCTCTGTGGGAGGCATCGGTCTCTACAATGAAAGGTAGTGTTTGGTCTGGCTGTCTGAGTACTGGTGCAGTGATAAAAGCCTCTTTCAGTTGGTTGAATGCTTGATCAGCTTCCGAGTTCCATTCAAACTTTACCCCTTTCTTCAGTAAAGCAGTGATGGGTAGAACCATCTTTCAGAACCCGCTGATAAACTTTCTATAAAAATTTGCTAGACCCAAAAAACGTTGTACATCTTTGACTGAACCAGGTATGGGCCATTTAGTTATTGCTTCTGTCTTGTGTGGGTCCATCTCAATCCAATTGGCACTTAGGATGAAACCCAAGTATGAAACGGTAGAACCTTCAAATATGCATTTTTCAGGTTTGGCTAGAAGGTTGTTTTGACGTAGTCTTTGTAGCACCTCTCTGACATGTTGACAATGAGTTTCCAGTGTGTTTGAATAAACCAGGATGTCGTCCAAATATACTATCACAGATGTGAATAGTAGATCTGCGAAGACTTTGTCCATGAACCGTTGAAATTGAGCAGGGGCGTTGACCGACCCGAAGGGCATTACACGATACTCATAATGCCCTAGGGGTGTCCTGAAGGCCGTCTTCCACTTGTCCCCTTCTTGTATTCTGAGCAGTTGATACGCACCCCTCAGATCTAGTTTGGTGAACCATTTGGCCCCCTGTACGGCTTCCATGATATCCTAATGAGAGGCATCGGATATCTAGCTCTGATGGTCGAGCTGTTGAGACCTCTATAATCTATACAGGGTCTGAGTTCTGTGGTCCCTTTCTTGGAAATGAAGAACAGCGATGCTCCAGCTGAGGAAGTTGATTCTTGAATCAAACCATTTTGAAGGTTGGTGTTGAGGCAATCCCTTAAGGCTTCCTTTTCTGGGAGGGATAACAGGAACATGCATCCAAATGGAACCACTGCACCAGTAATAAATCTATTTTACAGTCTTCCTGCCTGTGAGGAGGTAAAGGTCGGGGTTGTATGTCCAGAAAAACACCTGTATATTCTCTGTATGCCATGGGAACAATATTCACACTATGTACAGGTATCGGTTCTTCGTGAGTCAATGGTTTCTCCTTAGAGTTGAAGCAAGAGCTGGAACAAAAATCCGAACGGAACTCCACTGTATTTGATTTCCAATCTATAAAAGGATTGTGCTTTCTAAGCCATGGAATTCCTAATATGACTGGAAAATGAGCTGCTTTTATTAGATTAAAGCTCAGTCGTTCTTGGTGAAAATGCATCTGTACTGATATTTCCTGAGTTTCTTTGATGATAGGTCCTGAAGTCAAAGGAGTGCCGTCAACACATTCAACTGGAATAGGTTGGGGTTTTACCTTTCTCGGTACTGATTGTGTTCTTGCCCATTGGTCGTCCATAAAGTTACCAGCCGCCTCACAGTCTAGCATAGCAAGACATTCCACTTCGGGATGGTTAGCCCATCTGAGAACTACCTTAAATACCATTAAATAATGGGAGATGTCTAAGGTGACAGATGGGGTGGGTAAACAGGGATTGACAGTTAAAACCCCTTCCTTGTCCCTGCTCAGAGTCGGGGTCTTTCATTTCCTGCTTTCCGGGGAGGAACCTCAGGACAGTCACGGAGGAGGTGTTTCTCTGAACCACAATACAAACAAAGGTTTAGATCCTTCCTTCGCTTTCTCTCAGCCGCTGTCAAAGGTCCTCTAGTTGATCTGATCTGCATTGGTTCTTCTGGCCCAGATGTTAGAGGAACATTTTCTGAAGTTATCGGTACGCTAGGAGGCAACGGAGGGTAAGAATTGGGTCTTCTTTTATCTGCTCTCCTTTCAGAAAGGCGGTACTCAATCTGCAGGGCCAGTGTAACCAAGTCCTGAAATGTAGAGGGTCTGGCAATTCTTGCCAACTCATCTTTGATTTTATCTTGCAATTCTCTCCTGAATAACGTTTGTTTGGCAGAGTCCGACCATCCAGTTTCATGTGCTAATCTTTGAAAGGTAGACACGTATGTTTGTACATCTGAGGAACCTTGTCTTGTGTCCAATAGGTTTTCATAAGAGGAATACTGTACTTTGGGTCTTTCGAACCGAGTCCGAAACAGCTGTGTAAACTGTCCATAATCATTCAGTACAGGATCTGAGCCTGTCACCTATGGAGTAGCCCATGCTACAGCGTTACCCGTTAAGTTGGATATAAGGAAACCGACCATAGCTTTGTCAAGTTCATATGTCTTAGAACAGAATGTGAAATATATTAAACATGCATCCAAAAACTCTTTGATTCTTTTTGGATTACCGTCGTATTTACCACACGATAAAGGTAACAAGGGAAGGTCTCCTCTGACCTCCTCTCTCTGAAGTAACTGTTGTCTGATGGCTGTATTATCTGCCCTGAGGGCAGCATTGTTGGTTTTCAGATTCTGTACTTCTACATTGATCCCTTGTATAGCGTTAATTAATTCCTGATATTGTTCCGGGCTAGCCATCCTTTGGCGTTGCAAACTCTCAGACTTTGCAGTAATACTTAATGATTCACACTTAAAGTCTCCCACCTCCTCTGCCTCCTCACCTGTTGGCACTTCGTCGGATGAGCTCTCGGAAGATATGTCTCTTCTTTCACGCCAGGAGTCGTTAGACTTTTCTTTGCAGGTTTTAGGATAAGCTCGTCTGGAAGCCACACTGCCTAATAGCCATAAGCCGGCAGTTGGGGCCTCCAGTGAGTCCACCCCACTTTCAGGGAAAATCCTTGCCGAAAAACCCTGATGTAGACCTTCTACTGATGGTATCTTGAATCCCAGGTAAGTATGATCTTCTCTCCTGTTCTTGATTCCTTTCCGATAGTGGATACTACAATTCCCAAGATGCACTGAATCTGGTTGCGTGAATGACAAGGAGCATACAATCCAGCTGTGAGGAACCAGCGTTGCAGTGTCCAACAGAAAAGGGATCCAGAAGGTAAGAGGAGGAGCAGAATAAGGAAGTAAGCACAGAAATGAGAAGGCGGTACCGAAAATACGGTAACCGTAGCCGCTACTGAGCCCGAAGGAGGCGTTCAAGGATAACGCGGAAGGGCGGCTCAGGAGCAGGACGCTACGGAGAAAGGCAAAGAAAGAGGAACAGAGGAAGAACAGAGAAATGAGTGAAAGTGTGCAGATACGGAACACTCGAGCAGCGTGTAAACCCAAAGGAAAGCGCAGGGTTGCAATGCGCCGAGTGAAGCTTCCGACGCGTATTTAAACACGTCATCAAAAACAAGAACAAAAAATTGGTATGCTGCACTAGCTTCCACGGAATCGGAGATGGCTCATCCCTTCCTCCATTGTTCCCATAACTTCCAGTAGGGACGAATCATGACACTGACATGCTCGAATCTCAGGGATCCTCCATAGACTGCCTTGGGCTCATACATCACCTATCGGTTGGTAGTACCCATCTCCATGGTCACCCCACCCTCCACACATGGAGAGCCAGGTTGGGAACTTTGTCACACCCATCATGATTTCTCAGACCAATCCCCGCTCTGGAATAAGGGTTCAGATGAACAGCACCAAGGCCACTGAATGCACTTGTAGAACTCCCGGAAGCTGCTTATTTACCCCTGTGAGCCTGAAAGCCAATTTCCTCTGCTGAACCTATGCTGCTCTGAACCAGGCTTTACAGCAAGGTTGCTTCTTTGCGTTGTGCTTCAACTCTGCTTCTGTTTATTTTTGTTTAGTGCAGCTCTTCTGTACATCCCTGTCTGTTCTTGTTGTTGGACAACTTCTAGGTATACCCCCAGATAATAGCTTGTTCATGTGTGCTGCTGTTTTTCCATGTGCCCATGCATGTTCAGTTTTCTCCACTTACAATTACCCTTTCCTGAGTCCAGCATAAATTCCTTAGCTATCATATGCATGTATGTTCGAGTACTAACTAGTTCCAAACCCCTTTGGTTATCAGTTTCAAGACTGAGTTCACTTGTGACAGCTAGCCATGTTCTCAACGCTCTGTTTGGCCAATCTGCTCTATTTTACCCCATGTCTTTTTTTGCCCTAGTTTACTTGTCCTTGATATCCAACAACTGAATCTTATTTCCAGTTTAGTTATCCAATCCAGTTTTCTATGCTCTATTCTTTCCTATTCCAATGGTACCAGTTAGTATAGCAGTTCACATACAGAGAAGACCCCGACCTCTTTTCCCAAATGAAAATGGGTAACTCTGCCAAAGCAAATTAATGGTCTCACCCCTGATCTCCCTAAAGACTCCAGTCAGTTTATGGACACAGCAAACAAACTATTCTTTTCTCACTGGTGGTTTGTGAGTTGTGGTCCTTCAAGAGTGGTGTTATATCGAGGATCCCACAAGCCCTCTTTCTGGCTAGTAAATGTGTAAAATGGCATACCCCATAACGACAGATAACTGCTCTATTATTTGCAGTTTCACTGGCGTGCATGCGGTCAACTTGAGATCATGGCCCGCAAACATTGGTCCCAAGTTCTAATAGACACACATTCACTCTTCTTGCAGCATTCATTAACCATCCCTTAGCACAAAGTGGAAGACATTTCAACTGTGGCTTCAGCCGTGGGTAAATGATAGAAGGCTTCCAAAAAATTATTCTGGAATCAAGCAGCAGCCATTCACAGGGCCCCTTGATTCCAGGATAGCAGGGTGGGTCTTCAAGTGCTCGGCCCACAGAACCATGGGTCAATTAGTTGTCATTCACAATAAATCTGTTGCACCAGAACAGGGCCAAGTAAGCAGAACCAATCTTGAAGTACATATCATCAAATGTGTACACACACAACCTCATAAAGGAGACAATTAACATAGGCAGGGAACCCTTGTGAGAGTTTGCAGGTAGACAGCTACAGTGAGAGACCAGTGAGAAGAGAGAGAGATTGGGCGAAGCATGAGTGCAAGGAAGGAAAGAGGAGGCTAGAGTAAGAGTGAGGTGTAGGGAGCATAGAAAAAACACTAGCGACATAGAGAACACCTGAGACAGAAAGAGGTTGCTAATCCTGGAAAGATAGAGGGTGCTGGAGAAGAGAACACAAGTAGCGAAGGAATAAATAGTAGGAGGAGGTGGGCGAAATTAGGGAAACCAGAATTGGTGAAGCAAAGAAGGGCAAAGAGTAGAGGGGGACAAGTAGAGGTGAAAAGTGGAGCCATTCGGGGCCTACATTACCAAAGGGCCAAGGTAGCTAGGTGGAGAGGAATGGATTCCTGTATAACCCAGAGCCTAGAGTTGGTAGGGCCCAAACCTAAACACCCCTCAGCAGACTTACTGCTCTGTACCAAACCTTATTATCCAGTCCAGCCTTGACCACCACCAAGCCAGCATGCATTGCTAATCGTCTTTCAATCTGGAATCTATTTGGCATATTACTGTATATGCTAAACGTCCTCGCCTCCTGAACTCCTGTTTACCTGGTAGAGTCTCAGCTCTGCTTGATCGCTATGTCTGTCCTGGATTAAGCAGCAGGGGGGTTGAGGGATCCTTAACAGACCTGACACTGGACCTCTATTTATGAATGGGGAAAAGGTGCTAATGTTGCAATAAAGACATGTGGGCTGGAGCCAATGGCAACCCCTTGGGACAGATTGCCACCCCAACAGGTTCCTTAGGAGGGGGCACAGAGATGTATTTAAGTAAGCAGGTCGCAGGCAGTTCACTGAGAACTGCAGTGCTCTTCACTCTTTGCTGAAAAAGCTTCTGCTGATTTTTCTCTTCATGCAATTTGTTTTTCTTCTCTGAATGAGGAGGAAAAGCAAATGGCATCAATGTAGCTTATTGACTCTTTCATTTCTGCTGGGAGGTGGTTTGCTCTCTCCTGTCCCATCCAGGATGTGTGAGGCCCTGCCTGACCTGTCACAGGTGGGAAAGCAGAGCTGAGATGACAGTCAAGGACTCCCCTGGAAGCTTGTGCAACTTGTGACCGGGTAAGGGGAGCCATTCTCTTTCAGTGACTGGAGCCTAAGGCAAGGGGCAGAAATCCAACTATGCATGTAGGACACCTGGAGCGCCGCCTGGGATGCATTACATCAAGCTCTCCCTGAGTCTCGTGGAACTTGCAGCTGGGAAAAGATGGCCACCCTGTGTCAGTGGATGGAGCCGAAGGTCAGGGGCAGCACAACTGGTGCTTTTACTGCTACAAATTAGAGCTTACCACACCAGAGAAGACTGAAACTCCTCCCAGGTCTTTGGAAGTTGCACCTGGGTAGGAACAGCCACCCAGAGTCATTGGCTGGAGCCTAAGAACAGTAATGGCACCTGCATGCAGCCCGAAGCTCTAACTGGGCCACATTAGAACCTACTCCTCTAGGTCCTTGTTGAACTTGTAGCTGAAAACCAAGGCTAGGGTCAGCATCTCAAGTGTTCTTGTGTGAGTTCTGGAGTCTGACTGGGATACATTAGAGCTGACCCTTCTAGGGAAGAGTAGGATTCCTCTTTGGGCTTGTCATGGCTCTGACTGGGTAGTGGCTGGGGCTCCAGGGAGGTGCAGTACCCACAGAGCAGTACTGGGGCTCAACAGAGCTTACCCCTGCAAAGAAAACTGGGGCTCTTCATGGTGCTTGTGGAGCTTCTCAAATGGGTAGTGACACACACCCTTTGTTGGATATTGGATCCCATGGCCAGGGGCAGCACCCCTGGAGCTCTGACACATTATTGCTTACTGCACCATGAATGGCTGGTATGCTTCTGGGGCTCATTAAACTTGTGAACGGGTAGCAGCAGCCATCCTGGATTAGTGGCTGGAGCCCAATGCAAGGGAATACGCCAAAGTGCACACGTGGGGCTCCTGGAGCCCTGAGTGGGGCCTGGAGGGCAGTAGAGCATACACATCCAGATAAGGCTAGGCTAACTCCTGGGGCTTCTGGATCTTGAGACTGAATGCAAACAGCCACAGCAGGCCGGTGGCTGGTATTCAAGACCAGGGGAAGCACCCAAATATGCTGCTGCAGCTTTAACTGGGCTCTCCTCTCCAGGGAAGACTATGACTCTTCATTTGGCCCTTTGAACTCGGAACTAGCTATGGTGCAGCTGCTGGAAGTTTAACTGTGACACATTAAAGCTTAAACCTTCAGTGAAGGCCGGTATTGGGGCTTGTGCAAATCATGACTAGGTAGGGATAGCCTCCCTGGGTCAGTGGCTGGAACCCAAAGACAAGGGCAGCACCCCAAAACTGTATTCAGGGCTTATGGTGCTCTGACTGGGACACATTAGAGCTTGCTCCCTCAGAGAAGGCTGGGGACTCCTCCTGAGGATTGCGGAGTAGGGCCATCCCCGGTTGCTGGCTGGAGCCCAAAGCAAGATGCACCTCCTCAGTGTACATACAGGATTCAAGGAATGTTGACTAGACACATTAGAGCAACCCTTCCAAAGAAGTCTGGGACTCCTCGTGGGCCTGTGGAGCTCAGGATTGTCCCCAACCTCCAACCTATGTTCAGTGGCTGGAGTCTAAGGCTGGCAGCAGCTCCTCAGGTGTTCTTCTAGGACTCCTGTAGCTGTGATGAGACACTGTGGGATATTTGGACCCATTCCAATGTGCCTCACTGCATCACTTTACAAATGGTGAAAGAAACAGCCCAAACGGATGTGCTGACTCCTGTTTGCGCCAAAATCTTCAAAACTGCCTTTGGGACACAACCGGAAAAAGTATGCACACCCTGCCACACACAGTCAGGGGGGGTGAAAACAGAATTCTCACTACAGGAGCATGCCAGTGGGCTCTGCCACATGCATCATGGAGCAAAGCAGCAGAATTGTGCTGAAAACCGAAAATGCCTTTTAAAATGTTAGCTTTACAACCTTAAAATGTGCTGTTTTTGGCACCAGATCCATTCATTTCCATTGAATCATTGAGATTAAAAGGGTAGTGCAATGCCCAGGATCATCTGGTGTGGCTCAGAGGAACGGGGCCTCATTGGCCGACAGCTCTATAAAATGTATCTAAGGAAAAAGCATCCCAGGAACCTTTATTTTAATTTCCACTGGAAAAACGCGGCTAAAATTGCAACAAGTAACAGAGTCAGCTGTGCAGAGAGAAACTCTAAACAAAGACAGGAAACATGTATCCAGACTGCAAACAATCCCAGCACTCAAGGGAAGAACTAATGCCGTATAAAAGGTGTATGTGCTGCATAGGAAAATCGGATTTAAAGAAATCCAGTTTGATGTGCTTTTTATGAATGAAATGCAAAATCGCCTGTTGTGAAAGCATGTTTTTGTTTAAAGGCTTAATTCTTTAAGAATGTCAAAGGATTGCTAATATAAAAATCCACCTATAAACTGTGTTCATTTTATATGTTTAAATTAAAGATTTAGGTGAAACTCAAGTTAAATCCAGTCTTGAGTTAATTAACTATTTAAAAATCAAAACAATTCTGCTCTGGCAGTCCTTAGCCTGGGAAAGGTTGACACTTCACTGCTGCAGGAAAGGCTAATTGCTGCTGGGAGGCATCGCACACTCATAACAAAGGACCTCATTAGACATTCATCTGGGCCCCAGGTGAAGACAGTAAAAGGACTTGCCATTTGCTCACACTTGGGAAGAAAGGAAAAACAAACTGACATGTGATTTTTGGATTTAAAATGCTTATTTGCCACTGAATTTCAAGACATTTAACTTGGCAGTAAGAATAAGTAAACGGGTGAAAAGTACATACATATAAATCTGAACGTTTGAAAACTTGGTAGGATTTCTTACTGCGCAAGGAACTAAAGTTATGAAAAATTACTAATTGCGCAGACACTATTAATGCTGCACATCTAATATTGTGTACCCATGTTCTAAGGGTGATTGCACATATCCGTACCGAATTATGAAATGTTAGGCCAAACCTTTATGATTAAAATTGCCAAAATTCAATAGAAAGACAAAACCAGGTCCCACTGACTTGGGAGTTGGATGTAAATCTGACCCACGAAATATGTAATTTATGTATCCGATTTTCTTAGAGGGCATAAGTACATAAATATGTATTTGTGGGAAAGTTAGATTTTGGTCCCAATAACTATGGGAGGTTTCCAGACTATATCATAAAACATGACAACCCTTTCTGTCATCCAACCAGCCAAGAGCAAGGCGGGAACTGTGCCTTTGACCAATCATAGCCTTGTGGGTGTGGGTTGTAAGTCTACCCCTACCATAAAGTGAGTGATGTCATTTGGCAGGATACATAAGGGAACCTCACAACACACAGGGACACACTGATTCCCGACTCCATCCTGATTTCCACGTGGTGCCCTGTTCCTGAATTCTCCATCTTGTTCCTGATTCCAGATTTCTTTACAAAGCCAAGGCCCTCAGCATTGCTGAACTCCTTTTCAGCTAGGCCCAAATCCTGAAGTAATCCCAAAACGTAAGGGAAGCAATTTTGAACCAGTTTGTCTTGCTACCATAAAGGCTTGCCTGCTGAAACTAGCCATCTCACTGATCTTCAGTGTCCAGCAACCAGAAGGGCCAATCCAATCCAGTTCAGTACTGTCTGAGTTGCCAGTCCAGTTGACCAGAACCGCCCAGCTGACCTATCCCGCCAGATGTGCCCTGCTGTTCTCAAGACCCGATCCGGGATGACCAGAGCCCTTGATGGTCCAAAATCTTAAATTAAAGTGGACTGTAAGTATCAATAGGAATCATAGTAAACCATAGTAAATTGCCTTACATTGTCCTATCCCAATCTATAACCTATCCGATCTTTAACTTAAGAACCAATAATATTGTCAGAACCATTCTTGCAACTCTGTCTGTGATTCCGAGTGTTAGCAATATTATCTTCATTTTGTTTTACTAAACCATAAGCCATTAGTGATTTGGATTAAATAAAGTAATTCCCGTAAAGAAAACGGGGTATCCGCCACGTGAAGGGTTACCAGCGGCCGTGTGTAACTGGAGATTCACGGGTGGCATTCTCTTTTTCTTAGCCATTAATCTAGTTTAAGTAAAATCAACCTGTCATTTTAAACCGATTTTCTGTTTTTTCTGTTCTATTTTTCTTACACGCCTCTCATTCAACCTTGCATAACATCCTCAATTTAATAGCTAGAGACTTCATTTCAACACCGACTTAACCCTAAGACCTTTAGCTACAGCCCAACCAAAAAAACGCATCCAAACAGTATATTTGGCCTGTTTTTCTTAAAAACCGTCTAGTGAAAATTAGCTGGGAATTTGCATTTTTGCAAAGTTTCACACGTGTGATTTCCAATTCAAAGTATTTCCAAACTTGCATGAACTTCTATGATCTAGGGCAATTGGTATTGTGAGAAACCTGAAGGTGTCTCACCCACTAGTCCACAGAGATCTGTCATCCAGGTGGCCAGGACAAGGCCATCGCTTTTGATCCAGTTCCTGGGGGTGGACCAGTGCGGCCTGAATACCCTGACATATCATTTCTTGAACACTTCTTTTACACAGCATTGTTTCCCACACCATTTGTATTTAGAGGCAATGATTGGCAATAGGTTTATTAGTACAGGCCCTTTTATTTTGACAATACACCACTAGGACTGTGTTATTATTGTTTGATGGTCGTAGCTTGCTCCCATCTTTAGATTTGGGATTAGATAGGCGTTTTTCAAACCCTTTTTGAAGTTCATTAAACACCCTTGAACTGTGGTCACTTGTGTCTGTCTTACTGTTGATAGCATGCCTTCCTTGCAGTATCCATCAGCCAACAATCCCAAAAACAACAAACAAGCTGTGGAGTGAAATTGTTGCCCAGTTTTTGCCAGACGTGTTAGAACTCAACTTCTGTGAATTAACATGTATTTATTCTTATTTGTTTATTTGTCACACGCCGCAGCCTGAAGGCTTCAGGGTGCACAAAAAGGAGACCAACATCAAGATAGATAGTTCAGCTAAGAATACTTCCTATGGGTAGGGCAATACTTATTAAATAGAATTGTTTTAAGCTGCTTACGAAAGGGGGGAATCATTTTTCTCTATGTAAGTCGACAGGCAGGTCATTCCAGGTGTGGGTGTAGCCTTTCTAATAGTTTGTGACCTCGGACCGATTCCCCATCTTAGATATATTCGTATCCTGCTTGCAACCGCAGAAACATTTTCGACAGCATAGGGCGATGTCCCTCGACAGTTACCATTCCAGCGTGACATCAATGAAAGTGTAAATAGCACACACTGCACCCGTTACCTCTGTTCCATTTTCCTGCATGCAAAGCATGGTCTGGGAGCGATTCTCTTTGACTGACGTTGTATTACTTTTTGTGATTTTTAACGATGGCTATGCTGAAAGTGGGCTTCAAGAGATGGGCAGACTGTGATTCGCAGATGGAGATCACTGACCTGCACAGTCTTTGGTGCCTCAGGAAAGAGTATGAAGTGATTGAATGCGGCTCCTACCAATCGATTACCAGTAAGGCCTTGAAGGAGAGAAATGTCAAGCTCAGCTTGGTCGGTTTCTAAATCTGACTTCCAAACTTTCGAAGAGAAAAGCTTCCAAAGGTAGGAGATCGACTCGAGACAAGTCTTCAGAAAGGCCCAAAAAAACACTCCAAACATTCAAAGCAATCAAGGACCAGGAGTGATTACCATTATTCATCTTCATGTCGGAAGAAGGATGAAAAACATCATTGTTCGTCGTCTTTGGATTCCTCGCCCGATAAGCGTGGGGTACATTTCCCCAATAAGACTGCCTCGGCAGCCGAATGGGACCCCTTCTGTGAGAGAATGATGCAACTGTTTTAGAAGACGATCCTTCCTGATCCCTCGAAAGAGCCAAACAAGGCTATTGACCCCCATCGTGTCCTCCAAGACTGGCATGGAGTAAAGCAAGTTTTCACCCTGTGGGCCCAAAAGCCTGAGACGTAAGACCTTTGAGATGTCTTCTCAAGTGGGGTCAACAACGTCGACTGCTGAGATGGCATCGAAGCGAAAGGCTTCAGTGATTTCCTCTTCGAAGGAGTCAGTCATTCATAGGGACCTTCAAAGTCGACATCACTGTCGACCTCTGAATATAAATCCCAATCAAAATAGGATTTCTTTAAACCCTTTGGGTCAATTTTCGAGGAGTAGGAAGAGGAGGATGCAGTCATCCCCTTTGGTTATGATCATTTAGGGATTCCTAATATTCTAGAAGATTGTTTACTGAGGAGGGTCAGAGGAATTCTTCGGTTGTATAAATCGTTACTCTGTTTTTTTGCATACAGAAGAATCAAAAACCTAAAACCCTGATGGAAGAGGGGCATCACACGGATGAAAGATGTGGTCACAGTTGGACACAATTAGGCGGTGAGCAGTGTTGAGATTGATAAATCCTCTGCATGGAGTCATACAGAGAGAAAGATGCAACGTTTGCTCCTGACAGATCTTGTTACCAATCATTGAAACTATCAGAAAGGAGGAGGTGCTATGATTAGGAACATTCAACCCAACCCATAGAAGGCCCTATTCTACTCCAAGGAACCTGAGTCAACACTTATATCGCTGCTGTACCTTTGATTTTCATTATGCCTGAGGTTGCAGAAGATGGTGGTGTCATTGATTCCTACAGGACACAGAACATCTACAACAAGTCAAGCTTCATTGTGTGTGCAAGCTCATCACAAATCCAATAGAACTCTTTCGGAAACTTTGTAGCATAATACAAAATTCTACCAAATGGTAATAAAAGTTCCAGGAAGTCCACATACTTTCTTGGGGTATGTGGTTCTGCAAGATGGAAATGGGTGAAGCCTTTGGAATAGATAACTGTAAGCTGTAATTCATTATTAAGAAGCTCCAACGACTCTGGGCAGTCGCATTCCAGTAATGTTAATAACAAAGAGGTGGCTCTGGCCGATACCAGAAAGAAATGTTAATTCCCAATAGATGAGTTCTCACATGTCTGGCGGGGAGAAAATTAACCCCACTACTTGTTTTTTCTATGGAAGGTGCCAAATTATGAGGTCAATTGGATTTCTTGTTAGATTGTTGGTCGAAGGATACCAATTGCCCTGGTTCATATCCTAACCTCTTATGTGCCAAGGGTGTGTAAGGTCACGTTATGGATACAACACATTGGGCCTCATTACGACCCTGGCGGAATTCGGAAAACGATGGCGGAAATGCAATACCGCCATTGAATAGCGCTCGGTGCGACTATGACCCGTCACCGCAAAGTACGAAGCCATTAGCGACACCGTAGTGAACGCCAACGCTAACTGCACCAAGCACGCGCGCGCCCGCCATGCCAAACCGTAAACACCACCATGGCGCAAGGGTACGCTAATTCCGACCCTAGCGGACATGTACCTAACGCCATCAAGCATGGCGGAATGTACCATTCCGCCATGGTGAGAAGTACGGCATCGCGAATCAACCGTAAACGGCCCCACTGAGTGCCTGTACACCGCTCCCTGCCCACAAAGTACAACTCCCCGTAGGTGCAATGAAGTCACAATGCAACCATTGAAATGTACAAGTCACCCATGCATGCCAACGAACAAATGAAACACAAGAGGGGCCAATGGGAGCTGCAGGGCACAGATGGCACGAATACAGAAGCCATCCCAATGGACATGACCACAGTCCCCCACCAAGAAACGCACGCAAACACAGGCACCTGTGACCAGCAATATTCCGAAAATCACATCATTCCACCAGTCCACCTGGCTGACCGGCATCTGTTACACAAAACCCAATCCCCCGCCCCTGAGCATGACAACATTCAAACAGTCATATTGGCAGCCCCCATCCCTGACCTCACGGGCTTCGTAGGCAAACGCGCCCAGTACAGTACCACGCAACTAAACTCCGAAGCTGGAACCCAATGCAGATCTCCTCACAATACATCGCTCCCCAAATAGGAATATGCCACATCACTTGCAAAGAAGAACGCTACACGGGCCAAATCAGAATAGAAATTTAATGCACAACAAAATCACCAAGGCCATACAGCCATCAGGCCATGAACTCCAAAACACATTTCACCATTGTGGGCTGCATCCGCAAGAAATGACCAGCCACTACTTGTGTGACGCCCTGTTCGATCATGGTACACAGAGCCACATTCACGTACGAAAAGGCAACATGGAAGCGCACAGAACCGCAGGGCCGTCCCAATGGGGAGGTACTAGTCCAGCTGAAAGGCCGAAATGTTGCTCCGAGCCACTAGTACTGCGTAAGGGCATGTGGCCCATTGGCGATCGTCCCATAAGATCGTAATGCTGCTCCACTGATTAACACGAAGCAGCAGGTGTCGGGAGTAAAAGCCATCTGCAGGAGTGGCATACAGATGGCAGTGGCAAAAGGGGAGGAGATACCTGTCAACCAAAAGAAAAGAAAAAGAACAGAATGGCCATCAGAACTACATCCGAACAACTCACTTCAATGATCACACTGAATCCACAGCCATATGCATGCTAGCCCACTCCAAAGGATCATCACCACCCCAAAACCACTTGCGACTCATAACCATCTATATCGAGGTGTAAACACCATCACAAACGAGTGTACCTGTGCATGCGTCTGTCAAAACAGAATCCATCTGATGGGATTGTTAACGTGCATGGACACAAGTGTCTGAAGGCGCGTCGAGAAAGGGAGGGCTCAACAAGGCCAGATAGACGATGGACCCACTATGGCAGCCCTGCATCACATAGCGCAGGGGAGGCGGATAGATTCCAAGAAGCCCTGAACATGGCAAACTCTGTATCAAATCATCTGCCCATGCATCCATTCATCATTCCCTCATCCCGGTATAAAAACGCCAGAACATTTACTCACATGACATTAGAAATATCCATTGAGTCTGTGCGTTATGCAGCCTGCAAAATCCACAGTGCCCCAGCCCGTAATTCCAGTGTTGTGAAGTAACATGTATTTGGGAACGTCCGGCCTCATCGCCCACGTCGCTATTGCGCATCCCAAACTATTCATATCAATCATTGCTTCCTCGCCATGGCCCCTGTCTCAAGGACATTGAACAATAGAACGTTATATTTGCAGTCAGACCTGTGGGCATCTCCTCGCCGCGATCTGAAAACCGAAAGCGCCGCCCTTCGAATTCCTCATTTGCAACATCACGTCGAAAAGGCATCTGTGGCCGTTTGAAATCACAAATTAATCCATCTAGTGCGGCTGTGTGTGAAAATGGCAACTGCCTTCACCCACAAATGGGACGCCCCGCCCGTCGGTGCAACTCGGTACATTGATGCATGAGGGCCCACCGTTACTCGAGTACTACGTTCCACTGACCCTTCACAAGTCTGTTCGCGACGGCAAAGATTGTATGTGAAACAATGGGACCATAGCCGAATGTACATATCAACAAATGTTACACGGCCATCGGGTACAAATACATGATTGCAATAGCAAGATGCCATTACCGAATTGCAGCGTTGTGTGCGGGACGTGCTCGGCCAAAGGGGAGAGCAGCTTGCACAGGTGGAATGAATCACCACAGGTGGAGGCCATACAGCCTGAAAACACATAAATTGCACACCCAGTCTCCTCCCACAACCACACCCACTCCGAAATGCTACCGGCAGGACTAGCCATGTTGGCCCTGGGGGACCTGATAGCACTGCAAGTACTCCAACTCCAAGAAGAAGACGAACACCAACTACAACCGGCCGCACGGAGGAGACGCAGGAGGAGGAGGAGGGCAAGGCAGGGCCAGCAAGGGCCGCCAGCACAGCCACTACCACCACGCAGGCAGGCCGCAATCCCACGCCTCCGAGCACATCCGTTCAACCTCACTGATGAGCAGATCCACACCCTCTACCGTTTGGACCGGGACACCATAGCCGCCATTGTGGACATGACACAGGCTGACCTTGTCAGCATGATAGATAGCCCAACCGCCATCCCACCCCTACTGAAGGTGGTGTCTGTACTCCACTTCCTGGCCACAGGCACCTACCAGCACACAGTCGGACAGTTGCATGGCATTTCTCAGCCACTGTTCTCACGGACACTATTGCAAGTGCTCGATGCCCTCCTGCAGCACGCATACGACTACATCTCCCTACCACGCTCGGAGCAGGAAATTACAAACACGAAAGTGGGATTCCATGCACTTGCCGGCATACCGGGTTGCATTGGTGCCATCGACTGCACCCATGTTGAATTGGTCGTCCCACATGCCATGGAGGCCCAGTACCGCAACCGAAAACAATTTCATTCCCTGAATGTACAAATGGTGTGTGACTCCAACAGGATCATTACACATTGTTGTGCCCGATTCCCTGGATCAACCCATGATTCTATGGTCTTGAGGAACTCTACAATACCACGCTACATGGAGCGACACACAGGGAACAGATCCTGGCTACTCGGTGAGTCTCATTACATGCATGATAATGTGGGGTATGTGATTCGGCAATGACCTGGCAGGAAGGGGGGGGGGTGGTGTGCGTACGTAGCAATGGCATTCCACATAATCCGTTTATCGTCCACATACAGGTGATGCTGGATATCCACTGAAGAGATGGCTCCTCACACCAGTCCGGAACCCACGGGACCAGCATGAGGAGGACTACAACCATGCCCACTCACGTACCCGTGTAGTCATTGAACAGGCATTCGGCCTACTGAAGACTCGTTTCCGCTGCCTCAGCAGGTCTGGCGGGGCACTCCTGTACCGCCATGAGAAGGTTGCAAAGATGGTGATGGCATGTGTCATGCTCCACAACATGTGCGTACGTAGAAATGTGCCCATGCCCCCTGACGCAGAACTGCAAGCACCTGATGATGGTCATGATGAGGGTGGGGATGTGGCAGCACCTCAAGGAGTCTGCGAGGCACCGGAGGGCCGTGACATTCGTCAGCATCTCATTGATGCATGCTTCTAGCACTCACGCCTGGTGGCTGATACATGGACACGGTACTCGTGGCACTGTGTGTGTTTGGTACATGCACAATATGGACTGTACGCCTATGATGGCCTAGTACACAATGATCATTGTCCACACATCACATTGGTTGATCGTGCACTGTTTATGGCATATGTGATATCATATTGAACACCCTATCGACCCGCCACCCAAGTGAGCCCAACACACCCCCTCCACCCTCCTACCTCCCCCCCGAACACCAGTGTCCAAAGATGCTCATTGTCAGTGGACTGTCGCTATTGCAAGCCCCCTCTGCGGGTATCAGGGGCACCCCTGCCTGTGGAGCGCAGGTTCCTCCCAGATCTACGTTGGGGGCTGCCCTGGACGGAACTTGCAACGGATGATGTCTCTGCCTGCTCACGTCCATGCATGTCCCTAAGTGTTTGTGAGAGCTCAGTGAGCACACGGCGCACTGCGGCAAGTTCGGCACATACGTCTGTGGACGTCGCATGCAGTTCCCCCCTCAGGCTCTCGGTGCTTCTCTCCATTTGGACTCTCAGGCTCTCGGTGCCACTCTCCATTTGGACTCTCAGGCTCTCGGTGCTAGTCTCCATTTGGACTCTCAGGCTCTCGGTGCTACTCTCCATTTGTGCCCTTAGTGTCTCTGTACTTCTCACCATTTCTGCCCTAAGTGTCTCAGTTGATGTTTCTATGTCTGCCTTAGTGCCCCCACATTCATCGGCATGGTCCTTGAGGAGCGTGGCCAGTTGCTGCTGTTGCACGATTAACTGGTCGAGGGACTGTTGCCTCTGCTGGGCCATGGCCATTTGCGGGGGTGTCACAGAGGGGCTGTTGACCTCATGTTGCCTTGCCACAGGGCTTGTGGGGGATGGCCAGTCGTCGTCTTGTGGGTGCCCCTGCGTGGTATCCTCATGTTGTACGGGATGGGACAGACAGGGGGATTGGGACAGGTCATGGATGGATCTGACTTCGACATCCCCGTCTTCTGTGTCGGAGCATGCTGCCATCAATGGGGTGTCACCTATGGTGCTGCTGCCACCAGAGGCAGTGCCTTCTGTGGCATCCGTTGGGGGGACCTGTGGTGGTGGTGTTGTGGGCATGCTGGCTGCTGGGGTGCCTGTTGATGTTCCCTCCTCTGTGCTGCCACCTGATTTGTGCTGCTGCCGTGTCTTGATGCGTGCAGCTGAGGTGGAGGGTCTTTGGCCGTTGGTCTTGGCCCTCTTTGCAGGTGTGCTGGTAGGGGTGTCCTGATGCTCGTCGTTTGGATCAGACCCTGTGGTGGAGTAAAGGAGGGCGAGGGTTATTAATGGGTCTGTGGGTATTGGAATGGCATTGTATCACATGCATTGGGGTGGTACCTGAGGGTGATTTGGGTCGGGGCCTTGGAGGTGCTTTCATTTGTGTGTGGAGTGAGGGTGCAGTTGTTTGGCAGCCTGCAGTTAGGGTGTGCCTGCTGCACGTGTAGTGGGTGTTTTAGGGTTTTTTAATTATTTATGTATTTATTGTGAGTTTTAAAGTGCGCTATCAGGCCGATGTGTGTGGACGTTCTCCTGCACATGTGTTTCTGTTGCACTATGTGGACACATGGTACTTCACATGATTGGACATTGTGGATTTAGCATTGTTTTATTTGGCCCACCTACCTGAATCTTCGGATGTCTGCACTCCTTTCTCCATCCCTCCGACTCCCTCTATGCTCTCCATTCCGATGGTGGAGGCACAGATTTCTTCCCAGGGGGTCAACTTGATGGGTGATTCAGGACCTCCCCCGGTGGCTGTGGCAATGTTGCGGTTGGCAGAGAGTATGCTGCGGACGCGTATCCGCAGGTCGTCCCATCGCTTTCGGCATTGCTGTGGGGTGCGGGGTGCGGTCCCCACCGCACTTACCCGCTGTGCCACCAGAGCCCATATGGCCTTCTTGTTTGCAAGTGCCGTCCTGGTCATTTGTGTGCAGAAGACGGCGGCAGCATTCTCCTGGAGGGTCTCTGTTAGCACGGTGAGTTCCTCACGGGAGAAGTGGACCTGCCGCTTGCGGTCGCACGCTTTCTTCGCTACTTTTCCCATTTTTCTTGGTTTCGCTAGGGTGGATGACGGGTTGGGGTGTGTCTCAGGGTAGTGTTTTTAGTGGTTGTGTGGTTTTAGTGGTTTTATAGGTGTACGGCGGGATGTTTCCCGTTCCGGGCCCATGTTTTTACTTCCGTTTCCGTATATTTCCGGTCACCGTACTTTCCGGTAGGCGCACACTGCGGTGTCCGCTGTGATGGGTGGCGGTATTGCACCTAGGGCGCCGTACGGCGGCGGTGTGGGCCGTTTTGGGGTCATTTCCGCCATCGCAGACTTTGCACTTCCGCCATGCCGTGGTGCTCGTGCCCGATGGGTCGGAATGGGCCGCACTTTGCTCCTTCGTGCAATGGCGGAAACGCTATTTACGCTGTGGTGGTCCGGTCAGTCACTTTCCGCCAGGGTCGTAATGAGGGCCATTGTACTGTATGACATTTTCCCAAATTCGCCTGCTGAGCTCATGCATGCTTAACTCAGCCTGCCCACCTGAACTGGGATCCAGTCTTGGTGACCTCTAAGGATCTTGGTGAGCCTTGACCTTGACTTGGCAGATTGATAGCCTTTCACCTTCTGCTTACCCAGTGCTTTACCATGAGGTGATGCTTGTGGACCGGTAGTCCTGCTACTGACACAAAGTGGAAGTCCCTACATGGAACATCGCTCCACAAACCTCAGGAGGAGTCCCTGACTGTTCCTTAGTACCAGACTCCAACTCACACAATTTTGATTTCCATGACAGCAAGTGCTAGTCATTTGCCCAACTTCCAATTATAGTATATGGTACACCTTTCTCCACTTGGATCTGCCAGGAGGCTAGCTACATTTGCTCATACCTCCCCCTCTGTCACCCTAAATACATAGATTACAAGAAAACGTTATCACCTTCCTCTGGATTACATAGGGCGTTGTGAGCAAGGAAACCCCAAATACATGCTGGCCAGTTCATCTCCTAGGTCTGAGGAAATGCACTGGGAATCCCACAAGTAAACCTGGGGTACTTATCTTGGGCTCCAACCACTGACCTAGGATTGTGGTCGATAGCCACTCATTAGTTCAAAGAGCGATCACCGGAGGGATAACATTGAGTGCATCCCAGTCAGAGCTCCAGAAGTACTGCGCGCACAATTGGGCTGCATGTTGGCTGTCCCTACCCAGTCTTGTTTTGGAGGAGTTCAAGCTTTCTCTGGAGGGCTAAGCACTAAAGTGCACCAGTTAGAGCACCAGGAGTACAGAATGAAAATATGGTGTGCTGCCCTCGTCATTGGGCTTGAGTCACTTACACAGGGGGGCTATCTCTTCCCTGAAGCAAGTTCCACATGCCCCACGAGGGACCACAACCTTCTCCAGAGGGTTCGGCTCTAATGTGTCTGAGGCACATCTCCATTAGTCCCAGAGAACACTTGGGGAGCTTTTTCTAGCCTTAGGGTCCTGCCACTGACCATAGGCTGGTGGCTCGAGCCAATCCTGAGGAGTCCCATCCTTCTCTGGAAGGGAAAACTCTGATGTGTCCTACCCAAAGTTCCAGAAATCCCATATGTACACATGGGTGGTTCTCCTTGCTATGGACTCCAAACACCAACCCAGTATGGATTGCTGTTCTCAGCCCTGAACTCCATATGCCCCAGGAGGAGTCCCAAACTTCTCTGAGGAAGTCTGAGCACCAGGATCCCTGCATGCATTCTTTTGGCTCTGCCCTTATCCTTGGGTTTTAGCCACTAACACAGGGTGGCAATCTATATTCAGTCACAATTTCCATAAGCCTCTAGACGACTACCAGACTTCTCAGGATGTTTAAGCTTTAATGTGTCGCAGTTAAAGCTCCAGCAGGTGCACATGTGGGGCTGCCTCTTGCCTTGTGCTCTAGCTACTGCCACACAGTGACTGTCTCAATTGTTCCTTCGTCTTCGGTCCCTGACGCTGTTTCCTCTGTTTCTCCCTTACACTATCGACGTGACCTATGCTTATTCATTACTTCTTTGTTTGTTTCCTCATGTAATGCTGTTCTTCTATCTTCTTCCTTTGCTACCCTATATACTGCTGAAGCGGCTTCTATTCTTTCATATTCTCTCTCTTCTTCTTTAGATGCTCTTCATCCAACTTTGCCTTTCCCCCCCTTCTCGTAAACCCCTGAACCTTGGCTCTCCTTCTATCTCTGCGCCATACAACATGCTCTTCGTTGCCTCAAAGACACTGGCGTAAGTCTACTCTGAGGGAGTCTACATTTCTTTTTTTTTAAATATTTATTATATTATTTCAAATGTAACAAAACATACAAACAAAAAGCCCTTCACGCCCACCACCCACCCACCCTGAGCTCAAACATACATGGCAATAAAGTGCAAATAATATAAGCGTCACAAGATTCCACATTACTACGTACGGTATGATGGGCATATCATCTTTCCTGGTGGTGAATTTGTGCTGTATTTTTGTTGTTTTTTTAGAGACATTCTAGATCAGGGGTTACTAGTCTCCACAGGGATATCAAGACAGGGGTGCCTTGTTATCCATCTCTGTTGACATGTAGGACCTGAAGGGGGACCAGTAGTCCAATGCTCAAACATATAGGTACGGTTGTTGTATACTGTGTTTCCCTCTTTTCACACAAGTTCATATTGGCCAACCATTCCCAGAATGATGGTGCTTTGCTTTTCCCCATGATTTGGCAATTATAGTCCTGGCAACAACTTACACTATTCCCGCTAGTTTTTTTCAGATCAGACCAATATCTATTTCTGCCAACATCCATAATTCCGTATGATATTGCCAGGCATTACCCAGCATAGCTGTTACAGCGATTTCAATTGCTGACCAAAGTGGGCGTACATTTGGGTAAGACTACGCTACATGCAGAAAGTCATCAATTTCTTGGGCACATCTATTACATTTAGATGACCTATCAGGTTAAAATGTGTGTAGCTTTGCTGGGGAATAATATATCTGATGTAGGAATTTGTAATGAATTAACCATAAACGGTTGTTAAAGGAGAGGGATTTTGTTTGTCGGCAGATCCCTTTCCACTGAGCATCTGTCAGTTTGCGGCCCAAAGGGGACTCCCACTTAGTCCCAAACAGGTTAATATGAGAGGGTCTATGTGCTTTAATACCCCTATATATAGTGGAAACCAGGAACATAATAGGAGAAGATGTGGTGATTAATCACAGGGAGGTTACAGGAGCCAGCGGATAGTCAGACCAAATAGACCTGAGCACTTCCCATAGACGGAAAAATAAAAAGATTGTCATTGTATTCCATTCACCTCTAGTTTTCAGAACCTCAAAAGTGATCAAGCTACCGTTCACCACCAAGTCTCCCAGTGACTGTATCTCCAAGTTTGCAAAGTGTATCTGAAAAATATTTTCATGAGTAAGATGTACACTCCTGACCTTGTATATTGCAAACATTGGAGAATAAAGAATGTTTTCACCGGAAATATTCCCCAGTTTCTTCCATGCCCTACATGTAACCTCAATTGGTTGTACCTCTGCCAGGGTACCCACCTTGGGTCCCAGCCATAACAAGCCCTTTAAATCTTCAGGGAGAGTGATCGCCTTTTCCAGGGAAACATGTGGGAGGTCCGCTGAGGGGAGCCACCACGAGATGAGCCCAAATGAGACATATCATTAATTTACGCACCCTGGACCAGAAACTAGATGGGGGCCATATCTGGACAGTGTTAAATATATGTAGGAATTTAGGCAGTTTAACCATTTTAGCTAAGGACATGCGTGCAGCTTGAGAGATGGGTAAATGGATCCATGTCGCCACTCTTTGTTCCAGGCAGGTTAGCATCGTCAAATAGTTTGCATCAAATAGATCTGTCGGGGAGGTTGTGATGTGTATGCCTAAGTCGCGCATGCCCTGTGGGCACCATCTAAAATACTTTCCGATCTCTTTCTGTTGAACCACTGGGGTCAGGGGCAATACCTCCGATTTAGACCAATTAATCCTTAATCCGGAGATGTCACCATATTGCTGTATGGCGGCTACCACCACTGGTAGGTTATCCTCGGGGTGCTTTATGTACAATAACATATCATCGGCATTTAATTATATGATAGAAACATGGGAATGCACTCGAACACCCCAGTGTATATGCTATTCCCTAAGGTAGCATGCAAGGGGTTCTATGTCAAGGGCAAAACGTATTGGAGACAATGGCAATCCTTGTTGCGTGCCCCGAGTCAGGGTGATGTATTTTTAAACAATTTTCTTTGTGTATATTGCAGCTTGAGGGACAGTATATAACAGGCGGACCCACCGGATATAACCGAGACCCACTCCTGAGCATCATAGGACTTCAGATAAAAAACGGCCATTCCACTGAGTCCAGGGAAGCAACTGCTGTAGCGATTTCTGGGTTCACATTGTGCATGAGTGTGAATAGTTATCTTAAGTTGTTCTCTGTTGACCTACTGGCTATAAAGCCCGCCTGGTCTGGCAGGAATCCATGACTACACGGGGCATATTTGATGTAACCGTGACATAGTCGGTCCTAGAAGAACTATCTTGAACCCTTCAATAAAAGGTATATTCCATGGAATTGGGATACAGAACACCCCAGCCATTATACGGCCGGTAATATTCAGCAAGATCTTGCCATTTCGTTGCCGCCTTGGGAAGTATGGATTGTTGTGTCATGGATCTGTCTAAGGTTAATGACAGGGTGTATTTTAAAAATCGCCAGCCCATATAATTTCATATTCGTAAAATCTGTGTAAGTGTTGGCAAAACTCAGGAGAATTAACATTCGGGGCATAAATGTTTATTATGAGAAACCGGAGACCCAGAACCTCTCCCGCTAACAATAGGAAACAACCTTCTCCGTCACTAATCTGTTTGTGCAGTTTGAATGCTAGGAAATAGTGTATATATGTAGCAACCCCATGTGTGGTAAATGAGGAGCCATATCTATGTATGCCCCACCGGGGCATATTGGGGAGCCCACTATTCAATGCCAAATGTGTTTCCTGTAAACACATAATATTGATTTCATGATTCTTGGCATAATTTTCAATTAGTCGAGATCTTTTATGATTTGTGAATCCCCGTACATTCCATGACAATAGTGAGATATTATCTCCCATTTTCACCCCTTGTGCTGACATCGCCATCTATCGGCCAACCAACAAGTCCATTCATTGCACCACCAAAGGAATGTTTCACTTTTTCAACTCAATAACTGCATTAACACACAACACCTGCAGTGCCTGCGGGAAATGGGATGCCGCAAGCGGCAACACGCTCCATAAGGCCTCCATAAGGCCTTGAGCCCACATCACAAAACATTTAGCCTTCCTATGAAATGGTACAACCCTTGATGCGAAGCACACAGATCCCCCAACAGGCACGAAGTAGGGTATCAAGGATGGTTTATTGAACCACCGAGTATATTGTTACAAGTGGCCAGCTGGTACTAGGACGGTGATCCTGGGAGCTGCCAGAGTCCGGAA
Source organism: Ambystoma mexicanum (assembly GCF_040938575.1). Lineage (NCBI taxonomy): Eukaryota > Metazoa > Chordata > Amphibia > Caudata > Ambystomatidae > Ambystoma > Ambystoma mexicanum. Next base: position 1,049,497,162 of record NC_090921.1, on the reverse strand, counting down.
GTTGCATTGCAACCCTTCCGCTGCTTCAGGAGCGATGAAAAAGATTGCTTTACCCTTGAGTCACTCAGAGTTTGACAGGATACAACACTGCATACTTGATGCCCTTTTGTCTCAAAGCGCTCTTGACAGATTGAAATGTTTTCTGTTGTTCTTGAACTTGAGGGCTGAAGTCTGTGAATAGATGAATTATTTCTGAGCCCCTACGTAGCTCGCCCTTCTCTCTGGCCGAGTAGCATGTCTCTGTCACAGTAATTAAATATACATGCTATTATAGGACATTTGGGTTTACCATGTGGAGGTTTAGGAACAACGGAGCAGTGTGCCCGCTCTACCACGAACATCTTCGATATTGGGGCGGCCCCCAGGATCTCCAGTAGCAATGTTCGATGGAGGTGGACTGGGGTATCCCAAGGATGCGCACAGCAATTTTCTTTACTGTTTACTGCAGGAGGGAGACCTCACCCTGCAGGACCGTCTCTTTGTCACGCCTTCAATGATTCTATTTTCAGTCTCTGTCATACAGCCACATAGTTTATCAATTTGTACAGCAGAGATATCAACCTTGCAGGTAAGGGTGTCGATTTCTATGCCCATTGTGTCTGTGCTATTCTTGAGAGCCGGCAAGGTCTGCTGAGGGCAGCCCCATCAAGCTGGGATGGGGTCAGATCTGCAGGACAAGGGGGCATTGCGGCATCAGTTCTAGCAAACTGGTCCATTCTGGCCTGCTTCTTGGGGTTCACCAAGTTAATCCCGGCTCAGAGAATCAGCGCCATGAGGTGTAGCGCAACTTGCTGAGGGTGTAGTCCACGCTGTGCATTCAAGGGCTGGATGTGCCAAAGTCAATACTGCACTGCGCAAGTCGTAAGGAAACTGCAATTTGGGAGAGTCTCTATGACTCCTCTACCATGTCAGACAGAATTTGACTGGGTGCAGAGTCTATTTGCACGCTACACAGGTTGTGCCCCACCTGCACCTCAACCCCCGCACACGATGTGCACCCAGCATGGGCCAGCAGAATAACACCTCTGCTCCGTCCACCCAGAGGGAACACTCCAGGGATGGGTGGGGGGCAACACCAGTTATACCCCCACCATGTGCAAACTAGGATTCAGTCTTACTCCACCTGGGCAGCCAAGCAGGGCCATGCATTGCCATAGTGCACTCTGCATGTATAAATGGTCCCCTCTGCACCTCCAATCCGCCCCGTTGGGCAAGCCACTAGGAAGCACGCACCAAGGATCTTGGATGGCCGCCGTGCCAACCGCTATGGGCACAGCACAGGACTCAGGGTGGGGAGGGGCCCTCACCAGCAGTCATCTTCCCAGAGGGGCCCAAAAATCGCCACTGCACTCCGATGCACCTTCTCAGAGTGGGGCCAAGTCCACTATGCGTACGCCTTTCAGGGGCAGTGGGTAGCTCACAGCACTACGGTGCAGTCAGGTCAACAAAGGCCACTCCCGGGCTGCACCTGTCATCGCTCGTAACACCGGATCGGGGAAAGGATTCTGGAGGACCTGGGTTGCGAAGTCCGGCTCCACCCCAGTATGTCCAAGCCTCAGCTCGCACCAGGCAGCAGCACGGTAACCATGCAGCAGTGAGCAGGAGGGGCTGCCGGTGCCCGTCCATCACATCGACGCGGACCGATCCACCAGCACCCTCGCACTCCAGCAGCCACCGGCTCCCAAAACCACAGGTTTTCAGATATTCAGCAGCCCAGGGCTTATATTAGTTGATCCTGCCATTAACAGGGTTCAGTCAGTCTGGAAGGCAAGGATTTCCTGCAGGATGTGCAAGCCCAAGCCAGAGCGGTCTCAGGCTGCGGCCATCTTTGTTGTCATGCAACAGCACCCCCTGGAGACTACATTTCTTATTCTACTTATCATTCTCTTTATGACGACTGTCTTCTCTCAGATAAACGCTCCTATTTCTCTGATCTTTTGCACACTCAGTCCAACTCATCCTAAATGTTTATTTCAGACTCTCTCACATCTTCTTTCTCCTGCTACTCCTGATCAATCTATCAACACTACTTTATCTGCCTCTGATTTTGCTTTGTTTTTCTCCTCAAAGGTGGCCCCTCTTCGTTCCACCATTGAGTCATCCAGTTTACCATCTACCACTAGTTTTCCTATTCTTCATTCTAGTACTATGATTTCTAGTGTCACCCCAATTTGGAATGATGAAACTTCTCTTATGTTCGCCTGGGTGCACCCTACTGCTTTGCTGCTTGACACTATTCCCTCATCACTCATTCCTAAAATCTATCCCTCTTTAGTCTCCTTTCTTACTTTCCCTGTTTAATATCTGTCTCTCAACCTGTGTTTTCCCTTCTGCCTTTAAGCATGCTTCTCCCATCACTATTCTAAAAAAAAACACTGATGATTCTTCGCTTGCTTCTAATTGTCGTCCGTTTTCACTTCTCCCATAGCTCTCTAGACAACTTGAGCGCCTTGTTTATTCTCAAGTCTCTATCTTTCTTTCTGCTGATTCTATTCGCCCTCTCTTTCAATCGGGATTTAGACCTTGCCACTCCACTGAAACTGCTCTTCTCTCTGGTATAGATTCTTTACTCTCGGCACGTTATCCTAAACATGTATCTCTTCTTATTCTTCTTGACTTGTCTGCAGCTTTCGACACTGTTGATCATTCGCTATTACTGACTTCTTTTTCCTCGTTTGGGTTCTCTGGGTCTGTTCTTTCGTGGTTCAGGTCATACCTGTCCCAAAGGACATTTTCGGTTTCTTGGTTTGGGTCTTTGTCTGACACACCCACTTATTCACGGTGGTCCCCAAGGCTCGGTTCTTGGTCCGTTTCTCCTCTCCCTCTATACCTCTCCTCTGGCTGAAATTATCTCATCTTTTGGTCTATCCCACCATTTCTAAGCAGACGACCCTCAGCTCTTTCTGTCCTTTTCTTCTTTCACTCCTTAAATTCACAACAAACATTCAACATGCCTATCAGCCATCAACTCCTGGATGTTAGAACGTTTTCTTGTACTCAATGCTGCGAAAACAGAGGTACTTTTCTTTCCAGCTAATACAATTCTGTCTCCTCTTCCTTCTTCTATTTTGTTTCCTCTTTCTCAGCTTCCTATTACCCCCACGGCTCACAACCTGGGATTTTATCTATACTCTGATTTATCTTTTAAGCATCACATTTCTTTTATCCTCACATGCCTGTCTCTTTAATTTATATAACATTCGTAAAGCTCGTTCCTTCTTGACTTTCGATGCCACTAAACTGCTGATGTCCTCTCTAATTTTCTTGCGACTCTTCTATTCTGTTTCGCTCTATGGTCTTCCCCTTACTCATCTGGTCCCTCTGAAATCTGTTTTCAATGCCCCTATTCATCTTCTCTTTCTTCTTGCACCCTGTGATTCTATTGCCTCGTCTCGTCTTACTCTTAGCTGACTCCCATTTCAGTCTCGGCTTAAATCTTTCCTCTCTTGTTTCATTCTATACTCCCACCTGTTCTCTCTGTTCTCATCCTCAATTTCGTTTTGTTGTCTCTCGTCCTCCCTGTGCTCAGTCACGTTTTCGTTCCTTTTCTTTGTTGGCTCCCATGCAGTGGAATGCCCTCCATCTTACTCTTTGTTCTATTTCTTTAGATTTGTTATTTGGTAAATCAATGAAGTCCTATCTTTTATATGCCGATTGATAAGGCTGATTGTCTTATGTTATTCGCATTTCCCAATTTCTGTTGTACTGTTTTTATATGATCTTACGTACATCTCTTTGGCTTAAGGCGCTATATAAATCTCAAATAAAATACAAAGATAAAGACTAAAATACTGTCCATAACTATTCGCAAGTGCCACGATCCCTGTGAAGAGTCAGAGCCTTCTCTGGAGGGGTAATCTCTAATATGTTCCAGCTAAAGCTCCAGCAGGCACACCTGGGTGCGGCCCTTGGTCTTGAAGTCCACTGTGGCTGTTTGCATCCAGTCTCAAGCCCCAGAAGCCCCGGGGAGGCGTCCTATCCTTCGTTGGATGTGTAAGCTATAATACCCCCACTCAGGTCTCCAGCAGCCCCACTTTGTCTGATTCCACTGACTTTGGCCTCCAGCTGCCAACCCAGGATTGCGGCTTCTACCCATTTGCACGTTTCACAAGCCCCAGAGGCATCTCAGCCCTTTCTGGTGCAGTAAGCAATAATGTGTTCCAGTCAGAGCACCAGGGGTGCTGTCCCTGGCCGTGGTCTCCAATCATCAACACAGGGCAGCTGTCACTACCCACTTGAGAGCTCCACAAGCCCAGTGTTCTATGGAGGGGAAAGGTCTCTTTTGTCCCAGTAAGAGCTCCAGGAGCCCCAGAACTGCTCTTTAGGCATTGCCCCTCCCTGGCGCTCCAGCCATTCACTAAGCTAGAGAAGTTGCCCTTCCCAGTCGGAGGGTAGCCCCAGGTGGAATCCCACCATCTCTAGATGGATAAGCTCTAATGTATCCCAGTCAAATTCCAGGAGCCCCATAAGTGCACTTGGGGTTCTGAAGCTGACATTCTATTCCAGCTACTGATGCAAGGTGTTTCCCAGTCACAAGTCCGGCAAGGATTTGTAAGAGCGCCAGTCTTCTCTGGAGGAGTAAGCTCTAATGTGGGCCAGTTAGAGCTTCAATATGGATGCAGGTACCCTCCAGGTACCATTGCTGTTCTTAGGCTCCAGCCACTGATGGCTGTTCCTACTCATTTTCAACTTCCATGAGCTCCAGGAGGAGTTGCAGCCTTCCCTGGAGCGTTAAGCTCTAATTATTCCCACTAAGAGCTCCAGTTGTGCTGCCCCTGACCTTGGTATCCATCCACGGACCCAGGTAGGCTGTCACTACCCAGCTGCGAGTTACACGAGACCCAGAAGGAGTCATCTGTAATGCATCCAAGTCGGTGCACCAGATGTCCTACATTCACACTTGGGGTACTGTCCTTTGCCATTGGCTCCAGTCAATGAAACAGAATGGCTGTCCATACACCGTCACAAGTTCCACAAGCCTTGGGAGAAGTCCTTGACCGTCAGCTATGTTCTGCCTTCTCACTAATGGCAGGCCAGGCAGGGCTTCACACAGCCTGTGGGGTAACTGGAGACAGCACACCACCTGCCAGCAGACGTCGAAGAGTCAAGAAGCCACATTGTTGGCATTTCTTTCAGAGAAGAAAAACAAATAGCATGAAGAGTAACATAAGCAGAACCTTTTCCTGCCCAAAGTTAAGGTCACTGCTGTTCCCATTGAATTTCCTGGGACCTGTTTACACTAAATCTCCCTGCCCTTCTTAAGGCGCCTGTTTGGGTGACAACCTGCCCCCAATCACTTCTGTAACTATGCCATTGGCTCCAGCCCACGTGTGTTTATGGAAACATTAGCACATTTTTCCCATTCAGAAATCCAGGTCCAGTGTCTCCAGGTCAGATATGGTTATGATGCATAGCAGAGACTCTGCCAGGTAAACAGGATCCAGGAGGAGGGGTAGTCTAGGATATATAGTGCTATGCAAAACAGATTTCAGATTGGGAAACGATTAGCAATACATGCAGACTGGGTGGTGGTCAAGGCTGGACTGTATTGTAAGGCTTGTTACAGACCAGGGCATCAACGCAGGACTTGACAGGCAACGTTTATCAAAGGAGAACATGTTTATTGGTGTACACTAGTGTAGGAAGAAAAGTTGAGGGCAAAACAAAGACAGATTTACTTCCATTGATACAGATATTTGTGTGGGAGTTTTAGGTACATGGCTAGTGTCTTTTCGGGTTGTCACATAAGACAAAGTTTAACAGGTGTTCATAGAAACAGACTTCACAATACAAAGGTTTTTCATCAAGAGAGCAATAAGGCCAGTATATTTTTGTTGAGGTTGTTTGGTTATGAAAGTACCAGTATAGCATAAATAGCATATTAACAATGATATATTACTTAATTTCATAAGAAAACAGATTAAGACCTCTCCTGCGATAGGGTATACATTACCCAAAAAGCATTGATCATGGACAATTTCGAGATGCATTTGTGATTTTGTCAAGTTTTTCAGGTTTTATCTGTTACCATATGCATTTATTTGAAAACATCAGAAAATATGTGGGTTAAATGTGTTTTCTACAAAAAAGAATTTTCGTCCCACATATTCCTTCTCTCAGAAATCTCAATGTGCAAATCTAGCTTAAGAAACCTTTTCAGCCTCTGGGTGTGCACTAAGACTCCATATTGATTCAGCTCCATGTCATTTGAGCGCATGACTCCAGACAAACCATCACGGGTGTTGTATATACTGGACAGGTTGTGCCCCATGATCTCAGTTTCTCTTTTCTGCGTGCTCTGAATGCTGCTTTTTGGAATGCTGGTATCTACTACTAATTTTGTACTATGTCATATCCCCTCCCAAGGCAATGAAGCTTCAAACCATGCATGAACTATGGGAAGTCCATGTCTGTGTCTGACCCACATATGTGGTGCCACTGGCACTTATGCTCAAACCATGACACCAAGGGGTGTGATTCCTGTCAGTTCATGCATCCAAAGGCCCTGAAGCTGTACCACCAAACATTTTACCACTCTACACAAGAGCGGGAAGACCCTAAGTAACATGCTTCATCAGAGCCTTGCACTTCAAACAAAATATTTTACTCAGCTAATGAGGCCAAAGAGTCAGAGGGGTCTCATCCCCCTGAGGAGAGGGAGAAAAAGGATTAAAGCGGTGTTGGTAGAAGTCCTATTCGCCCAGTGACTTTTCTTTCAAGCAACACCTCTTTGTCTTCAAAAACGCAACATCACCATTCCCACTCCAGGGAATTATTAGTGTTGTTTGCCACCGGTTCCTCTACTTGGAGCAGTGGGAGGACTTCCGGCAGAAAATGTTAGACATTGTTGCCAAGGCCCCAGTGCCTTTGGTGATGGTGGTGGAGCCATGGTCCACTATGCCTTGTCATGCTGGTAGAGGTATCTCTTCCACATGTGAGCTTGGCCACAGTTTAGACATGAGGACTGCTCTGGTTCTGTGCAGCAACTCTAATTCTGGTGCTTTGCGTGCTGCACCAACCTCACCACCATCCCATGGCAGCTGTTCAGTAGATGCGCAGAAGAGCTTCAAATTGTCCCGTGTCTTCTAGACTAAAGTTTCTGTTGATATATTGGCAGATTTCCAATGAAGAGGGTCATCCCGTCCCTTTTGGACTTGCACCCATCATAGAAGGGGATATGGAGGACTGCCCTAAGGAACTCTGTGGACAGAATAAAGGATTAGCCTACTGGGCTTCTGACCTTTGAGATGCCCAGTGTTACATGACCTCTTTCATGATCACCCCGTGTTTTCATAAAGGTGAAGTCAGTCATTGGCAGAATTACTAGTGGGAGCAGAATGGCCTATTCCTAGATCAAGAAATATAAATACAATCATTATTATACAGTAAAAAGGATTGAATGAAAACATACAAAGACACGTGATACTGCTTAAGTGTTTATAGCATTAAATGCCTGTGCAGTATTTACTATGTGGGATTAACAGTACATATGGCTAAGGCTCTGTACAAGTAATATGTGATCTCCTGTGACAAATATTTGTGCAGTACAACGCCACTCTCTTACACAGGTGCAATTTTGTTATCCAAGAAAAAAAGGTAACCTTACCAACAAGAGGTGGTAATTAAATTATACCAGCTTTTAACCACGAAGATGTTGTGCAGCACTTTTGGGCGTTCTCTTGCACAGAATGGAATTACCATAACAAATAAGCTTGGACCTAAATAGCCGGAGAGACTCAAAGAATATGGCAAAAAAATGAAACATTGTAGGCTCACCATTGCATAGGCCCTTACGATTGGTTGGCATGCTCTCCAAATCTTGGGCATTTGTCTCACTAGTAGCACTTAAGCAAAACGACTCCCAGGTGTAGAGAACAACATCCGACTACTGCCCACTTGCCCAATTAGTCCACCATCTCTCATCAGCCAATGCCTCTTCTTTTTACTTGACCTTGCTGGATGTTCTCTTCTCTGGAACTTTAGGGGAATAAGTTACATCATTATCTTCGTCCAGGGTTTTATGAATAGGCCTTGTTTTCTGGTCCTGTACCACGTTTGAAGAAACAATGATTTTGGCAATTTCGCCTTCTATTTAGTGCTATTTGATTTGATTATGTCAGGTGTCATTACCCTCTTCGGCCGCTAGAGACTTGGTTGCTCCGTCTCATATATGCTTTTCTGCATCCTTAATTGCCAATACCTGGCATTCACAAATGTTCACTCCTTCACTTCATCTAAGAGAAATATGTCCTACGTACATTGTTTATCCTCGTTGACTCCCTTTGTACCCTCCAGTTACTTTTGCGGAATAAGACAAAAGCAGAGTATAATGAAGGCAAGCCTAGTTCAAATCTTATACAGGCCACCGGCAGGCTTCTTGGGAGGTGCAAAATTCGCTTCCAAAAAGCCCCTTCTAGAGTCTCCCATATTCGCCATGTCATATTCAAGGTTGATTCAGATCCATACGATAAGATAGGAACCACCTTCGGATTGTAGAAGGTGATTAGGGGGAGCATAGAACATTTCCTAAACCTCTTATGCAGAATCAGACCTTGAGAGATAAGGTTTTTGGTCTTCAGCCTTAACAACTGTGCCCACAGAGTTTCCGCTATGCTTTGATTAATGCAAACTCCCAAATAAGTGATGGAACCAACACATTCCAAAGGATTGCAGTTTAGATACCATTTATAGGCTCTTGTTTGCTTCCCACCAGTCTTTCCATTGAAGATCAGGATTTCTTTTTTCTTAGTTTAAGGCCATGTAGGAATGTAAGGCATCCAAACGGCTTTGCAACCCAATTGGTGTCTGTTAATCAAGAGGAGGTCGTCCGCGTAAATAATCCATGGAATCGGCTTCCATTTGATTTTTGGGGAAATTCCATGGACTCCCTTTTGTTTTCCCAAAAGTCAGAGACGTACAGGTAGAAGAGGATTGGAGCAATGGCACACCCCTGCTGCAAACCCTTATCAACCCTAATAGCCTCCGACAGAAGCCCTTGTTCGTTCAGAAGAACCTGAATGGTTGTATCCTGATAAAATGCCTCCAATGGCTCCACCAAATCCTCTGAACAGCCCCACTCTCTCAATTTTGCCCACAATCGACCACGATCAACACTGTCAAAGGCGTGCTCCAGGTAAATTGAAGCAACATATAATTAAGCTTTCCCCTCAATTGCCTGGAGCTTTAATAGATTTAACAGGAAAAGCTAGCTGCTATGCCTTTTATAAAGCATGATTGCATAGGGTCTTTATGGCCTGAATCTCTTGCCCATTTTGTCAGACGACTTAATAGCAGAATGGCAAAGATTTTCCCCAGACTGTCCAATAATGCTATCGGACGGTAGTTGCCCAGATCCAACCATGATCCTTTTTTGAAGATTGGAACAATCACTGCCTTATTCCAACTTAGAGGAATCTTTCTTTCTCTCAAAATGTAATCAAAAAGGAGATATGCCAATTCAGACCATTCCCCCGATGCTAATTTCAAAGCATAATTGGACAGCCCATCAGGACCAGGGGCCCTAGACGTGGTAAGCCCTAAGATAACATCAAGCACTTCTCGTTTGTTCAGGTTCCTGGACCATTGGCTGCCCTTTTTGGACCGTGGAACCAGCGGATCGATAGGCTCGGTGGAAAAAAGTAGCCCAAAACGGGAGACCCATTGCTGCTCGTCCACCATTTGTATTTGCACCGCACAATGGGAAGTTCCAATTTTGTTTATCCATTCCCAGGTGAGCCTAGAATTCTTTTTACTTAGAACATTGAGCATCGTGAGCCCCTCCACTTGCATACAATCTGCTCTAACGCAGTGCAACCAGTTTTTATACCTCTGCTTTCTTCTTTTTTTTCTCCACCACTCTATTAATCAGGGATATGATGTTAAGATTTTTCATATCAGTCCTATACTTCCTCCGCTTGGCAACCAGTTTATTATTAAACTTTTGTACATAGTTTCAGATATCAATTCCCTGCTTCTTTCTTAAAGCCATTGGAGTAGTTACATCTAGGACATCTTGTGAGGCCAAATGGATGGGACATCCCTTACATATCGAGGGCCAGCACGCGCACACGCAATGGGTTTTCTCCTACTAGCTTGCAAACGTACATTGCATATTACATTCACGCAAGATAGATCACACGCTCACGTGACCCTAAACACACGTTTCTAAGCCCCATCATGTGACCTCTGTGTTACTACAATTGCGAACAACAGTTTCTCATTCCTTATGGGATATGGAGCACCACTATTACGATGGTCGCTACTACCCGCGAGGTAAGCATGACATTGCACTGAGCATGTCAACCGTTCAATTTACAATAGTATAGCGATCTGAATTAAAGTATTATTTATTTGCTTTCACAGGCCCCCGTATAGTGAGTGCACCGCTCACGGCAGCAGTTCTACTGCACTGTTGGTGACCTCCGGTCTCTACTGACCAGGTGCAGCAGCGGTATTGTTAAATACAGGCAATGCGTGTAAGTAGGTTATGGAAGCCATATTTGACTTTATGCTATTTTATTTCAGTTTGCTTGATTACGCCACGAGAGGTGCTAGTGACCATTTTTGTGAAGAGTCCCCACCACACAGGTCTGAATTACTATTCATTTGACCACACTAGTAGATCACACCTCATTATATCAATATACTGTTTAGTGTTACCATCAACATTTAGCGTTTAACGTTACCACCAACGTTCACTATGGAGCTAAATTAAACTGTGAACCACTATGCATGCCTAATCCACTAGTGTCCCAAAATAGCACACTAGACACACCAGGTCTCACTTTATCCTCTCAATAGTGTGCAATCACAGTATTCCTATTACCAATCGTGGCAGGGGGATTTTTTCACAAAATAGGCACCATCATGTGCGCACTAATGAAAGGATGGCCTCAAACAACATTTTTACATTATAAATCTTCGATTTTGTTTTCATTGTATATCTTCTCTTATTTTCTATGTTATTGATGTGTTGTCTTTGGCCCATTATTATTTACCATTATCATGCTTTTTTCTCTCGCCTTTATTTGATTCATTTGATTTACTAGGATCATGTTGGGTATGCATATTATGTTTAGAATTGTTTATAATTTGGTTGATATGATTTATTCTTGATTTATTTTTTATTTTCTCTTGACAATGTTTGTTCAACAAATTTACTTAGGACAATGTTTTTTTGTTGATTTGTTTGTTTTCTTTACGCACAAACTACATTGAAATGGGCATTCTACACATTTCTACAATATCGCAGATCAGTTTGGCAACTTATGTTGATACCCACTTGATTTTAGAATTTTGCCCTGACCAAGGACTGAGAAGTCTGAAATGCATTGGCACAAATAGCATCTGTGCATCAATTGGACAGAATAAAAACGATCACGAAATATCATTTTGAATGAGGCACTTAATTTCTCTAATGAATTGTATACGAACGAATGTAGCACAATGAGTCTTAACCACTAAGAGGGTGTGCAGCCCTCACTGACGGCTATTCAGCCTTGGTCTTTCTCTGTAGTTCTATTCCAGTGTCTCCCACAGAGACACTAATTTGAGGGTGTGCACCCCACTTACATGATTAAAAAGCATAACTGCTACAAGTTGAAGATTAACATTCCTAGCTGTGCCCACTCACTTATCATTTATTATACCATCCGGCTTTCCTCTTATGTATATTACGTTCCTCATTAGTCACAAGCTTGCCCTCGCTTTCATTACGTTCCTTTCGATTCGTTTCTAAGTAACGGCATTGGTGCCCTGACAACCTGGTAACTCTTTTACTTTCCCTGGGCTTACCAGTTGCCATTGACGCTGCTTCGTGTTCATCTGCTTTGTTGTATTGGCTCGATGTGCCCCCGGTTAAGCGCAGCCTTGCAACTGTTCCTGTTTCTCTGGGGCATGGTTCCTGCAGGGTTTTTCTTCCTCGCGGTAGACTGCTGCCACCTCCTTCTTCGCTCTCAAAAGTTGGGTTGGCCGCTCTGCTGTCTGCGACTGCGCGTATCCGTTCTGCATGTTTTTCAGCTGCATTCCTGACTGGCAGGCAGACCTGCGTCTGCCGCTTTCTCCATTTCTTCTCCTTCTCTCGACTCTGTTTCCCTTCACCCCTGTCATCTGGGTTCTGCTTGTATTTAACCTTCCCTGTCCAATTATTTCTTCTCCAACAACTAAACTGTTGTGTTTGATACTCGGTCTTAGAAATCATCATTACTCTTCTGTTCTTCATCGTGTCAGTTGCCACAGTCCCGCCTTTTGAATGACATTGAGGGAGTAACTGCTGTACTTCATTAGGAATAATCATTATTACTCCTGGTCTCTTCCTCATGTCAGTAGTTTGTATGTGGTCCTTATTGGGATCTTGAGGGGGAAACTAAAGTGGTTCTGCTAAATGGCGGGGAGGGATATGACACTATGCCATTAAAGTCTGTGGAATTGAGGGGACAAGCCTAAAAGGGAAGTGGGGGCATGTGGTTTCTTCCAACCATGTCCCAATATTTCCCCACTGGTGGTCCTCCCTCATATAGCCACTCGCAGGGTTCGGATCAGAAAGCATCTGCCTCCCCCTGGCCACATGAGGGGAGGTTCTCTTGAGGGAAGCTGTCACACTCACCTGTGTCTCTGCAGAAGCGATGGACGAGCCTCCCTTGACCCCGAATCTTCACTTCCCCTGTTTCACCGGGAGGAATACCTGTCAGATACAAGGTGTACACTCAGACCTGAATTCACCCGATTCCCCTGGGCCCTTCCCTTCTCTTCATTGTGTGCTGTGATGTCCCCCTATGGGCATACCTTGATCTTTTGTAGGGTGTGCACTCCATCCTGCATTCGCAGCGGCGCAATTCACTCATGCGATTGGTGCCAATGTCTGTAGGCTGAGTTCAGATGCCAAATGCTGTTTCATGCCTTCACAGCAAGGCCGAGAGTTCAAGGCGCCAGTTTCTTCACTGGCTAGAAAGTCCTTCCCACATGTGAACGTGCACAGAGAATGTTGAGTGTCCAAAATTGTCCGTATTGTCTTTGTTTGCCTGTGTTTTTGTGGGTGAGTAGCGCTGCATGTAGAAGCTAGCTGCTGGTAGGTTTGCGCAGCGACTTCAATTCGAGCGCGCCTGGTAATGTCTCTCCCTTTCCCTTGCAGGAGAAATTATGTGGTATTAGCGCCTCAAGTCCAAGTTCAACACTACTGGAGACTTGGTGGTTAGGTAAGTTTCCACAGAGTCTTTTGGTAAGTATGCACCGCATAGAGAGAGAGAGCGCAGTGAAATAAGTGTCCGCGGTATTGGAGCGAGCGCAATGAATAATGTCTCTTCTTTCTTTTACAGGGGTTTGTGCGCTTGTACAACTAACCTGGATTCCAGCATCGCGGGAAGATTTGGTGAGTATGCGCAGCGTTACTGATGTGCATGTGTTAACGCTGTTCTTCTTTGTTCTTACAGGTGCCGGTGTAGAAGTCCCCTCTTGACTGGAGATAGCTGCGACGTGGAGTAAGAACCAGGTAAACTGAAGCTGAATGATCCGGAGCGGGTAAGCAGAAGCAGGATGATCCGGAGCAGGTAAGCAGAAGCAGGATGATCCGGAGCAGGTAAGCAGAAGCAGGATGATCCGGAGCAGGTAAGCAGAAGCTGGCTGATCCAGAGCACGGCAAGTGTGTTGCTGATACAGCTCACAGTAAGTAACACAAAGCACTGGAAGAATCTTGGGTGTGGCTTATATAGCCAGCCACACCCAAACACTAGAGAGCTCATGAGTTATCATGCACTTCCTGTTTGGCAACAGGAAGTGGTAACCAGGAAGTTACTACAAACACTAGGAAGGAATGAAAGGAGGGATTTGTTATGGGTTCTTTGTGTGCCTATGCCAGGCCTGCCAAGCCTCCACCCAGCTTGCCCCAACTACCTGCCTGATACCCATGACAGTCTTTCCCCTCAAAACCCCTCCCAATGGTGTGTAAGAGGGCTTTGGTTTCTCAGGATGGTCACGATGGAATTTCCGCACCAATCGGGGGGCATGCACGTGCGTGTTGGGTTCCCATGATCTTTCCTGGGGTCCGTACCCCTTACAGTCAATCAAATAATAAGGGTCTTTCGTACTTGTTTGGAATCTAATATGTTCTTTACTTCATATTCTGGTGCTTCTTCACCCACTTGTATGGGTGCGGAAGTTCGGTTTCCTGGGTGTGCTGGTTTTAATAGCAACACGTGAAATACGGGATGTATACGCATATGTTGAGGTAACGCCAGTCTCATGGCTGCTGGATTAATTACTTTTTCTATTGTATACGGGCTGATGTATGTAGGCTGAAATTTTTTGGGACCCTTTAAAGCATTGTGTCTAGTTGCCAGCCAGACCGAGTCTCCCACTTGATAATCTGGGGCTTTTCGTCGATGGCGATCAGCGTTTCTTTTCTGTGTTTCTTTGGCTTGATGTAGATTCCTGGTGGCTTCTCTGGCTGCTTTCATGATGTTGGCATGTAGATTCTTTACTGCGGGCATTTCAATCTTTTCTGGCAGATCGTAGACCGACGTTCTGGGGTTTCGACCATATATAGTAAAGAAGGGTGTTGCTTGGGTTGATGAATGTGTTGAGTTGTTGTAGGCATACTCTGCCATCCATAGAATTTCTGTCCAGCTTTGGCTTGTTTGGTGTAATAGACAACGCAAATACTGTTCCATGGTCTGGTTTGTGCGTTCGGTTTGGCTGTCCGTTTGAGGGTGGTGACTAGAAGACAGACAGACTTCTACACTTACCAGGGCACAAAATGTTTTCCAAAAACGAGATACAAATTGGCTGCCTCTGTCAGAAACGATTTTGGTAGGGAATCCATGTAACTTGACGATTCGGTCTAGAAAAACCTGTGCCAGGATCTGAGCTGAGGGAATACCTTTTAGAGCTATGAAATGGGCTATTTTGGAGAAGAGGTCCACTACTACAAGGATGGTATTATAACCTGAGTTAGGAGGTAGATCAGTGATGAAGTCCATTGATACTGTTTTCCAGGGCATTGGCGGAATGGTGATTGGCTGAAGGAGGCTGGCTGGTTTTTGCCTGGATGTTTTGTATTGTGCACACACCTCACAGGTGCCTAGGTAGGTGGCAATATCCTCTCGCAAAGTTGGCCACCAATAAGATTTGCTTACTTTCTTCATGGTTTTGGCTATACCCGGATGGGTTTCTAACAGCGAGTCGTGGTAGTCTGATATGATTGCTTGCTGCAGATCCTTAGTTGGAACGTAGAGGTGTTTTTGGTAGTATGGTAGTTTGTCTTGAATGGTAAACTGATCTCCCTTCATGTCCCAAGCAAGTAGGTCTTCTTCAGACATATTTTCTTTTATTGTTTCCTGCAGAATATTTAACAGAGATGGGCCGATGCAGATGCCGAGAATTTTATGGCTGGGTATGATCTCCACTGGTTAGGAGCATTGTAGACTTCCTCTCCTGGGGAATGTGGGATAACGCATCTGCTTTACCGTTCTTAAATCCGGGGCGGTAGGTGATTACAAAGTCGTATTCCATTAAGGATAGGGCCCAATGGAGCTGCCTAGAAGACTGAGCGTTTGCTGAGCGTAAGTATTGCAAGTTCTGATGATCTGTTATTATTGTGATAGTGTGTTTTGCTCCTAGTAAGTAATGTCGCCATTCACACAGTGCGGTTTTGATTGCTAGGAGTTCTTTCTCAGAAATTGCATAGTTTAATTCGGCTGGGGAAAATTTCCTTGACCAAAAGGCAATAGGATGAAGGCATCCGGTTTCAGGATTTTGTTGAGGCTTTACGGCCCCCATGGCAATGCTTGAAGCGTCCGTTTCCACGATGTACGGTAAATCGGGCTGTGGGTGTTGTAGAAATGGGGCTGAGGTGAATTTTTCCTTGAGAGCTCGGAAAGCTTCTTCCGCCGCTGCTGTCCATTCGAACTTTCGGTGTTTGCGCAGCAAGGACCTTATTGGATGTACAATATGTGAGAATCCTGGTATGAAGCGTCATTAAAAGTTTGCAAACCCTAGGAAACTCTGTACTCCCTTTACAGACGTGGGTGAGGACCAAGTGTGGATTGCCTCCACGTTTCTATTGCCCATCTTGATCCCCTGCGGTGTCAGTAGATATCCCAGAAACTCCACCTCTGTGATGTGGAAGGAGCATTTTTCTAGCTTTGCGTACAGTTGCTTTTCACGCAGTTTGCGGAGTACAGCTCGCACGTGGGTTACATGCTCTTGGGGAGTGGTGGAGTAGATCAGAATGTGATTGATGTAGACGACTGCGCAGACATCGAGGAGTTCCTGTAACATATCATTCATAAAATGCTGGAACGCAGCCGGGGCATTGCAAAGCCCAAAGGGCATGACCTGGTATTCGTACAAGCCATAGCGAGTACAGAATTCAGTCTTCCACTCGTCCCCTTTCTTCATGCCTACCAGGTGATAAGCGCTGCGTAAGTCTAGCTTGGTGAAAATCTTTGCTTGTCTCACCTGGTCTATGAGTACTGGTATCAGAGGTAACGGGTACTTATTTTTTATGGTGACTTGATTTAGGGCCTGGGAATCAATACATGTTTTTAAGTCTCCCACTTTCTTCGGTACGAAGAAGAGTGGGGAGGCGGCTGTTGACTTAGATGGTCTAATGAAGCCATTGGCCAGGTATTGATCCAAGTAGGTCCGTAGATGAGTGTTTTCTTCCTCGGTTAATGCATAAATGCGGCTGCACGGTACTTGTGCCCCTGGTTGCAGGTCGATCTGGCAGTCATAAACTCGATGTGGTGGTAGCGTATTAGCTTGCTCCTTCACACACACATCCTGGAACTCCTGGTATTCCTCTGGTAAAGTGCCCACGAAGCCTAAACCTGCTATCTTTTCCTGTGAAGCTAACAATGGCCTTCCTTTGATCCCTTTGATGTCGTAACAAGAGGCGCATTCCGTGGAAAATAGTAAGGTTCGAGCTCGCCAATCTATCTTTGGGTTGTGCGTCTCTAGCCACGGTATTCCAACTATCAGCTGGAATTGGGGTGCAGCGATAAGGCCGAATCTAATACTTTCTCTGTGGCCATCTTGGCAGATTAAGGTGGTGTTGGAAGTACACTGTGTTACTGGTCCCGAAAGGAGTTGTGTGCCATCCACAGCTGTCACGCTTTCTGCGCTGTCCTTACGGTGGAATGCTAATCCCAAGGTCTTTGTGGTGTTTTATGTCCAGGTAGTTCCCAATAGCCCCACTGTCTATGAAAGGTTTGAGGGCATGCATTCGAGTAGGCTGTGAAGGGTCTACCAAAACCACAGGAATACTGAAATGTGAGATCTGAGTGCTCAGTTCCTGGCTCGACAGACCGACCTCTACATCTGTTGGAGTTTTCGGCTACCGCACCTGTGTCTTCCCCTGTGTTATCTAGTACCCCCATTGTCTTCCGTGGGGGTTTAATCGTGCAGTTCTGGAGGAAGTGACCAGATTGGCCACAATATAAGCAAAGTTTTTCCTGACGCCTCTGTTCTCTCTCCGCCTAGGTAAGTGGTCCCCTGAAAACAACCAATTGCATGGGCTCAGGGTGTGTTTCTGAGGCCTGTCGTTGGGACGCTTCCTTTGGTCGGACATACACTGGTCTATGCTCTGATCTGGTTCGGTCGGCCTCGCGATCCTGTAACCGGTGGTCTAGTTGCATAGTTAGGTCGATGTATTCACTGCAATCTTCGGGAGGATTAACTACTTGTGCCAAGACATCTTTTAATTCTCCTCTCAGTCCTCAATAAAATAACGTTATTCGTTTCTCCTCTGGCCAACCTGTTTTGGCTATTAAGCGATTGAATGTGGCGACATATGAGATAAGATCCTGACCACCCTGTCGCAGAGAGTGTAGCTCATCATCCAGGGCCTGACTTCGAGTCCAATGGGCAAATAGTTTTTCCAGTTCACTCTGAAAACCTGGGTAATTTCTCAGTAAACGGTCGTCCCTAAGCACTAACGGGATAGACCAGTCCGCCGCGTGCCCTCCTAAATAGGAGAGGACAAAAGCTACTCTAGCTTGGTCATTCAGAAAGGTGCCTGGTTTGCATATGAAATGTAGCCGGAATTAATTCATGAACGTTCCAAATTTCTTGGGATCACCAGAGAAGCGTTCCGGGGGTGCTAAAGGGATGTTGCCTGGAAGCAATACCTGAACGGGTGTGGCTGCAGGTGCCACGGTAGGCTGCCCCTGTGGAACTCCACCTGGTAGGGGTGCTAGACCAGCTTGGGTCTGTAGGAGCTGTCTTGCCAAATCGTCTGTTTTGTCCCTGTTGACTACCAGTTCGCGCCTTAAGGGATTTTGTCTCTGAGTGGGCTGCATGCACCTAGGCCCGTAGTTCACCTAACAATAGGGTAAGCTGGTCTACCTCGCTCGGACAGAGGTTTCCATCGCTAGGGCAGAGGTATTGAGGATGGCTTTGTGTTCTGTCACACTCACCTGAGTCTCTGCAGGGGTGATGGACGAACCTCCCTTGACCCAGAGTCTTCACTTCCCCTGTTTCATCTAGAGAAATAACTGTCAAATACAAGGTGTACACTCAGACCTGAATTCACCCGATTCCCCTGAGCCCTTCCCTTCTCTTTACTGTGTGCTGTGATGTCCCCCTATGGGCTTACCTTGATCTTTAGTAGGGTGTGGACTCCATCCTGCATTCACAGGGGCGCGATTCACTCATGTGATTGGTGCCAATGTCTGTAGGCTGAGTTCAGATGCCAAACGCTGTTTTATGCCTTCACAGCGGGGCCGAGAGTTCAAGGCGCCAGTTTCTTCACTGGCTAGAAAGTCCTTCCCACAAGTGAACGTTGCGCAGAGAATGTTGAGTGTCCAAATTGTCCGTATTGTCTTTGTTTGCTGGTATTTTTGTGGGTGAGTAGCGCTGCGTGTAGAAGCTAGCTGCTGGTAAGTTTGCGCAGCGACTTCAATTCGAGCGTGCCTGGTAATGTCTCTCCCTTTCCCTTGCAGGAGAAATTATGTGGTATTAGCGCCTCGAGTCCGGGATCAGCGCTACTGGAGACTTGGTGGTTAGGTAAGTTTGCACGGAGGCTTTTGGTAAGTATGCACCGTGTACAGAGAGAGAGCGCAGTGAAATAAGTGTCTGCGTTATTGGAGCGAGCGCAATGAATAATGTCTCTTCTTTCTTTTACAGGGGTTTGTGCGCTCGTACAACTAACCTGGATTCCAGCGTCGCGGGAAGATTCGGTGAGTATGCGCAGCGTTACTGATGTGCGCGTGTTAACACTGTTCTTCTTTTTTTTTCTTACAGGTGCCGGTGTAGAAGTCCCCTCTTGACTGGTGATAGCTGCGGCGTGGAGTAAGAACCAGGTAAACTGAAGCTGAATGATCCGGAGCGGGTAAGCAGAAGCAGGATGATCCGGACCAGGTAAGCAGAAGCAGGATGATCCGGAGCGGGTAAGCAGAAGCAGGATGATCCGGAGCAGGTAAGCAGAAGCAGGATGATCCGGAGCAGGTAAGCAGAAACAGGATTATCCGAAGCAGGTAAGCAGAAGCAGGATGATCCGGAGCAGGTAAGCAGAAGCTGGCTGATCCAGAGCACGGCAAGTGTGTTGCTGATACAGCTCACAGTAAGCAACACGAAGCACTGGAAGAATCTTGGGTGTGGCTTATATAGCCAGCCTCACCCAAACACTAGAGAGCTCATGAGTTATCATGCACTTCCTGTTTGGCAACAGGAAGTGGTAACCAGGAAGTTACTACAAACACTAGGAAGGAATGAAAGGAGGGATTTGTTATGGATTCTTTGTGTGTCTATGCCAGGCCTGCCAAGCCTCCACCCAGCTTGCCCCAACTACCTGCCTGATACCCATGACAGAAGCAATGATGATATTGCCAAATTCAGCACAATGCTCTGAGTCTGAAGGACAGGAATTTAGAATGTTATTTGTAAAACCCATGCTAGTCTTTGCATTTTTGAGATATAATATAATTCAGTCATGAACATTATATTATTCAGTTTAGGTTATAATGTTTATTTTAAGTTTTGTTTGAATTTAATTGGACGAGGCAATTCCTTGATTACGCTGCAAGAAGTTTCCAACAGAGTTTTACTGGATTTTTGATTAGCTTGCAGTGTTGTAAGGTCTTCATGTTAAAGGACCATATTCTTCTTTGCACCAATAGAATATCTTGAGAATTGGGCCACAATTGAAAGTATTATATATACTGTAGTGCTCTCCCAACACACATATTTAATTTTACTTTGCAGCCCGAAATTGCTGTTTTCACATTCTAGTAAGCAGGCAAATAATGCTATGTTCCATTTTCCTCCTCTTTCTTTTTAAATACAGACAATTTTCATTTTGATGTTTAATCCCATATTCGATTTTATGAGTTTCACTTATGAATAATGACAGCTTGAATGTTATCCTTTTAGTTTGTGCGTGGCACGGCATACATGCTTGAAAGCAGTGGGCAGTAGTGCTGGAGCATGCACAGACCTGGTCAATCGAGTAGGTGATGTTATGTTCTGTCTAATATGAACAGTCACAAACCTCAGCTGTTGGAATGTGTCTATAGTTACCTTACTTGCTGAAACATAATTATCTGTGTTTGCTGAACAGTCACTACT
This sequence comes from Ambystoma mexicanum, assembly GCF_040938575.1. Lineage (NCBI taxonomy): Eukaryota > Metazoa > Chordata > Amphibia > Caudata > Ambystomatidae > Ambystoma > Ambystoma mexicanum. The sequence continues at coordinate 1,049,476,603 of NC_090921.1, read as the reverse complement.
CGACTCATTGTTATCAGAAGGGGACCTCTTGTTCACAGGAAAATGTCAAAGCTATAGATTGGCAATGTGCAAACACCATACTCTCCAGTTCTTTAAACCAGACACTAGAAGACTGTCTTTCAGCATGAGCCATACTCGAATGTAGTAAAGAGGTGTTTCTTTTCCCACCAAATTGTATACATACACATAACTTACAAGCAGCAACAGTCCAGCTAGATATGAGTGACTGGAGGCCTAGTTCCAGTTTTATCACCTCGACTGGTACAGAACCAGGTAGACCCAACAGCGATCTTAAGATTTTACCTTCCAGTTTTGGTAACCAATTGATTGCCCTCCTAGAAAAGATCTCCAAGGCATATAGGAGCCCGGGAACAATTGCAGTTTTATAGGAAATCACTTTTGCCTCCAGTTATCGTCAGCCCCACTTACCGATCACTTTCTTAAGAACCAGCCATCTGGACCAAACTTTGGGCTTTACGGAATCGTACAAGTGGGTGAAAGGGGAAGTGGCTTTTACCTTGATCCCCAGGTACCTATATGTATTAGTTTGATCTAGTTTGTTTGCCCCCAATTTCCAGTTAAATTTGTTTCCCACCTGTGCTTTTTTGTCACATACCATTACTTTTGTTTTTCACTTGTTTATCCTCAGGCCATTCTCCTCCGCATAAGATAGTAATACATTTAGGGAGCATTGGAGTCCTATTGGTGTTCTGTCCAGGATAACAATGTCATCGGCATATTTGAGGGTGTTCACTGCTTCATGACCATATTAGGGTGGATGGTTATGAGCAGCCATCAGAGCCCTGTCCAAATCAGACATATACAAATTGTACAGTAGTGGTGCCAAAACACAGCCTTGCTTCAAGCCCACATTAGTCTTGATAGGCTGTGTTAGGTCACCATCCTGGGATAGCCAAACTTGCACCGTTGCTTTGTGGTGTAGTTGTCTAATGAAATAGAGAAGTGATGGGTCAATGCCCCACCCGTTCAGCTTATGCCACAGCTTAGATCGAATAACTATGTGAAAAGCTGTGCTGATATCAACAAAACAGACATATAGCAGGGGATCTGGGTACCTATGAGCATCAGAAAAAGGATTCATGAGGACCCATAGAGCATGCTTTGTTCGAAAGCCCTTTCTGAAGCCAAAGTGGTGCTTAGCGAGAAGAGGGTTTTCATTAGACCACTGAATGAGCATATCAAGTAGAATGCTGGCAAATATTTTAGAGCTACAATCAAGCATAGCCAATAGTCTATAGCAGCCTGGATCTATCCTGAGGCCCTATATACAGGGAGCAGGTGATCGAACCAGATATCCTTCTGTATGCCAGCTTCAGTTTGCATGTGCCATCCGAGGATGTGCAGTGATCCTATTATTTGCGTCAGGGAGCCGTTCTCTGTGTCGTTTGGGGACAAGAATGTGCTGCAAGATTCGCCAATGTTGCGGCAAACCCCCCCTTCCATAGCTGTGAGCAGATCAAGAACATATCTATTATGGAGAGTGATCAATCTTATTGCACACATCTCAACCTTAAATGCGTTGAGACCTCCCAGTGTCGTTCGCCAGATGTATGACCTCCCATTGCACAAATTGAAACCACTTGGCGTTGTAAGCAGTCTGGACCCCAGGCAGTAATAGCGATGAAAAAGTGATGAAATAAAGTTTGGGAGGTTCTGGAGAATCTTGAGACCAGTAATTTAATATTCTTTTCCACGCAACTTCTCATTCTTTTCTCTTCCAGTTACGATGCGCGAGACCTGTGGCTGCAATGGGATTCTGGTGGGCCCCCCTGCTGTCTGACCTGAGGTTGGAGCAAACAAGTTCTTCAATCCCACTGTTAACTGGTCTTCAGGGATCACATGCAGTGCTGAGTGCAACATGGTCGGCGAGCAGTAGCCCCTCCATGATGGAGGGGGGTGCAAGAATGCCTGCTGTTCACACACCCAGTAATAGTCCATCATGCCATCAGTGCCTTTTTTGAGGTTTGGGATGGGCACGGTTTTATTGCATCATTGGTTGGCCTCTACGAAAACAGTTCCTTTGTTGTAAAAACAGAGTTTGTCCTCCTCTTACTGTAGCACATTTACTGGCTTCCCCATTGCTTTGACCCATGTCGATTTTGCGACATGCTTGTTCCAAAATTGTGCACACGCTCTATTCACTTGTGCCAACACTTCATCTCCGAATTCCATTAGCTCTCCTGGCATGCAGCTCATTGATGTTTCTTGCCACTTGTTCGCTGCGTATTTTACGCCTTGCAGTTTCAGGTATGGCCTCTGTAGACGCTGGATGCTTTTAGGATTATGGGTGCATTGCGGTTGGTCGGGGTTCATAATTTCTAGCTGCACACCCTACGCCTGGAAAGTGCCTTGCAGCCTACACAGAGCCAAATGAACCAGTCATTGAGTCTCTAAAATTGGTATTTCTTGCGGTATTTGGGCCTTGGGGGCTCCCGACACGTGTGGTATCAATGAACACTCATAACTACCATTAACCCTCTTTTTCCCCACTGCACTTATGTCTGCGTACCAACTATTGGATCATTTGGGATGGTGCACATCTTCTATTGCATCTAGACCAAGGTGCTGATAAGCGTCATACATAGGCCTTCTATTTTGCAGTGGTCGAAGTGGGCAGGAGCGGCTGGGAGCAGTCCTCTACTTTTATATTTTACATTTTACTATTCCTATACTTTTATTTTAAAAACAAACTATCCGGAATGGTTTGGTTTTAAAATAGAAGTGTAGGAAGAAGTTGAAATTTGCAGTTCAATGCACTGCACTGAACATTCCCTTAAACAGCAGGTGTGTTTGTTTGGGGGTTTGGATTGCACCTGGGAGGGGGCGTGGCGATGGGGGGAAAAAACAGTGAAGAATTTTTTTTTATTTGTGATACAGTGTATTCAACTTTACACAATAGAAACGCATCAAACATTTCCATTAAAAAAAGGACTTCCATACTAGACAGCATGGCTATCACAATAGAAGTTTTAAAATGTTTTCAACTCTCCTCCAAAACAAGGTAAAATACATAATACAGGCGTGATTATTCCCATTCATGAATTCGGACTAGAGTTTGTTTCCCGATATGTCTACCACCATCCCAGCTGCTCTCCTAGCTTCTACCCCTAGTTTATTAAGAAAACTGCACTCACAAAGCAGGTGTCTGTTTCTAGTAGCTGAGACCCACATAGTCGACAGTCCCTGCTGGCTCTAATGGGTTGATGCCAAGCACCCGCAATCTCCCTGGTTTTAGCTGTGTTAAATTTTAGATGCAAATATTCCCATATCAATTAATTACCAATTAACTGTTTTACACAGGTGGGTGTCTCACCTCTATTGGAGATGTAAAACATAAATTCTTTAGCAGTGTTTTTGGTATGCAAATTGACCATGGCTTGTGCCAAATCGTGTCTTGCTAATATACTCTTAATGGTCTTTTTGAATAGTGAAAGAGGCATATTTAGTGTGTGTATTGGTGCACCTATTAACCACTTCTTGGCCAAATGATGGATTTTTCCCACCGTGCTGCTTTCATAGCTGTTGTACGAGAGAAATAGGCACCGGCTGTGAAAGCTAACAGGGAGTCTGCTGGTGCGTTATTACATTTCCATAGAGTGGCCAGCCAGCAGATTGTTACCCTAGATATTTTGGGGGAAATGTTAAATTCCAGGTTAATCATCTCGATCACTGTGTGTCTAGGTAGCCTGAGCACTTTCCAATAGGCATCTCTCCAATTCGGCCAGATCTTCCAGCATTGAAGTAGCCCAGACTTCAGCACCATATAGAACCATTGTTGTGATCTTAGACTGGTACAGTTGAATCAGTGTACCAATCTAATACCCCCCACCCCTTCTGCGCAAAGCAACAATGTCCCCCTATTGCGGCATTAATTCTCAGGCTAATGTCTTCAAAATGCATAGCATAATTTAGTCTGCTATTCAGATGTATTCTTAGATATTTATAGGAATAAACCACATCTAACGGTTTTCCATAAACCTCCCATTGCCTTGTTTTCCTTTTCCTTTTCCCTGAATCAAATATCATAATTTTGGTTTTAGTGATATGTATCACCAGGGAGTTTGCCTCTGCATATACCAAGTTTATTCAATGTGGCTTGTAGGCCCCCAGGTGTTAGTTCTAAAATAACCAGATCGTCTGCATATCCCAACCACTGTATCAGTACTGATCCTAAGGAGGAGGGATAGCGGACGGATTCTTCAAGGCCTCACCTAGGTCAGCCATGTATAAGTTAAAACACATGGGTGCCAATGTACACCCCTGTTTCAAACCCCTGGATGTGGCTATCCAGGCCATAGTGCTACCATGGCTATCTAGCCTGACTTTAACCCTAGTTTGTGAATATAATAGGGTAAGCATTTTTAATAGCCCTGGTAGTGTATTTTCGCTTTCCAATTTGTACCACAACCTTATTCGATCCACTGTATCGAAGGCAGCGCTAAAATCAATAAATGCTGCATACACCGTACGTTTCCTAATTTCTGCCTGCTGTATTAGGGTGCTTAAGGCGAGGATGTCATGTCCCGGCCCTGGAAAGTTTGGCATCGATGGGCTCTTTCTCATCGTAAGGCGTGAACAACTGCTAGAAGCGCTAGGCGCGGTCTAGTCTTCCCCCAAGATGGCCACCACCTTACAGCGTTTCTATAACAACGCACTGAAGCTTCCACCCAGTGCGTGGTATCGCTCCTAGTACCTGTTGCCATTCTGTGTCCTTCGTTCGCCTAGTACAAGAGTAGGTCTATTAGCTAAAAACATATTGTCAAGGATCCTACTGTTACCATTGCCCACCCTTGTGAAATTGGCTGGGTTGTAAGATGGGCAAGCTCCATTAAGCATTTTAAATACATATCTTGCCAACATGCTAGCCCATTTATGACCCCAGCGGAGAGTTCTTAACCCGGGTTCCCTTCCAGCAGTGTCCCCTCTTATCTAGATGTCTCCCACTAGGGAGACATCTTGAAGCGGTATGCTGGCATTGAAATCGCCACTAAGGAGAATGAACACGGTGGTCTTCAGCCTGTTCAAGATGTCTTTCATTTCCCGAAGCATCTTGGCAATATCTGCCTCATATGGGGGAACGTATATTACTATGATTAGTACTTCAACGTAATCTCCCCCCTCCCAGAAGGGTGACAAGTCATGCATGCAATAGGGATGTTAGATGAGGTTCAGCTGTGTTCATTTAGCCCCATGATGTTTTTTACCCCTAGGGCAAGCCCTCCTTTAGGCTGTCCCCTAGGCCCCCTTTCTGCTTCTAGTGTTATAAAATTCCTCCCATTCACAATGAGAGAGGCCGTTAAGCAGGTTTACTGGAGCATTACAATACTCAGCCCATGCAGATATTCAAATAAACCTTCTTTTAAGAACAAGTGTGTATGCCCCCAAGATAGAGACAATACTGGGTCATCACTATTAGGGTTAGGAATCTTCTGCCCCCCCCCCTCATTTCCACCAGGTTGCCCAACCATTTCCAGTGGGACTCTTCACCCCTCATTTCCTGCCTCCCTTTGCCCAGCTCCTTAGTAAAGATTTAGCAACAGTTTCCATATAACGTGAATCAATATGTGTATAAATACTATTGACAGTGTTGTTAATTTCACCCTGAACATGGACATGAGGATCTGCGGCCACATGATTGTGTATTGCAGGAGATGAGGACACATTTGTTTTTGTAATATTGGTGATATTCACATATTCAACAGAACCATTATTAGTAGCAGTTGCATTTGCGCCCCCCCCCTTTTTATGGGAATCTGCATAAATTAGCACCCTAAATAAATGCCTAACCCAAACATAGACAGTTCGTACAACCCAGCAATGCAATGCATAATGCATAAATATGAATAGGAAAATATTGATGAACTGCCATATGAGTTATTTTTCTCTTTATAAATAAAAGATCAGAATCAGAGAGCTCCATCGCGAAAATACCTGAAAGAAAATGCAGAGAGAGAGAAAGGGACAGCGAGAGAGAGAGAGAGAGAGAGTGACACATGGAGAGCGAGAGAGAGAATAGAGAAGAGTATGTGAGAGTGCAAGAGTACACTCCCTGTGCAATGTGTTGCTTAGCAGCTGGTGGTAGGATACGAGAAAGAATGTCAGTAATGTAGCTTCTTACACCTCCTGAAGGTGCATGTGAGGAGGGTACTTAGGATGCTGTGGGCAGGGGCCACATATCTGCCCTGGTGCGGGTCAGAGTTTTGTGGCACTCTGCAAACATCAAACAGGTGCACCCAATAGCGCAGTTCTTTCACTTTAACTGCGAGAGGGTGGCATAAATGACCTGAAAGGGGCCATTGTATCTGGGCTTTTTTCGTCGGCGAACAAAATTCTTAATGTGAATATAATCGCCAGGGAATAACTGCAGAGTGGGTGACATATTTCGTGTATCCGTTGTGGCGCTGGTCGTTTCCTCAGTCCGGGGCGGTGCAATCTGTTGAGAGACAAATTTTAAGGCTTTTATTAGGGCGGACAAATAGTTCTGAAACTCTTCCCCCAAAATGGACACAGCCCTGTGAACATCTGTCGCTCTTCTAATGGGAGAAAGTGCATGTGCATGCATCGTACCGTTACCACCTCATGGGATCCTTGCAGGCTGAATATGCAAATGGAATAATTCAATTGGCAAGCAGTGCACCCAATTTTTCTTTTACGTGGTACACAGCTTCAACAATTTACTCTTCAATAGGCCGTTGATCTCATTCTATGAGCCCGTTGGCCTGAGGGTGGTAAATGGTGCACATCCCTCTAATTTCCAGTAATGTCAGAATCTCTCTGAAGAGTTAATTGAAAATGTGTGTCGTTATCTGATCTCAATACATCACACACCCCATCAAGGAAAAACCTTTTGCACTACAAATTTGGCAGCACACTTAGCATCTGGATGTCCATGAGGGCTAGCTTCCACCCATCGTGAGAAGAGACACACAACCACAATCAGGTAACGCGACCCATTCCACCTCTCGCTCATGTCTGCATAGTCTATGTGCAGTTCACAGAATGGCCCAGTAGGGCGGGGCAGGGTGCCTCTAATAGTTCTCAATGTAACACCTGTATTGTATCTCTGGCAAGTGGTACAATGAACAATCATTTCGGTTAAGTTTTCCTGCAGGTTGGGGACAAACCAGTCGTCCTGTATGTCTGTAGCAATGTGCTGCTTAGGAACATGTAATGGATGATGCAGCTGGTCGAATGCGACCAGCAATAGCTCATGTGGCATACCCGCCTTCCCCGATGTTTCCTGTGTCCACAATAGGTCAGTCTGGGATTGCTTACAATGTCTTTTTATCCATAGGTCTTTTTCTTCCTGCAGTGCCAGTCCCTGTAACTCAGTTAGCTGCGCAATAGGTAAAGCATTGTAGGGTGCTAGCAATTGTTTGGTACTTTGCGTCCACAAAGGGTTCTCTGAGACCCGTGGCACTGGAAGATACATCACTGTTTTGGCCGCCGCTTCCACATCAGCGTTACCCAATGAGACTTCATCAGTGTTGTTAGTGTTGTTTGTGTGGGCGGCGCATTTTACGACCGCAACTACGGATGGTTGAGTAATGTGTAAAAGAGTTTGGACCTCATCACGACTTTGGCGGTAACCCTTAAATCCGGCGGTAGCGCTATTAGTGCCGGATTTAAGGGTCCGCCAAAGCAGGACTTCGGCAGATTTCTCCCCCGCTCTGAGCTGGAGGGAAATCTGCCAAAAATATGCGCTATTACCGCCGGCGGGAAATCCGCCGGCGGTATTAGCGCGAAATTTCCCCATTGAGCCCAATGGGGAATGGGGCATTCCCGAATGGGCTCAATGGGGATTGACATTACCGCCAAACTTGTGATCCGGCGCTATTAGCGCCGGGGAGTTCGGCAGTAGGGCTAATACCGCCCACGCTAATAGCGTTACCGTTACCGCCCAAGTCGTGATGAGGCCCTTTGTCTAATAATGCAGCTTGTTCAACCGGGCATCCGTCAGCTCTTCTGAACTCCCTCCTTTTCCACCATGCAAGACCTGCGTGCAATGCTGAATCAGAGTAAACAGTCAAAATGCACCCCTGGGATGCTAGCAGCGCCTCGATGAATGCTATAAGTTCAGCTGCTTGAGCCGAGACGTGCATTGGTAACCTTTCCTGTATTAGTATTTTATACTCCCCATCCACCAGGCGAACCACCGCCGCACCAGTGTGCCTTAAGCCTGTTTCCTGGTCAATAGTGGCTTGGTCAATAGTGGCTGACCCATTTCTGTCTAAAAGGTGGCAGGGTTGACAGTTTTAATTCCTTCACTCATACACACCTCACCCCCCCACACACCGTACCCTTCCTTGTTATCCCTTGCAAGGTGGTACTCACGTCTGTGTGTTCGCCCAAGCTCCTCCTTCATGGGTCCCAATAATGGCCTGCACTCTTTCTGGAATCGTGCACCGCTCCAACAAGCAGACAGGAATTCTGTGAAAACCGTTCCTGTACACTTGGGACTGGTTGCTGCAGGTAGGCGCGGCCCCTTCAGAGAAGTAGCCTGGAAACCTCCATCATCGCGGCAGTCGCTGGGATCACATTGGGGTCACCAAATGTAGGAAAGCCCCTCACTGCTCACACCAGAAAAAATACAACCTGCTAGGAAAAAAGGTCCAGTACACCTCTTGCAAGGATAACAAGTATTTTATTCCTAAAAAATAGGAGTGCGCCAGCAAAGAGCTCTGCTGTTGCCGAACGTTCTGGCAAAATCAACATGCGCAGTACATTAAAAAGGAACATAGCGTCATCAGTGACATCACATAAAGTAGAAACATGTGCAGCTGGTTGGAGAGACCCTATGCATAGGCTGCCTGCTCCATAGGGAATGTCAGGCCATTGGTCCCAGCGCCTAATGTCCATCTTCTTCTGAGTGGGTGATGCTGCATTTGTCATGGGCCAGGAGGCGGTGGTTGATTGACAATTATGTCCAAAATAAACAATGCATCTCTATCTATGTAGCAGTGCACCTGGTATAAGCAGACAGGGCCCCTGGGGAAGAGCAGAGGTCATATTAACTCACAAGCTTCAATCTATCTGAGACAGGCCGGCACCTCTCCAAGGTCTTCCACCCTCATTCTGGGATATAATTGTATCCCTCCCTGCACCTTGTAGCACAAATCACTTGACCCAAAAGTGAAGGTAAGAAATCACTGCCTTCTGATTTTTCTTGATTGATTGGGTGTTTAACAGTTTTATGATCAGTGGTCCAGGGCTGGATGGTACCTTGGAATTCAGAGGTCTTGAGACTAGGGCATTTGGGTGCTATATCTTAGAGCTGGGACTGGTCGGGGTTGGTGTCCTGTGCCCTCCTTTTCGTGGGATTGTATCTTACAAAGGTGCTCAGCCCCTCTACCGTATCCTTTCCGGGCGCATTCTTCCCAGAGCATGAAGGCTGGCAACTTTTAAGACAATTAAGTGTTTATGGATCTCTAAGGGCTCTGGTCTTTCTCATCAATGCCTGGGATGCAACCTATTCCTTTCCTTGAGTTTGCGGCATAGACCTGTAATGCTGGCTGCTGGACCATGTTTAAACCTTACGTTTCAATATGTCTGCTAATAACTAAGACTGTGTTTGTTCTCGCATGTGCACTACATCAACGAAGCATGCAATAATGTGATTGTGTAGAGGACTTTAATAACACCCTCCACCCCCTGGTCTCGTACATTATATCTCACAGCCTTTGCTTTTGCCTTATTCTAAACGGCTTGGGATTGTGGGAAGACAGTCTCCCCTTCCCAAAAGGCTCTGAATGGCTTTGATCTGTAGGATGCTGACAAGTGATATATAGTAGTCAGATAGATCGTGTTGGTCATGTTCATTTTAATGGTATGGTAAAATAGAGAGAAGGTGAGCAAATACCTTATGGTTCTAAGGTTATCGCAAAAGATAATGGGGGGCAACTTTAAAAAAAGTGTGAAGGAAAGGATAACATGAAAGTAGGAGGGTGATAAGGGTTGGCCTCACACCTCAGGATGATCTGGCAGCCTTAACACAGGTACAACATTCTAGTCTTAACTCTGTCCAGCTTGGGATTCCCTAGTCCAATCCAAAACAAGAGTCCAAAGGTGTGCAACAAAAGGTTCTTCATTAACCTCTATTATGAAAGTCCAGCCCTAATCTATAATGAAAGTTCACAAGTGTTTCTTCTGGTACAAATGCTCAGGTGAGTGAGCCGGGTACCCGGATTTCTCGAGGCTTCATGTTTCTCGATTCCTTTAAATATGCTGTGGTTGGGTGCCCTTCTGTCTTGCTCTTATCACAGATTCAATTGTGAATTGGTCTAGAGCCCTTCAAACTATATTTCGGGGTATGCACCTCCTACTGCCCCATGGGTAATTTAAAGTTGGGTCATAGCCACATCCAACAACTGGGTTTATGGCTATATTAGTATTTTCTCCCCTATCCTTGTCTGGCAGACAATTGTATCTTCTACCAGAGGTCTTGTTTTGTTCTCTTTATCTGCCTATGTGGTGCTAAACAAAAGTCCCAGAACTCAGGCTATCCAGACTTCCCCTTAAGGAATCTGTAGTTTGTTGGGATAAATCCATGCAGCCAATTACACCCTTAGAGGTTCACTCTTTAATGGAGCCAAGTGTTTTACCTACACACTACACATTCTTTCTCTACCGGGTCTCCGGACTTCCACAACCTTCCAGGATTCAGAGGTCTCTTCTTATCACAAGGGTGCTTCAAAGGGCATGCATGCTTTCGAAGGTCATTGACTCCTAGTGAATTTACCCAGCCTCTAGTACCTTCTATTGGGATTCATTCTTTCCAAAAGTTAGTTGTCTCATGCACTCAAATTGCTCAGACCTTATAGGTTTCTTAAATTCATCCATTAAATAAATTTAGGGGTTTCCCTTATTGGCTTATTTTCAAATTAGGCCCCTTACCTTCCATTATGGCTCTATTGGCAGCATCCCACACTTTACTGTTGTCTGATGACATCTGCTTATATGGGAATTTGCAGAGCACAGCATTGCAGCTCTGTGGAATTCCATGGTCACCCGAGAACCGCAGGCAAACGTTGGTTTTTCCATCCAGTTGCGAGGCTATCGTGTGGCTTGTTCTCCGCAGCCTTGACTTTTTCTAATACACAAGTGTGCTGGTGGGTGAACTGTTTTAGTCAGCCGATCGTCTGGGTGGTATTATCTCCACTTCATCCACTCTATAGAGGGTCCATCGGGTGGTGGCCGATGCCCCCCTTACACAATCACCATAACGCACTTTGTACTCGGAACTCAACAATGATAAATATATACAATTCTAAAGTGGTACCACCAATGTAATCGAATCTCATTAAAGTGCATCAACTGTACGGTTAAAATGTCACACAGATCAATAACGAGGAAACCAGCAATAGAGATAGGAAGGAACGTAAAATGGTTGAAACAATAGGCAGAATGCTGGCCTATACCGATAGACACCATTCTGTGTGGAGATCCCCCCACCTGGGCAACCTGTAAAATAAAGACATATAGCACAAGCCCAGTCCATATATTGTTCAATAGCCTTATTTCCTTCAATTAAGGTTTTACCCCCCCCCAACGTACCTGGTGGAGTAGAGTTCTTCGAAGACGCGTCGAAGGATCCTTCTTGAGTGACTCCCTTTAAAGCAGGAGCCACGGATCGTCGAGAGGCGTCAAAGATGGTGAACTTGTCGTCGACAGCGACGATGAGAAGTTCAAGGGTGCCGAGACCCCGATGTCGATCCAGGCGGTGCTCGTCAGCGACGTCCTGCGAGGATGAGGTGTGCGGGGCACCTCGGCGATGGATTGTTCAGGACCGCAAAGAGTTTCAGAAGAACTGTGGCCCAACAAGGGCGTCGAGTCGTCAAAGTCTTTGTGGCCTTCAGGTGGCGGGAAACCCACCGGCGGACTCTCCTCGGCGCGTTGGTCGTCCTCGACTTTCTCCGGCGGGACAAAGCGGTCGATGTTGCGGGCAAGGGAGTCCTTGGATTCAAATGTTCTTAGGCAAAGGAGTGGGCAGCTCCGGTCGTCGGCGGTACGGCGTCAAGTGATCCCCACGGCTGGGCAACACAACTTCGACGGGCCTCCAGCGGTTACACAAACCTGTGAACCCTGGTCCACGGCAATGGACTTCGACAGCAGCGAAGTCTGGGTGCTTTTGCCTGTTGGCAAAACCCAAATTTGATAATACGGGCCATAGGCTTGCCCTGCGTACACTATGAAAAGCGGTCGTCAGGTCAACGAAGGCCACGTAGACCCCCATAGACTTCAATGCAGCATATTTCTGCAGTATCAGGGAGAGCCTCAGGACCTGATAAACTGTGCTGGCGTCACGCTGAAAACCAGCCTGTAGATGATGCACTGCCCTCACCTCCAGGCCTCCAGATGGCCCAGCACTGCCTTCGCAAAAACATTCCCCCCTGCATCAAGAAGGGAGATGGGCCGGTAATTAGCCGGAAAACCCCTATCACCCTTCTTGAATATGGGGACAAGGATTGCTTGAGTCCAGGAGTAGGGAACCCTGTTCGCCACCAACAAAGCATTACAGATCTTAAGCAGGCAAGGGGGCCATATAGACATCTCCTGCCTAACCAGTCAAGCAACCATATCCGGGCCAGGGGCTTTCCCCAGCTTCTGCAACTATAAAGCCACCTAAATATCATGCATTCTCAACACCAGAAGAGTGAAAGCCGCCTCGCCAGACCTATTAAAGGCAACACTCAATCTCGAGCCGATGTGCACACTGTCCCCCCTATATACATTTCCAAAATGAGAGGCCCAAGCGGCCTCATGCATAGTATCCTGTATCAAACTGCACTCCCTGCCTTTCCGAGCATCAACATAATGCCAGAAACCTCTGGCGCACCCAGACTTCGCAGTCCGGAGAAGATTATCCCAGAGTTGGCCAGAATAATCTGTCTTCTTTTCCCTAAGCAATTTGCGGAACTGATTCCTGGCTTCAACCAGGGCCCCTGTGCCCTGGGACGCCTAGTATACTCAATCAGCAAATGTTTTGCGGATCAGCAGTCCCCATTGTACCCGGATGTACTACGCCTTGCACTGTGCCAATAATGGGCCGAGGCTTACTCAAACCATTTCCCAGCGAGCTCACAATGCTTTCATATACTTGTAGCAAATGATTCAAATTAGATTATTAGACACCGCACTGGAACAAAAAGGCTCTAATAAGGGCAGAATATTTGCATACAATCCTGGCACATTCGTCTCATGATCCAGCACATACCACTTGACTGGATGCCTCACTTGACCTCTTGGCTCCATTGGAATGGTTTCTTGCCTACGGCCCTCCCCTTTTAAGCCACAGAAAGATCATATGACCAAAGCTACTATAGAATTATGGTTGCTTTCCGGCCTCTTCCACACCCTAAAATCTTGCAGGTAACCCCAGGCTTCCACATTTACCAATATGTAGTCTATCGAGCTGCAGTTTGAATGCATACCATAGGTCTTGCTCGCTGGCCGTTCCCTTTGGAATCTTCCATTACATGCCCTGAGACAAAGTGACATTAACACTCTGACTGCTTCATAGGCAAAACTGTGAATCCTCCTGGGATAGTATGCCACCAATTCGCCCACACACCATCTGACATCCTCATCCTCCTGGAGCCCTAACATACCAGCAAGCGGCTCAAATTGGAGGTTTAGATGCCCACAAACAATATGTTTTGTTAAACCAGTGTGACTTTCCCTCCACCTAGTTATTCTTTCCTCCAACAGTATCAACAAAATATTGACTGGAGTATCTTGATGATTATATACATGAAAGCACAAAAGTTGAGATCCATCTAAGCAGTACATTTGAATTTCCATAAAGTCCTCAGAGACAATAGGGCACATGTGAATTGATGAAAATGAGTTTACATTGACCCAGCAAATCAGGCCAACACTAGTGCGCCCTTTCATCCCCTTTACAGCTGGTATATGAAAAGAACCAAACCCCTGAATGTCATGAGCCACAAGCGATCATGTCTCCTGCAGGGCTTTGTGGGAGCGCACTAAATCCAGCCACTCTAGGTCTTCCATATGCTTTGAAATACTGGCGATGTTACACGGCATCCCACGTTTAATGTCATAGGGCCTGATTATAATGGTGGCAGGAACGGTATGAACAGTGCCGGTAAGGCACTAGCACCATTCATACCGTCACGCCGCATTACGAGTTCTGCTCGGGGGTTCCTGACAGCCCGCCAGGTATTAACTGGCGGGCTGTGTGGCACCCGCGAGCAGAACTCGTGATTGCACTGGCACCGTTATCAACGGTGCCGGTGCAACCATGCTCCCCACCCCGATCCTGCCCTATTGGGCAGAATGGGGATCGGGAGCCCGGCAATACCGCCACCCGCGAATGGGCAATTACCGTCCCATTCATCTGGTAATGGGTCGGTTATTGCCCAATCGTGGGTGGCGGGGCCGGTAGCGAGCATGGCGGTAGCCGTGCCTGCCATACAGGCACAGCTACCGCCATGCTCATAATGAGGCCCATAGACTTCTCCCAATGGGACTGAAGTTTTTAAAATGGGATTAGAAACAAATACCACCCCATAGGGGGTTAGAGCACAATCAGGCTGGTTTTGGAATCAATTTCTATGCCTCATGACAGGCTCCCCCACTCAAACTGCAAAACCACTAAGCCTGGGGACATTAAATGGCACAATCGTGCCCGCGGACAGTGGGCTGGGCCTTCTGGACACATGGTCAATGGCAGAATGATGAATCGGTGGGATATGCATAGGTCCCCTGGGATTAACCACCTCCTGGGCCTCAGCTATTTGAATGAACAAATAAATGCTGTTTGAATTGCGTGAATGTATGCCACCAGGGGGTATGCAGGCAATGGTAGCCTGAGTGCGGAGCTCCTGACCAATCAGGCCGTGAAGGGACAAGAGCCCCCCTTTCATGACCCCTTTGGCAATCCGACTGCAGCAGAGCTGACACCTGAGCACTCCCCAGGTGCAATCCTGGGTGCAGGGGCCCCTGCAGTGCAAAGAACGAGACGTGTGTGAAGTGCGGGGAGGTGGGGAGGAGCCTCCCTCTGTGAGTCCTGGGCAACGTAGCACCGGATGAGATGCTGGACCACGGCTGCTGCCAGCGAGTAAGTGGTCCATCCCAAGTTGGACACTGGAGCAGTGATGGGCGCCCTCAATCCCCCCGTGACAGCTCCTGAGGTAAAAGTAGTTGGGGCTGTGAGACGGAGCACCAGCAAGGAGCGGGTGCGCGGGACTGGTCCACTGGAGGTGCACTGGAGGAGTCCTTGAGGCGGGTGAGTGTTGCCTCCCTGTGTGGCCTCCCCCTCCTTCACCTGCGGACCCCCCCAAACAACGAGGAGCAGGCAGGTAGGTCACTGCGGTGCTCTTGGGAGCCGTGGAGCTCAAATTCAGGACTGTTGACGCCTCTCCCTTCTTCAGCTGCCAACCCCCCCAAACAACGAGGAGCAGGCGGGTAGATCAAGGCGGTGCACTCGGGGGCCACAGAGGTCAAATTCAAGACTGTTGAGGGTGGCGAAGCCCAGCCCTCCCTCCCAGGGACTGACATGGTAGGGAGGGGGGCCCACAGTGCAATTAATTCGGCAGGGGAGCAAGGGACCCAGGGACCGAGCACTGTGTCTCTGTATGAAAGTGATCAGTTGAGGCTTTCGCCACCACTTACTCAACCCTCCTTGTTCCTGGGCGGACTCACACCCTGACACAGCTCTTTCCATGATTCACTCTGCTATATCTGATACTCTCAATGTTATTGCCCCTGTCATGAGGATCCGCTTGAAGCCCAAAGCCAAGTGCAAATCTTGGTATTACTAAGACCTCGTCACCCTTAAACACAAGTGCAGGGTGGCTGAGAGGAAATGGTGTGCTTCTGGTACATCCTCTGACAAACTGGCCTGCTGCCTGCTCCAAAGGCAAAACCGGCTCTCCATCCGCACCAAGAAGAGAGCCCACATCCAAGCCTGCATCTCTGCGGCATCTAACAACTCGGAAGAACTCTTTAAAATCTGCAAGGAGCTGGCCAATCCTGCTGCAGTCTACCTGCATGCCCCTGGCTTCTTATTTCATCTCTAAAACTCAGGACATCCTGTCCTCTCTCTCCTCATCTCCCCCTCCTCACTCTACTCCCTGCTTTTCCTCTGGCCCTTCTTCGGCCAACTCTCCCTCTCTGCCTTTCCCCTGTTCTCCTCAGATGAGGTTTCTAGACAAGTCTGATCTATGAAAGCCTCGTCAAAACAGATTCACCCCTGTTCCTCCAAAACCATCAAGGACCTAATTGACACCCTGTCTCCTGCTCTGGCTGAATTCCGCAATCACTCCTTCTCCACTGGAGTCTTCCTCTACCCCCTGAAGCACTCCCTTGTGCTCCCTCTTCTTAAACCCTCTGCCTACCCTTCCAGCCCGGCTAACTATTGTCCAATCTTCATCACCCCCTTCCTGGGCAAACTCTTGGAAAAGCTGGCCATCTCCCAGCTTAATCTTCACTCTGAATCTGTTGGTTGTCTCCATGACCATCAGTCTGGCTTCAGAGCTGCCAGAAGCACAGAAACTGCTCTCCTGAACATCTGTGAAGACCTGCTCTCCAACCTTGATTCTAACACCCCCCTGTGTCCTCATCTTACTTGATCTCTCTTCTGCCTTTGACACAGTCAACCATGCCATCCTGCTCAACCGTCTCCGTGATAACCTAGGTATCACCGATCAGGCCCTGGCTTGGTTGACCTCCTTCCTCTCTGATTGACCCTCCCAGGTACAACTTGGGTCCTTCCTCTCTATATCTCTATCTCTACCTCTGGTGTTCCCCAGGGGTCTAACCTCTCTGCCCAGCTGTTCAACCAATACCAATACCTGGCACTTCTTGCCCACCGCATTGCCCCTCTCTGCCCCAACCTTCAGTGCTATGCGGATGACACTCAACTCATTTTCAGGCTCCCTTCTGCCACCTCTTCTCCTTCTCTCATCTCCGACTACCTGTCCGCCATCCAGGAGCTTCTCCTCATCGGCACACCTGCTCCCTCCTTTCCTGTCACTGTCTGGCCGGCCTCTCTTGGCCCTCTTCTTGCTCCCACCTGTGAGGCTAAAATCCTCGGGGTAATCTTCGACTACACACTTTCCTGCTCTCCTCACATCTCTGATGTCTCTAAGAAGTCACACTACCAGCTGTACCTCCTCAGAGGTATTCTTCCCTTCCTCTCCTTCCCCCAGAAGCTCACTGTGTCCAGAGCTCTGGTTCTCTCTAGGCTGGACTACTGCAACAGCCTCTTTCGAGGATTAAGTTCAAAACCATCTGCATTGTCCACAAGGCCTTCTGGGGCCTGGGACCTCAATACCTTCAACTCTCTCTTCCTAAATATCTTCTTTCTCGAGCTCTTCGCTCATCCGCCTCCAACTCCTTCAGGGTTAGTCGCTTCTCCAAGCAGCGAGTTGGTGGTAGATCTCTTTCTCCTGCGGAGCCTCCCTCTGGAACAGCCTCCCTGCCTCTCTGAAACTTGAGAGAGAACCATCGCCGGTTCCAGAAGCACCTCAAGACCTTCCTCTTTGCTTCTGCTTTCTCTCCTCCTCTCGCCTGCTGATCTCCTGGCTGAATCTGAAATTGCACTGGTTACCTGGCTACCCTCTGATCTCGGACCAAGTCCCATCCCCGCCAGTTGCACACCTTCACTGCCCCCTTGGTAACCCTTGCACTGAGGGAACTGTTTCTGTATCCCTACAGCCCCTACTAGCACTTGACACCTGATGTCAGCACCTACCTAGTAGGATCGTTGTCTCTGCCTTCCCTCTGTTTCCCCTCCCTTGCCTCGTCACGCCTTGAAACACTTGTGTATAGGCACGTTATAAATGCCATATCCTATCATAAACACAGTGTTACACTGCAAGTTTCCCTACAGAGTGTGACACGTGCTAAAGGAAAGGTTCTTTACATGGACAATGGAGGACTGCAAGGGTAATAGTGAAGATTAGTCTCTGCCCCCACTGTGGACAAAATGCTGCGAGTCTTGGAGGCACAGGGGCTGATTCCCTCTTACAGATACAGGGAGAGAGACCAAGAACGGAGAGGGCAGCGGCCGGCGGGCGATTACTGGAGCAGGAGGGAGGTGGGGTCTCCCTTCTTAGGGGCTTGTGCCCGCCTCCCCAAGGAGACCGTGGGGGCGGGGAGACTGAGGGAGGCACAGCAGTCGCTGCAGGCAATAGTACCGGAGAGAACTCTCTTTCTGCCACAAGAGGAGAACATATGCATGAGGGATATCTGCAATAACCCCGCGCAGGGCCCCGGTGAAAATAGAATGGGGCACAAAAGCGCCCACTGAGGCTAGAGAAATTGTGGGGGCCCAGAGGGAGAGGGGAAGACCTGAAGCAACTGCAGACAGGAGGCAATATAACAGGGTGAGTCAGGACAAGTAGTGGGGGATGCCGAGAGCCCCGCTCCACTTGGGGAATACCAGCGAAGGTGTGGGCCCCCAGCTTGTGTCCTGGGATGTGTGCCGGCCTAGTGGAAGAACAACCTCACAGCCCACATCAAGCGAGGACAACATCTCTACAGCTCAAGGGGAAAAGTAAGGACGCCAAGAGGGGAAAGGACGGGATTGAAACCCAGCCTCCCCTGCAGACTGTCATGATGCCTACCCCCGGGCATCCGGATCGAGTCCATCAGCCCCGGGAGCAGGCATCCAGATACTCATTAAAACCCCAACAGCCCCGGCTGGGGGCTGTTTGGATTCAGTCCTGGCGCCTTAGGTGCCAGGCTCATCATAGAAATCAGTCCTGGCGCCATTGGCGCCAGGCTCATAGACTTTACTTACCTTATGCAGACCATGCTGCAAATGAGTCCAAGCCAACGTGAGGCCTGGATGGGACTATTTTATTACAGGGACTATTTTTTACTCGGGTGTGGTTCTGGGGAACTTCTTACCTGGGACTACTTTGCAGGCTATTTAAACCACGCCCGAACAGCAGCTCATGCTTCGTGTTATTCTGCATCCAGCAGCATAACGCTCACCGTGTCTGCATGTCAGCATCCAGTCTTCTGCCACGCCTGCCTCGAATCCGGAGCTCCTAGACAAAAAGAAAAGAAAGGAGAAGAGGTTAAATCACGGACATTATTTGATTCCTTACCTGATTCCGGACCCAGCCCATCTCCGAGCCTGGAAAGGACATTATTTCAGCCCGCGTCGCTTCACCAGCAGCAGCGCCGCGTTATACTCACCAGTCCACCGCATCTTTCAACTCGGCGCTGCCTCCATCATTTTCTTCGCCGAAACCCAGCACCTGGGGGGAAAACAAAGGGAATAACAAGGTAGCTGAGAAAACCGACAAAGACAATCTCTTTGCCACCATAGGCTTACCTGCTTTACCACCGGAGGTATTATCCTTTAATTCGCTGCATCTTTCTATGTCGCACCTATAAAGGGAGAGAAAACAGCAAGTTAAACTCATGCAACTTTTACCAGACAGTGTTTGGTAATACAGACTCTTACCTGAACGCCATCAGCTGCCTCCAGGCAATATTCTTTTGGACCCAGCTGCAAACTAACGAGGGAATGGAACAAGAGTGAACATCGGACATATTGAACTCTTTGAACTTTATAGACACTGGAGTCAATATTCCTCCGGAACTCCTCCAGTACCTTCAAACCAGTGAAGTAACTGGTATATACGCGCCCCTGCATGCCATGCAGGATGGAGAGCTCATCATTTAAAAACATAAGGTGAGGTTACCAAGAGGGGATATCAGAGGTGATTAGTGGGGAGAACGAGAGCAGTTGGGGGGGCCATCACTAAAGTCCACGGGTGGCTAAATCCCTTTCTCCACTTGCAGGAGAATACTTCTATGAGTCCAGCAGACAAGATTAGGCGGGCCAGTCCAGACTGTCATCTCTTCACTACGCATCACGTTAGTGGAGACCGCAGCTGTCCGGGTCCGATCGACGCCCCTGTGGGAACCAGGTGAGCGTAGCACAGGGCTCCTGCAGTGACAAGAGCCTCAGGCTAGGGTGAGAGCCCTCCGGAATCCCAGCTGGGACATGCGCATGCTTATGTGGGGTGCCAGGCCATATGGTGCCCTAAACCTAGCAGAAGGGCACAAAGACAGAATAATCTCCCGGCCTGGAAGGGGGCAGGGCGGAGGTCAGCCCATCATCCAACCCCCCTCACCATCAGTTTCCGAGAGCCCCTGATGGAGGAGGCAAAGACAATGAAGAAGGCCGGTACCTGAGCATGGGCCCCCGGTGGTGGATGAATAAGCCCTTACTGACGAGCGAGACAAACAGAGGGGGTGCTGGTACTGGGACATGACCCAAGCACACAAAGCAGAGCCCCACCGCGCATATGGATTGGAGAGCAAAACTCAGACACTTTGAATACCAGAATCCAGAGCTGGGCGGTGAAGGATCTAACCTCATCATGTCAGAGACGGGGTGTCCACAAAGAGAGATCTCGCCTCCCTTCTGGAAGAGATTAGAGGAATGAGGGCACACATTGGCGGAAAAGTAAATCGAATAAATGTTAGAACTTATGGTATGGACGAGAGGCTACAGGCAGTGGAACACAGCCAGACCTCCCTCGAAACATTGGAAATGCAGATGGACATGAGGCTAGCGGAGTTGGAGAGAAGTGAAGGTGATGTCGCTCTAAAGATGGATGACTTCGAAAACCGAGAGAGGAGAAATAATCTGCGTTTCTTTGGAAACCTGGAGAACGAAGGTGAAATGGAAGGAGACCTCAGGAGAACCATCCACGAGGTGGTGAAGACGTTGTTCAGTGATGAGAACATGTACAAACCCAAACTAGAGTCCATTGAGCGGGAGCAACCGGAAGGGGACAATGCTCAGTGCTTACACGCTTCCATAACTATCCAGATACACAAAACATTCTTGAGAAAGCAAGGGGGCTTGGCCCTGTGTCACTGGGAAATATGAAGGTGGCAATCTATCAGGATCTATCGGCTCTTACTTTGGCCAAGAGGCATCTGTGCGCCCCCTCAGGAAGTGGCTCAGCGAAAAGGGTGTGAGGTACCGATGGGGGTTCCCCTTCTCTATATCCTTTGAAGTTGAGGGATACAGTTACAAATTGGTGACCGAGGAAGATCATGGAGGAGTTATTGGGAGAAGACGGGCAGAAAGCAGCAGAAGATGGAAAGGGCCAGGAAGACAGGTGATGGCGCTTAAAGGGTCCCAATAGAAGTAAAGTTCCAGGCTCCAGAAAATTCAGGAAACTTGGATCCTCCTGGGATGACCACCCATAAGCCCTGAGACATGTTGGAGAGTTTAGAACTGTTTTTTTTATGGTTAAGAAGTTTGCGGGGGATACATTTATGTGTGAGTTGTATGTAGTTATTAAAGGGATCTGGGGGTGAGGGGGCTTGAATGAATGTGCTTGGCTGAGCCGGTCCATGAAGCCCTGAGGCCTACAGGCATGTTGGCGCATTACAAGAATTAAAATAAATAAATAAATAAGGGGAGGGCCACTGGTGAATCAATGTCGTCAGGGGAAATTACTATGGGCGGGGTTGGATGCCAAGGGGAGGGGAGGAAGGAGGGAGAGTGGGGGGAGTAAGGGCGATCCATGTTCAAGATGTGAATAACATAAATCAATGGTCTGGTGTAGGGACCCGGTTATGAGGATCCAGACTGTGGGCTTGTCTCAGAGGAGGGTTAAGTAGAGTGTGCCATTGGGAAAAAGAAGATGTCTGTCCATGGTGATATGCGGATAGGTTCCCCAAATGCCCGGGGCCTGAATTCGCTCTCCAAAAGATCTATGGTGCTACATGAGTTCAAGAGGTCCAATCTCGACTGGATGTGTCTGCAAGAAACCCATTGGAAGAAAGAGGGGGAACCAAAACTGTGCTCCCGGGAAGTGGGGGAGGTGGTTATGGCTTCTGATGTAAAAAAGAGATGCGGCTTGGTGATCTTTGTCTCAGCCCGGCTGAGCTTTACGGTAGATATGGTACTAATCGACCCCAACGGGAGGTATGTGTTTACAAAGGGACAATTACAAGGGGTTAAGCTCACGATTGGTTCAATATGCGCACCAAACGTGCAGCAATGTGAATTTTGAAGAAGGTTGGGGATAACTGATTCAGTTCGCTGAAGGTCAACTGGTGGTGGGTGTTGATTTTAATATGGTTTGGTGCCACAGAGGGACTGCAAGACGATGGGGGGGGTACGGTTGAGCAGGGTCAACCCAAGTGATTTGGAACGGTGTAATGTGGTCAATGAGGTAATAGGTTTATGTGACTCCCCCCACCCCATGCCAGAAGGCGATATGCCATTTTTAGCTTTTATTCCACGGTTCGTGATTCCTTCTCACCCATCGACTTGATCCTGGTGGACGTGACCCTGAAAAATCAGGTCGTACAGTCCTGGGTAACACCGATCACGTGGTCAGACCACAATTTGGTTTCTATACAGGTTGACATGGGGAGATTGAAGGGTCCCGGGGGGAATTGGAAATGCAATTACTTCCTGCTAAAGGACAAAATGGTGCAACAGGGACTGTTTAGGGAGATCAAAGAGTACTTCCTTTTTAATGATACAGGGGAGGTGGGGATCCAATCGGTTTGGGATGGTTTCAAGGCTACCATATGAGGTACTGTGATGAGAATAGGCTCCAAGAAAAAGAGGGAAAGAGAGGAGAAGGAGGTTAACCTCCGTAGGAAGATATAAGAGATACAACTGGGAGGTACCCACCGACAATATATTTTGCTTGCGAAAGAGCTCTGGCGGTATAAAACACAATTGAAAGCCATAACGCAGGATACCGAAAATAAAACTCCTGTTCCTGAAAAAGAAGTATCACGAGAGGGGGGACTGAGCAGATAGAATCCTGGCATGCAGACTGAGGGAGGAGAAAAAGAGGACCACCATCTGGGCTATTAGGACGGAGGATAATAGGTGCTTTCACGACATCCAGAATATTGGGAGTGAATTTGTAGAATACTATAGGGCCCTCTATTCATCGGAATGGGCACATGATTAGACCAAAATTGACACTTTTTGGAAGGGCTGCCAATGCCCGTGCTCCCTAAAGAGATAGCGGAAACCCTAGAGAATCGCATAACTGTAGAGGGAGTCAAGCGTGCCATTTCAGGAATTAAATCAGGGACGGCCTCGGGGAAGATGGGCTCACGATAAAATTTGATAAATGATTTAAATCCGTATTAGTCGGGGAGCCACCAGGGGGCGCACAGGCATGGCAGCCTGAGTGCGGAGCTCCCGCCAGAGCTGGGCTAGTGCGAGGGATTGAGCCCCCCCGTACTCCCTCACCAGGAAAAGGACACACAGCGGAGGTGGTGAGCCCCCAGGCCCCTCCTGGGGTGAAAGAGGAGTAGTCCCCCCGGGGACGGAATACGCGTCCCGTCCCCTCGTGCGGGGAGCCATGTATGAGTGGAGAGGCCCCGGGGACGTGGAGCGCCACGGAACACGTAGACCGTGTGAGCCCGGGGGGAGGGGGATTCTTCCCTCCTGGCCCCTCCCGAGCGGACGCAGGGGGAGCAGGGGAGATCCTGGCTGTGGAGATCCGCGGCGGGGGAAACAGGAAAGAAAAAGGAAAAAAAATAATTAAAAAAAGTAAAACAAGCACTGCCAGAGCGCGGCAGGAGCACTTTCCCCCGCAGAGAGGAGACTCGCTACGGAGGCCTGGACCCGTGGGTGGAGTCGCCCCTCAGCCTCGGGGCCCAGACTTGGCCCTGGGCAGGGCGGGTGCCGGAGTTCCAACCCGCGGCCCCCATTAATGGGCCCCCCCTGGGCAGAATCATCAAGGGCCTGGACTCGCTGGCCCCCTCGGGCAGCCCGTGCTCGGCGGGGGGGAGGGGCCTACCTGGCGTTCCCCACGCCGCCAGAGGACACTCGAGACCCGCGGAACTCTAGCCTAGCCCGGGAGTTTCTGTGGCATAGCCCCCCAGCCACTGGGGCCGCGGCCCGCCCCCCCGGGGCACTTGGCGGGGAGTGAGTGCCGCAACCGACATGGAATAGGAGGAGAAAGGGCAGAGCTCCGACATCCGGACACCGCGCGGGTGGTGGCCCCCAGGCCAGTGCCCGGGGCATGTGCCCGCCAGGGGAACGAGGGGGACATTGGCAATTGAGGGGGAAAAGGAACATTTAAAAAAAAAGGGGGGGGGAAAAGCCATGAGGCTCTACTGCGAGACCTCCCTGAGCGGCTACCCCGGAGCACCGCCCACGAGGATCCTGGAGAACGCGTCCCCTCTCCTTGGGAGCGCAGGGAGGGCCCGGAAGATCTTGAGGAGAGCAGACAGGTGTGTGGCCCCTGCCCGGGACTGGCGGGGCAAGTGCCCACCCAGGGACGTTCCCTCCGAAGCAGAGGAGTCTGGAGGAGAAGGGGCGTGCGTCCCAGTGACAGAATCCACGGATCACACAGGGGGTGACCAGATGAGCTGGCACAAATCCCTACAGGAATACCGTTTCCAGGAGGCACAGAGTGAGAACCGCGACGTCGAAGGCCCGGTCGGAGACCCCGTCCCAGTCCACCACAGCTATGGAAAAGGGATTTGCCTCGGTCCTGCAGGAAATCAGGGACGTACGCTCGGACATTGCCCAAAATCTGGAAAAAATTGACTAAAGGGTGGACAAGGTTGAGGACAGATTGCTACAGTTAGAAACTAACCAATCATCATCTGTGACCCAAGAGATGCAAATGCACTTGAGACTAACGGCCCTGGAGAAGAGGGATGAGGAAAGGGCCAGGCAGATGGATGATTTTGAAAATAGGGCATGGAGGAACAACCTCAGATTCTTTGGGGTTCCGGAGACGGACAGAGAAACGGAGAGAGACCTGGCCAGGGTGGTGAGAGAAATCATTACCCTTCTTTTCGCCGATGAAATGACTACTTTTGATAGGGCGCACAGAGCAGAGGGCAGAGCGGGGGGCCCCCGGTCCATCCTGGTACGGTTCCACTAGGCAAAGGTGCTAGAAGAGGCCAGAAAGGCGCGGGAGATCTCATACAACAACGCCAAGGTGTCCATCTTCCAGGACCTCTCTTCCTACACACTGGCCAAATGCAGAATGTGCCGCCCCCTAACGCAGCTGCTAAAGGAGAAGGAAATGCGCTACAGGTGGGGCTACCCCTTCTCCCTCACTATTGAATATATGGGCCAGCGGATGACCCTGGTCACGGAGGACGACATAAGGGAAGCCATCCGAGAATATGTGACGGACCCAACTCCCCGAAGGGAACCCACAGGAATGGCCGCGGAGGGTGCCGGCGGCCACAGGCCACAGGGAGACAGGAGAAAGAAGACAAATTCAAGGAAATACAGAAAATTAAACTCGCCGTACCTGATGAAGGACAGAGAGCGCAAAGACCCGGACTGAAGATGAGCGGGCCAGCCCAGCCCGAAAGCGAGTAGAACTCAAAGTTCGTGGGGCCCAACAACACACAGGGTCCCCTTGAACAGCAAGTATATGGGAACCTCTGGGGGTGTGACTTGGGGGGGGGGCTCAAGAATGAACAAACTCTGATGAGCGCCTAGCAGAAGGTGGCAGGCTGGTAGTCCGGCCAATTAACAGTAATGGTGGAACTATTTGGCTGGACGCTGGGGGGGTACGGGAAAAGTTGGGGTTGTTACGTTTGAAATGGGGCTCAGGGGGCAGTTGGGGAAAAGTTTGAGGCCCACCTGGGGGGGGGGAGGGAGCAGGGGAACGGGGGGCAGAGCATTATTCAATCGAAGCTGGGAGGGAGCGGTGCTGGGTGGAGGCTGACCGAGAGACAAGTAGACCTAGATCATGGCTGAAAACCTGCCTGCCCTGGGAGAGGGCTCTCTTATCGTGCGTGGCTTGAATACCCCAACCAAGAGGTCCTTGTTCTGTAGGGAATTTAGAAGGGCCAAACTTGACCTGCTCTTTCTTCAAGAGACACACTGGGCCCGGGGGAAGGAACCAAAAATTCGGGGGGGAGGGATCGGAGAGGTATTTAGCGCATCGCACAAGACCAAAAAAAGGGGGGTGGCCATACTGATGGCAAGGGTCGTCGGTTTTCAAAAGGGGGGCATTTTGAAAGATCCAGAGGGCCGATATCTGTTGGTGAAGGGCTCATTGTGGGGCTCCCCTCTGACCCGCGTGGTGGTGTATAGCCCGAACGAGGGCCAGGCACAATTTTGGGAAGAAATGAGGGACAGGTTGAAACTCTTTGTTCACGGCATGATGGTAGTGGGAGGGGATTTCAACATGGTCTTGGACCCAGCCTGATAGGAAACACATGGGGCCCCATTCCACCAGGGTCGCGGATGCAGCCACAGCTCGGTCCTTCCAGAAGGTCAATGTGGAACTGGGCCTAGTAGACACAATCCCGAGCCCCAGGACTGGAGCCCCCTCATTTACATTCTACTCTGCAATCCATGCATCATACTCCCGAATAGACTACATCCTAGACGATGAGCCACTACGCCCATATGTTTCTGGCCACAGGGTCGACCCAGTTCCCTGGTCCGACCACGACCTGGTGCGTGTCACCATAGCGGGGGGGTTGGCGGGGCGACAGAGGAGGGCGCTGGAAATGCAACGACTCCCTGTTGTGAGATGAAGTCCTGGCGCAGGAGGTTCTAGATGCCATAACAGAGTACTTTGAATTGAATGAAAATGGCGAGGTGGGGGCACACTCACTGTGGGACGCCTTCAAGGCGACCATGCAGGGAGTCCTCATTAAGATGGGAGCTCAAAAAAAGGGGAGAGGGAGGCCCAGGAGAGGTCTTTGAGGGAAAAGATAGCCCAACTCCAACTGGGAGGCCCTCCAGAGGAGCCCCTAGAGAGAGAGCAGATGGCCGCCTTGGAAGACTACAAACTCCAGTTGAAAGACCTCCTGTTGCACAAGACTGAGAAGAGTCTGCAACTGGTGAAACAAAAATACTACGAGAAGGGGGATAGAGCAGACAGGATTGTAGCCTGGAAGCTCAGGGAGGTCCCGGGAAGTAGGATGGTAAAGGCGGTGAGGAATGAATGGGGGTCTACGGGCTACAATACTCCACACATAGGATCGGCCTTCCGCCGATATTATGAACAACTGTACTTGTCACAATATGACGGGGACGACGCCCAGATGGAGGGGTTCCTGAACTCCATCCAGGTTCCGCCCCTGACAGGGGAAATGGCAGAAGGTTTGAAGGGACTAGTGACAGAGGAGGAGGTGGAGCAGGCGATTAGTGGGATGAAGGTGGGGACGTCCCCTGGAGAGGATAGATTCTCAGTGTACTTTTATAAGAAGTTCCGGTCCACTCTCGCTCCACAGGTGAAGGTGTTCAATGCAGTGTTGAAGGGGGGAATCCTACCAGAAACCATGATGAAGGCCATCATAGTGGTTCTGCCCAAAGAGGGTAAAGACCCGACGGAATGCTCCTCCTACCGCCCGATATCTCTTCTTAACATAGACGTTAAGATCCTGGCCAAGGTGGTGGGGAAACGAATGGAAGGGATAATGCCAATGCTGGTTCACGGGGATCAAGTGGGATTTATAGGGGGCAGGCAAGGCTCGGACAATATCAGAAAGATGATAGACCTGATCCACCATGCCCAAGAGTCTGATCTCGAGGTGAGCATGCTTTCTCTAGACTCCGAGAAAGCTTTTGACAGGGTCGAGTGGAGGTATATGGAACTCCTCCTCCAAAAAATGGGCTTTGGGGCACACATAAGGAACTGGGTGTCAGCATTATACAGAGCTCCAACTGCAAGGGTACAGGTGAACGGAGAGTTATCGGAACCATTCCCGCTTTCGCGGGGGACAAGGCAGGGATGCCCACTCTCCCCTCTCATATATGTCCTAACGATGGAACCTCTAGCCAAAGCGGTGAGAGCCCACCCTGATATTAAGAGGATCAAAAGGGGTGAAGTAGAGTTTAAGCTCTCCATGTCCGCCGATGACATCCTGGCATATTTGGTGGACCCCCGTTCCTCGCTTTCCCCTCTCCTGTCCTTGATGACAGCCTTTGGGCAGTTCTCAGGGTTAAAAATAAATACGGCTAAATCAGTGCTACTCCCTATGAGGGTTCGGGACCCGAGACTGGACCCCTTGGATAGGTAGCGGGAAAAGACTCCATTCGATAGTTGGGCGTTCTCCTCCCTAGAGACCTCTCCAGGCTGGCCCCAATTAATTATGGCCCCGCAATGGCAGGGGTTGCATCAGACCTTAGGAGATGGGGTGGGATGATCCTGTCCTTGTATGGCCGTATGACGGCGGTAAAAATGAATATCCTGCCGAGACTGCTATACCTCTTCATGGCTCTCCCGGCTGGGGTTCCCGACCAAACTTTCAGGGATCTACAGAGGGCAGTACGAGAGTTCATATGGCAGGGGAGGACCCCGAGAATAGGGAAAGCTACTCTGACTTTACCCAGGGAGGAGGGGGGTTTCGGGCTCCCGGACTTCCTTCTCTACTGGAACACATGAAAGAGGGGATGGGTACCTACTGGTCCTACCTAGAAGATATGGATACCCACCCTCTGAAAATCCGGGACCTTCTGTGGACGCTGCGCAGGTTCATCCCGAGCAGACTGAAAGCACACCCCACCTTGGGAGTACTCTGGTCAATCTGGAAGGAGGCACCCCAGACTGCAAACCTCACCTCATGGCCCTCCCCAATGTCCTCCCTCTGGGGTCACCCACTCGGTCTCAGTAGTAGGGGGTTCAAGAACGCTCAGTCCTGGTCGGACATGGGGATGGAATGGGCAGGGCAAATGTTCAAGGAGGGCGAATTCCGCGAGTACAAGGAAATGTGTGGGTCCCTTGGGTGGGGGTCAATCTCGGTCTTCGAGTATCTGCGCTAAAAGGGAATTCTTTGCGACCAATCATGGGGCCAGAACCTGCGAAGACAGCTGACCCCCTTTGAGAAACTATTGGACACGGCTACAACTAGGAAGGGGGCAGTGTCAAAGATGTACAAATTACTGAATACCGACAACTTGGAGGGGAGGAGGGGATTCTGTGGGTTTTGGAACGGCCTGGCCGGGGAAGCCCTTTCAGAAGACGCATGGTCCAGGATATTTAAAATAGCATTCCATGGGAACCTATTCACGTCAGACATGGAACACAACTTCAAGATCCTCCAGGGGTGGCACAGGGACCCAGTGAAACTATCAAAGATGTTCCCAGGGGTGTCCCCCAGATGTCCAAGGGGATGCGGCCAGGTGGGAATGAGGGGCCACATGTGGTGGTTCTGCCCAAAGGTTCAGATGTTTTGGGAGAACGTAAGGGGGTGGATTGCAGAAGTCACTGAGGAATTACTCCCGCAAAATCCATTAACAATGCTGTTGGGCCTCCCTCTGGAGGAGACGGAAATACACAGGTACCCAAGAAAGTGGGAAACAATGCTGCGGGCGGGTAGGGTGGCCCTGGCGCAGAAGTGGAAGAGCCCGGAGACCCCCTCTAAGGCGGACTGGTTAAAAAAATTGAAGAGCATGTTCCTCATGGACAAACTGACGGCCATGGTCAACAATGAGTTCAGCAGTTTCCAAGCGAATTAGTACGGTGTCCATCAGGCATGGGGATGGGACGCCCATTGAAACCCTGTGGTCCTTCAACAGTTGGAGGGACGGGAACCGTTACCCAAGGTGAACTGTGAGACCTACGGCCCCGAGGACAGCAATGGGAACACAGCCATACGGATGCGAACGAACAGTCCAGCTCACAGGCACCGAGAGGAATGATCATAAGAAAGCTCTCGCGGTTACAGTTTTGATTGAACAATTTAGGGGGGGCGGGACGGGGTTGGGGCGGGGGGTTGGTTTCAGGGATTGTTGATGGTGTTAAATCTGCACTCACAAGGAACCTGTTTGTTATATTAAGAAAATGCTAATAAAATCAAAGTAAAAGAAAAAATCCCTATTAGTCCCATGTTTAGTGAATGTATTTAAAGCTGGTTTGGATGGTGAACCCCTCCCCCACACGATGATGGCAGCAATTATTGTTGCAATTCCAAAGGAAGGGAAGCACCCCACTAGATGCTCCTCCTATCGGCCCATCTCGCTCCTAAATGGAGATGTGAAGATCCTAGGAATGAGACTGGAATGCCACTCCTAGTGCACTGGGACCAGGTGGGATTTATTAGGGGAAGGCAAGGATCAACCAACATTAGGAAACCTATCAACCTGATCCACGGAACACAAGTGGGAGGACTGGATGCGTGCCTGGTCACATTGGACTCAGAAAAGGCCTTTGATAGGGTTGAATGGCCCTTCATGATGAAGGTATTGGGGAGGATGGGGCTGGGAGCAAACTTCCTGAAATGGGTGTCTGAATTATATAACAGGCCCAGAGCAAGGGTTCAAATTAATGGGGGACTTGAAGAGACTTTTGAGCTCACGAGAGGGACCAGGCAGGGTTGTCCCCGCTCCTGTATACCCTTGCCATGGAGCCGCTGGCGATTGCAATTCGAGCAAATGACCAGATCAGGGGTATCATGGGGGGAGGACTTGAGTGCAAAATATTGCTGTTTGCTGACGATATATTGGCTTACCTCACAAATGTGCAGGTCTCCCTCCCGGCACTAATGAATCAGATTGTGGAGTATGGCCGCCTCTTGGGGCTCAAAATGAACATGGGAAAGTCTGCTATCCTGCCGCTATTGGCATAAAGTCCCCTCCTAAATATGATAAAGAGATACCAGGGAATGAAGTTTAACCAGAGCAGTGTTAAATATCTGGGCATATGGGTGATGAGGAATTTAGGAAATATGGTGGCGGCGAACTAAAAACCCTTTCATGCACAACTCACGGCCGACCTGAAGAGGTGACTCCCCTCGATATTGACTTGGTATGGAAGGTTGACTGCTATAAAAATGATTGTCCTCCCCAGACTGCTTTATCTGTTTGCATCCAGGCCGAGCCAAGTTCCGGATACGTTTTTCGTAGAAGTTACAGGTAGCTTCGTAGAGTCATATGGGGAAACAAGATCCCAAGGGTGAAAATGGCAACCCTGACCCTTCCGAGGGATAAGGAGGGATTTGGTTTCCCCGATATCTGCCTCTATTATAAAGCAGCACAGACGAGAGGGATGCTGGAACATATGAGGCAAGATCTGAGAACTAATTGGACCTACTTGGAAGATCTTGTGGCCTATCCCCTTAAAGTCAGGGACTACTTCTGGTCCCCAATCAGATCAATCCCAGAACGTGTCCGGTCCCACCCTACACTGGGAGTTTTGTGGTCAGTCTGGCGGGATTCTAGGGACGTGCAGGGTTACACCTCGTGGCCCTTCCCTATGTCTTCATTATGGGGGCCACCGTTCGAGTTGGGGCGCATGGGGTTTGTGCACTCACAGAGGTGGTCAGATGCGGGGCTGGAGACAGTGGGAACATTTTTTGAGGTTGGGAGCTTTCATGAATGGGGTTAAGTGCGAGATATACTGGGAGGGGACTCAATCTCTATATTTGAATATGTTCGAATGAAGGGTATCTTGACGGCCCCACAGTGGGCGTAAGGGGTGGCCAGGGACCTAACACCAGTGGAAAAAGTCTTAGATCAAGCAGCGACAAGGAAGGGCATATTATCCAAATTATACATGACTATGAATGAAACATGTCTGCAGGGGAGGCAAACTTTCCAGAGATATTTGGTGGAGCTAGTGGGCGAAGAGATTTCAGAGAAGGAGTGGGAACATATTTTTAGAGTAGTCTTTTAAGGGGGCGGGGGGTTGTTCACCTGCACAATAGAACACAATTTCAAAATGCTAATGGGATGGCACAGGGATCTGGTGAAACTGTCCAAGAGGTTTCCGGAAGCATCTCTGCAGTGCCCTAGGGGTTGCAGGAATCGGGGGACCCTAGCCCACATGTGGTGCAGATGCCCCAAAGTACAAAATGTTTTGGAAAGAGGTGCTGAGCTGGATGGAAGAGTTGACGGGGATAAGGTTACAATGGACCCGTTGCAGCTGCTACTAGGGCTCCCGCAGAAAAATAGGGAAGAGCATAGACTTCCAAAGATGTGGGAAGCCATGTTAAGAGCAGGGAGACTGGCCTAAACCAGAGTTGGAAAAATGAAAATCTCCACACAACAGGGGCAGGGAGGGTGCGGGCCTGGGGGTCTAGACGTTTTTTATTAATGAAGGATACACATGTTTTTGTTATATTGAAAATTGTCTGGTTTTCTTTATAAATGCTAATAAAATCAAGTTAAAAAAAGAATTTGCAAATAAATGCTGTTTAAATGCGTGAATATGTGTTTGAATGAACGAGTATGTGCTGTGTAAATGCTGTATGAATGTGTCAATATATGTGTGAATGAGTGAGTATGTGCTGTGTAAATGCTGTTAGAATGCGTGTATGTGTTTGAATAAGTGAGTAAATGCTGTTTGAATTGCGTGAATCTGTTTTAAACAGCAAACAAATGCTGTTTGAATGCGTGACTGTGCTTGAATAAGTGAGTAAATGCTGTGTGAATGCTGTTCACGTGAATGTATTTGAATGAGAGTAATGTGTGAACGATTTTTGAGATAAATGCTGAGTGAATGCTGCATAGATGTGTGCTTGAATGAGTGAATGAATGTAGGTGAGCTTGTGTTGAGTTTGTACCTGTCTTGTAGACTGATTTGGGCAGGGCGGTCGGGATGTGGGGGAGGAGGAGAGATGTTTTACTGGGCATCTGTGATACTGTGGAGTAATGGAGAGAGTCCCAAACTAAGGACCCTCACGTCCCCTGCAAACCATTATGGTGCAATGCAGTCAAAATTTGAAGACAACACTTTTATTGATTCAAAGAAATGTATGTTCAAAGAAATATTTTATAGATCAGGTTTATGTCAAACGGAGCTCTACGCATTTCGGGATCCTCCTTTGTCAGAAGCAGACTTATTTCATGAATTCAGTACATTTGTTCTACAAAGGTAAATACAATAAATTATAATCAACTGGATTTCAACATGTCAATCTCTCCGTACATAAATTAATCACATTTTCAATTATGTGATCTATATATTCTCCCATGTTCAATATGCTTTATTCACCTGGATTCTGGAATGAGTCAAAACACGATGTATGTAGATTTCTCTGAGGAGAAAACCTTGTCAAGGTGAGTGGTCGCTGTGATATCTAGCAATTTGGGAAGAGGAGGTTATATGGTATCACATGATGAGGATCAGGGGCCTGTATCATGGCTCAATAGATACATGTGACATATTTTCCTCCATCCATAAGCCCATAAGGGCATCTTACTTCTAGATTAGTTCAGGATATGTTTAAGGCTGAAATCGAGCACGGTATGTTCAGTAGTTGGTCATCGATTTAGAAGATTCCGCACAAGAGTGAGGGTAGTGTAGAATCCCTTTCAATAATCATCACCTGTTGCACATGTAAGCTCGAGGCTGTGAATATATTAAATAAATGCAAGGGCTGCATTAATATAACTCCTCTTTTTATTTACAAAGAGGTGTGTAAAGTCAACACGTCATGCCGTGATGACGTCAGTGTTAAGCAGCAATAGCCAGCCGTTGTAGTAAGAAGGCTAGCAGCATTCATTGTATCATGCAGGGAGTAAACATATTAGGAGAGACTCAATGGGGAACTACATCCTATATATAAGACTAACAATTGTTCAGTTGCCAGTGAATATCTATAGTGAGGAAGTTGTGTCAAAGATGCCCATAAATTGGAAATGACTGGTTGCTACTCCTAATGTTTAGAGCATGTGCACCAACACAGAATGCTGGCGGCAAGTAGGGAGCGAGTAAACAGAAGCTGTCTGCAGCTCAATGGGATGATAGCAATAAACCCAATTTCAATCAGTAGATGGCAATCCAGTTGTATGAATGCTCACTGATAATGTTCACATTCTCATCATTCTGCAGGAATGTCGTACCTGTTGTGCATAGTGCACTCAAACTTGGTCCATCCTGTACATGTCTCATAATCTATGATCTATAGTGTCATTGTAAATATTATGAAAACATTCAGTTCAAAACAATACTGTATAATGATTATCCCCGAAGGCAGGCAGATCTTACAAGATTAGTTTCTAAGCACTTAATATCATTTTTTAAGACAACATCATCGTGAGTCTTAATCAAATGTTCCCATACACTAATCACGGTTCTAATGGTGGGTCAGGGGGTGGGATGGAACACTAATTCCTTAACTCTGCAAGGCATGTCCTTACTTAATGAATCACATTCTAGTCTATAGTGTGACTTCAGTTTCAGATGGAAGTAATACTGAGTTAACAAATAACCTGATGGTGTGATCAGATCAGTGTACTTCTATCTGTGTCAGGGTCGGGATTCTGTTTACTGAAATGTCCCCAAGTATAAGACTCTGTTCATCCCTGTCAGGTATAGGGAATCCAATCTATCAATCCAAACGAGTTTCTGTTGTTTCAATTTTTTGGGCAAATCTCCCCCTCTCTGTGGTCTATGTACAACCTCTAACACTATGCAGTGTAGCTGTGCAGTGGTATGCCTTTTTATCTGAGAAGTGTCTGGTTACTGGCGACTTAATGTTATGGGTGCGGAAGTTGCTCCTATGTTCATTCCATCTCTCCTTAGCACGTCTAGTAGTCTGCCCAACGTAAAAGATTCCATATGGGCAACTGAGACCTTAAATGACGTTACTAGAATAGCATGTCGCGTAATCCCTGAGTTTGAGCTTGGCACCTGAGCGCGGATGTCTAACGTACGTGCCTTTGATTATGTTGTTACAATAATTGCAACTCAAACATGGGTAGGTTACATTTTTCTGTTTATATAAGAGTGGTTGACTCTGTTTTTCTGCCTTCACTAACTGATCGTGGAAATGTCTCCCTCTCTTGTATGCAATCATCAGTGGTCTTGTGAAGAGTGTGTTCAGCTGAGTGTCTAGTTGTATAAGTCTCCAGTTCTTCTTAATTATCCTATTGATGTGGTGACTCTGGCTTGAATATTTCATCCTGTATAAGAATGGTGTCTCTGTATCCCTATGCTTGGGAGTGAACAACTCCTCTCTAGTTTTGGCAGTGGCTTTAGTGTGGGCTGTCTGTATTATCTCAGTGGGATATCCCCTGTGTTGGTATCTGTCTGTCAAGCTGTCACATTCCCTAGCAGGCATGCTTTCCTCAGATATGATTCCTATCAATCTTAGAAATTGGCTGTAGGGTAGATTATCCTTCAAGTTTCTAGAATGATGACTCAAATAGTGTAAGGTATTGTTTCCATCAGTAGGTTTCCTATACACATTGGTGGATACTTTGTTGTTCACAATTTCAATCTCTACATTTAGAAAATGTAACTAAGGGTCAGCCCTTTCCATTGTAAAATGTATTCAGTCATGTATCGAGTTCTGGTAGTCAAGGAACTCAGATAGTTCTCCTAAGTTGCCTTTCCAGCCTGCGAAAAT
This sequence comes from Ambystoma mexicanum, assembly GCF_040938575.1. Taxonomy (NCBI): domain Eukaryota; kingdom Metazoa; phylum Chordata; class Amphibia; order Caudata; family Ambystomatidae; genus Ambystoma; species Ambystoma mexicanum. The sequence goes on along the minus strand of NC_090921.1, from coordinate 1,049,441,317 downwards.
ATCATCAATGTATCTTTTCCATAACAACAGTCTAGTAGACCAATGTGGATTTTGGAGAACATGTGTGTGTTCAAGATAAAACATAAAAATGTTTGCAAAAACTGATGCCTGTAGGTAGTACTGTAAATTGAAGTGGAAACATTATTGTGTAAGATTATCTTGGTCAATTCCGACACAAATATTTTGGCACCCTGACAATTTTCTTCTCTAAGCAAGGCCCATTCAAGTGTTTCCAACCCTTCCTGATGGGGGATAGCCCTATGGGACTCCATGGGAATGGGAATTTGCCGTTCCTCCGCCGCCTGAAATATCCCAGTACTGCTGGGCTATTGGGTGGCAGAACCGGTAAACCAAGGTTGCCGGTAGCATAATGAGGGCCTTACTAAACCAAAATGCCAGTCTAGCCACATAATAACACTTATTTATTTATTGGATTACTATACTCATAGCCAACATGGCTTTGTATACATACATCAAATAGAATGATCATAGCAACCACATAATCACATTTTGTACATTTCATCAATGTAAAAATAACATCAAATGATCACTAAAACTAGTTTAAAAAAATGAAAAAAACAGATTAAAATAGAATTGCAGCTCTTAATATGAAATAACTTTCGACAGGTTTTCTAAAATTTCTTGACATTTCATGTAAAATGTAACTATAAAATACATAAAATGTATGTCATTCCCTTCCAGAAGCATAGTTCACATACATGAGTCTTCTAAACTGTCTATTCTATTGCTATACGATTTAACATATTGATCTCTCAGCATTTTTAGGCTTTCACAATTAGTTAATATGTGTTCAACCGTTTCATTGACGTTCACTCGACAGAGGCAACAGATATGTTCGGAGCTTGGGATCGGTATTCTTGCACTACTATTTCTAAAACCGAGCCCATATTAAATTTAAGCAAAAGATACTGATGGATGATATAACTGTTGGATAAGCAAAGATGTTTCTGGGTAGAGATTTGCGGAATATGCTGTACTGTATAAACGGACCAGTGTATGCATTGGTTGCTAGTTGGATGAGGTTAGACTCTAGCTGTAGATTTTCTTTTTTAGCCACCTTTTACGTGATTGTTGTCTGACTTAATTATTTGTTATATTGTATCTTAAAAACCAAGTTGTGTGGATTTTAGCTAATTTAGCCAAAGTACCCATACTTTCAAAACTATCCAATCTGATAAATGCCTTATACTAACTGACTATGATAGTCCCATTATCGAGGGATAGCAGTTTTTCATAGCACATTGTAGCTCTAGATATAAATTCAGCCATAGTGCCTTTAAAGTTGAACTTGAGGCGCACAGGTTCTTTGGCATTTTCAACAAAATCTGTAACATCTTTGCTTTAAAGCGGTTAAGTTCACTAAAAGTTAGCTTTAGCCTATTGCCCCAAACTTCCACACCATACATCAGGACAGGGACAATCCTAGTGCAGTATAATAGGGGGATAGTCTGAACTGACCAGCCTCCATTCCTTCCAGTGAACAAACTCAACATATATATCAACTTCATACACTTATTTAATCAACAATGACCTCCAAATGTTTATATTGTGTCAAACATTCTTTGTTGAATTTCCATTCAAAATTGGGGTAGGCTTTCTTCTTTTTCCCCGAAAAAAATCATTATTTTAGTTTTACTGATTATAACCTGCAGTCCATTCATTTTCACGTATGTGTGAAGTCCATCTAACAACTTTTGTAGCCCATGCAGTGTATGATCTAGTAGCAACAGGTTATCGGCATATCCTAGCCAATTTGTTTTGGGTTCTAACTTTTACCGGATTAGATTTTATATTATCAAGGGTGATGGCAAAATCCGCTAAATAAAGATTGAATAGTGTAGCGGCCAGAATACACCCTTGCTTAACCCCTCGACTGGTTGGAAAAGAGTCGGATAACTTCGCCTGACAATCAATGAGAACTCTAACAGTAGTGTTTTGGTGCAGTAAAATAATCATGCTAAGCAGACCTCTAGGAATATCCCAGTCTTTTAGTTTGTCCCATAGTCTGTTGCGCATGACAGTGTCGAAAGCTGCAATGAAATGTATGTATGCACCATAGATGTTACACTGTCGGGTGCAGTCATATTCAATGGCTGATACGAATATCAGCAGATTGTGAGATGAACAGGCCTTATCATGTCACCCACAACTGGTATTCAAGGCGGTATATGCGCAAATCAGGCAAGAAATAAGGCTATGAATGACCTTGCCTGAGGCTGAACACAAACTTTGTGGCACTGCCTCTGTGCACTCAGTACTCTAGCACCCCTGCCTCGATGAGACTACGTTCTTGCTAAATATTTATATAACCACCATCATGCCAACAAGTTACCCAGCCCCCGCCATAAACCATGACCAGAGACCCGGAATATCGGCCTAGGACTCCTAAAACAGAGCCTCAAATTCGAGGACCCGCCAAATGATCGAAGATAACTTACCCGCACCATCCGGTGAATCTGAGATCCTCTACCACGAACGACCATGGCAGACACGGCATGTACATTGGGCTCCGAAAGTAATCAGAATCAGAGGCCTCCTACCAATAAACACAGTGACTCATCACTTATACCAATATGCCCACTCTGCACTTTACACCAACAAACAATAGAGTGCAGCTATACCCCTCAAACAATTTCGGCCTAGCTGCACACATACCTACACTACCCCATGAACACCTCAACAGCCTGATAGAACTCAGCTATACCCCACGAAAAAATTGGCGTAGCTGCTACCTTGCTGCTCACATTCCACTGATCTCTCACAACCTCTGCAACGCACCTCGTGTTACAATGCAGCGACCGATGCACCACCGGCACTGGCCGCACACGTACAGAGTGCACCCAAGCACTATAGTCTTCCCTACTCTCTCCACTGATCTGGACTATTGTCCCCAAGGGCATTCAACTCACAAGCGCTTTGAGATCATACCAATGGTATATAAGGCACTATGCAAATGCACAATACCAATATGGGAAATAGTACATATAATTGATTCAAGGCACTCACATCTTGTACTATTCCACCAAGGAACACTAAGGGGCATATGGAAACCTTGTGGCCATTGCTGCCTCCCGAGGTTGGGAAAATGGTGGGAAAACCTCCAAATTGCCCCCCCACAACCCACCATGGGAGAAGCAATGCTCTGGCGGCACATTGGACATTTTGTGGGTTGACCTTGTAGTTGTGGCCCAGCTCACTGAAATACCCTCCCATGCATAGGAGAGGAAGTGGGCTGGAACAAGACACTCTGACAAAAATGGTCTTGCCGGAGCTCTGTTCCTTGTAGACAAGAGGCCAATCGAACCCCTCCACCCCCAAGGTGACGAAGCCCTGCGCCCCTGACTGTCTTGAGTCTCCCGAACACTGGGTCTAAGACATGTCCGGCAGAGAGCTTCCTCAGCTTGGGGAGTGGGGGGTTATAGCACTCTGTTGCATATCAATGCTCAGCTATACACTTAGAGACACAGGCACAGTGTTTCTATGCATGCAGATGAGCCGCAATATGCTAGGACTTCACAGACTGCATATGAAAGTCGTGCTTCGCTCAGCAGCTCAAACAATCAAACTGTCCAAAGCTGTATGTATGTCTCATGCTTTTCACACATTTTACCGTCAGGGTGACTATTGTGACAGAGATAACAAGCACCATAGCAAGTGTACATTGCATGTTCTGAAGGAATGTTCTGATGGAATGAACGTTGGCGTTGCTAGCACAGACATTTGTGACTAACCCCCCAACTGAACAGCACAAACACATGGAAGTGTATATCTCATGCTTTGCATAGCATGAGACATGCAGCAGTCACAAACGGGTGTACTAGTAATACAGACGTTCTTCATTCCTTCAAAACATGCAATGCACACTTGCTATGGTGCTCATTTACTCTCACTGAGACGTTTGAAAAATTGGTGGTCATTCCTATGTTCCCAAAATGCACTTTGTTTGTACGTTAAGCAGCCAGCATCCGATATTCAGGGCACACACACTTAGGCCTGCCCCCCCCAGTCCCACCCACACCATACACATCTCTGCTCCCTAGTGCCAAACACAATACCATAGCTCCCAACTCACAGGTGACACCCCCACCAAGCCTTCTATCTGCCCATTCACTTCAGTGGACTCTCACCAACACAAAAAATAGTGTATTTTCACCCACTTTGCCAGCACACAAGGTTCACAGCTGTGCCATTGCTCTAATTCACGTGCTTTTGGCAGGTGTTACCCACCTGGCATTCACCTAACTCACCCGCCGAGCCTTCTATTTGCCCATTTACTTCAATGGGCTCTCACTTGCCTCCCTAAATAAAAGTGTTTTCACATACCGTGCCAGCGCACAATATATACACCTACCCAATCACCCCACCTCCACTCCCCCATCCCCATTAAAAGCACTGAAAAGTACACACACACAAAAACGAATTGCGCCTTCCTAGGGGTCAATTGGCAGATTATACTGCCAGTCTGCCCCCATGGAGGGCAACATCTGTTGTCCCATCCCTGTGGGGTCCAGAGCAGGAGAGGGCCACCTATTATACTAAGCACCCTCTCACCCTCAAAAAATGCATCCCTGGTGATCTAGTGGCATTACTGGGTGCAGATCGAGTGGTCCGCACCCAGCAATGCGCTCTTTGTTTTTATGGAAAGCAGCCAGCATACTTTTTTGCACCCTCCACAATAATATTTTTTTAAACCACTCCCACTCCTTCCACTCCCACTAATTGCACTATCCAAAAAAATAATTTAAAAAACACGATTGGGGTCGGAGGCGGAAAGGGCCGCTCCACCACCTTCAAAACACATCCATGGTGATCTAGTGCCACCCCCAATAAAATCACCAGACACAGGTACAAATAATAAAAAAAACAGATCTGGCTCTTCCTAGGGGCAGATCGACAGATTGTACTGCCAGTCTATCCCCAGTGTGGTCGACATATAATGCCCTATCCCTTTGGGGCTGTGGAGAGTGGGCTGTTTGTATACTATGCAGCCTCCCCACTCCCTTAAAGAAAGGCATCCCTAGTGGCATTGCTGGGCGCGGACCAAGCAATCCATGTCCAGCAATGCTTGTGGGTAGCTGTCATTGGAAAGCGGAGAGTGTCTCCTTTCTGAGGACACCTCTTTCGATCAAAACGGCATCGAAATGCTAGAGATCGAGGGAGAAACCTACCTTCTCCTTCGCACACCGCAGCCAAAATTGCTGCAGCGTGTGAAATGACATTCAGTCTCATGTCAGCGCGCATTACGAATGAAATCCAAACCCTGGGCCGTGAGGAAGAATCTCCCCCTGCCATTACACAAACTGAAGTGCTTAATAGGACGAGGTATCTCGTCCACTGCACTGCAAATGCACTGCTGAGGATGAGGTACCTCATCCTCAGCACTTAAAGGGTTAATATGGGGTATATATTAACGAAATGATATATGCTGAGGAAATGGAAAGACAAATCCGCACCCAATTAAGAAGAATGGTTGATAGATCTAACATGGCAAATGAAAATGAAGAACTATTCATTAGTATGGTATCAGTAACATTGCGGCCGAGAGACATTTGGTCGGACTTTCGAAACTGCTTGTCAAAATAAAGGTGACCTATGTTATATAAAAACCAATATACAGCGCAAAGGTATTTTTCTACAAAGGTTTTGTAATGTGGATATTAATGACTTTTGTGCTTTGGATAACTGTATATCCCAACTTTAAAGAATAAAAAAAAAAAAACATTGAATTGGATTGTGTGAGAGAACTAGAATGCAGTACTGTGGCAACAGTTGAAATTAAAGGTCTGGACACGTGGGTGTGTACATTTTTTTAATTAAAGTGTGTATTAGTTGAAAAGCCAACTTTTCACACTACATTCAAAACATATATAAATATTACAGTCCACGATTTATAATTAACACATATTTCCAATAATCACATTAACATCATTGTATTTAAGACAATGCAGCTGAAATACCCAAACATCCACAAAAACCTAAAATTCATACTTTAAGTTTTATCATTGTTATTAAGTAGACTTTCCACTTTTAGCCACATGTTGATTATTGACAAGGAAAGCGATACTTGAGAATGTGTTAAACACCTCCTCCAAAATTCATCTGATGTAATAACATTCAAACTATAAACAAATTTGCTAAAATAGATTTCATACAAGTTTATAATTGCATTGTGTTGCATTAAAACATGTCGTACACCTGGCCATTACATTTCAATAGTCTACAAATTAATTTATCTTTTTGTAATTTCAATTTTGGGTTCATTGTAGGCGGAGTTGGAAGGCTCTGGAATTTCTGTAATGGACATTTTAACAGATAGCTTTGGGGTTTCATACCATTAATTACATGAGCACTATGATTAGTAAGAGATTTTTTTCCTCATAACATAGTCATAATAAAACACCAATACCATGGTTTCGCCTTGTGCTTAAAGGATCCCATAGTTACCGGGTGTGGCTCAGACAAATCCATCCCAATTCAATTTTACTAAAGAAAGTTCAATTTATTCTTCCAAATCCATTAGGTCCTATAAATTGGTACATTTCAAAAAAGCATCCCAATATTTCTAGCAGAGGACAATCAGGATTCGTCAAGCTTTTAATGTAAATGCACCCTCTTCTTATTGCTAACAGTTTATCTAGTGACTACACTCCCAACTCTAAGGGCCTCATCACGAGTTTGGCGGTAACCCTTAAATCCGGCGGTCGCGCTATTACCACCGGATTTAAGGGTCCGCCAAATCAGGGCTTCGGCGGATTTCTCCCCAGCTCTGAGCTGGGGGGAAATCTGCTGAAAATTCGCGCTATTACTGCCGGCGGGAAATCCGCTGGCGTTAAGAGCGCGAAAATTCCCCATTGAGCCCAATGGGGAATGGGGCATTCTCGAATGGGCTCAGTGGGGAATGGGGAATTCCATTACTGCCAAACCCGTGATCTGGCGCTAATAGCGCCGGGGGGGTTTGGCGGTAGGGCTAATACCGCCGGCGGTGATACCGCCGGCGTTACCGCCCAACTCGTGATGAGGCCCAAAGTGTAAACATTCAATGGGAACACACTGAGGAAGACATGGGGTTTTTCTGTAAAGTTTACCCTCCAAAATGTTCAACTACTTAGAACAGGGGAAAGATTAGATCTCTAGTCCATACAATATATTTGGAACTATGCTGGCGGTATATAATATGAATAAACCCTTCAATCTATAACCTCCAGTATGTGCAATCTACTTTTTAATAGTTGTCATTAACGATAGGGCTTTTAACGTTTTCACTCTGATTATCGATTCAATTGATTTGTTATTACTCAGAAAAAGACCCATATAAATGAATTATTTTACTACTTCAAGTTTATGAACACCCATAAACCAGTAGTAATTATGTCCTTTGCTCTTGCTAAAATACATGATTTTTATTTTAGAAGTGTTAACTGCAAAATGATTATCTCTACATTATTGTTCACCATAGCTAATGATCTTTTAATGCTGATAACTTGTATGGCTTGGCTGAAGATGACCACTGCCTCTCCAGAGGCCATCCAAGTCACATGCAATGGGCCCAATTTTGGAGGAAGGTTATGTATAGAGCCCAAGAATTCTGAGATATTGTTGTATATAAATGTAAAAGTTTCAAAGCGCAGGATGTTATAATTTTCAGGGTAAAGGAGCCAGTACTATCTAATCTGACACTGACCATAGTACCATTATAATGCCCCTGTATTAGGCGTAGCAGTCCTGGATCAATTCTCCATTTAGCTAATTTGTCCCAAAGTAGACTCCTATGGACCCTAAAAAAAGCTGCCACAAAATCAATAAAAACATGTATATTGGTATGTTTTTCTGTTTATATTTAGAGTTCTTGAGTAAAATTAGTATTAATAGATTGTGCATGGTTGCAGATCCTTTCTGAAGCCCTTTGCGAAATTGTCAAGAATCCCACACCTTTTATCCCAAATTGTTAGTTCTCTGAACAAAAATGAGGCGACAATTTTACCAATAGAATCAGCCATGGCCAACAGTCTATAGTTGCCCAGACAATGTCACATTTCTTAAATACAGGTATCAGAAGTGATTCCTTCCATGATTCTGCTATCTTAAATGTATCCAAGATCTGAGAAAACATTCAGGCCGATTCATGGAATTAATGTGCGCCGAAAAATTTGGCGCAAGCGTGCGAAAACGTGCGATTCGCAGTGAAAGAGCGAAAATCGCAGTGCAAGTGCGGAAATCGCAGGGAAACCAGTGCACATCGATTCATGGAAGTCCGTGCACGAGAAAAATATTGGATGTGCGCTGAAAAGTGCGCAGCGCACGCCAGCGCACAGGTCATCTAACGGCGTGTGCCACAGCCACAGCGAAATCGCACATAGCGCGGTGCACATAACAAAAGTAGGCGGAACACGGGGCGTGACACGCGGAATGGGGAACAACTCGTGAAAATATGGGCGTCACGGGGGAAGTACAGGAGGCAAGTGCGCGGAACGCCCACACGCTCGCCTACAACACGTATTCATGGAATCAAATAGGGCAAACCAGCGCACGGGCAAAGACGCGCACAGGCCCATAAACGTCCGCCACACGAAAGCAGGCGGTAGCATCCCTGCGCATGAAATAAATGTGCGCCAAAATGTGCGCTAACAAAAAGCACGTATACACAGCTCTGATGAAAGTCCCATACTGTGGCCCTCTAGGACAAATGACGTGCAAAGGGGTACGCGACAAACACGGACACCCGCTGTGTGAATAATAGCATGTGCGTGCATTTCGTGGGTGCGCGGGAAGTTTTACACGTGAACGGGCCTAGGGGAGCAGGGTACGTGTATTTCAGGGGCTCGCGGGAAGTTTAACACGCGATCGGTCCTGGGGGAGAGGGGTACGTGCATTTCAGGGGCTCGCGGGAGGTTTAACACGCAATCGGGCCTGGGGGAGCGGGGTACGTGTATTTCAAGGGCTCACGGGAAGTTTAACAGGCGATCGGGCCTGGGGGAGCGGGGTACGTGTATTTCAGGGGCTCGCGGGAAGTTTAACATGCGATCGGGCCTGGGGGGGCGGGGTACGTATATTTCAGGGGTACGCGAGAAGTTTTACACGCGATTGGCCTGGGTACGTGTATTTCAGGGGTGCGCAAGAAGTTTTACACGCGATTGGTCTGGGTACGTGTATTTCAGGGGCTCGCAGGTGGTTTTACACGCGATCGGGCCTGGGGGAGCAGGGCACCACTCACCGTCTGCCTTGCATGTAGAAGAACGCGTAGCCAACACCCACCCGCTGTGAAGTAATAGCGTGTGAACCCCAACGCCTGCAAAACACACGCACCGCACCCCACGAAAAGCATGTACAGAGCAATGGAAATCCATGTGGGATCTTCAAGCCGTGCCAGGGCAATGCCCGTGCGCGATACGTCACAGATGCGCTTACGCGCTAAGGGCCTTTGGTCCAATGGAATCGCGTATGCGTGCTGACGCGCTTACGCGCTAAGGGCCTTTCCTCGAATTACACGCTGACGTGCAGAATTTTCACGTGCCAAATCACTCCGTCTCAAGCTGGCCATGCATAAGCACACGGAAGACCACGCTCCTGCCCAAAAGGCCGAATTACTGCCCCCCAGAGCCCCGAGCAGCCTCCCACGAGCCATCTGCTGCTGCCTGCCTGTTTGCCTGCCTGCTGCCACTGTGCCCTACCATTTGGTGCCTGCACATCCGCCATCTGCAGGGGTCCAGTTGCTGTGTCCACCCCTGCTGGAACAGAAGACTCCCGACTGGGATACCATCGCTCCACAGCCCAGCCCCAGGACCTAGTTGCCCACCCACGCCTGCCTCGGGGGTCGCCATGTCGGGGCAAACGCCATCCGTGACCACTGGAGACCCCCAGCCAGAGGGGCAGAGGGCCACCAGCTTCAGTCAGAAGGATGTTGGTGTCCTGGTGGAGCTTGTCCTGGGGCATTATGATGCCCTCTTCGGATCATCACGCGCCGACAAGGAAGGACGGGACAGGATCTGGAACGACTTTGTGGTTGCCATCAACGTGGAGGGGGTGGCAACCCGCAACATCAAGCAAGTCAAGAAGCGCTGGGAGGACTTGAGGTCCAGGACCCTCATAAAGGCTCGGCACCTCGTGGAGGGGGGCCGGGGCAGCATGAGTACCATCCAGCTGAGGGTCCTGGAACGTGTACGCCCAGTGCTCCATGCCCAGATCCTTGAGAGGCAGACCCGTCTGGAGTCGAGCGGTAAGTGGCCAAGCATTGCTGTGTGAGACAGGGCATCTTGCAGTGTGCTGGTTGTCTGATACTTGCCTGTATGTGTGACATAGGCCATGTACGCGTGTGTGTGTGTGCAGGGACATCATGGTCATGCATGTGAGACCAGTAATGTGTGAAGCACACGGTTGGTGTATGTGTTTAAATGCAACATGGGGAGCCCTATGCGGAATGGACACATGAGAGCATGCCAGTCTCTGTTCCTGGACATGGGTGGGGGTGAGGGATGGGTGCTGATGCCATGTACATGTATGGTGTCCATGTCTGTGTGTCTGACCTGCGTGTCTGTGACTTGTGAATGCCATGGATGCATGACACATGTCTGTGACAATGTTCAGAATCACTGATGCAGCCTAGTTATCCTTGCATCCACTGTGTCTGGGGTGTACGAGTCCAGATGGATGAAAGTACGGTGAAGTGTGTGCATGTGATAGGCATGACCCATGATGCATGTGAGTTCAAAAACAACATTGTATGTTTCAAGAGTCCCTTGGACATGTTTGCTAATGTCCATAGCATGCGCCATGCCTGTTACTGCATGTGTTTTGCCTGCACTGACCCATGTGTTGTGGAGGGACATGATGGAAGTGATCTTTGACAGTGCCACTCATCTGCTATTGCTTCCTGTCTAGGGGACCATTGTACAGTACCCTGGTGCTTGTGTTCTATGTCTCCCTCTACACAGTGCAAAGTGAAGAAGAGGGCGGAGACGGCGCTGTGGAGCAAAGTGGCGGGGATGCCCCCACGGCTGCAGCGGAAGGGGTGGGTGAGCCCCCACAGGGGCTTGCAACAGCGGAAGACGGGGTGGAGCCATCCGGGTTGGTGGTTTCCACAGAGGAGGAGGAGGCCGCTACTGAGCCGCACATGGGGCCTGGTGGGGGCATCCCTGCTGGTGCAAGTGGTGCAGTCCAGGGGCAGGGGCAGGAGGCAGCACAGGTTGCCGTGGAGGTGCCTGTGCATGTCATTGTCCCTGACACTGTGACTGCACCACCATGCACCAGCAGGGATGCCCCGTCCCAGGCCCGTCCGCAGGTAGGGGGGATGTCCATGTCATCTGACTCCCCTCCACCTGCGGACGAGGGGACCCCTGGCCGTATGGAGAAGGTCCTGATTGGTGTCGCGTTGCGCACGGGTGTCATTCGTGATGAGGTGCGTGCTTCCCGGGGGGAGCACGCACGTCATCACGAAGAGCACCGTGCCAACGTGGCCCAGTTGGGAGCGGCCGTGGTCGGGGGTTTCATACATGTGTCGGCCACTCTGGCGACCCTCTCCTCCTCTGTGGAGGCTATGTGCCAGTGGTTCTCCATGCCGTCTTCTGGCCCAGATGCCACCAGGGCCCCCTGTGGACCTGCCCCGACCAACGCAGCCAACTCGGTGGGGATCCCATCCCTGCCACAGTCGGGAGTCGGAGGTCCAGCAGGGGTGGACACACCAGCAACTGGACCCCAGCAGATGGAGGATGTGACGGTATCATCGGGCAGGGCACGTGCACGACGGCGTCGGTAGATTCCATCAGCCTGGATGCCGTCGTGCTGGCACAGGCAGTTGCGTCGGAGGCAGCGGCAGGCTCGGCGTGGGAGGCATCATGGCTCGGGGCCATCAACATCAGGGGGGCAGGCATCGGCCGGAGGGCAGGAGAACCCTGGAATGGGAGTGTCTTCCGTGTGGGAGCGGTTGGGCCAGCAGATAGGTGCGGAGCGGCAGCGGGCAGAGGAGGAACGGCTCACAATGGTCAGGGCGGAGAACTCCATGCGGAGGGCGCTGAGGCGGGCTGAGTGCCTCGAGGGTATTCGCAGAGAGTTGGAGCTGGACACTGCATTATCCCTGCGGGACCTCGGGGCCAGGGAACATGCCCGCCTCCAAGCCATTGAACAGGAGTTCGATGATGCCCTGGCCCATGACAACAACCAGTGAGCCGTCGGACTAGCCCGCAGCCCTTGTAAATAGTTTTGTAGTTAGTGTTAGGTTTCCTTTGCTTTTTTATTTATTTTGGACCTTTTTGACAATGGACCACATTATTGTATATAGTTTTTTTATTAGGTAGTATTTTCAGATAGGTTTCATTTCTTCAGTTGGCATCATGGACCCTGGATTGTTTATCTGTATATAGTTGACTGTTGGATTTTAGTTTTTTTTTTGGATTTACCCATGGAGCAATGGTTTTCGGTTTTGTTTTTCCCTTGGATTTACTTTTTTGAACTGTGACTTTGGACACCTTTCCTTTGGATTATGATTTGTGGTTTTTCATTATTTTACGGACATGCTGCTTTTGGTTTTTAATTCCCATTGTTTATTTTTAATTCCATTTATGTTGCTTTTAATACATTTTTTTCATCAAACTTCAATGTGTAGTATCATCTCATTGGTTTCATGCATATCATGATATGGGTTTTGACATTCACTTACACCCATTGTGTGTATGTGAGGGACATGTGTTCATTTACATACTTGCCATTGGGGTTGTATCATGTAATTGGCATTTCTAAGTGGGTGGATGCAATACTTGGGTGGGTGTTTGGCATGTGGACACTGCCCATAAGGGCCAGGGATCTAGATTGTGATGACGTGTTGGCTGGGGGACATGTGTCAGGGCCTGCTGGCAGGTGCCCCGCAATGCTGGGGGGTGCAGGGGGACATGACTGGGGCCTGCTGGCAGGTGCCCCGCAATGCTGGGGTGTGGGGGTGCAGGGGGACATGAGTGGGACATGAGTGGGGGCCTGCTGGCAGGTGCCCCGCAATGCTGGGGGGTAGGGGTGCAGGGGGACATGAGTGGGACATGAGTGGGGGCCTGCGGGCAGGTGCGCCGCAATACTGGGGGTTGGGGGTGCAAGGGGACATGAGTTGGTGATCAGTAGTGCAAGGAGACATGTGCCTTTGCTGGGGGGCATGCCCATGGTGGGTGGGCTGCCTGCGGGACATGACCAGGGATGCAGGGTAGTCCCCTGTGGTGTGGGCTGCCTGCAGGGGCCGTGGAGGGTGTACAGGGAACACCTGGGAGGATCCACACTGCCAAATCACGTGTAGGACTCCCCGGCACCCCTGAAATACACGTACCCTGCTGAAATCGCGTGTGAAACTTCCCGCGCACCCCTGAAATACACGTACCCAGCCCATTCGCGTGTGAGACTTACCGCGCACCCCTGTAATACACTTACCCAGCCCATTTGCGTGTGAAACTTCCCGCGCCCCCCTGAAATACACATACCCAGCCCATTCGCGTGTGAGACTTCCCGCGCACCCCTGGAATACACGTACCCAGGCCAATCGCATGTGAAACTTCCCGCGCACCCCTGAAATACACGTAACCAGGCCAATCGCGTGTGAAACTTCCCGCGCAACCCTGAAATACACGTACCCAGCCCATTCGCGTGTGAGACTTCCTGCGCACCCCTGTAATACACGTACCCAGCCCATTTGCATGTGAAACTTCCCGCGCACCCCTGAAATACACGTACCCAGCCCATTCGCGTGTGGAACTTCCCGCGCACCCCTGGAATACACGTACCCAGCCCATTCGCGTGTGAAACTTCCCACGCACCCCTGTAATACACGTACCCAGCCCATTTGCGTGTGAAACTTCCCGCGCACCCCTGAAATAAACGTACCCAGCCCATTCATGTGTGAAACTTCCCACGCACCCCTGTAATACACGTACCCAGGCCAATCGCGTGTGAAACTTCCCGCGCAGCCCTGGAATACACGTACCCAGGCCAATTGCGCGTGTGAAACTTCCAGCAAACCCCAGTTATACACGTACCCCGCTCGCACAGGCCCTTTCGCGTGTGGAAGTTACCGCAAAACCCGTAATACACGTTCCCCGCTTGGCGTTTGCTGTTTGCCAGTCCGGTAAACTAGTTTTGGGTTGGCGCAGACCTTTGCGCTGGATTGGGGATTTTGATGCCTTTTCCTTGCGCGAGGGCGTTCATGGGGGCGTAACTGGCGCTGCTGCAGGGTCGCTGCGCCACGGCTGGTTTTGGAGGCTAAAATCCATGAATACGCTGTACGCTGAAATGAATTTTATCGCCACTTTTGTGCGAATTTCCATGAATTACCCTGATTATCTCTAGTATATCAGACCATAGGTTTATGTCCAATTTAAGAGAAACATTGGATAGACCGTCTGGCCCTGGTGCTCTAGAATATTTTAATTTACAGATCAAATTACAAATGTCCTCAGGCTCTATAATTGGCTTCTTTGTTTTATATATGGGCAAATATGCTATAGCCTTTTTCAGGCTATCTAGAGTATTTCTAATATAATTAATCAGTTGAGATTCACTAATTGGATTTATTTGACAGGGTTTATTATATCACTTGAAGCCATCAAAAATGTTTTTGAGTTTTGTTGGCACCTAATGCCTTCATCAATTCCTGCCAATGTGCGTTGCAAGTATTGTACTTATATTGTCTAAACTGGTTTTTATACACATTTTTTAAATGTTCTAATGACATACAGTTTATGATAATTAAGCAGAGTGCTTTAATGTCTAATTTGCCTTAAATTGCGCATATGCATGCATCTTGTTTAGAATCGTCATTTCATAAACAGTTTTATGTGTAGCAGAATTGACAAGACGGGTGATCCTTTTCCCACAACAGCCAAATGTGCTAGTTACTCGTTTTACACCATCAATTGTGGTAACTGGAGAGTCTAAAGGTATTATTGTATTATTAGGAATAACAATGTTATGCAAATATTGTTTTATAGCAATTTAATTAAGCATTGATCAAGGAGTGGAATTTTCATTTAGAGTTAATAATAGGAGATCCTATCTTCTTCTTAGATTCAACAGACTTAGATCCTTATGACAGTGCAATATCCAGCAAATAATGGTCACTGCTAACATTGTGATCCAAAACGAAGCTGTGGACAACATACAAATATCTAACGTCAATAAATGTATAAATAATTCTAGCGTGTGTTTGTAACCCATGTGCTTGTCCTGGTATGTCTCTCTTGTGCGGCCATTTGGCATTAAAAACACATTTCAGCCATAAATGATAACCATGCCCTGCCTTGCGAATTGCTGCTAGCTTGTTTCATTTTAGCCATAGGATTAATAAATCAGTATGATATTTTAAGGCACCACCAATGATAACAATCTTGTCACTTTTTATAATACTCCTTTCACTAAGCAGGTCTCTAAAAACATTATAGGTCTGTTTCACCACCAACAGGAGGGTCATAGACATTTAGAACCAGTAGCTTCCAGAATCAAGCATCCAAATATATGTTTACCTGCTCCCCAATAAATTAGGATTACAGAGAATATTTTTCAAACCCTGTAGTTTATGTTTGCTGCTTGTCCTCAGTAAGAGTCCACCCTTGTGTCAGCCATAAATTCCACTTAAAGCAGGATTAGTCAATGACACTATTTCACCCATTCTGTAATTGGAATAAAAGGGTCAATATAATCACATGATTTAGGCAGTATCGATAAATCCAGAGATAATTCAAAACACATTCTAATCAAATCTTCTCTAAAAGAAAAAAATAATTTGGGTAACATTCTTAGAATAACAGTGCACCTAAATGATTTACTGTCAATAGACAACAATTCAATCCAATCAATATCCGCTGAAGAAATAGCACAAAGTAGCGCTATGGTGGGAAGTATCTGTAACATAAAGGATCTATTAAAAGGTTGATAATTTTCACTGAGGAATAAAGGATGGATAAGAAATGCACATGAAAGGTTTGCATCCAACCAAGGGTCAGTTACCTCAGAAGGTCTGTTTATCGCAGTGCAATCTTGATTAGTTTCTTTCACATTTATTGGTTTGAACAACTTGACACTTTCATCCTGAGATTTCTTCCCACACATAGAGGGGAGTGTACCACACTCTCCATATGGTGGATTGCGGAGTTATTAATATTGTAAATGTCCTGATATACATAGAGCAATGTAATTATGTCTTGGGTGACCTGTCTCTTGATCCGACTTTCGTTGATCTGCTTTAAGGCTGGCATACTCTCTTCTCTATGTTCCTGTTCCACTGCCCTTTCTGTTTTAAAATTCTCTGCTTTTTGTCCTTTTTATTACCTTTTTTCCTTCTGTTTTAATGTTTTGATGTTTGCTTAAGTGTATAGCCAGCAACTTCATTTCCTGTAAGGTCATGATTAACAGAGCCATCAACGTTATTCTTTTTCTTAAATACCCTCTTTTCCTTATTTTGTTTAGGGTATTTTTTATATGCAAAGTGTCTTCAGGGAGCACTGTATTTATCGTTGGCAGGATCTTCTAGTTGATCATTGCCAAGAGGAATCTCAACAATGCAATCATTAGCTGGGATCTTATTCCTGATGCATGCCCTTCAATGCTATTATACACTTCTAGTTTTGCAGATGCAATACATTTGCCAAAGGTGTTTATTTTATCTAGTTTAAGTAGAATCCAGTTCGGTAATAATATTTTGACAAATCATCAATGGGTTGTTTAAGACCAGCTGAAAACTGTATGAGGACACATTTCCATTTAGATTAGAGGTGGAGGTGAAATTGCTGTCCAAATTGCTAGCTGTTAACTTTGTAAGTGTTCAGAACGAGTTTGCTCATCCTATTTGCATAGACATGCATAATAGTTCAATAGATACAGAGGTTTTCTGTACGAGTCAAGTTTGTGCCTATTATTGGATCAATAGATTGGTCCAGGTTAGCACTACCAGCGGGTTGAATGCCATTTATAGTCTATGGAAGGCTATAACAAAGTTCCAGTAAAAAGGTATTCTCTATATTGTCTACTTTACAATTCTCTAGGTTTGTTTGTAATTTATTAGGTGTAATTGCCATCACCTCAGTAGGGTCACCATTCAACAATATAGCAGGAACACCATAATCAGTGATTTTACTCTTTTGCCTTCAGTCTCCATTTTATCATCACTATCAGGATGCTCAGATGGTCACATGAGCAACTCAGAATTCCACATTTTATTCCACTACAGTCACGTCGGCAACATTTACATTTGCTTTTGCACTATGCTAATAAACTCACAGAGTGCCCATTTACTTTGTGTCATGACTGGCTTGACAGTCCCAAATTTGAGTATTTACCCAAACAATCTGTGTCCTTTTCCCTTGTCTTCAGGACAGCTACCTGAACTACCACAAATACCTTTAAAAGATGCTGTAGGCTTAATTTAGGTCCTTCCTCTGGCATCATGATTCTAGGTTCAGTACCGCTGTAAATACTATGTTCACATAACATTTCCCCACACAGGTTAAGTAAAAAAGAAAAGGTCAGGCGCGCACTCTAGTTCCCAGTCTTTTTAATCCTTAAACTAGTAATAACAGGGTTTGATCCCAGCAATGTTAAAAAATAACAGGGTTAAATCCCAACTGCCACAAAATATTCAAAAATATACCAGGGTTAAATCCTAACTGCCAGTTCAAATGCACAGTAGTTCTGCTCCTCCAAGTACTTTCGAGTCTCCAACTCTCTTCAGGGAGGCTGTGTTTATATTCAGCTGTTGCCAATTGCTTTTTTAATTACAGTCTCAAGGAATTCTGCTCTTTGTAGTGATGGCACAATGTTTTGTTCAGGAGACCAGGAACTAGCTCCCCTCCAAACACAGCCATCTTACCCAAAATTGGGGGAGGGGGAAAAACCATGATTATGGCTCTTCAAAGTGAGGGCATGATAACCCCCGGTGCTGCTGCCTCCTGGACCCGGGCTTCCTGCAACATTAAGTAAAAAAGAAAAGGTCAGGCGCGCACTCTAGTTCCCAGTCATTTTAATCCTTAAACTAGTAATAACAGGGTTTGATCCCAGCAATGTTAAAAAATAACAGGGTTAAATCCCAACTGCCACAAAATGTTCAAATAATATACCCGAGTTAAATCCAAACTGCCAGTTCAAACGCACAGTATTTCTGCTCCTCCAAGTACTTTAGAGTCTCCAACTCTCTTCAGGGAGGCTGTGTTTATATTCAGCTGTTGCCAATTGTTTTTTTAATTACAGTCTCAAGGAATTCTGGTCTTTGTAGTGATGGCTTCTTGAACAGGATGCCTTGGATGCCTCTATGTAATTCCTGCATCTCCTACTTGCTAATTGGCTTCTCATTGTATATATTGTATATGTAAGTTGCTCTGCCATCCTGTATATTGTTCTATGGCATGTTCCCATTATTACTGTAAATAGGTCTATATATATATATATATATATATATATATATATATATATATATATATATATATATATATAATGCAACTTGGATTTACCTATGTAACTGTTACCTGTAACTACCTTTCCAAACATGCGCCCTGATGCCCTTGGGCAGGTTGCGCAATACAAATAAATAAATACTAAATATTTAAATACAAACTACTAAATGGCACAATGTTTTGTTCAGGAGACCAGGAACTAACTCCCCTCCAAACACACCCATCTTACCCAAAATTGGGAGAAGGGGAAAAACCATGATTATGGCTCTTAAACACAAATTAAGCATAGTTGATTTGAATGAGGTTTGTCAAAAATCGCTGTCTTCTGTTTGGTGCGTCCTGAGTGCTTAAGACTGTGACATGAAAGAAAGATGAAATGGTAATGCCCTGATAACCTAAATGTTATCTTCATTTCACTTGCACTTTTTCTTCTCACAGTAATATTTCCCTCCATCTCAGACATAAAGCAGGACATGTTGTATGGTGCTAGTGCAGAAGAATTAGAGTATTAGAGTATTGCAACACCTTTATGCTACTCCACCTGGCTGTTGGAGGGTTCAAGGATAAGAAAGGACTTTCTTTAGAATGTAGATGATAGGTGACTTTCTCCAGAGGGTGTTCCTCATCGCAGTCCTAAGCATTATTCTGTGCAATGAAGATTATTGCTAAGTAATGAGTATGTTTCTGATGATCCTTTCCTTGTGGGAAGGTTAGCCACATTTTTGGCAGTGGCAAAAGCCAATGAGTTCTCGCAGCAAGGCAAGTGCCCTGAACTATTCAAAAAAGGTGTGCAGTGGAATAATTTTAGTTTTTAAAGGACTGTAAACTTGTGACTTGAAATGATTAATGGAATAATTAAGCATATTGGGAAATGTTGATGCTAAATAAATACAGCTTAGTCAACATCTTCTAAAACCTCCTTTCATAAACTAAACCATGTTGATCAAGTGAACCTTCTATAAAGAATATTGAATTGTTCCATGCGTATGAGGTAGAAGATAGCAAGCTAGCAAGTATGTATAAAATGTGTAAAAACCTTCTTACTCGCTTTGCCCATCACCATTGAGTCATATCAGTGTGACTGAACATTTTTCATAGTTCGGGATAAAATGTGCATTTGTGGTCTATCTTTCTGTCATCCTTTTATCTCGATTAGTCGTTTTCTTTGCTAGCCGATATTATTTACACATTGAGAATTTAGCACTTCTCTCTTCCGAAAACTCTGCATTAAACATCAGGAATAGTTGTTTTCTGAGGGAAATTGTGTTAATGCTGCTATCTTCATTCCTTATGTTTTGTAGGCAATCTGGAGGTTTGTCAAAGCCCTTGCATCATACCACCATCTCCGACCTCGGCAGAAAAACAATTGCCATGGAAGGGTGAGCAGGATGATCATATGGTTTGTATTTCTTCGGAAACCACGAAGATTGTTCCCGTTGACATGCAAAAAGCTTGGAACCAAAGCATATCTTCACTGGAAAGCGTGGCTTCCCCCCCGTTGGTTGAGACACTCGTGCCCTCAAACAGAATCAAATGCTCAAGAATTGATGATCGATTCAATCCTTCACTGCAGAAACAATGCACCTGCTTCCAGTTTCCAAATAATGTTTCCCACACTGGAAGGTGTCACAGCGACAGCAGTGCAGACAGTACTCTGCAGCAGCAGGAGCTTCAGCCATTGATGCCAACAGCAGACACCAGTAGAGGGGGTCTGCATGCTGGGTCAGCAGGTAGCAGGTGGTTAATGCAGTTCAACCGATCCACTAGAATGTAAACCAAATAGTTCCTTTTGATTCTTATAGGAAGAACACAAAGGGAATCTGAAAATAGTTCTTTTTGGTTCAGATATATTTACTTTATGGAATTAAAGCAGTGTTGGTGTATTATAATTGTCTATGCACCTCTGCATATAAGGGGTATTTTTAGGGGAGAGATAATTCTTACAAGTACTTTATTATTAAAATTGATCTATTTTGTCACAATTGTTTTTCTAAGATCATTCTTCAGGCATGAACTGTTTTGTACATCATGTACTTAATCTAACTTTGACTCATAATGTGTGCAACACGTACCAATCCGTGGTTTTGGTATATATTACAATGGAACATTTGACTTTAAAGTGCGAGTTCACATTTGAATCACATAATAGTATTTGTATTTTATAATGAAGCAATAAGAAAAAAGGAGGCATAATGTGATTAAAACTTAATTTCAGAAGGAACTTCATAAATGAAATAACCCGTTAGTCCTTGTTATGTTTATATTTAATCAGCATTGCTTTTTTAATTTCCTGCATTTCGGATACTCTGTCACGATCCCCCATAACACACCTTGCTTTTTAAAGAAATGTATGATCTGCCATACTGTAATTTAACTGTAGCAACTGGTTCCTCAAATTGTTGTCCTCCCCAAAATGAGTACTTCTCGAGCTATGTGAAATTGAATTAAGGGCCAGTAAATTTTGATTCTAAACTAATGAATATGTTTCTGAGTAGTATTTCAATATTTATTTAATACACAAATCCACTAACCAACAGTGTTCCTATCCAAAATATTAAAATCAATACAAAAGAACAAACTGTTATTTTGTAAGAGTAAAAAGCACCAAAAATGCACCAAAAATGCTAACGGGCTAAAGATTCACAGATGTTATATAGCTGACTGACATTAAAGTATGGCCTCCGAGAGACAGGCAGCTTATGATAGTACGTTAAGATGTCCTAGGTCTGCACCTGTTCAAAATTAAATATATCAACACATATCCACACTTAACATAAGGACATTTAACATTAGTGAATATCACAGATAATAGCTACAAAATATACCTTTCGAGTTGTGCAAAAACAAAAGAACTACCAAGCTTGTTTGCAGATCAGTAAATATCTTGTTTTTTGCAACCACCCCTTATTAAGAAACTTGCTACTCAAAAGGTCATAATATCATAATATGCAGATTTACAATGATAAAGTGCATCGTGCAGTGTCCTTGTTCCTTTTTTTAGCAGCATTGGTTTAAAAAAGGTGGACCTTCATGTAACATAACATACTTCGGACAGAAAAACAAAATGTGCTTAATGGTCCTTTGTAGCATTTATACAATGGGGACAGCTCTCAGAGTATCTTGCATTCTTTTGTTCTAGAAAAGCAGCTGTGGGTAATATCCCAGGTGCAATTTCATATACAGAACTTTTAGAAGGAACGCCTTGATTACATTCAGATAACTTTCCATTCCAAAATGACTTAATGTCAATATAGTGATGGGATAAGCTGTGGATCTAAATGCTTGATATGTCATTTCCAATAGAGCTATCTTAGTAGGCACTATGGATCTCCTTTGGAGTGTAAGGACCATGCGAGAAATTCCAGGTGACACTGCTCAAATCTGGACAGGATTTTAATGGTACTATTTGGGAGTGAAAGCCTACGTTTTTAAAATATTATTTTCTCTACAATCTAAAAATGAAAGTCCCTACTTTTCAGCACTGTTCAATGCAGATGAAAGGGTGTGTAGCCTGTACACTTTCATCCTAGCTAGTGGAGATCATCACACAAATTGTTTAACAAATTTAACAATTTCATCTCCCTGATGTGACAGTGACAGTCATTAAACATTTCTCCATCTGGTGGCCACATGTATGTTCCTGACTCAAATTCAACCCCAAATAATCAAATGTCTCAACCTATTCCAATTCTTAACTTGTAGTATCAAATTTACTTTACTTTTTACGATTATGGAATGCCATACATGTAGTCTTATTAATATTTATGTTCGCCTTTCTGTTTGCATCTGCCATTGAACAAACTGAGTGGTCTTCGAGGTGTTTCAAAAATGTACAGTGCATCTTCGGTGAAGAGTTGAACCCCCAGTCTCGCAAGACACAGTGCATCTGCTAGCAAAGTCATAATATCAATAGATTCAATTCAGTATTTATATACAGAGTGAATACCATTTGTGGTAAGACAAAACCCTGTCTTGCAGCTTGCGAGACAGGCAAGGATATTGATGTCTCACCATTGGGTCTAAAGCAAACATTTGCATAACATCACTGTATAAATTATGGCCTGGTCTCAGCAACAGCCGAAGGTGCTGAGGCCAAAGGCGCTGGTACCTTGGCAAATATGTCTAGCATCTTAAGGGGAAAGTTCTCCCATTCCTCCAGGCAGAGGATTGGGTGTGTAAAGGTACCTGCGCCAGCCGTTCCGAGGAATCCTTGGAGCAGTGAATCCTTGGAGCAGTGATTCTTCTTTTTCGAGGAAGAAGAGTAGTGTGAGGACTCACTCGGGGAGCGGGACCTCTTCAAATGTTTTTTTTTCCTTTTCCTTCTCCTTGCATGCAGCTGCCCTGTCTTCAGAGCGGCAGTCGGTGCTGTGCGTTCTTGAACAAGGTGGCAGAGCCTCACCCTTTACCTTGTGGACGAATATGAAGATCTTCGCCACCTTTTCCGAGGGCCTTCAGGTGCATAGACTGGCACGACCCGCAATACTAGTTGTCGTGGTCCTTGCCCAATTAGTATGGACAAATCCAGTGCAGATCCAAGACCGACATCTGCTGGCCACAATCTGCACACGGTTTGAAGCCCCAAGGCCTTAGCGAAGTAGGCATGGTACAGAGAAAAAAATATGAAAAGCTCGACGAGCCTCTTCCCGATTAGCTAACAGAGTGTACAGAAAAAAGGAACTCAATATATACTGGCCCTTACATCATGTTTGGCGTGGGGCGCATAGAGGCGTCAGGCAGAGCTCACACGGAGCAGCGCTGCACCCCCTGGTGGTGGAAACATTCTGAAAGAACAGCTGCACTGGGTTAGGGATATCATAGATTAGGAATCCATGGGCGGAACATCCATCAGAAAGAACATTGCTGGGAGTTAAGTAATTTGTTCTCCAATTGTTGCCCATGGAAGATTCATTGATAGTGCCAAACACTGTTTTAAGGACCAGGCATGTAAAATACAGTACCCGATTCATTAGGAGGATGTATTTTTGGATTATTTGGAATACATGAAAAACCTGACGAATTGTGTTGACCCCTGGGCCTCTGTACATCAGACATCAGTACGAAGGAGAATAAACTTGCCATAAACCTTAGCGAGGCAGTCAGTCGGGGAGATCGTACGATAGTTGAATGAATCCTTACATTCTCCTTTGTTATACATAGGGATAATCTCCTTCCCTCGCAGCCATCATACTTTTTACCAGTTATTTCCATCATATGTCCCGTTTCTCATATGCTAGCTATTGCAGTCATATGTCAATGTACCCAAATCATTTTCTAGATATTGCCAGCATATGCCCAGCTACTCATTTGTGTATTTTTGTAATATTTCAAGTACTGGAATTGCACACAAAGGTGCTCCCATCATTTGACAGGTTTGGTTAGAATATTCCAGGGTTTCCCATAATATAGACCACTACTGCTTCTCATACTAAGAGCTGTGCATAAAAAGAGGTAGTACCCACGTTTTTCATTCACTTTTAACTATTTAGGAAAAGAACTCCAACTGGGGAGGTACACTTTTTGTAATTTGGAAAATAACAGCTAGATAGCCACGTTGTTATTTTCGGTTTTTTCAAATAAATCTGTCCATAACAATATTGTTTGCATTGCTTCCTGCTATTTTCAGTAAGTATGTTCTCTTTCATGTCAAAATTAATTATTATTGTGTTTTTTAAACTGTTGCTGCCTTTTATATTTGGCCAAGGTGCAGTTTGACGTGCATGCCAACTAAATGCTATTTTTGAATATGAATGTCATTCTTAATTTTATTGAAATATTTGTTCCTAATGTATTTAGGAGAAATGCATTTGGAGAAAGGGGCACAAATCTTTGTTTACATAGCTATAGATGGCAAATATAGTATTGCACTTTGAAACTGTAGAGGGCATACATGCGGAAAATATTGTAATCCGTGTAAGGAAAACTGTTTCCATATATTTACCATACAGTGAAACATGTCGCATGTTTCTATACTTTTCTCACACGAGGATTGAATAGAAACCATGTTGCTAACTGGCTGATAAATAAAAATTGCTGATAAATAAAAATAAAAATTGCTGGACGAAATTCACATTTTATAGGCATATTTGATCCCCAAATAAGCAGCATGGTGTTTCAAAAAAGGCGAGAAAGCCATTGTGGAAATATGCGATGGCCCTCATTCATAACTGCCAGTGATCTTTCTAGGTATTGAGCCGGGATCGTGGTTCGGCAACTGCTATTAGGAATTTGATTTTATCAGTCCTCGGCAACCTACCTTGTTGAGTGATCTTGGTCCAGAGCAGGAACTCTACCTCACATTCTGAGTAAGGATTTCAGGGTTAGACATTCAGTCCTTCACAGCTTGGCTCAGAATAGACTCTGAGCTCCCTGGAATAAAGGAGGGACTGGGATGCCTAAACTGTCGATGTGCAACCAGTGTGTGAGCCGGCCTCCGTCTTGCACACATTCATCCAAGAGCAGATGTAGCGAGTGGTTGGTTCTGGTGAAGGTACACGATCATCCACTGTATCAGATTGTCCACAAATACACGTTTCTTTACAAAATTCTCACAATTCTGGTGACGAGTAAATTGCATAATTTTAATGTTTTCTTTTCATCACAGCTCTAGCCCTTTGGTGAAGTGGATGGCATTGGCTCGGGAACCCGAAATGGAAGAGGAAGTTGTAAAACCAAGCCATAGGTTATTTACTACTTGCTTTTACGTGGGGGTGGGGGGATTTTCATTGTACATGGAGGCCCAAAACGGTACATAGGATACTGCTGTCCATTGCCCCTCCACCTTCAAATACCACGTGGTGTTTACACTACCAGCACGACATTTTCGTGCTAGCATAAAACCAATGGATTTATATGGAATCCATCTGTTTTTTTCACTTGTTATCCATTATAACCTGAATCCAGTGTAAAAGCGGTCTTCCATGTGTAAATGACAAGCAAAACTGAGTGCAAAAACAAGATGCAAAGGCAACTGCACCTCTTTTTACGCTTACAAATGATTAAAATTGCATGGGGGACACCCAACAGCACAAAAGTGCTATCATTGAGGCACCCCTCCATGTAATTTCTACTTTTGTAAAATGACCCTCTAAATGTGTTCATACCGGCTAGGGCACATTTATTCCAGAACCTGCAGTTCTTCTGGAGTCATGTTAAACTTTTCTCTCTTCTGGAGTCATGTTAAACTTTTATCTCCAAGCTCTCAATTTAACTAGCGACATTGGCTGCTCTTAGGTTATTTCTCAAATCCACTGTATAAAAACTATTGACATAGCACCCAGCAATCCTGATTTTCCGAATCCCGTCCAACTACCATCCTCCCGCGATATCTTGGTAAATTCCTGACTGGTTATGACTCTCAAAGAGCCACAGCTGAAGGTATGTTTCACTCGTGCAGCATCTTATGAAGCACCCTTTATTCCAAAGTGCTCTTTAATGGGAAACTAGGTATTGAAAGTGAAGCTTAGCAGAAATATGTTCATGAACTGGAAAGTGTATATGTTACTTGCAAATAAAAGTAAAGACGGATATTAAATAGAACGTGCTGGTGACAGGTATACTAATAAACAAAAACAATCACATGCAGAAAAATGCCCACATTTCCCCAAACCGTTTATATCAGCAAGTGATGCAGCCCTCTACAGCCTTTACATCACTTGAACTAAACATGTTGCAGCATATTGCATGACTTCCCGTGGATATTTGGGGACCTAAGGAATACGTAGAAGAGTGTGAGTGCAGGAAAGCCTGTGCATAAGGTTCCGGACAGCCACTGCCTTTAGGCATTATACAAGACAGTGGCCCTCCTACGGTGCTGTCTTAATGTAAAATGCCTTCTTTAATTTAGTGAGCCTTCCATGTGCTTTTGTACAACTTTACCTCTAATTATACACTCGCATACCCTGGCTTTTTTTTTAGCAATTCACTACATACTACGCTACTACAGTTCCCAAAAATGTGCTTAGTTAAGATCTCCTAGCAGGCAGGGAGAGCTAGAAAGAGGGGTCTCTTGCCCACTCCTGTAAGACCTGGGAGACCTTACTCTTCTCCTCTTTAAACTATTCACCCCTCCACCCCCAATCCTGGTTCATTCCTCCTCCCACCCTCCAGGCCAGCAGGAGCCTGCCTTTTCGGGCTGGCTGAGACCTGATCTTCTGTGTCAATCCTGCTCCTAGATTTCCTTTGCTGCCTCCTCAACTCTTCTGGATCACTCTCTCCTGATGTCACAACCAGTTCCGTCTCCCTTCCAGGCTCGGATTCTACCTCCTTCCTCCTCACTCTTGCTGTAACCACCTATTCTCTACTTCTGTTGTCGCCACTGACTTCTGCTCTAATCCAGATTGTTCCTTCTCCGTCATTTCCTCTGCTCTTACTTCTTTCCACTCTGCTGCATATTTTCCCACCTTTCCTCTACTGCGATCGTCTCCTTCAACTCCACTCTATATTATACATCGTCCCTCCTTTGCTGTTAGAACCTCCTTCCAATCTGCTCCGGGCTTTACATACTCCTTGCTTTCTTCTGCTGTTATCACCTTCCTTCATGCCATGCCAGGTTTTACCACTTCCTCAGCTATCATCACCTCTTTTGTTACCAGCCCCACCTCCTGGGTTCCTCTGCTCACACCTCTCAAGTCTCCTTTACTCTTGCAGCTGCCGGGTCTCCCCTCTCGTTACAGTCTCCAAACACAAGCCTCCTTGCTGCACCACGAGCTCAGCAGTCTGGAACTCGTTGCTTCATAGTCTGTTCCCTCTTCCCCCTGATTGTACTTTTTACTGAGTGTCTGCACCTGGGAGTGGCGATTGAATGAGGGCTGGGATTGACTAGTGTCCTGGAGTGTGCCTGGGCTAATTTGGACTCTGGGGGGTTGGACCAAGCCTATATTTGGCCTTTACAGTTATTTAGATTTTGTAATGATTCTTCTGATCTTCCTCAGGCTGCCTGCACTGAGCTGATAGCTTCTCTTTTCCCACCATGTGAATCCCATGCGTTATTTGATCTGGTAAATAGTCTGTGCACTTAGGGAACTGGTGACGTTGTATTCATGGGAAGGAAATTCTCTGCCAGGAGACAGTATTTTTATAACTTGGTATTCCCTTTGACCGAATCCTTAGATGGGCAGCCACAGGATTCGAACAATGCATTCCCGGTGCCGTTTTATTGCCCAAATCACTCTTTGAAGTGGCAAAATAAATTCCCTGATGTTCCAAAAACGTTTTGAGAATGTTACCCTGTACACTAGAAGTGTCTGGTGAGGGGAATATTTTCCCTTAAAGGATAGCCAACTTTCTCTATACTGGCCCTGAATATGGAAGGGTGTGCCTTGTCATTATCCTTCAGGTTAACCCTAAGATTTTGATTAGGTATTAACCATTTGAGGATGGACTTCACTGATGGGTTAGTGTTTTGGAGGAGGAAACTTAATAGTGAAAGGACCACCTTGGGGGGAGAGTTACCTTAGGGAGGGAGAATGGTAACTCTTAAGTTACTGTCCGTCCCAAGTAGCCCAGATAGTGAAAGTGTGCCATGGGAGTCCTCCCCGTTCTGCCTCGGACCTGTCATCATCTGGCTTGGGGGTCACTTTCCCACCTTTCTACAGAGCCAGGCAGGGGACTTCTTGACACTGGTGGCACTCAATTTACTGACCACGGACAAAGGGGCTAGGATGTCAGCAGAGGAGGCTGTATGCAGGGACACTCTACTCATAAGGAAAGGCTGATTAGCACTTTTCTCTCTCCTATAGTGATAGCAAGGTGCTAATAACCTCAGCGGTGAGTATCCCTTCATTTAATTTAACTTCCCAATGTTTGACCCAATCCCTTCACCTTGGGATAACATTAGAGATTGGTTATTCTCATACAACAATAGCAGCTCAGGTGCTTTATAAGGATAAAGTTGGCTCTAAACTGTGTTGCAGTGCCAAGACTATTCAGTTATGAATTGAAGAATTTTAAAAACAGTTGTTTGAGCAGGAGCAACAAACCATCCAAAGGGCGATTCCTGTTTGTGGTGTCCTTACCGCCTGTATACAAAGCCAGCAATGTAAGTAAAAGGGTACATTTTTAACATAGTCGTGTACTGGATTTGTCTGAATCTGGTATTTTTATAGAAGGATCCTATTATTGAATGTATTCTGTTAAGGCACATGAATGAGCATGGATATGTTTGCAAGAGATTTAGTTATCTTGAAATACAGTTTAACATTGTTATCGCTAAAATATTTTCATGCTGTTCCATTTACAGGTATTACGTTGTTGTGATAACATGTTCTCTATGTTTTGGTCGATGGTAAGCCTTTGTGAATCTTCAGCCACCATCCGTTTTCATTAACCAAGCATACTTTCAGTATGTGAAGGTTTAAACTGCCATTAACCTTTGCTATTTTATTGTGAATGTATATGCAGCTCCCTTTGTAACAAATAAAGTAATATATTCAAATCAATGGTCATTGTCATGTATTAATGCAACACATTAAAATGACATACAAGTGAATGGCCTCTTTGTTTTTCAATACGATTTTATTCAGGTCGTGAACAACGGCACATTGTTAAATAAAAAATGTCAAAAGAATATATACCCATAAACAGCACCAGAAAAAGTATGACACTATAATACATGGCAGCCTGCAATATTTGTTTAAAAGCCATCGAAATAATGTTCTCATT
Source organism: Ambystoma mexicanum (assembly GCF_040938575.1). NCBI lineage: Eukaryota > Metazoa > Chordata > Amphibia > Caudata > Ambystomatidae > Ambystoma > Ambystoma mexicanum. Next base: position 1,049,412,233 of record NC_090921.1, on the reverse strand, counting down.
ACAGACTAGTTGTGACATCACAACTGACCTGTAAAAAGAAAATTACATCACAACCGCTCCATAATCAGTAATTATGCTTCAGTTGTGACGTCACAATTCCTACCACTTGAGCCAGCAAAGGCACGATTTTTAGGTCAATTAATTAAAGCTGTTACATGTTTTTCAAATTCCTTGCTTGTTAAGTAGTTTTCTGTGACACTTTACCGCAATTAATTGCCAAGGAACTATTTATGGGCGAATGATTCATTTGTGTGCAGCTTAAGTTTAACATGTGAGCGAGAATCTGCATGTTATTACTTATATTAAAGTACAAAATTGAAACTTTTTTCTATGCATTTTATCAAGAATGTTTAAACTATGTTTCCGCAACAGATTCAAAGCTGCACATTAGCTTTTTTAAATCTAAACAAATTCCACATTAGTGATATGGATCATCAAATGGATTACATTAGATTAAGCAAACGGCCAGGTATAAAAGGATGACAATGTGTGGCCATGTATTATAAGGACTGAAATACCCCCTACTGTACGTAAAAAGGATATTGCAAGTCACCTCGGGGTTCTGTGACCTTTAGCTTTATTCCTCTATTTTGTCAAGGAACTCCTCAGCGACTTGCAACATCCTTATAACGTACGTTAGGGGTGACTTTATCCCATACGTCAGTGTTTTCATTATATTTTCGTTTGTAATCATTATTACTCCATATCATTCACCCAAATGCTGATTGTTTATATTCAAATCATTTGGAGCTTGACGAATAAGACTACCCTAAAACGCAGCAATCTTTCCAGGCTGAAGGAGATAGTACCTCAGGTTTAACCTTTTTTATAGTAGGAACCATTAGAGTTGTACCTACAACTGAATTTTCCCATATATCTCGAGTTCAGTGGAGTTAGTTTGTATATGGAAGTATCGTTCTAGACTTTGGTAATGGTAAATTGCGTATTTAGCCTCCTTTTATTCAATAATGACAGGTCATTCAACTTCAATGACAACCCATTTCACATACAGCTAGCACAAACCCACAGCAAAACCATAATTTCCATTCTAGACCTGGAACTATACACATTAAATGTGTATTTATGAATATATATATATGGTTAAGTTGCTGTTTCCATAGGAAGAGCACTTTTTGGGCGGCTTATAAATCCGCTCCCCCTGGACGAATCATCACCAAACTTTGCAAAAAAAGAATATGGGCCACTCTGAATTTTGCAAAGGTTGGTGATGTTTGGTCCAGGGGGGGGGGAAGTTATAGGGGCGGTCCCAAAACATCTTTTTTCCCATAGACTGAATGGGGGAAAAACTTTGCGCACGCCTACAGGCCAAACCGCTGGACGGATTTTCACCAAATTTGCAGCAGGGGCAGGGGCTTGGTCCCAAAAGCATGCTTTTGTAAATTTGGTGACAATCCGTCCAGTAGTTTCCTTTAAAACGACCAAAAAGTAAGTCTAAAAAATTAGTGATATCTATGTCCGCTCCGCGTTCACACTTCCCTGTTTGCTCCGCGGACAAGAAATCGATTGGCTAATCCATAGCGTCATGTCCGCGGACATGTGATGCTTTCACTGATTGGTTGTGGAACAGCGTGAAGTGCGTCAGATTCTTTTGCTGCCCACGCCATCTTTTGTTCGTGTTTTGGGTGTACGCGGACATCGCCGGTAATACTTATAAAACAAGACACCATTGCACTTGTTACACTTATGAAATACTGTTTCGGAAGGTGAGCGTTAATGAGGCTGGGATGGGATGTGGGAGCAGAAAGGCTATAAGTGGTGTTTTATTGTCACCAAAGTCATACAGTAAACTGAAAGTTGATGCTCAATATATGGCGAACAATTACTGCATCTGTGTTACAATGTATGTAGAATAATATTGCAGTCAGACTGGCGTCCTAGAGTTTGCAATCTGAGCCAGCTACCTGCACTGTTTGTTTGAAACAGCGGTTCTGCAAGTGTATGGGAGTAGCGGTTCTCATGAATGGATTCTCATATGTTGGTGCAAAGTGAGAATGCATTTGCATTCTGAGTGATGGTCACTTGGTTTACTTTTATGGTTGCGAGCTCAGTAGGCCCACGCATCCGTCCAAAACCTTAAGGGGCAATTGTTTTTTGACTTGAGTGAAAGGGAAACTTAAGGAACAATGCAGGGAGTTAAAGCTTCCAAAAAATACCATTTGATAAGGTTATGTTTCAAAAACGTTTGTAAGGCACATGAAATATCAGTTCACAAAGATTCTTTGCTGCAAACACATTGCTGTCTGACTTTATCGAAAACCAGTGGAGGCGGTAAATATCATGCAAGTTTAATTTTGACGACTCTACACTGGACCGAGTTTAAATTTGTTATTACCAGAACAATAATTTCGACAATATAACTGAAGTATTACTTTTCTGTGCAGTTGTCATTTTATTCCACTTAGGAAGAGTGTGGACTCTCCGCCTTTGCAGGCTATGATTAGACTTACCCTTGTTCAACGCTAATATTTCTTCTTTTTAAATGTCACGTTTGACCCCATCGCTTTGTGTGTCAGTTTGCATGTTCTTTTGGTCTTTTCTGAAATCACGAGATGTAATTTTTTGTTACTTTACCATTATTTTTGGCTTTCTAACTGAAGGACCATCTTTGTGTGTAGTTGTCATTTTTTTAACTTATGAAGAGTGCAGATTCTCAGCGTTTGTAGCTTGTCAATAGATTTACCCATGTTCAACGCTAATATTTCCTTAAAATGTAATGTATGACCACTTCAATTTGTGTATTAGTTTCCACATTCTTTTTGTCTTTTTTGACATTGCTTGCTGAAGGCTGGGTATTGATACGTACTTTCTCTTATGTTTTCCGACCAGCTACATCCTGCCTCACTGTGCGTGCCATGGATTCCAGATGCCGAGTGATGGCTTCTTTGGACGTCAGATGCAACTGATCGTGACCGGCTGTCTGTCCGTCACAATTTTGTGGGGTAATTGCGCCAGCCTCCTTTGTCCATACGCTGAAGTGGCCATTAGGAGTAACATGACCTCTTTTATGGTGGTGTAGGCCGAAGGTCATGGCGACGTCTTGGAAATCACTGTGCGAACAAAGCAGTTGCTTTATCGAAAACGCATAGTTTGTGTATATGAAAAGAACAACGTGTGGCTCACCATTAACATTTTCGATGACGCACATAGACACAATGTTACACTTTCATTGAAAATGGGAATAGTCCGAAGGTTTCGAACAGTTTCTTGTGAAATAAAACTATTTAACAAATTCTAAAATGTCAATGTTTTCTTTTAAAAAACAATGTATTATTTCAAAATGAAACGGGCTACGTTGTACGTCGCTGTATGTTCATTTACAGGTTCTGCATCACGGCACGTATTTTTACTTTTTGTAGGCTGCCATGGAAAGCAAAGAGGGGACATGTATGGAACAGCCGCCTTCCCTTTCTATGGTGGCCATCTTGGAAAAGGATTTTGTTTTGTAATTACAACGAAAAATCCTATTTTTTAGTACCACACGTTACTGCTTTGCAAATCTAGATTGTTAATTGCAAATCTTATTACGTCTATGTCCTTTACTGCGAAATATAAAGTAGATGGAGTGTATGCGATTTGTTTTTAAATATGTTTACACTGTGAAAGGTGGTTCTTAAAGGAACATTTACTTTGTTTACAGATGGCGTTTTTTTTTTGGTAGGACAGCTAATAAGGAAATTTGCGAACGGAAATGAGGAAAGAAGCCCCAAACAGTAATGTGGGGGGGTAGGTGTACGGCGGAACATGTTGTGCATTTGTTATTTGTAATGTAGGGGCAGCGTTTCGCATGCTCCTTCATTACAGCAGTGCTGCTGTTTCTTGGGGAGGAGGAATGGCCTTAGCTGATGTCATTTTCAGATAACTAGAACTTTTGCTAAAAGTATGTAATGTGCACTACATTGCTAATGGCTGACTACCAATACGTGTTGGAGCTGTGCAAGGGAAATGTTGAAGGTCGCTGTTCCTACATCAATATGAAATGTATTTCCACACTCTCCACTAGGCATACATCTTATTGTTAAGTGTGTATGGATTGTCGGACACGTCACTGTGCTGTACGCCAGCATATGGTCATGTTGCATTCTGCGCAAGGTGTGTAATTAAGTCAGAAGTTACATCAAATCTCGATTCCAGGCAGAATCAGGCACTTCCTACTGTAGTGGCCACGCCCTCTGTGACGAGTCACGTTGTTTGGTATTCAAATTGTAGCAGTCAGGCGCACCCGCGCCACGCACCAAGTACCGGACAAGTACTGTTTGCTGCCGCTGCTGCCGCTGCGCCCTTCCTTTTACACCTTGTGGATTATTGCCGTCTTGCCTCTTTACTGCCGTGCGGCAGCAGACTTTGCTGTGGTGAGCCGGCTTCGCAAGGAGGAAGTCTTGGCTGGTTACACCAGCGTGCCTGACCTGAAAGGCACTTCCTACTGTGGTGGCCACGCCCCCTCTGTGACGAGTCACGTTGTTTGGTATTCAAATTGTAGCAGTCTGGCGCACGCGCACCAAGTACCGGACAAGTACTGTTTGCTGCCGCTGCTGCCGCTGCGCCCTTCATTTTACACCTTGTGGATTATTGCCGTCTTGCCTCTTTACTGCCGTGCGGCAGCGGACTTTGCTGTGGTGAGCCGGCTTCGCAAGGAGGAAGTCTTGGCTGGTTACACCAGCGTGCCTGACCTGAAAGGTGACTGTTTCTATCTAGTGCCACTTTGTGTCAGCATTGTGTTGCCTTAATAGAGCTTGTGTGCCTTTCAATTTGTGTGCCTTTCAAACGGCGTGTTTGTAAATCAATGCGTCATAGTTGTGCACATAACATTGTCAATCACAGGCATTTAACTCCGCCTTTGTTTTTTTAAAGGCACTTCCTACTGTGGTGGCCACACCCTCTGTGATGAGTCACGTTGTTTGGTATTCAAATTGTAGCAGTCTGGCGCACCCGCGCCGCGCACCAAGTACCGGACAAGTACTGTTTGCTGTTCGCTGTGCGTGGCGCGGGGTGCCCTGGAGTGTGCTTAGGGGGTCTCGCAGTATACACTGAGAACTATTTTGGGTTGTAAGTTCCTTAAGTATTGTGTTGATTGCGTGGGTTTGGTTGTACCCGTACGTGCATCATGGTAAAATAATTGCGAAATGGGAAGAGATGCCTAAATGGATCACCCTTAATGTTGTCTGAGGGGAATATGTCAGATGAAGAATCCATGCATGAAACGGTTAACCAAATTAGGAAAAAAGGAAAAGGTATAACCGAGAATTTGAGTGTTAGTTCGCAACCGAAATCTTTAGCGGATACAAATGTGATTGATCCTAACCACCTGGGTTAAAAAAAGTCAAAATGTTAGAAACTGTAAATGAGGTTGACATTGTGGCCCAAATTCACAGGGAAGGGAAAGATGGCATAATCTATCCATCAAACCCGATACACAATGTACCCATTACTGATAGCTCAATACTAGGAGCGGTAGGCGAAGACTGTAATATCCCAACTATAGATATCTCACTAGTTGCCCCAGTAGTCCTAGCAGAACTCCACAGCAGAACACGTTTATCTAATGGCCCCTCAACACCTGCTGCAGAGTCAAGGGGCATCAGGGAGCAAGTTCATTTCCATGCAGCGATAGCTGAGAATCTGAGCCAACTAAAAGAAACGAGGAAAAATGCAAAGGGGTGGGGGTTAGGGATTTAAAACATTCCTCTAGCTCACCTACACATGAAATCCAATTTAATCCATCAGACACAGTAGATCCTCATTCACCGGTCTTGGGCATTGACCCTATACCATCGAAGCAAAGTTCTGAAAAACTGCACCATCCTACCTCATCATTTCCGTTATATCCACTAGAAGACACTCTGGTAGATCTAAATCCCCAGGAATTACAGAATCTTCCAGTTTTGACCAGAATCCTGAACTTGCTGGATAAGGGGCACGAATTTACTCATGGGGCGATCGGTGCTCTGAGTCTAGCAACGTCAGAAATCAATTCAAGAATATGCAAGATTGAAGGTTTTTTGATGGCTCAAGATAAATGTCACACGTTTTGGGCTGAGAAACATTTGTGTGAGAAATGTCATCACACTGAAAAGTTAGAAGTAATAGTAACTGAAAGAAAAGAGGAAAAGCAGCACAATGTAAAATCTGTAGCTTCTCAAACTGAGAATGTAGAAAAAAAATGCCCTATTGAAACAAATTTAACTAGTGGGGCTAAAACCGTTATATTGAATCAGACTCCACCGTATGAGGAGATAGCTAAATTACAACATGAAAGAATATTGATTCTAGAAAAGATAGTGCTAGCCGCAAATCTAATTTCAGAAGAAAGGATGGCTGAAGTACTCAATTCAAATGAAGCCCAAAAGTTATCTCCTTCAAGGTACGCTCCTGATAGTGCCTCTGTGCTCCTAAATCTGATTTAAACTCGGATCCTAGCGAGAGGGAACAGGAATGTACTGACGACTTGGCTGAGGTAAGAAGTGGAAATCAGAGCACATTCTTTATGTCTCGCAAAGCTAAAAAAAATGCATGCGAAAGCATTGAAAAGACAAAAAAATGCCTTCCTGCAAAATCCCTTGATGTTAGCAGGGTCTGATAGTGCTGGCAATAATAAAGTAAAAAATAAAAAGTCTATGTTAATAGAAAAACAGCAAGTAAAAAAGCAACAACAAACAAAAAATAATAATAAGTGCGTTTCTAAAGATGACAACAACATAGATATAATGCAACTTAATATTGAAAGCCAAGCTGTATTGGGTATAAATGATACTGTGCCTACAATCATTGTTCCCTCAAGCTCAGGCGTGAACACAAATGAAAAGGGCTCAGATGATCCATCAAACAACCATGATGTAAATATAATTGATGACAATGCGATTTCGTCACCTATACTTATACAAACGCAGTTACAGTGTTTCTTTGAAAAAATCGATAAAAAAATTACTTCCTTAGTCCAAAAACCTCAGAATGTAGAAGACATCAGTGCTAGCCGCTCTGCTGTGAACACCTTAGTTATTAGCGGTATGCAGAACCAAATAAGCCAGGATGCGAATGATGTTGTAAGTTGTCAGGAACAAAATTCTATCCACTCACAAGTTATGCAGGGAGGTCCTGATGCACTTCAGAAATCGCAGTCTACACCTCCCGTTGTATTCATTGATGGAGAGTGTGCGGATAAATGGTCTTACTATAATACACTGGGGCCCGAAATGAAACTGGTAATGGGTTGGACGTTGGATCTAACGAAAGTAGACAAACCCAACCTAAATCGAGCATCTTTGATGAAAGTATTCCATCAAATACCGGCTTTACGCAACTTAGTATCTAACGACATTGATTGGATTCGCTTACCGTATGTATCGAATGGTCGAATGCTATGTAAATATCAAAACACTATCATTGCTGCCCTAATATGGAAACATTCAAAAGATCTTCAATTGCTTGGGTATGACTTATCTATGTACAACTCATTGGAAAATGCTACACTCTTTATAGAGTGTCAGCCCTCAGCATCATATAATAATAAGCTCAGTGAAGATCAGGATAATCAGTTTGCAACCCTACATGAGAAAATCAGAATTCAATCTGAATCTGTCGCTCAAATTGCTACAAGTCTGGCATGGCTTGAACCTCTTATGAAAACTCTAATAGGTGACATGCCAGCCAAAGAAAAGCAATAACACAATAGAGTGGTTATAAATTATTGGAATTGCTGTGGTTTCAACAATCTGGAGCAATGGTTTCAGAACATTTCACATGCAGAGCTACCAGCTATAATTATATTGCAGGAAACTATGGCAACCCAAGATATTTATTTGGAAGGATATGTAGCTTTTTGTTCAAGAGCGGTAAAAGGTATACAGGGCCGTCCATTTGGTGGTCTTGCTATCCTTGTGAGACATTTATATTATACTAAGTTGTTGCAATTCTACTCTTCTTCAGACATATTGGTTGTGGAAGTGTCATCGAATACTCAAGTGTTCTTTAAGTTGATCATTATTGCACTGTATTGGAATCCAGCGACCACATCAATAGATGTGTTTATTGAAAAAGTGAACTCGGTATTTCTACAAGTTGCAATCGACGTTCTAAATGCACAAATCATCATAGGTGGCGATTTTAATTCAAATCTGAATTCCAAAACGGCAAAAACTGATATAGCGACAAATATCTATGAAATATTGGCATTTGAAAGAGGGCAAATATGGAGGAACTTCCTGAATGAATGGGAACTGTATGTTGTACCCTTTGTACAATGTGAGCATGTATATACGTGGTCTCGTGGCACGAAAAGATCAACCATAGATTGTTTGGCAATTTCGGATACGCTAATAGGAGTTACAACAAATTGTAACATCATACAGCCACATCTAGGTGATCACTGCATACTGGAATGTCTTTTAGACTGCAACTTACCTCTGTATGAAACTAGGCCTGCACTGTCCTTGTTAGAGACAGATCGGAAAGCTATCTCCATCAGGTGGGATGCTCGCCTATACAGGCAATTAAATTATCTGGTTAACAGAGACACTGTAAAAATCAATATCGAAACGACTAACAGTTGCAAGGTCACTGTATGGGAAAGAAAGAACGAGGCCATGATACGTGGTCATCTTGAAACTTTGGTAAAGGAACGCTCAATAACCAAACAGCCTGCTTGTAAGAGCAGTTATAATGCAGGAATTGCATCGAGGAAGAAACAAAAAAATAATGAAATTTGTAAATTGACAAAGGTATCTAATGACATAGTGGGCTATGTAAATCAGAAAAAAAAATCATCACAAGTTATAGAAATGATGTAAAACAGCTGAAAATTGGTATATTCATCGAAACCAATCAAAAAATGATTAGGAACTTAATCGGAAGAAATTCCAGGGATATTTGGGCAACATTGAAAGATCCTCTTTTAAAGGGTAAACCGGATTTATGTTCGACAGTAAGTGGGGAAGTCTGGAGCACAATCTATAAGACCAAGTATGCCTTACCATCGAAATTTAAGGAGATACAGACTCTAGACTTGGCTACATTCTTTCCCTCTAAATGTCCTTGGGAATTGAATGATATTATTTTAACAATAGCGAAGCTAAAGCCGTCTAAAGCCGCTGGATCGGATGGCATCCCACCGTGTGTCATAAAGGATGACCCGATCTTATGGGCAAAAATTATATTAAGGAGGCTAGAATGCGTATTTAAATCAAAGAAGGTGCCCGAGTCGTGGCTAACGGCGATTATAATCCCATTACATAAAAAGGGTCCATTGAATGATCCCAACAATTTTAGACCTATAGCGTTAATTGATATTTCTGCAAAGATCTCTGCTGCATTAATATTAAAAGATCTAAACGCCTTCATTGTAAAACATAAAATTATTTCACAATTTCAAACTGGGTTCGCAAAGGTATGGGCACACAGTTGAATGCAACTTTGTTGGCCCACCTACTGAAATTGACTAGGAAGAAAGGCCATGGTCCGATATATATGGCCCTAGTCGATATATCGGGGGCATTTGATTCTGTAATCAGATAATTATTATGGCAAAGGATGAAAGTTCTTCTAATTCCAGCTCATCTGATAGCAATGATTATAATGTTACATTCTGATACAAATTACAGGATTAAGATCGACAAGGAAGGATCTTTAACACCTCCTATTCCAACTTATGTAGGTGTAAAGCAAGGCTGTAATCTCGCAGCCACACTGTTTAATTTGTATTTATCTGAGATAGCCACAATTTGGTCTGCGTGTAACGCATTTTCGATCAAATTAGGGAACCTTAATTTGGATTGGTTGGCATTTGCGGATGACTTGATTATGTTTGACTTAACGCCCTTCGGGCTACAAAACAAATTAGAATGTCTTTTAAATTCTGTGAAAATCGCAATCTCCAATTGAACCCAAAAAAATCCCATATTTTGGTGTTTACAAACAGGCGAAAGATTGTAAGATATGAATGGAAAATAAAGGGACTGCCGATCCCTCGGTCATTGGGTATGATCTATTTGGGGTATAATCTGAACAACTCGGATTCGATCAATAAACGGCAAGTAGAAATTTCAATTAAAGTTATGCCATTAATTGCACAAATGAAACTGATTTACTCAAGAATTTGCAATTTTTCTATGATTCCTCTGATTGAATTTTACAAGCTCAAAGTAGAGGCAATTATTATATATGGGTTAGACTTGTGCTACTTGGAAATTGTTCCCATGCTAAATAGAATCCAAGGAAAAATTTGGAAGAAAGTCTTACATTTGCCTATGTCACTCCCAAACTTGCTTATTATACATGAATTAGGACTGACATCCTTGGCTACTAAATATCTGTGGCGTAAGCTTGCCTCCCATGCAAAAATATTAGACCCATTGTTGAACTCCCTCTATGAAGATCTTGGAAACATGTTAAAAAAGGGTGTTCCAACATCTGTAGCTGAAGTAGGAAAAAAGTGTGATGAAAAGCTGGCATTATTAGCTATGGAAAGGGAAGATCTAACAAAACGTCCACAAGTTGTTAAGGTCAAACTATTACAATATGATTGGGCAGTAAACTCAGACAAAATTGGGTCTCATGCCTTATTTAAAGAGTACGCAAAATTTCGACACAAACAGTCACCCATATTACCATATTTGAGTCTGTGCCCTGGTCATAAGTTTCGCTCTCTTTATATGAGGTTTAAATTTAACCTCTTTCCAACTTCAGAGCGTACTGAGAAATGGTCTAACTGTGTATCTTTGGAAGATGAAGGCTGCAGATTTTGCAAAAAACGTCAAAAAGAAACCCTGAAACATCTTGTTATACATTGTGTTTATTTTACAAAAGCACGGCAAACTAACCTGTCGAAATATTACAACGAAATATCATCTTATCAATGTGAAATGCTTTGGATACAATGTATGTGGGGCTATAGAATGCCTCTGATCATAGATCTAGTGCAAATGTTATATGTCATCGAAAAGAACCTAAAGAGTAGGGAATCTTGCTTAGATAGATCTGCTAATGAGCTCTTAAATACATCAGCTGATGAGGTGGTAGTGCACTCATTATATGCTTGAAAGTGTTACAAGTATTTATATACTGATGAAAAATCGTTGATTTTAATTTTTGTATATTGTATTGTATTGTATTGTATTTTGCATTTATATAGCGCCTTATATACCATTGGTATGGTCTGAAGGCGCTGGTAGGTTGAACGCCCTTGGGAACCGAGGTTCGAGTCAGTAGAGAGGGTGAAGAGAGAGACAAAGGGTGCGTGTGCGCACAGAGTATGTGTGCAGCTGGTGCGGGGTTATTGTGGTAGCTGCTTCTTAGCGGTAGGTGTGGTGGTTGAGAGGTCAGGAAAATGTGTACGCTCTGGCAGAATTAATCCAGCTCGAGAGTGGCTGCGTTAGGCCTGAGGAGAAACACCTGGCTGGGGGTGTTAAACCAGCGGTGGTTACTTAGAGTGATGGGGAGTGAGCGGGAGATGTTGATATGAGAACAGTTATACCGAATGGTGTCATAGTATCCCTGTGTTCTATTTGAGTGATGGTGTAAAGAGGAGAGTAGGCGTGAGGTGTGGTATGATATATGTTCATTCGAATGTTCCCGCATATCAATGCATATTATGTACGTTCCTCACACTCAGCTATTCCCTACACTCAGCCAATTCCTACATTCGGCCATTCCCACATACTCGGCCATTCCCCCCACCCGGCCATTCCCCCCACTCGGCCATTCCCCACACTCGGCCATTCCCCACACTCGGCTATTCCCCACACTCGGCCATTCCCCACACTCGGCCATTCCCCACACTCAGCCATTCCCCACACTCAGCCATTCCCCACACTCAGCCATTCCCCACACTCAGCCATTCCCCACACTCAGCCATTCCCCACACTCAGCCACTCAGTATATGGTATATTCAAATGGAGATGGTGATAATGTGTGGGTATATATAAGTTACATTTATCATACATAGTATTTAAATGTAAATAAGGTTTTGTGTAAAGAACCGTTATGTGAGCTCATCTGGTATTGTGAAATTGGCTTTTATGGTATAATGAGGTTTTAATAAGACAGGAATGTGATAATGTAAAAATATTTTAATTGTTGTAAAGATCAATTTGTATCGAAAAACAACAATAAATATAAATATATACTAAGTCAGAAGTTACTTTACATTCTGGTTACGTGCCACTACTAAAAACCGATGCCCTTTAGCAAAATAACATTCTTAAAGGGACGGTATAGTTAAGTTGCCCTACTAAAAACCTGTCAAATTCTGTTAAGAAAAAACTTTGTGAAAGGGACGTTATGGTTAAGTTGCACTAATAAAAACCTATGCAATTCAGTAAAAAAACATTGTTAAAGGAATGTTATGGTTACAAGTAAAATCTAAAACCCCCTGAAATTCGTCAGTTATGGTAAGCTAAGCAACCATAACTCACGCCACCACCATGCCCTGCTAAGACTAACACCCAGGACATCAATGATAACATCACAAATAACATTGATGACATCACTGATGACATCACATGCCTAGCCCCTTCTTTTTGTTCACTGCCATATTTAGGCCGGGTGGGTTTATTTACTGACAGTCAGAAACTTAAGTTTCAAAAGGTATTACATTTATAGATATTGCTATTCTGACATGTTCTTACACTACTTTCCGTAGAATTTAATCGCTTCTTATGATGTACATATATAGGGGAAGAAGCAGGCCTGAATCACAGCAATCATTTTTGTGCATGCATACACTTATGTAGATTATACACAGCTGCTAATGATACTGCCTCTTGTTTGCTTACTTTACTCTCTACATATAAACCCCATATTTGTATGCATTGTAGTCTATTTACGTTTTGCGTGTATTACTAGAAATTTGTAGTAAGCAATGCATTATTAGCTACTTATTACATGTTTCAAAGTACGGAAAAGTCTAATACAGAAGCATTCAATGTTTTATGATATAACTTTGGAAAATTACAAATATAGCACCTCTGTGGTGTATGCTGCAACCAATACCTACATTTCTGTATGAGTAGGTTTATGTAGTAGAAAGAACAGTGCAATGGAATGTTCTTTAGGACACTACATTGCATGATGAAGAATGTAGTTTATTACACATCTCCCGACAATCCCTGATACATTTTTGCCAACATTACATTCAGAACCCCTTGTATGAAAAGTAAATGCACATGTGATGTCATCAGTGATGTCATCAATGATATTTGTGATGTCATCATTGATGTCCTGGGTGTTAGTCTTAGCAGGGCACGGTGGTGAGTTATGGTTGCTTAGCTTACCATAACCGGCGAATTTCAGGGGTTTTTAAATTTACTTGTACCCATAACGTCCTTTTAACAACTTTTTTTTACTGAATTGCATAGGTTTTTATTAGTGCAACTTAACCATAACATCCCTTTAACAACATGTTTTACTGTGTATATATATATATATATATATATATATATATATATATATATATATATTTACAACAAGAAAATACACATCAAATGTAAAATCTCAGCGAAAGGCAAACAATAAATCTTCCTATAATACAGCTCAAAACTATATACAAGCACAGTAGAATATATACATTATCAGAAACTACCCCCCAAAAATCCAATCAAATATAATTACAATGAAGCTAGTACAAATCCAAGAATCTCCCCCAAATTTTATCAAAATGATTCACTTTTCTTTCCCTCCTGTAAATTGTCCTTTCCATGTCCACATGTTTATTAATTCATCAACCCAACCATCTGCAGATTGAGCGACCTTGGATTTCCACCCATGTAAGATAATTTTCTTATATAGCTCCTCTAAGAAGCCATTTCATTTGAGAAATAGTCAAATATTGCAACAATTCATCTCCACCTAGGATCATTGTTTTAAAATTGAGGCCATTATTCTCGCCAAGCACCTTCACACATACTGTGCAGACTTCCAGCCAAAAATCATGCACTCGTGAGCAGTTCCACAGCATGTGCACGCAGCCCCAACATTAATCAGAATCAGAAAGCCCTCTCTTTTTCAAACGCTCAGGACTCCAGTAAACCCTGTTTAAAATATTTATTTGCCTGGATCTTTCACCCAAATGTGTTGAGCAAAGATTGACGTTCTTGCACATACTCTGCCAAAGTTCAGAAGTAATATCACAGCCCAATCTTTTACCCCGTTCCTCCCGTAAATTGTCATTCTCCTTGCATTTTGCGACAATCAGTTTGTAAACCCTGCAGAAGAGACAAAGGGGATAAGCACTGCATCAATATATTTTGACATCTTTTCTAGTAAAGACCCCACAAATGTCACAATCGGTCTACCAGGAGGTTTGTTCATATTTTTGTGAAGTTTGGGTAGGAAGTATATTGTAGTAAGTGTAGAGTGCTTTTTGAACAAAAATGTCAAGTGGCTTTCTTCCAGTATTCCCTTGTCTTCCCATTCTGATAAGAATGTTTTAACCTTCGTCTCCAGTTTGTTCATGGAGTTGCCTGCAATTTCTTCGTAGAAGGGCTTGTCTTTCAGTTGTTTGCCCACTTCTTTGGTGTAATCCCTTTTCTTCATGAGAACAATGTTCCGCCCTTTGTCAGAGGGTTTGATCATGTATTGGTTGAGGTAGCTTAGTTCCTTCAATGCATTCCTTTGTTCATATGAGAGATTGTCACTGTGATACTTCTTTTCATTTTTTCTAATGGCTTTAAGATCTTCTATGACTAGACACTGGAAGGCTTCAATAACATAATAGACATTATCGGCGGTTTGAATTTAGATTTAAGTTTTAGTGTGCTCTTCTTATGCCATTCTACATTGATGCCGATCTCCTCAAAATTAATGGCTGTTCCTTTAGAGGTCATGTCGAGGTCCTTCTCTAGTTGTATCAGGGTAGTAAGGGTGTCCGATTCCCAGATTGTTATATCCGTACTACCAGTTTCTTTAGAAGTAGGCGGTTTTGTATAGGTGTTAGTAACGAAGAACTTCTTGAGCCGTATTTTCTGTACATAATGATCAACGTCTATGCCTGTCTGTACTGAGTAGAACTTGGATGTGGGACAGAAATTCAGACCGAAATTCATACATTTGTATATGTATGATTTAGATTTGTGTTCCAATGTTTTCATAACACAATCTCATGCATGGATATTTCAAATGATCCATCACTTATATAGCATTTTCGTCAAAGCATTTTACATACAACACTCTTCTATACTATACTATACTATACTATACTATACTATACTATACTATACCTTAAATATATCCAGCAAAGATTTGCTACTACTGGTCCGCGTTCAAGATTTGTGATGGGAAAATGAGAGAATTCATGGTTTACCTTCGCCTAAACATATTCCCTATATGAATATCCTGGGAGCTGGCTTGGCACTTCGCTTGAGGATGGATTGTGTAGGCTCTGTCACGGAGCAGTAGAAACAAATCACTACATTTTAACGCAATGCTCTAGTTTAAAATTGCATTACCAAAAGGCTTACTCTACTTTTGTTAGCAACCCTATGAATGTCCAGGCACATCAATTCTGGAGTAGACTGTAAGGAGCATCCTCATTGGTAATGACTGGAGCAGGTTTTAATATATGGAAAGAGGTTGTGAAACTTTTGTTGGGCCCTTAGATTAACACTCAGTAAACTACTTAGAGTAGGGTTTTGTCCATAAATTGTGACAATCAGGACATTGTAGCAGATTTTATGTGAACTGATTTTAATATATTTTGATCATGGCAATTTAATTTTAACCAATATTATATTGACAGAGATGCCATGTTGCTTTCTTTTAGACTGCACATTGATTGTTTATAATCTTGTATATGACATTCATCACATGATTGAATTATACTGTTTCATTATTCATTATAGTAATTGTAATCATAATATCTATGGCATTTTAATTTTTTCTAAGTGTGCCTAAGGTTCTGTATGCTAACTAAGTGCATAGTAATAAATATATATATATATATATATATATATATATATATATATATATATATATATATATATATATATATATATATATATATATATATATCCCAGGGGTCACAACCTCCATGAGGAACTATATACCTTCCTGGGCACATGAGGTTTTTGTAGATACTGTCTCAGGTTCGCTCTGACCCGGTCTCACATGCATCATATGCTTATCTTTTTCTTTCTAAGTAAAGACAAGGTTACGTATACAACACGTGCCATGCCCTGAGTAATGAAATGTACAATGTGTCTTTGATTTTCACGTATTAATAATTTTCACACTCCATACATTTTGACGATATAGGTGTTGTTATACATATATATATATAATGGTCTGGGGTTCTGTTCTCACAGTTTCAGTGTGTTTTTAAACTATTGTTTTTAACTTGTAGTTGTATATGTTTTGGTACTTATTTTAAGTGGCTCTTACAACACAGAGACTTTTGGACTGGTTTTAATCTGCTTTGTTGTGCAAAATCTGTGGTAATTCTATATGGACAAAATACCTAGGGATTTTATATTGTATCTGTAATACCTTTCTCTTTTTAACATAAGGATGCATGCATATGGGCTAACATCTAACTAATATGACTTATAGGTCGTTTTATGAATTTGGATACTTCATGCACTTAGCACTTTATAATTAAGCAATGACTGTACGCACTTTGCACTTTAAAAGAGGGGAAAAAACTTTTTTTTTTCCTCTTTAGCTTTAAAAAATCAGCAGCCCATGCATGTACCTCAGACTCTGTGAGAAACATAAATTAATAGAGATACTCTTTATTTTATACAATGAGGATATTATAATCCACATATTAAACATCTGACTACAGAGCCCTATACTCATAGGAGAGGGACATGCATGGACAGAGAGCACTATGCACTTTATTCATTGCTGCTATGTAAATACATATTTTTGCTGCTAAAATGCTATTTGCACATATATCTAAATTTCTACTCTTGCGTATTTGTGCAGCCCCAACAAATAGGTATTATTACCTACATGCATTCCTTTCAAGTCTTACCCTAGTTTGCTGTATGGTATATACAATCACAGCATTTAACAGTTAGGTATCATACATGTAGTGCAGCACATCCCTGCTCGTGCAGGTCAAAGGCATCACAGCTGATCTACACTCTGCTAAAGCTGCCCTCACTTTTGATTTCCACTAGGCAGCCAGGAGCAGTATTCGATTATTTTCTCTTTTTATGTAATGTCATTGCATAATGGACACACAAAAAGACGGAATCTGAAAAACAAATGTTTTTTCATGAAGTTGTTTTATTTAAAGCGGCATCATTATTGCCCTTTCGGCATAGGTTTTGAAATTGTGAATTCATTCTAAAATATTTCAGCACTGTCATCTATGTCTCGTATGCTAGAGGAAGTTGTCTGCACTTTCCAATGAGAAACGTATACTATCTAATTGTTTCAAGATGTCTGCCTGATAAAACATGCTAAACAAGCGGCATCTAGCAGGTTGACACTCTCTATGCACAATCAGAGAGTTGTCAGGGGTTAAATTGCAGTCCATCATCTGTGTTGTTTGTAAACCTACGTGATCAAGCGGTTTGTATACCGCGAAACGCATTGTTCTTTTTTGGTTCCTTTTCCTGACGCATTTATATTAATAAAGAAAACGTGCTGCCAGGAAATATAGAGGTGTCCTTTCCACTTAATCGCCGCAAGGATACTTTTTTTCCTGTTGCAGCTGCTCTCTGGAGTGCATTCCACTGGTTGCCTT
The DNA here is from genome assembly GCF_040938575.1 of Ambystoma mexicanum. NCBI lineage: Eukaryota > Metazoa > Chordata > Amphibia > Caudata > Ambystomatidae > Ambystoma > Ambystoma mexicanum. The sequence goes on along the minus strand of NC_090921.1, from coordinate 1,049,394,535 downwards.
TCCCTCGAAAAGCTTCATTTTGACATATTATCGCGCCAGAGGTTCAACGGCGCTGGAATCTGCACCCGCTCATTTTATAGAAGCGCACAACATTGTCCACTTGATCCGACCTTGGAGGTGTTTGTGCGCTCCGGACCGTCTGCAGCGACTACGCATCACGAAGACTCAGAGAGGAGGAGCGGGCCAGCAACCTGCTGTGCTGTGGATAGTGAGTTTGGCGCGTCGGAGGACACGTGGAGCACACATCGGTTGCAGCCGGTCTGTAAACGTGCCATTCCTTTCTGCTTTCTTTTATCAAAGCTTCGTGTGGTTTCAAGACAGCCCGTTAAAGAAAATACATTTTCACATTGTGGCTGGCTGTAGGCATGAGAGCAAACATTTGTTCAAGTTTCTAAGGGGCAAACACCTCACTGACAACACAACGCGTACCAATTATGGAAAAACAACAGGAAAAGGAAAACCTTTGAAAATCACAAGCTGCATCACTTTTCTGTGAGAAGCAACCCATACCTAACAAAGACACACCTAAGGAGCAAACATCAGACGCTCAGCCTAATAATGAAGTGAAACTTCTAAGAGAGTTGGAGAAGCTACAAAAAGAGAGATTAGTAAATGGTGAGAAGAATTCTCTCTGCAAAACTATATTGATGTAGGACGTATTCCCAGAGGTCTACGTATCCTCACCACACCCTCATTCAAAGAACAAGACCCTGCCATGCTACAAGAATGGGGGGAGTCCAGCAATGCTTGTTCTGTCAACTTACTCAATATTTTGATTAAATATGCCAGAATAGACAGACATAAAATACTGGATAAAATACATGAAGTTACAGAACAGTTGCAGAATTGAGAGGAAAGTGAAGAGGGTAAAAATCTATGCATCATCATGGAAAGGGGATATAAGACGTTCGAGCAAGACATCAAACTACGCAAGCAGAGGAAATTCATTCGTGACAAGAACGATTACGAACAAGGGAGAGTATTGACCTTTGCTAAACGCTTCGATACATTAAGAAAAAAACTCCCTACCCAAGCCTCTGCTTCCACGAACAGCAGTTCGATAGAACCATCATCCTCAGACATTGATACAACTGAAAGTGAGAGTGAACAACCTTCCAGAAAACTAAATTTTTTAGAAGAGATGAGGCTGTTGGGTATGGAAGGCAGACTAAACAACGGAAAAAAACAAGAGGCAGAGGACGAGACAAGGCTTCGAGTCAAAGAGGAAGAAAAAGACAAGGACGGGGAGGCGCTGGATCTTCAGCAAACGTGGACAAACCGGAGCGCTTAACACGCTCTGGAACAAAGAAATGAATCCATCCACCACTGAACTACCAGACATGTCTATAATCAACCCCTCCACCCATGAGTTGACCCCGGCTGAAAATCAGGTTCTAAAACTGGGATTGAACTTCTGTCCCACATCTGTCTACAACTATGCGGAAACCCGCATAGACTTTGATAAATTCATGCGTAAAATCAGACTAAAAAAATTCTTTGCCATGTTTCTGCCTAAACCAAAACCCAAAGCCTGCTATCCAGGACATACAGATATCTCCATCCAGGACACTATCACCTTACGTATTCTTGAAGATTTGGAATTTGAAAATGGAAACCATATGAACAATACAGACCAAGAACTTGAAGTAATGAATGCTGATACCAGTTGGCCAGGCAAAATAGCATTAAAAATGAAATCCAGATTTAACCCTATGTTTAATCTGGGAGGCCATGTGGAGGCTTTCCAGGACCTGGTAATTAATGATCTTAAAAAGATCCGGAAGAAACGGTCTCCTACGAGAACAAATCTAACCCCGGTACAACAACGCACATTGAAACAACTGGGTGCAATGACGGAGTACATAATCAAACCATCTGATAAAGGGACTAATATAGTCATGATGAATCACAATGACTATATTAAGGAGGCCCATAGACACCTAATGGACAAGAATTGCAATGCTAAATTACAAGATGATCCTTCACAAGTTATGAGTGTTTTACTATCTAATCTTTTACAAACTTGGAAGGAGAGAGACCTGTTAGACGAAGACATTAGCACATTCTTACAACCCAAATTCCCTACCATTCCAACAATTTATTTTTTGCCTAAAGTTCATAAGAGTTTGACTAGACCCCCAGGCAGACCAATTGTTGCACTATGTGGGGCATTGTTGGAAAATCTTTCACGGTTTGTGGATGAAACATTGATTACTTTCGTTAGTACTCTGCCCTCTTATTTAAGGGATACGAAAGATTTTCTGAGTAGAATAGAAGGTATCCCATGGGAAACGTCTTATTTACTAACAACACTAGATGTGGTCTCTCTCTACACATCAATCCGACACTCTGATGGTCTCAAAGCATGCAAGTATTTTTTGCATACCAGATCCATGAATTATATGCAACATGGCCTCATGATACTAGAGATGATCAAATTCTGTTTAACCAACAACTGTTTTCTCTTTGATAAAGAGTTCTTTATCCAGCTTCAAGGCACTGCTATGGGCACTACGTTTGCTCCCTCATATGCAAATTTGACAATGGGCTGGTGGGAGAAGTTTGTTGTCTGGCATCCAAGTAACATCAAACAAACAGATAAAATAGTACATGGCTACGTTACATTGATGATCTGTTTGTGATCTGGGATGGCAGTGATCAGGAATGGCTAGACTTCGTCAGTGTATTGAATACTAACAAGCTCAACCTACAATTCACTGAAAGTCACAGTAAAATGGATATTGTGTTCTTGGATATTGCAGTCTCTGTGGCCAATGGCAAACTTATTAGTAGCCTATATAGAAAGCCTACCAGTTCCAACATTCCACTGCATGCGAAGAGCAGCCATCCCACAGCCTTAAAGTGGAGTATCCGGTATGGGGAATTTATTCGCATCCGTAGAAACTGCTCTAATATTAATACCTTTGACAGCAAATGTGCCTTGATGGCTCAGAGGTTCAAAAATCGAGGCCATCCAATCAAAGTACTGGAAAGAGCGTTTTTAAAGCTAGGGACATGATCATTCCCTACTATTGGTTTCCAATGTTGTCCAAACGAAGATCACGGATAATGCAGACACACGTCTGATTCTGACCTTTGGTAATGGTGCCCAAAATATTCGCCAAGTAATACAGAAACATTGGCATGTTCTAAAGTTGGACGAACATCTTGGCGAGCTACTGGCACCTAAAGCTAACATCACATTCCGTAGATCGTCCTCATTTAAAGATACCCTTGTACCCAGCTTCATGAGTCCTCTAGCCGACCAATCAGGAGCCAGTTGGATGAACATCAAAAGACCGGGCTTCCAAAAATGTTCTAAATGCAAAGCATGTACTTATGCTGTTAACATCAATTGTTATTTACATCCATTTTAGGAGAGAATATTAAGATTGTGTCTAGAATTACTTGTAAAACCGAATATGTGGTATATGTGTTAAACTGCCCATGCAACAAGTGGTATGTTGGTAGCACCAAAGGAAAACTAAAATTGAGGGTGTTACAGCACATTAGGGCAATCGAGAATGCCGACCCGACTTACCCTATGGCCCTTCATTTTAAGAACCAACATGGACCAACATGGAGTGTCGTAGTGTTAATTCGCGATTGCCTCCTCTGAGTGGTTTGGTGATTGTGTGTATACCAAAAAAGGTGAAACCCTCTAATTTACATTAGAGGGTTTCACCTTTTTTGGTATACTCTAATTTACATTAGAGGGTTTCACCTTTTTTGGTATACACACAATCACCAAACCACTCAGAGAAGGCAATCGCGAATTAACACTACGACAATTGGAAACCAAATGTATTTTAGACCTTGAGACAAAAAAGCCCAGGGGTCACAACCTCGATGAGGAACTATATACCTTCCTGGGCACATGAGGTTTTTGTAGATACTGTCTCAGGTTCGCTCTGACCAGGTCTCATATGCATCATATGCTTATCTTTTTCTTTCTAAGTACAGACAAGGTTACGTATACAACACGTGCCATGCCCTGAGTAATGAAATATACAAGGTGTCTTTGATTTTCACGTATTAATAATTTTCACACTCCATACATTTTTGACGATATAGGTGTTGTTATACATATATATATATATAATAATGGTCTGGGGTTCTGTTCTCACAGTTTCAGTGTGTTTTTAAACTATTGTTTTTAACTTGTAGTTGTATATGTTTTGGTACTTATTTTAAGTGGCTCTTACAACACAGAGACTTTTGGACTGGTTTTAATCTGCTTTATTGTGCAAAATCTGTGATAATTCTATATGGACAAAATACCTAGGGATTTTATATTGTATCTGTAATACCTTTCTCTTTTTAACATAAGGATGCATGTATATGGGCTAACATCTAACTAATATGACTTATGGATCATTTTATGAATTTGGATACTTCATGCACTTAGCACTTTATAATTAAGCAATGACTGTACGAACTTTGCACTTTACAAGAGGGGAAAAAAATGTTTTTTCGTCTTTAGTTTAAAAAAATCAGCAGCCCATGCATGTGCCTCAGACTGTGAGAAACATAAATTAATAGAGATACTCTTTATTTTATACAATGAGGATATTATAATCCACATATTAAACATCAGACTACAGAGCCCTATACTCATAGGAGAGGGACATGCATGGACGGAGAGCACTATGCACTTTATTCATTGCTGCTATGTAAATACATATTTTTGCTGCTAAAATGCTATTTGCACATATATCTAAATTTCTACATTTGCGTATTTGTACAGCCCTAACAAATAGGTATTATTACCTACATGCATTCCTTTCAAGTATTACCCTAGTTTGCTGTATGATATATACAATCACAGCATTTAAAAATTAGGTATCATACATGTAGTGCAGCACATCCCTGCTCCTGCAGGTCAAAGGCATCACAGCCGATCTACACTCTGCAAAAGCTGCCCTCACTTTTGATTTCCACTAGGCAGCCAGGAGCAGTATTCGATAATTTTCTCTTTTTATGTAATGTTATTGCATAATGGACACACAAAAAGACGGAATCTGAAAAACAAATGTTTTTTCATGAAGTTGTTTTATTTAAAGCGGCATCATTATTGCCCTTTCGGCATATGTTTTGAAATTGTGAATTCATTCTAAAATATTTCAGCACTGTCATCTATGTCTAGTATGCTAGAGGAAGTTGTCTGCACTTTCCAATGAGAAACGTATACTATCTAATTGTTTCAAGATGTCTGCCTGATAAAACATGCTAAACAAGCAGCATCTAGCAGGTTGACACTCTCTATGCACAATCAGAGAGTTGTCAGGGGTTAAATTGCAGTCCATCATCTGTGTTGTTTGTAAACCTACATGATCAAGCGGTTTGTATACCGCTAAACGCGTCGTTCTTTTTTGGTTCCTTTTCCTGACGCATTTATATTAATAAAGAAAACGTGCTGCCAGGAAATATAGAGGCGTCCTTTCCACTTAATTGCTGCAAGGATACTTTTTTTCCCGTTGCAGCTGCTCTCTGGAGTGCATTCCACTGGTTGCCTTTCCCTCGAAAAGGTTCATTTTTATATATATTTATATATATATATATATATATATTGTGTGTGTACACATATATATTCACTGACAAAAAACGTTGTTACAGGGACGTTATGGTTCAGTGGTTCAGTTGCCCTGATAAGACCCCTTCCGACCTCTGGCTGGAGACAACATTCATTGGAATAGTCCCATACTATTTTTGGTAGTATACATGAGAAAAGCACCTTTGCAGTGGGAAAAATGCCCTTCACTGCTTTCATCAACTTCTTCAGTTGACGGTACACACATGAACAAGCCATGGAAACCAAATGCAAGGCTCCATAGTGCACGATCACAACATGTACAGTTGCAAAAGTGGCCACTTGTCGACATTCTGCAAGCACAAGACCACTCCCTCCAAATCGAAATTGCCATAAAAGCCTCTTTCAACAGCATCCTGGAACAGATCTAGCACAAACGCATCACCCACAATGAAAACTGGGCGTCTCTCCATCTCTGCCAGCCTTACTACACAAAGTAATGAAAAGAAATATTGCTGCCCTTTCCTGTGACGCACACCCTGAGCACCTGATTGGAGAATCCCCACAGTCCCATTTCCATTGGCCAGCATGCTGAGAAGCGCAGAATGTGGCATGTGCACTTCCCCAAGTACCGCAAGGGCCATGCCCCAGTAAAGCAGGAGCAGTCCTTCCCTTTCCACTATTTTCTGTCCATCACTACCTCATTGGGTACTGTTAAATAGTCACACACGCATCCACCAATGGCATCCAAGACGTTAGCATCTGACGCTGTCACTTCTGTACAACACTTCATATGTACCGTTACACTTTCAGCCTCCAAGTGTTGTGTCATTGGAAAGCACATCCAGTAGAAAGTTCAGTTAAAGAATGCAAGATTTGTCCATCAACATTCATCCACATGAACACCCATAACCACAAAGTGGAGGTATGAATAATATTTCTGCAGTATGTCTACTGCTCCATTATAAGTGCCTGTGTGCACGGTATCTGCCACTGAGCGTCCATTACGTTCTTAAAAAGCTTACTGTTTTTTTCTCCCATCCACTGCCATCAAGTGGCACTTCAATTGTATATGCTTGCAATTTTTCCATTTATCCATATCACCCATTGTAATATCGAAACAGGAACTCTCTTCTTTCCTTTCGACAGTACTAGGACTTATTTTCCCGACTAACCCATCTCCTACATAAATTGTAAAAATATGGCACCAAAACCAGAACTGAATGTATGTTACCAACCTAAAGCAAGTTCTGAAAAACTCACTGTCTCCACAGCTGTAGTTCTCGCTATGCTGGACTATTGCAACCGCCTCGGTCTAACTCTGCCTGCTTATACTCTACACCCTCTGTAACTCATCCAGAAAAGGACTGCGTGCCTTGTCCTTGGTCTCAAGTCCAGGGATTGTATCTCTCCGAGCCTGAAAGTCTGCACTTGCTCCCAGTAGCTTCGAGGAATAATGTGAAAAGCCTCTGCATTATGTACAAGGCCTTCTGGGCCCTGGGGCTGTAATACATGCAACTCTCACTTCCTAAATATCTGTGTGCTCCAGCTCTTCCCTCATCTGCCTCCAACTCCCTCAGGGTCACTCGCTTCTGCAAGCAACCAGTTGGTGGTAGATCTCTTTCTTCGGCTGGGGCCTCCCTCTGCAACAGCCTCCCTGCCTCCCTGAAACTTGAGGAGAACCATCGCTGATTCCGGAAGCAACTCAAAACCGTTCTCTTTCACTCTGCTTTTTGTCCACCTCTCCCCTGCTGACTTCCTGGCTGAAACTGATTCTCCACTGGTTACCTGGCCACCCAGGATCTAGGCCCCAGGCCACATGCCCCCCGCCATTCGCACCCCTGCACTGGCTTTCGGTCAATCCCCGCACTTGGGGACTGTTTTCTGTATCCCTAACAGTTCCACCACCACCTGATGTCTGCATTTATCCTTGCACTTGCCACCATCGGGCCATATTTTTACTTATTGTCATTTTTTCTTTTTCCCATGGACTGATCTTTCTCCTCCCCCTCCACATGCACTTGGCCGATCTGAGTGACACCTGGCCTAGTAGGTTTGTTGTCTCTCTCTCCCCTCTGTTCCCCCTCCCTTGCCTCATTGCGCCTTCAAAAACGTATGTATATGGGCAATATAAATAGCATATCATACAATATCATATCATATCATGCACACATTGCATTCATAACAGGATGCCTGCCAAAACCGTGTACACTTCACAGAATGTTTTTCTGCAGCACCCCACTTACTACAAACTTATGAAAAATTATCGCACAAAAGCAATACTAAGTGTATGTTAGAAACTTCAAACAAGTACATACAGTGCATGCATAAAAAACAGGATGCCTGCCCCTTACCATGCACACTTCCACCATAGCCTTCTGCATTTCTCTGTACAAAGAGACCTTTTGCCACAGGTTTTCCGTACGCACCACAAACAGAAACCTTATTGTCATGAGCGCTGCTCCCGAGAAGCCAAGTCAAGCCCAGCATCCCTGGAAGCAGGCTCACGACCCTTGTCCCCGGCTCCAGCAAACCCCTATTGGGGCCCTTCGGACCAGTTCCTGGCGCCTCTGGCGCCAGGCTCATAAGGAAGCTCAGTCCCGGCGCCAGGGGCGCCGGGCTCATAATTCTTGCAAAGGTGCTTGGATGGACCTACCTGTAGCAGACCATGCTGCATACTCACCTTTGCAAATGCTGGCAGGATGAAGTCCCCAGCCTTCTGCTGGGAGGAACTATTCCCTGAACTGGGACTACTTTCTTACCTGGGTGGGGCTGGTGCCACTCCTTAGCTCTGGAACACAGGAACTCTTTTACCTGGGAGAGGCTGAGGAAGAAGACACCCAATCACTCCAACACTATTTAAACCACACCCGATTGGGAAAACGTGCTTCGCGTTATTCTGCATCTGCAGCAGGACGCTCACCGAGTCAGCTTCAGCATTCCAGTGACATCTCCAGCTTCAGCTCAGCAACCTGTGGAAGAAAGACACGAGAACTATACTTACCATCCAGGAATCCAGACACCGGCAGAACCTGCAAGCAAAAGAAACATAAGGTTAGCAAGTTGCACGTTCGCAGCCGCGCTCGCTTACCTGATCCATCTGTGCTTTCACGGATTCTTTGCGGCCTTCTCTTCAGCAGCCCAACGGCACCTGTAAAGACAAAGAACATTATTAAGTAGGAATCGGGTGAAGGCGGCCGCATTTACTTTTCTTACCTGCTTTTGTGCGCGTATTACGATCTCTTCAACCGCAGCAGCCCGGCACCTGAAAACAAGAAAAGACATTATTTAAGTGCCATTAAAGACTGCAAGAAAGCCTAACACTTACGTGTTTCCCCACGTGCATCCGCGACTGGGAAAACGCCCGCAAGGTCCCGACACCTGCAAATAAGAAAAGAACATTGTTAGAGGTGCTATAATAAGGCCACAGATCATTATACTCACGTACTTCGCACGTGCAACGGCAACGGACGAACAACGCCCGCAACATCTCAAGACCTGAAAACAGAAAACAAGGGACATTATTGAGGTGTCATTGAAATTCCCGTGCCTACGTACTACCGCACATGTCGCGCTCTCAGTGACCACGCCCTCAGCATCCAGGCACCTGAAAAAGACAATGCAAAGACTTCATTAAAGGTGCCCATCTCTTCAAGACTATAAACTCTTTATACCTACTGGCATCCGCTCATGCAGTAACGACGGCATCACCTTTTGGCATCTCAGCACCTGTGCCACTTCTAAGGCCACAAAAGACTTTGAGGACCTCCAGTGACGTAACTGGAACCCACGCACCCCTGCATAAGTCGCAGGATGGAGAACCCAGCATTTATACGCCTAAGGTGAGCGCTCACCAGGACATTGGACTTTCGGAGAGTTGGCGATTAGTGAGGAGGAAGTCCAGCCAAACGGTCATTAACCCTTTTTTCTTCCGCCTGCAGAAACCTTACCCTGCAAGTCAGACGGTCAATAAGAGGAAGCCCAGTCCAGAGAGTCATCCGAGCTCTACGCTTCTCAATTGAAGAGACTATAACAGTTCAGCCGGGACCAGCGTCTCCGTGGGAATCAGGTGAGCGTTACAGAACGCGAAGCCCTCCAATAACCTCCTACCCAGGCGCTATGGAAACTTCGGACACTGATCAACTGGCCCAGTTACTAGGGGAATTAAGAGCTGAAGTACATGCTACCCACCAGGAAACGAATGCCCTGAGGAGGGAATTGATTATGTCCAAAGAACGAACTGATGACCTCGCCAGACAGTTATTACAAACACAAGCGAGGCAAACCCCTCTACCTAATTCAGGAGGGACCTATACCCCGGCGGCTTCAGCCAATCCTGTTCAAATCAATCTGCCCGGAAATGTGCTTTGGCTCCGCCCGAACGCTTCTCTGGTGACCCCAAGAGGTTTGCAGTGTTCATAAATCAGTGCCGATTGCACTTTCTTTGTAGACCAGCTGCTTTTCCGACTGATCAGACTAAAGTAGCCTTTGTGCTTTCGTATCTTAGCGGCAGCGCCGCTGATTGGTCGATCCCTCTGGTTACACAGGATGACCCGATTCTTCGCAATTTCCAGGCCTTCCAGGCCAATATGGAAAGACTTTTCGCAAGACATTCCCAGGGGCAGGCCCTGGACAACGAACTCCTTTCCCTACGGCAGGGCAATCAGGATCTTCTGGCTTATATTGCGTCATTTAACAGACTAATCCTAGAAACCACATGGCCCGAGGACAAGAGGATCACACTTTTCCACAGGGGTTTGCGTGGTGAACTCAAAGACGTCCTAGCCCAGGTCGTGAATCCCCCTCAAGATTGTTCAGAGTACATTGATTTAGCGGTCCAATTGGATCACAGATTACAAAACAGAAAGGCAGACCGCTCCAGGTTCGAAACTCGAGTATTCTCTAAGCCACTAACTCACACCAAAGGAGTTGAAGCCGTAGAACCTATGCAAATAGGGGTCGTAAAGGGTCCCCTAACCCAGAAAGAATGCGACAGGAGACGACAATTGCAGCTATGTCTCTATTGTGGAAATTCAGGACATTTCCTCCGAGATTGCCCGGTGAAACCTCCGAAGAAGACAGTGGGAGCTTCTGATAAGAATTCCGAAAAGCCCGAGCCGGGAAACGACCTCGCCCGACAAGTGTAGAGGTCCGCTTGCCGAGCGTAAAAACCAGTTCTTTGACCTCGCACTTCATAATGTCAATGGTCCTCATAAATCCAGAACGACCGGATTGTTTGCATGCCATTAAAGCATACATTGATAGCGGAGCGATTGGATATTATGTAGACCGCGAGATGGCTTCCAGGATGAACCTACCCCTTTGTCCTAAGGTAATTAAAGATGTCATTACCACAGTGGATGGTACGGAAATAGCCTCCGGACCGGTAACCCATACCACCACAGAAGTGACGTTATTAGGCCAAGATGGACAACAGGAGGTAATCGTGTTTGATGTGATCAAGGCCCCTCAGTTCCAAATAATTCTGGGGATCCCTTGGTTGGAGAAACACAATCCTCAAATTGATTGGCGAGCAAAGACGATACAGTTCCCAGAGTGTGCACCTACTTGTTATCCTCGACCCAGTATTGGCCTAGCGGTAGCAACATCTGAAGGACCGCAATTGCCTCCAGAGTATCAAGAATTCCAAGATGTCTTTCAGAAGGAACAGGCTAATACCCTGCCTCCCCACAGATTTTACGACTGTCAAATAGACCTGATACCCGGAGCCACTCCCCCTTGTAGTAGAATTTACGCCCTTACCGAGCCTGAAAATCTTCATTTGCGACAGTATCTGGACCAGTACCTGGCCAATGGATTTATCCGCCCATCAAAGTCTCCTGCATCCTCGGCTCTGTTCTTCGTACCTAAAAAAGAAGGTGACTTTAGAACCTGTATTGATTATCGTGCCCTGAACCAGATAACGGTAAAGAACAGATACCCCCTACCTCTGATTCCGGAACTCCTTGACCAAGTTAAGAACGCCTGCATTTATACAAAGCTAGATCTCTGGGGAGCCTACCACTTGGTACGGATTAAAGAAGGCGACGAATGGAAGACGGCATTTCGCACCAAGTATGGACTATTTGAATACCAAGTGATGCCCTTCGGACTATGCAATGCACCAGCCGCTTTTCAGTATTTTATGAATGATGTCCTCAGAGAACTCATAGATGTTTGCGTAGTCGTCTACATAGATGACATCCTTGTGTACTCATCTTCAGAAGCAGATCATCGGAAACATGTTAGAGCCGTCCTTGAAAAAACTCCGCCAACATACGCTTTTTGCTAAGCTCGAAAAATGTGTTTTTCACGTCATGGAGGTCGAATTTCTAGGCTTTATTCTGATACCCAAAGGGACTTCAGAAAGGTGGACGCTATCATCAAGTGGCCATCACCTACTTCCGTGAAAGGTGTCCAAAGCATGTTAGGTTTCGCCAACTTTTACCGCAGGTTTATTCCAGAGTTTTCACGAGTGGTGCAGCCCATCACCGCCCTCTTAAGAAAAAACAAACGTTTCGAGTGGTCAACAGAAGCAAAACAGGCCTTTCAAGAGCTAAAAGCCAAGTTCACCTCAGCACCCATACTGAAACACCCACGCCCAGACCTCCCTTACATCGTTGAGACCGACGCCTCCAGCTTAGCAATGGGGGCGGTCTATCACAGAGAGATCTGGAAACTAACCAATTGCACCCCGTGGCATTCTGGTCTCGCAAGTTCTCGGCGCCTGAAATTAACTACACCATCACAGATAAAGAGCTTTTAGCAATTAAGTCCGCTTTCAAGGCCTGGCGGCACTATCTCCTTGGAGCCAAACACACTGTCACGGTAATCACCGATCATCGAAACCTACAATACCTGAAAACCACTTTTCTTTGCCGAATTTGACTTTGTAATTACTTATCGCCCCGGCAACAAAAATGGCAAAGCGGATGCCCTTTCCCGGATTGGAATGGGAGATAATATTGTCAATCCTGAACCTGTGCCAATAATTCCAGAACAGAGAATCCTGGGCCTGATTTCTTCACAATCCATCGAAGATATCGAAGCAAAAGTTAAACAACTTGTGACCCCTTCGGACTTACAAAACTGGCAACTGAAGGGAAAGGACTTCATCATAAAAAAAGACCTGCCTTATTTTCAGGGACGACTATTCCTACCACATGCTGATTTACAAAAACAGGTAATCTCTTGCTACCATGATTCCTTGATGGAGGGCCACCCAGGCATTGCCAAAACCTCAGAAAAAGTCAAGAGACACTTCTGGTGGCCGTCATGGAGAAAAGACATAAAGGAGTTTGTGATGTCCTGTGGTGTGTGTGCCCAAAACAAAGGTCAGAAGGAAAGACCAGCGGGTCTCCTACATCCGCTAGACATCCCGCCACATCCCTGGCATACCCTCTCCATGGACTTCATCACCGATTTACCCTCCTGTTCCGGATACAACACTATTCTAGTAATTGTAGATTTGTTTTCTAAAATGGCCCACTTCGTTCCACTAAAGGGCTTACCTTCAGCTTCAGTTCTAGCACGGGAATTCCTTGAAAATATCGTAAGATTGCACGGCTTCCCTTCGGTTTTGATCTCAGATAGGGGGAGCCAGTTTATCTCTCACTTTTGGCGAAGTTGCTGTCGTTTAGCTCAAATCGATGTGAGACTTTCAACATGCCATCATCCCCAGACCGAGGGACAAACTGAGAGGACAAACCAAACTCTGGAACAATATTTACGTTGTATGCTACAGCAGTCGGAAAGTAATTGGAAAGATATCCTTTGGTTAGCCGAATATGCTTACAACAACTCGATCCATTCAGGAACCGGAAAAAGTCCCTTTTACATTTTATATGGGATTCATCCTCGAACCTCCAATCTCGACCCGCCCAAAGATCTTGGAATGCCTGCCGTGGATCAACTTCACAATGCTATCACTCAAGCTTTCAAAGAAGCAACAATCCACCTACAACAGGCTAAAGAACGGTACAAAAGGGGAGCAGACCAACACCGAAGAGACGCCCCTCAATACCAGGTTGGAGATCAAGTTTGGTTACCCACCAAACATTTATCACTTAAAGGACCTCACACCTTCAACCCAAAATATCTGGGACCATATCCAATTACAGCCATAATAAACCCTGTGGCTGTCAAATTGGGTTTGCCATCCCACATGAAAATACATCCGGTGTTTCACGTATCTCTACTAAAACCTATGCAACCTGGAACCAGACTGAATAAACCTCCAGAGCCTATTAAAGTAAATGGAGAACCTGAATTTGAGGTTAAAAACATCCTGGACTCCAAGATCATCAAGTCAAAATTATACTATCTGATCGACTGGAAAGGTTACGGACCTCAAGAACGATCATGGGAACCCTCTGACCACGTCCATGCTCCTCGTCTAGTCAGAAAATTCCACCAAACTTTTCCCAATAGGCCAAAACCTCCGGGGAAGACAAGTTTGGGAGGGGCCTTGAGGGGGGGGGTGCTGTCATGAGCACTGCTCCCGAGAAGCCAAGTCAAGCCCAGCATCCCCGGAAGCAGGCTCACGACCCTCGTCCTCGGCTCCAGCAAACCCCTATTGGGGCCCTTTCGACCATGTCCTGGCGCCTCTGGCGCCAGGCTCGTAAGGAACCTCAGTCCCGGCGCCAGGGGCGCCGGGCTCATAATTCTTGCAAAGGTGCTTGGGTGGACCTACCTGTAGCAGACCATTCTGCATACTCACCTTTGCAAATGCTGGCAGGATGAAGTCCCCAGCCTTCTGCTGGGAGGAACTATTCCCTGAACTGGGACTACTTTCTTACCTGGGTGGGGCTGGTGCCACTCCTTAGCTCTGGAACACAGGAACTCTTTTACCTGGGAGAGGCTGAGGAAGAAGACACCCAATCACTCCAACACTATTTAAACCACACCCGATTGGGAAAACGTGCTTCGCGTTATTCTGCATCTGCAGCAGTACGCTCACCGAGTCAGCTCCAGCATTCCAGTGACATCTCCAGCTTCAGCTCAGCAACCTGTGGAAGAAAGACACGAGAACTATACTTACCATCCAGGAATCCAGACACCGGCAGAACCTGCAAGCAAAAGAAACATAAGGTTAGTAAGTTGCAACACGTTCGCAGCCGCGCTCGCTTACCTGATCCATCTGTGCTGTCACGGATTCTTCGCAGCCTTCTCTTCAGCAGCCCAACGGCACCTGTAAAGACAAAGAACATTATTAAGTAGGAATCAGGTGAAGGCGGCCGCATTTACTTTTCTTACCTGCTTTTGTACGTGTATTACGATCGCTTCAACCGCAGCAGCCCGGCACCTGAAAACAAGAAAAGACATTATTTAAGTGCCATTAAAGACTGCAAGAAAGCCTAACACTTACGTGTTTCCCCACGTGCATCCGCGACTGGGAAAACGCCCGCAAGGTCCCGACACCTGCAAATAAGAAAAGAACATTGTTAGAGGTGCTATAATAAGGCCACAGATCATTATACTCACGTACTTCGCACGTGCAACGGCAACGGACGAACAACGCCCGCAACATCTCAAGACCTGAAAACAGAAAACAAGGGACATTATTGAGGTGTCATTGAAATTCCCATACCTACGTACTACCGCACGTGTCGCGCTCTCAGTGACCACGCCCTCAGCATCGAGGCACCTGAAAAAGACAATGCAAAGACTTCATTAAAGATGCCCATCTCTTCAAGACTATAAACTCTTTATACCTACTGGCATCCGCTCGTGCAGTAACAGCGGCATCACCTTTTGGCATCTCAGCACCTGTGCCACTTCTAAGGCCACAAAAGACTTTGAGGACCTCCAGTGACGTTACTGGAACCCACGCACCCCTGCATAAGTCACAGGATGGAGAACCCAGCATTTATACGCCTAAGGTGAGAGCTCACCAGGACATTGGACTTTCGGAGAGTTGGCGATTAGTGAGGAGGAAGTCCAGCCAAACGGTCATTAACCCTTTTTTCTTCCACCTGCAGAAACCTTACCCTGCAAGTTAGACGGTCAATAAGAGGAAGCCCAGTCCAGAGAGTCATCCGAGCTCTACGCTTCTCAATTGAAGAGACTATAACAGTTCAGCCGGGACCAGCGCCTCCGTGGGAATCAGGTGAGCATTACACTTATTGAGCAATCCCTTAGCCTGCACAGTCCCATTTCCATGGCTACCATCCTGAAAAGGACTGGATGTGGCATGTGTAATCCTGAAACTGCAGCGGAATGCGCAGAGTTATCATGCTAGGATGGGGGTTAGAGGGGCAGAAGTGTGAAACTGGTTAAGGGATTGGGTCTTTAGAGCTCCCTCGGAAAAGATGTTTTTTTTATTGTGGTGTATTTTATTTGTTTTCGTGGTTACAAAGAAGCTTGAGTTTCTCTTTTGTTTACCTCTGTACATTATCACAGAATTGTCTTCAACACTTTTTGCACAGTGCAAAATAAAACGGCATTGCCAATGTTGGTAAAAAAATTCCATTTGCATGGAACCATTGCAAATTTTGCTCATTAATGATGTCATAGTCGGTGGAGAACATCCCAGCAGTGGACATAAATTGACACATGCTTCTGTTAATGAAACACCTTCCGACCTCTGGCTGGGGAAAAATTACACCGGCATAGTCCCATGCTCCTCTTGGTGGTATGCTTGAGAAAAAAACCTTGGCAGTGGGAAAAATCTGCATCACTTCTTCCATCAACTTCTTAAGGCGACAGAGCAAATGTCCACACAACATGTGCCCAAATGTAGAGCTCTGTAATGCAGCACCGCCAGAGGCCGCACATCTGTAAAGGTCACCCATACCGCCGAAGCTGCCCTCATAAGCAGTGCCCCAGAAATCCTCCACTCCTCCCAATGCAAAATTAGCAGACATGCCTCTTTGCGCGGCATACCTGTACAGATCTTGCACAAAGGTATTACCCGCTATTAGCACTCTGTGTTTCTCCATCTCTGCCTGCCACCTTCACTACACAGACTAATGTGGAAAAAGTAGTAGCGGCCCTTCCTGTGAGGCACACCCTTGACACCTGATTGGCTAATTCCCACTGTTCCATTTCCATGCACACCATGCTTAAAAGGGCAATGTGGCACATGCGCTTTCCAAGCTACAGCGAGGGCCACGCTCCAGTAAAGCAGGGACAGTCCTTCTTCCCTTTCCATTCCAGCCATGCATCCAAAGTGATAGGCCCTCACAACACACCTAAGTACAGCCTATGTTTAAATGCTCATGTCATGTGCAATGCACTCCCCTTCTGCAATTCAGCCTGCCAGCTTTCACCCTGGCCACATATTTGCACGCATGGCTGCATAACATTGCGTTGAGTGTGCTGAACTGTATGTAGGTGGCTGTGTATATTGTCCATATTTTACATGTGTGATGCTCAGCACTTCCTTTCATGGTGCAATATCTTAAAGCACTTCCTAAAGCAAGGGTCTTATAAGGGCCTAACCGTAGCAAACGGAAATGGACACATGTGGCTCCCTAATGTGCAACAGGTGCAATGATCTACACCATATGATAATGTACGCATAGCAGCTCACTTCTGCTGCTCTACCAAGTCTACAATATCCTCCACAACCATTGTGTAAAGGTGCCCACCTTTGAAGACATGCAGAGTTACAACTGCATGGCTGCATTATGTTGTGGTGGCTGTGGTGAAGGCCTAGGCTCTTGGGTGCATAGCCTTCGGCCATTCACCCAACAGTCTAGGCCCTGCCCATACCCACCAGAACATAACAGAGCCATGCAGGTGGCCATGTGGTATAATTCACAAAAGCAACATAGGCACCGGCACTTCTACCCAACCGCTGCACCCTAATGCAGGGATGCAAGCAGACATGTTCCAATTACCATAATCCACAAACATACCACTGTGTTTGGCACCGCTACCCACTTCCATTCACAAAGCATTGTATTACTGGCAAGCAAACCACAAAATCTTGACAACATTGGTCATGCTCCCAACGCTCTAGTAAGTGCATAGAACCAATACTGCATAGTGCACTACAACACTTTCTAATCTGCGCAATGCAGACTACCCAAGCACATATAAGAACCCGTTGAACTGTACTCTCTTCTATATGGACACTATACCAACAATGCACCCAGTGGACACACTGCAGGACTGCTCACTGCAGCATCTCCACCCATGCAGCGACAACTGTAAGAAGTAACTGCATACAAGCAATAGTGCAGAGTGCAATACAACACTTACTAATCTACGCAATGCAGACTACCCAAGCACATATTGCATCCACTTCAACTGTACCCTTGTCTATATGGACAGTAGTCCAACACTGCACTTGCTGGACATGCAGCAGCACTGCTCACTGCAGTATCTCCAGCCATGCACCGACAACTGTAAGATGTTCTAACAAGCACCACACCCATGGAACCAACAATGTATGCAATGCAGCCAAACCGCACACTCAAAGCAACAATGTGAAACCTACTTGCAACCAGTGAACATACCTTTTCAACTAGTGGACATACTTTTCCTTGCAAGGGCTCCAGCCATGCATTGAAGGGGCAGCAGACTTACCACACACAACACACCATAGTACACACTATGTTTAAATGTTCATGTTATATGGAAAGCACTCCCCTTCTGCAATTCAGCCCTCCACCACTCATCACAGAAAGAGATCGCTGCTGTAGCTGTCATGCCATAACGAAGGCTGCCTGCAATCACCACACAAGGTTGTTGCCTGTTGAGGTAACTATAAATTGGAGTAGTAGGCACGGATACTGCTGGCACACCACCGTCTTCTTCTAATGAGATGTATCAGAAGAACAACTTCTCACTCCCCCCACCCTTTCCATCTTCTTTCCACCACCAGATGCTGTAAAGTATGTGTTCCAGACCCATTCGCTGCCGCATTGTCCTCAGATACAACATGCCGGCGTTATCGAAAACGTATGACGCACATCACGTCACTGCACACTGCAGTGCAATCAAACTTTTGACCGCACATCGAACAGGGAAATGGGACGCCGGAGCGGAGCCAGATATGACTAATTTTAGTGAGCACACTGTTACCTACAAGAGCCCCAGTCATGTACACAATGCCTTAGGGGCTAGGGACACACACAAAAAAAAGGAATATATGATATGATATGGTATTTATAGAATATTTATAGAATGGGACCCCCCCTACATGAAACCTCACCAATCTTGCCGAAAGATTTCAGAGCGGGCCATATACTTTTTTTTGCAAAGTACTTATATAGCACTTTCATCAAAGTATTTTACATAAAAAAACTCTTATATAAAGTTAACTTATGTAAAGTTATTGCCCTGCAACTGAAATTGATAGTCATTTGTCATCCTCAGAAGGATGAATGGTTGAGTATATCTTGCTAGGGTTCAAACCTGTGATCTGCTGTGTCCTTCAGATCACATATATCCCAACAGTGAGCACTTAACTCACTGAGCTATATTACCCTCTGTTTCTCCTTAAATGTGAATACCATCGCATTTGGTAATGAATTGGCTCTGAGGTTTGCATGTTTTATCAACATAACACTTATGATTTCAGTGCTTAGAAGAAAAAAGATTGTTATGGCCTACTAGTAAATGGGATGATAGCTGTGTGATATTTTGTTTTTAAACAACGAGAAGACGGGAGAGGGTGGTGCGTAGATATCCAACTACATGTTTCTTTTAACTGCACAATTGATTATCCAGCATATTTTGATGCAATTAGACAGTTTAGCAAGTTAAAAACTCAACTCAAACATGTTCCAGTCTGTGCTTTCCAAGCTCACATTTCAGAAAGGCTGAATCACGCCTTCATCCTTCCGAGGATGATCAATTAAGTTCTATTACATTTTGGAGTAATAACCCCTATTTTTATAGGGCTTAGAAGAAGGAGTGAGGCGACAGAGATGATGCCCTAAACATCAAAATATGATATAATACCAAATATTTTACATGGATGCATGAAACTCCTAGGCCACAGTAACGCCGAAACATAGAGTATTTTGTACACAAAAGGATAGGCCTCTGAAAGCTAAAACAATCAGCTTTACTGTAAGCAGCTCTGCGTCTGGGGCATCCAATCTTCCTGGCCTGTATAGGTAAACATTACTCTCCAGCTGCACCTTTGCACTTTGGAGAAAGCCAAAACTTCTCAGGATGGCTTCCAAAAACCTGCTTTACTTTCGTTTTGACTCTGCCTCTGCATCCTTTGACCAGGGGTCACTGATAAAGTGCCAGAGGCCACAGGGGAGTCTTCAGGGGTCACAACTGCTATCCTGGTGACCCCCAAATTAGGTCCATGCAGCACCACACCACTCTACACCACTACTCTGCACCACCACTCCACACTACCATGCCATCTCCCCCAAATGCCCCATGCCCCCACACATCCACACACCTCTACTGAACACATTCACCATGACCCTACATCCCCGCACCCCGAAAAACCACTCTGCAGCGCCAACCAATCACTTCATACCATTCCACCACTATGCACCACTACACCATCACTACTATACCCCAAGACCTCCGCACACACACTCCACACCACAACTTTACATTAACATTCCACACTACCACTCTACACTATTACACCACTACCACACGCACTCCACAATGCACCTCTACACCACATTCCACACCACACCTCTACACCACAACTGCACACCCATATGCCTCAGTAGCTGCACCTCCCCAACCCCTAAATCTCCACAAACCCAAACATCACACCTCTACTCCAAACCACAGTGCTACCACTCTACACCATTACCAATCCAGAGCCATGATACTCCCACATTATGCCACCTGTGAGACAGCCATGGTATCAAGAGAGACACAGACTCAAGGATGTTAATTTCAAAACCTTTCTTTACTAAGGTTCCTGGGTTGGTGTAATGCCAAACTGGCCGTACCTCTAAAGGGATGGTTTCCTTAACTGATGTTTCTAAAGGTCGTTGGTGTCTAATAGTCTAAAATAAAAGTCTGTCTGTAAGTAAACCTATGCCTGCCCTCACTCTTTACAAAACTTTGATTGTAAGTCTTAAGAAAGGAAAAACAGTGCTTCAACAGAAAATAGGAAACCAAGGTTGGTTTCAGGCGGTCTTCTCACCAGGTGTAGTTTGGTCAAAGTCACAAAAATGAGTTCAATCAAAAAGGGGCTCTTCATAAGACCTTCTCCACAGGGCCCTTGCAATGTTCTCAAATACTTTCAGTGTCTTTGATTCCTTCGGGTTCCCTTCGCCAAGCTTCAACTTGTCCAGGTTGCAAACACAACAGAAATATAACAGTTCCTTTTGAAACTGCTCAGGGTTCCCTTCCCCAAGCTTCAATCCTGCCAAAACCACAATACAACAACACTCCAACTTTGCTTAGGCCTCTCAGCGTTCCCTTCCCCAAGCTCGGCCCCTTTCAGTTTCCAACCCGAATACAGTTTTGTCAGGATGTACTTTGTGTCTCCTTCAATATCATGAAAAATAGGTATTCCACTTCGTTAGGCCTCTCAGGGTTCCCTTCCCCAAGCGTAGGCCCCGCTTTGTTTCAAAAACAAGTTCAACTTGTCAGGATGTGCCTTTTCTTTATATGTATAGTTCTTTTACAAACACATCACCTGTGGGGGTACAATCAAAGACTTTTGAAACTGCTTGGTTTTTTGCTCCTCCTAGGGGTGACCACTCCCATCTGTAACCCCTCTCCTTATTCCTTGCTCCTCTGTCTAAACCTTTCACCTTCAGGTGCTCCCTGCACCTTTTTTTGTTCTTCTTTCTGTGCACTCTTGCACTTGCGTCTTCCTTGTGCACAATAGCACTGCCCTTTTTATTGTGACTCTTGCGCAACTTACATACTTTCTTTCCCCTTAACTTGCATCTTTGCAAGTGTCTGTTTCTTTCTCATGCTTCCTGCACACTAAGCACACTGTTCTCTCTTTGCCGTGCATGCTTTGGACTCTGTAACAGTCTTTTTTTCACTTGACTTTTCTTCCATGCCACTAGCGCAACTTCCTCCTTTTCTGTTTCTGTCATTCTGCTTGCTTCTTACGCTTTTCTGTCCTTTGTACACTTTCTCTCATCTTCCGATCGGTGATGCTTTAAACTGTGTCTTTCAAAGGGATTGTGTCCTCCGATGTATTCCTTATCTTAGATATCTCCTCCCAGCTCTGCTGGCCTCGGAAAATGTTTCTCTAGAGGGCGCTGCGCGTCGACGTCCGCCGAGTCGATGTCCCTCGACAGCCGCCGTATCGACGTCGACGTCATCCTGCCTATAAAGGCTGCGCGCAGCGTCCGTTGCTCAGTTCCGTTTTTCCGCGCTTACTCAGTGCCTCGGAATGCCGTTGCTCAGTTTCGTAGACAATTTATCCTATTTACCTCGAGATATTCGATCCGTAATCGATGGCTTCCTCGTCGGAACCGACAACCCCTTGGTCCGGCTTCAAAAAATGCCGAGATTGTGGGAAAAAGATGTCGCTGACTGACCCTCACAGAGTTTGTCTGTGGTGTTTGGGAGCTGAACACCATTGTTCGGAGTGCGAGGACTGTATGTCCATGACAGCTAAGGCCCTGAAGGAGCGTAGGGGGAAGCTGGAGAAAGGTAAGACTTCAAAAGCTTCTTCTTCCTCGACGAAGTCGAGACATTCGTCTCCTCATCACCATTCGCGCTCCAGGTCTCGGAGTGAGTCCCATCACTCCTCGAGATCGAAGCACTCGAAGAGGAGACGTCGAAGATCCCCTTCTCCGTCCTCCTCTTCATCTGTTTCTCCTAAGAGAATCCCTTGCCCCACGAAACATAGTTCCCGGGCTGAATGGGAGGAATTCCGCAAAAATATGATGAGCGTCTTCGAGAAAGCGGCCTCGACCCCCTCGAAGACTGCCGAGAGCGATGCTCTGGTCGAAAGACCCGAAGGTCAAAAACGCTGTGAGTCGCAGTACCCGGCGAAGGAAGCTTCTCGAGCGCATCACGAACCCTCGAGTAAAGCTATGACCTCGAAACCTTCTTCGAAGGTTCCGTCGACGAAGGTTCCGTCGACACCGAGGTCTGTGTCCTCGACGCCATTGTCGAAGGGACCTTCGACACACGGGTCTGTCGACTCGACGCCATCTTCGACGCCAAGGAAAGTCACGGTTAGGACGCGCCCAGTGGCTATCCCCAGGTCCTCGATGGCGTCGAGATTGTCGACTTCCTCGAGCAGAATCCCAATTCTCTCGAGGACCTCGAGGCCTCCGCCTTTGTTTTCGACGCCACGCCCGAAGCCTTCGACGTCGGCGTCGACGACATCGACGTTTTCGAGGCCGATTATGACAAGTTTGGCACCCTCTGCCTTGGAGATGGGTTTTACACCCTTTGTGAGTTCAGAACAATTGAAAACTATGTCCTCAATTTTGGAAGAGGGACAACTATCTGAACACATTTGAGTTGCAGGGACCTGCAACCCCAGTTAGAGAGGAGTTATCCTCAGAAGAACGCAGGTTAAAGGATCTTCATGATTCCTTACATGAGCCAAGTGGGTTAGACACTTCCCCTGAGGTGGAGTTTGCGAGGCCAGACCCGGGGGAGCATGCTGAAACCCCCTATAGAGCCTTAATGGCCAGGATCACAGAATTTATGGGGTGGTCAAAACCTTCACAGGCTTTGCAACAGGATGACCTCACGGATATTCTTGACAAAGGTCCACAGGAGGATCCTGTAGTGCCCTTTCATAAAGCTCTTCAGAGGGAGATTATGACGAACTGGGAAACCCCAGATGTCGTCCCGGCAGTAAATAAAAAGCTGTCTACAAAATACAGGGTATCTTCTGCGACCCGGAGTTTTTGTCAAAACACCCATCCCCAGAAAGTCTGGTGGTACAGGCAGCATCTTCTACTGACGTCAAGACTGCTTACCCTACCGTCCCACAGGACAGGGACGATAAGAAATATGATGCTATGGCAAAGAAAGTTTTTTCGGCAAGTAGCATGGCGTTAAAATCTGTTAATGCTACTTGCACCCTTGCTAGATTCAGCCATACACTTTGGGAGTGTGCTTCTACAGCGGCTGACTGCATCCCGGAGGGAGAAGAAAGGGAGGCGTTCCTAAATATCATACAGGACGGTAAAGACGCTATGTGCCAATCCCTCCAGACGGGCATTGCTTCGGCTGACAGTATCAGCAGAGCAATGGCGGCAAGTACAACAACCAGGAGATTCGCTTGGTTGAGAAAGTCTGGTTTTGCCCCAGATGTGCAAGCCAGGCTCTTGAACATGCCATTCGATGGCTCTTTGTTTGGGAAAAAGGCGGATGACAGTTTAGAAAAACTGCAGACATCAAAAGCAGCAGCAAAATCCCTAGGCGCTGCAATCCATCAGACACCTTTTCGTCCCACAGGAACCTCTGCGAGGGGCAAGTTCTTTCGCTTCTACTCCGCATTCGGAAGAGGTAGAGGACGACCGGCTCAAAGGGGACAAAGAAGAACTACCCGAGGTGGACGGGGTAGATATTCAAAAGCCGCAGCAACAGCAGGTGCCTCTTTACCATCTGCATCTGCATCAGCCGCCACAAAACCACTCTGAGGACTTCCCTCTCAGGACACCTGTAGGAGGCAGGTTAACTCAACATCTGGCGGAATGGCAGGCTATCACGTCAGATGCTTGGGCATTGGAAACAGTTGCCCAAGGTTACTGCCTGCCTCTCCTACGCATACCTCAGAGTCATCCAACGGGGATCAGCTCTCAGAAAGCTCCAGATCGGCTCCTCTTGCAGGAAATTTTAGACCTGCTAGAGAAAGGTGCCATAGAACCGGTACCTGTAGCGGAGAGGAACAAGGGCTGGTACTCCCCTTACTTTCTCATTCCAAAGAATGACGGATGACTGAGACCCATCTTGGACTTGCGAGAATTGAACAAATTCCTCAGGAAAGACAAATTCAAGATGGTAACTCTTTCTCAGATCCTTCAGGCCCTTCAGTTCCAGGACTGGTTGGTATATCTGGATCTCCATGACGCTTATTTCCATGTGCCTATCCATCTCAAACACAGGAAATACCTGAGGTTCGCAATTGGCAACTCTCATTATCAATTTCGGGTACTGCCATTTGGGCTGACCTCCGCCCCGAGGGTCTTCACCAAGTTAATGTCGGTAGTGGCGGCAAGTCTAAGGAGGGAAGGGATTCACGTCTACCCCTAAGTGGACGATTGGTTGATCAGGGCTGTATCTTCGGAACAAGCTCAGATCCAGCTAAATCACCTTTGCCACTCCCTTCACAGACTGGGCTTCTCCCTCAATTTAAAGAAGTCACAAATGATATCATCACAGAGACTCCAGTTCATCGGAGCGATCCCTGGGAAAAGCCTCGCCACCAGAGGTGAGGGCTCAAGATATTCTACAGATGGTTACCAAGTTCCAAAATGCCCAACGTCTCCCAGCCTTCGACTTTTTGAGGTTGCTAGGCCTCATGGCATCCTGCATTTTCCTAGTGCCAGAGGCTCGCCTGAGAATGAGATCTCTCCAGTGGCCACTGAGGACTCAGTGGTCACAATTCTCAGGAAGAAGAATGACAGATCTTCTTCAGGTTTCCGACAGGGTGGCTAGAGACCTTCAGTGGTGGGCCTGTCAGGAGAACATTCTGAAAGGAGAGCAGTTTTGGCAACCTTGGCCGGAGATAACAGTAGTCACGGATGCCTCACTCACGGGGTGGGGAGCCCACGCCAACGACTTGACCATCAGCGGTCGTTGGTCTCCATCGGAGTCCAGACTACACATCAACCTGGTAGAGCTGAGGGCCATCAGACTTGCGCTGAAGGCTTTTCTGCCATCTGTACAAGGAAAGAATGTCCTGATAATGACGGACAACACAGTGGCCATGCATTACCTCAACAAAAAAGGAGGCGTAGGATCAATACCTCTGTGCAGAGAGGCGATGCAGCTCTGGTTTTGGGCAATCCAAGAAGGAATCTCTCTATCAGCAGTTCACCTAGCCGGAGAGAAGAACTTGACAGCGGACGCTCTGAGCAGGCAGAGCACAGTCTCCCACGAGTGGGAACTAGCTCAGGAAGTCCTTCGAGAGATCTTCGCCCTTTGGGGAACCCCTCAGGTGGATCTGTTCGCCACCAGTGTCAACAGGAAGTGCGACCTGTTCTGCTCAAGGGAATTTCCCCCGAGAGGAGCTCTGCGAGACGCGTTCATAGTGGACTGGGAGTTTCCACTTCTGTACGCGTTCCCAATGGTCCCTGTCATTCCTCAAATGATCAGGAGGTTGAGAAGATTCCGGAAAACCATGATCCTAATTGCCCCGGATTGGGCCAGGAGAACGTGGTACCCGGACCTTCTAGACTTGTCCATCTGCCTTCCAATTCGACTTCCACTCAGAGAGAACCTACTCTCACAGAAGGGAGGTTAGGTTCTCCATCCAGACATCAAAACCCTCAACCTTCACGCTTGGCTTCTGAAAGGCTGAGGTACAAGGATTGGGACCTCCCTGATGATGTTATGGAGGTGTTGCTTTCGTCAAGGAGGCCAGCAACAAAGTCTTTATACCGCTGCCGTTGGAACAGATTTTGCAGCTGGTGTAGAGAAAAGAATATTAACCCTTTTTCATGTGGTACACCAATGGTTTTGTCCTTCCTACTCTATTTGGCAAATTCAGGCCTTCAGGTTGGCACCATTAAGGGCTATCTTGCAGCGCTATCCATCTTTAAGCGCACTGCGGAAGAACCATCCTATTTCAAGTTACCCTTGGTAATACAGTTTCTAAAGGGGTTAACCAACGTTTATCCCCCAAGACCATTCCAGGTTCCCCTATGGGATTTAAACTTAGTCTTAACTTTCCTGATGGGCACACCTTTCGACCCACTCCATTCTTGTTTGTTAAGATTTCTTACCCATAAAACTGTTTTATTAATAGCACTTACATCTGCTAGAAGGGTGAGCGAGTTACAAGCTCTTTCTTGTAAACCCCCTCATACAATCTTTCACAAAGACAAAGTTGTCCTGCAAGTGAAGCCTAATTTCCTCCCAAAGGTGGTTTCTGAATTCCATATCACTCAGAAGATTACCCTGCCATCTTTCTATCCTCCTCCTCATCCGGGGCAAGAGGAAGAGAGGTTACACAGGCTGGACCCTAGAAGGGCTTTAAGTTTTTACATCAGTAGACTAGCCAGGATAAGACAAGCAGACCAGCTGTTTGTAGGCTACACAGGTCACAGGCTGGGGTTACCGATAACTAAGCAGACCATTTCCAGATGGATTTCTAGCCATTTTGGAATGTTATAAACTGGCAGGAAAAGAGCCCCCTCAAACCTTAGGGCTCATTCGACCAGAGGTATTGCAGCTTCATCGGCCCTCAAAAGAGGAGTGCCGGTTAAAGATATTTGTGCGGCCGCCACATGGTCGTTCGTCCATACCTTTACACGATTTTACAACTTGGATTCCTCCTCCAGTCAAGAGACTAGGTTTGGAAGGGCAGTATTGCACTCTATTCATCAATAGAAGGCAGCATGAAGTCAGTACTCCCACCTCCAATAATAGAATACTGCTATGGGAGCCTATCTAAGATAAGCAATACGTCGGAGGACACAATCCCTTCGAAGAACAAGTTACTTCTTACCTTGTAACGTTCTTTCGATGGGATGTTCCTCCGACGTATTCCTTATCGACCCTCCCATCCATCCCCGCAGTTCTACTTCCCTTGTTGTTACAGCTTACGCTCCTTCAGGGTGATTAGTCTAGTCCAGACAGAAATACTGTGGGCTACAAAACGGAACTGAGCAACGGACGCTGCGCGCGGCCTTTATAGGCAGGATGACGTCGACTTTGATACGGCGGCTGTCGAGGGACATCGACTCGGCGGACGTCGACGCGCAGCGCCCTCTAGAGAAAAATTTTCCGAGGCCAGCAGAGCTGGAAGGAGATATCTAAGATAAGGAATACGTCGCAGGAACATCCCATCGAAAGAACGTTACAAGGTAAGAAGTAACTTGTTCTTCTCCCACTCTGCTTCAGTCAAACGCACGCTCCCAAGTTTCTCACTTTCAATCACCGGGCAGCGTTGCGTTGATGAGCAGTTCCTCTGGATCCACGAGCTTGAGGCCAGGATCTTACCACCTGCCCCTCAGTCACCCTTAGGGCCCGCACATGTCCTAAGGGAACGAGTTTTGCACCGACCACCAGCATGAGACAGGCTGCCTTACTCCGGCTGCTTGGAGGTACAGCTCCCTAGCCACACTGCAGCCCCTCCAAAACACTGGGTCAGTGTCTCGGCACACTGTTCCCCTCCTTGTGAAAAACCTAATCTTTTACAGTTGAAAAAACAGTCAAGTAGAGTCAGGTGTGAGTGGTCATTATTAAATGCCTAACCCTATTAGTGGGACACCTTGAGTTATTTCTAAAGTAGGTTTCCCTTACTTTCCCCATGTTGTTTCTATGGGTAATCTTCACTGCTCCCGGGTTGGTTCTTCCTCGTCCCAGTATTGGTTGGAAATGGGGAGGAGGTGATGGATGGGTTTTGGAGGATAGATCTATTTCCCGCTACTCTATCAGGGAATCGACAATCAACATAGGGAAATCCTCTAGCCTAGTTTTGCCTCAAGGGTATGGTTGCTCCCTTTCATAGTCCTGATGGTTGATTATACAAACATGAGTCTTGATGGTATTCCCTGTGATATAGATTGGTAGAGGATGAATGGATTTTAATATCAGACTTCTGTCTTTGTTTTAGTTGTTTTTTCTTCCTTCCCCACCTTGGGCAATTGACTCTTTCCTTCCTCCCCCTTGGGTCATGGATGATGGGATTGGAATTAGTGAAAATGAGACCTGGATTAGGGTGACAAAATCAATGTATTCCATGAAGGCCTCCGGGACTTCCTCCTCTTCAATTGCCTCATTAAAATACCATATCTTGCCTGCGGTATTCCCACAAAGGCAACTCTGGATTGCCCTACTCGGGTGATCCACTTTCGCTCGTCCACCCCAGGGTTGGTATCCAGGAGTGACGGCCCTCCCCTGGCCAACCGAATAGAGGACTCTCAGGCTCTTAATTGGAGAATACGCCTAGGTTTCTCACACACCACACCATTCCATGCCAGCATACCACACCATGTCATGATAACACCTCCATACCCGTAAACCCCATAGTACCATAGCTCTGCACCACTCCAGGCCATCATTCCATGCTATAATACCACTCAATGCAACCACACCACCACTCCACACAACCTCCAACATCACACCTCCACTCTACACCACCACACCTCTTCATCCCTCCATGTAACCACACCACCACATTAAACCACCATGCCACACCACCTATGTACCTCTACATCTCCACACTGCTAACACCACAATTATACTCCTCAACACAACTCCAAGCTATCACTCCACACCATTTCTAAATGTAAAATCCAATATATTTCAAAGACCAAAACTACTGGCGTTGGCAATACTTTTGTTTTAACCTTTATTTGAATAATCATCACAGTACATCTAGATACATACATGACATAAACAGCATCAATTTAGGTAATCCCATTGCGGTGCAGATCAACACTCAGCATAGAAACCAAAACAGTTACAAAGTTGTAGGAGGGAAGTCAGCATAATTGGGTATTCTTTTACCATAGCAATGACTAAATCGCCTATAATGCATAGAAGAAATGTTATAAAGCATTCTGACTCATAAGGTACTACCGGAAAAAGGATCCCAACAGTCTATTGGGTGGGACTTGCACGTCTTCAGGTCCCTAAAATCTAATTCAATGTCGTTGGCCCAGGACAAGTTTCTCAGCCAAGATTGAACCGTTGGGATATGAGGGTTAATTCACATTTTAAGAATACAACTTTTGGCAGTCATAAAACATATTGACATAAGCTTTCGGTGAACAGTAGGCATAGTTGTTACCATCCAAAATAGGCAGACCAGAGGACCTGGTTAAATACTAGTTTATAGCATGGTGGAGGTAATTATGACTATCTCTTCCTGAAAGTGCGACAACTTTGGGCACAACCAGATCAAAGGAAAGAAGTCTGCATTTTCTGAATAGCATTTATGGGATCTGCCGTTATGTGCTGGATCAAATCGTTTCTGGCTGAGGAAAAGTAAACCTGGTGCCGGATCTTATACTGGATCAGTTTTCAATTTATGTTAAAGGAAACTAATCGTCTGTATTCGCATAAGGATGACCACTCATGACTGATGACTGTCCAACGGTACACTCATGATTGTCCAACGGTATTTGCAAGTCGCATTCCCAGTTAAGTTTACTTTTGGGGTTCTCTGGAGGAGTTTCCTTCTGTATCAATTTATAGAGAGCCGACACATGACTCTGAAAATTGGGAGCTGAGACAATGAATTTAAGGATTGTTGAGTGAGGTGGGTAGCGTGGAAAGTGAGGGGACCAGGCTTTAAATGCTGCACACATACGGTAGTACTGAAAGATGATTTTAAAGTCTCTACCTATTTTAGCTATAAACTGGGTTCTGGAGACAAATGTACCATTTGGGTACATATAATGGAAACCTGTCCCTAGCAAAGGCATTCTATAGTATGGTCACACGCTGGGGCCAAAGACCTAATTCTCCACAAGTTCAATTCCCGGGTATAATGGAATGGGATGCCCACCATCCAGTGTAATCTATCAATAACCCTAACTGTACAAAAAGCAGGATAACATTTACGGGAATCTGGCAGTGTGGGAGAAAGTAGGAAGGCCTGGAGTCAAAATGGATGGACCAATCTCCTGTCTAGTTTAAGATGGGGATAGAATTGTGAGTCTGGCATCCAGTGGGCTGCAAACTGGGCCTGTGCAACCAAATAGTAAATTTCCATATCGGGCTGCTAACCCCCCCTGAGAGGATGGGCGCACAAAGGTTTCCCATTTAACTGAGGGTTCCTTGGATGCCATAGTTGTGTTATCAAAAGTGATCGCAGGTGCTCGAAGAATTCTCTCCCATGCCAGACTGGAATATATTGAAAATATAAACGTTTGGGCAGGATTATCCTCTTTTTTTTAAATCACGAATTTGTATTGATTTTGCCATAACAGAAAAAACAAAACAAACATAGGTATGTCTGAGAATGACAGGGTGACAATAATGCAATAACATAATAAAGCAGTAGAGGCAAGCAGGTAATGTTACACTATCTTAAAGGTCAGGGATTGAAGCAAAGCAAACTACCATACAACCTCAGCCCTCCCCCACCCTTTGCCCCATATCCTCAGAAATGTTTGGGAGCAGCGCCTCGCCCTGTGCACTCTTCTCTCTAGGGACGGACATTGGTCCACTTCTGCACTGCACTGGCTCAGTCTTGGGTGCTCCACGGAGCCCCAGGATGCTGTGATAAATCTCTTGGCAAGCCCCATTGTTACCGACAGAAACTTTTCTCATGTTTCGTGAACCCGGCATCTTCTCAAATCCCCAGCAGAGCCAATTTTGGTTCTAGAGGCACCTGAGCAGCCACCAAGTGGACATGTTATTCTTACATTTCCCCCAGAAGATTTGGACTTGTGCCCAGTCCCACAGTATAGGAAAAAGGGTTCTGTCCTTCCTTCCACATATGACACATGCATCAACTCCACCAACTCCCTGCTTGGCCAATGCAGTACAGGAGTAGTATACCTGGCGGAGTATCTTAAATTGTATCAGCTGCAGCCTGGCCGCAATTCCCACTTCTCTTGGAAACATTAAAGCAGCCACCCACTCCTCAGGTTCCAAGAGCCCACATCCCGCAACCCACCTCTCCTTTAGGCAGGTCAGTTCCTTGACAGCAAATGCCATGGTCACCTGGTACAGTGTGGACACTATCTTGGAGGGGATACCTGCCGAGAACAAGTTAGCCTCCATGAGTGAGCTCTTCGGGATTTCTTCCAGAGAGGGAAACTGAATGCCCATGGAGTACCCTATTTGCACCTATCGAAACCGTTCCCTTACTGGGAGGCCACATTTCCCTGCAGCATCTCAAATGAGCAAAGTCGGCCCTCCTGCACCACATCTGCTAGGCTGGCTATCCCTTTTGCCTCCCAGTTCCTAAAATACCCCACCTTTTTCAATTCAGTCAGGTGTGCATTATGTCAGATGGGCTGATCTAGGCTCGGTCTTTCCCCCATCCAATGGCCTGATGTGCTTCCACCCATACTCTGGTATGTGTGCCATGTCAACCTAGGACGAGCCCCGCTGTTCCTCACCCCCATATAGTACCTGTCTAGGTGTCCGTCCTTTCATCCGTCTACGCTCAATTGCAGTGTGAGGAAGTGCCATGTCCCCATGCAGTCAGCCATTTACTACCCCTAACTGTGCAGCCCAGTAGTACCGTTGAAGATTGGGCAAGCCTATACCCCCTTGCCATACTGACTATTGCAGCATCCTCATTGCCACCTGCGGTTGCTTCTCTCCCCAGAGTAGCCGGCTCAGGGATCCCTCAATCTCTGTAAAAACGTGTCTAGGACTTGGGAGTGGGGCTTTCTGCAGGACAGGAAGAAATTTGTGAAGCATTAGCATTTTAAAAAGAGCCACCTTGGCGAACAGGGTCAGTGGGAGAGTTTGCCAGTGCATTATACCCACTGCAAACCCGTTCACCACACTTTTATTTGTAGACAGCATCCTGTGTTTCTGTGGGTTCACCTATGGACCAATCCTAATTTGGGTAGGTACAGAGAAGCGGTAAAAGATCTCCGATCGCAGCTGTGGAGCTCTAATTTGCTCTGGCTGATGACCATCAAGAAGGAGCTGTTGGGTGAAGGCACAGCTAAAAACGGCTTATGAGAGAAGATGGGAGAGTGAGGCGCATATCCTACAGGTAAACTCAACTAGTCTGACTGAAGAAATATCTGTTACCTTTGTTCAATCCCTTTTGTATCAGAAGGGTGAGTGAGGCTCTCCAATTTTGTCTGGCTGGGGAATGAGCTGGTGACCCATTGCATGGGTAATTTTATATATTGGGCTTGGTGCAAGAGATCAAAGAACCACGGTCGGCCGATGAATGAAGTGTTATTCTTGGATGATGCATCCTTTTGATCTCAAGTATTTAGCCATTTTACGTGTCTTTTTATCACAAATTTTATTATTATGGTTGGTGTCATGATGTACTGTGTATTTGACTTTTATGGTCTTTTGGAGCGAAATAAAGTTACATGAAATGAAATTAAACCTGAGGTCCCAATTGCGTATGGGGAATCCTGTGGAATCGCGTCATCAACTGCCCCCCACAACGGAAACAGAACTGACTTTTGCCAATTAATTTTAAGGCCGCTAAAGCCCTGTTATGCCATTAATATACAGGTTACTACCTGGCACAAAACTCTTGCTCATGTAGATTAGAAGATCGTCCAGGTAGAGAGAGACCCTGTCTTCTCCCCCCTGAACCCCCCGGGCCATCTGAATCCTGCCCATTCCGAACTCTCTGAGAGTTGTATCACAAGCGGCCATACGGCCAGCGTAAACAGTAGCGGGGAAAGGGGGCCCCCCTGCCATGTGCCGCACCGGAGGGAGAAGGTCAGAGAAGAGACTCCCTTCACTCTACTTGTCACCACTGGAGCAGTGTAGAGCAGGGGAACCCATGACAAGAAGTTCCCCCCAAACCCCATGCGACCCTTGATCTCCCAGAGGGAATCCCATCTCACAAAGTCAAAAGCCTTTTCAAAGTCTATTGCAAGGAGAGCCAGCGGGTCTGGCGTCTCGGCAGCCAAGTCTGTGGCGAGATGCATGCTGTTCAGGTTCATCCGTGTGGATCTGGAAGGCAGGAACACACACTGGTCCGGGTGAACCAGGAAACCGATTACCCCCAGTAAGTGATTAGACAGAACCCGGGCTAGGATCTTGGCCTCCGTTTATCAAAGATATCGTCCAAAAGGAGGCGCACTATCTCAGAGGTTTACCAAGCTTCGGGAGAACCACTATACTAGCCATTCTTAGATCCGGTGGGGGGCACCCATCCTGTCTGCACTGCATAAAAAGGCAATGCAGAGGTTTGACCACCCGCTCCCCCAGTCGCTTCCATACTTCCACCGGGAAACCATTGGGTCCCGAGCTTAACCCGTCTGCAGCTGTGCTAGTGCAGCAGAGATCTACTTATCAGAGATGTCTGACTCTATACCCAAAGCCTGTTGAGCGTTGAGTTTTGGAAGCGGTACCCAATCCAGCGTATCAGACCCCCATGTTGCCAAACACCCCATCGAGGGATTACAAAGTGTCTTGTAAAATTTGGCGAAGGCACCTGCAATATCGGCATCTCTGGTCAAGTCCCTCTGTTGGGCGTCCTGTATAACCCGCATGTGTCTGCTTCCCCTACTCTCCAGCTAGGCCAACATTTTAGCCGGCTAGTCCCCCGCTTCATGTATCTGGCTTTGCCTATCCCAGTGCGCCTCCTTGTCGTTGTCCAGTGCCATGTTGTGCAGTGTCTCCTGCGCTGTAGTCAAGGCCAACCTTGCCTGTAGCGACTCAGAGGAGAGGAAATCCTTTTCCTCTTGTCTTACCGCTCTCTCCACCTTCACATGCTTCTTACGCCAAGGTGCACTGATGAAAGTGCCTCCCTGTGCAGTGTTGCCTTATAGCCCTCCCAGAGCATAACTGAGCTGTCGACAGTGCCCATATTTATAGTGAAATATTCCTCAGTTTTGGTAGACAGATCTTCCACAAATTCCAGGTCCCCCAGGAAATAGGTGCTTTGGCGCCAGCACACAGTGGGCCTAGACTGCCCATTCTTTTTAGCTCAATGTCTAGTGGGGAGTGGTTGGATATCCTTCTGGCTAAGAACCTAGCAGACAACAGCCTATGAGTTATGTTGCATGTGTCAAAAAATAGTCAATCAGAGAAAAAGAGTGACTGTTTTCTGTTGCGTGCAGCCATATCCATGCGTCCATCCAGCCTATGGTGGTGGTGAAAGAGCACAGTTTAGTGCAAAGCGCTGGGTTCCTGGTGCCAATGTACGTTCTAGCACCCATAAATCAGCTTGGCCTTGATGGGTGAGCCCGTAAGTGCTGAAAGAAGGTCAGGTGCAAGCAGAGGGGGCACGTATACTGTCACCATGCCCCAAGCGGCACTCCACAGCTACCCCTTAACCAACACAAAGAGCCCCCTGGGGTCCGACTTCACCTTTCCAAGCTGAAATGGGATCCTCTTATGCAGGAGTATGAGCTTCCCACGGGAGCCTCTTGAGAAAACCTGCGTGGAATCACCCTGTAATTGGATCTAAGGAAAAATGAGTACTCTGTTCCAGCTATATGTGTCTCAGTGAGAAACAGTGTTGGGGGACGACCTATTAAGAAATTGTAGAACCAGCCTGTGCTTAACACTTGAACATAGCCCATTGACATTCCAGCTCATCAGTGAGACCTTCCCATTATGAGCCATCATCCCAGAGAAGCTTTGTCATGCCGTGGGCCTTATGTCCCAGCCCATTCCTCCCCCGCCATACCCTGCGTTGCCCCGTACCCATGTGAGACATTCTCATGCACTGTGTACCTCCCCAAATGCGACCCCACAAACAACTCAACCCCTCCCATAATTCCCCCCAACCAGAAGTACCTGTCGCTGTAGTCCTGTGTCAAATGTACACGTGAGAATTCAGCCAACCATATGTGAGGTGGGCTTCCAGACAATCCATGCTAGCCTCCCCACTCCGGCAGCCGCCGCCATTGAGCTGCAACCCCGATTTAGTCAACACTGAGTTCAGCCAGTATTATTCCAGCTTTTAGTTCAGCTGGGGCCCCCAGAATCCATCTCGCCAGCCACTTCGTCGGGTTTCTTTGTAGGCTGCCAGTCAAACATAACGGATACGCTCCACCTGCCACCTCCACTCTGGCCCTTCCTTTCGATGGTCTGGGTTTGGAAATCGACAGTATCCGGATTTCCATCCAGTTCCATGCTTCTGTAGGGTTATTGAACATGAGAACCGTCCCCTCATGATACACCTTCAACTGCACCGGGAAGAAGAGGGCATACTTAACCCCCATAGATGCAAGCTTCCGTTTAACTGAGTCGAAAGGATTGGTGGACCCTCTGCACTTCCTTGGTGTAATCTGGGAAAAGCCTGATCCTGTGGCCATTGTACGTTATTGGGCCAGTTGAGCTCGCCATATGCAGCAGGACGTTGTGGCCCCTGTAGTTTAGAGGCCAAACTATAATGATGCACAGGGGTGCCCCTGGGACTGTGCGACCTGTTGGGATGTGGTGCGTCCTTTCAATAGAGTAGAACTTCGACAGTTTCTTGGGGACGAATATGTCTACCGGCCATTTCTCCACGAAAAGCTCCACATTGGGAGCTTCTTCTTTCTCTGGCATCCAGAGGATCCTTACATTGTTATGTCTAGATCTTCCCTCTCTGTCCTCCGCGCCTGTCTGCAGCTCTGTGAGTTTTTGGAACTCTGTGACCATTAATTTTTCCAAGAACCTCAGGGCGTCCTCCAAGTGGAAGATGCGTTGCTCTGCCTCTCCGACCATTGTGGAAAGCTTCCGCAGGTCCTGTCTCAGAAGAGGATGTTTCCGATCCGAGGCCTTCGATTCTGACTTCCAATGAGGTTCTGAGCTCCCAAATGGCTCACATAATATCTTTGAGACAAAGCTGGGGTTTTTGGGTATCACCTCCATTTCCCCCCTCTGCCCGGTTGTGAATTGTAGCGTTGGATGGGCTGATTACTGTATATTGGTTCATTTTGCTTTGTATTCCCCCTTTTTCTAGGCTTGTCGTTGGCTATGATGCCTCTTGTGATTTGCACACACTGGCAACCGCTTCCTTGACTACTGCCCTCACAAAACGCTGTCACGCACATCCATTATCCCCGGTACAGGGAAGCTTCTGCTGCCCCTGTCGCAAGTCTCTCTCACTGCCACTCCTCCAACTGTGCCTGGCCCAGGGGGACCTTTTCCTCAGACGTTGCCAGCTCGTACCCCAGTAGCCTGTGGTATTTTAAGACTTGCACGTCTGCCTCCAATGTCCCGGGGCCACACACCCACCACCTGTGTCACTGGCCCACCAACCTGCTCCCCACTCTTGCCCACTGGCTGTGCCCGTGGTATTTAGCCAACCGTTTCTGCTGGTCTGATCACCTGGTGCTGCACATGGCTGTCCTCATGTGGGGCAGTGTCCCAAATCAGAGACCCCACACCTCAGCCTACAGACCCTTCCTGGCAAGGCAAAGTACTATATTTCTAGGAGACCGCAGCCCCCAGCCTTCACTTTTCTATAGGGTGCGTGGCCATCCATATCAATCTTGGTTCTGGCTGAAGTCCCAATATGTATATGCCCTTCCTGTGGCTCGGGTAGCTTAACTTAGCCCCACTTTTTGTTGTTTCAGTACGCTGGAGCCACACAGTGAAGCTCAACGCAGTGCAATCTATCCCTTGTGGCACTGAGTCATGGCACTTATTTGCAAACTCCACTGCCGCTGTGCGGGTGGTTTACTGAGCTAGTGCTTCACTTTCTAATTCCATTTATGTGCCCAGAGGAAAGCTTGGCTGCGCTTGCACGACGTAAATCTCACCATTGTTGCCCGGGTTGTGCAATCATGGAGGAGACCTGGCTGGTGTTGCACTCCAACGTTTTCTGCGCTGCGGGGCTGCCTCAGGGGTTCCTCCACCGCTTGAATGTCCCATTAGTGCCGGGCCACCTCAGCGGGTAAACGGGCTTCACCGCCGCAGCCCAGGTAATTCAATATAGCAGCGCTGGCTCTGGCCTCTCCTGCCATGTGCCGCCACGTCCCATTCACTTGGCCACAGCCCTCCAGGCTATGCTGCACGTCAAGTCCACTCCCCAGCTGGGATCGCCATCACTGGCCCGATCCACCCTCCGGTTAACACCTACCCTCACTTTTCAACCTTTAGAGTGGCTCGGCAGGGCTGGATACGGATCCTGTCCACCTCCATCAGGGTCTTATGCCAGATGTGATGGTGGGTATAGGGTGCCCTCTACCCCGGTCTCCCATTCAGTGGACTGGTATACTGTTAGGACGAGTCTTGCCACCACAGGCTCACAGCTGGGCACAGGTCTCACCCTCTGCTATTCCTCGTCACTCTCCTGTCCTGTAGCTTGCAGCGGGATCCCGCCTCAACTTCACAATGGTGGCTGCCTCGGCTGCACTTCCAAAATGGTGCCAGGCACCTTACACTGCAGCCCACCTTTTAGGTATCAATTTACAGGGCTTCCCGGCTTCGTAGAGAGCCCAGACGAGCACAGAATGTGGCGACCTGTCTGCACCAGCAGCAATGCTAACTTTGCTCTCAGGTGACTCCGAGTCTCTCGTCTGCATCTGTACGCCGCTGAACAGCACCCCTTAGGATTATCCTCTTAACGATAAAGATCCGACAATACAGGAAGATAGGGACGGCAGTGTTCACCCGAGCCCAGAAGTGACAAAGCCCTTCATTTGGTGTTTGCCAACAAAAAGGGTGACAGAGGATGGAATATGCTGGATGTAAACCCAGCCTTCATTCCCAATACACAAAAAGCTGAGGGAAAACAGAATTAACAGACAAGCTCTCACTCAAGTTCTCCAAGTTTTCAATAGATTGCAACAGTTTATAAAGTTCTGATTTGTCACTGTTGATGTCATGATGACAAACAAGTTAATTGGTTGACACTTCTAGGCTACATATATTTCATATAGGTATGCCGTCATGCTTGGAGGGCACCCATCTAAAAGCACCACCCTGGGGTCCAGCCACTTCAGATAACACATGTGCTACATCACCATTAATAAGCTTCATTGGTTGGCACTAAACTGGGGTAAGTATGGGCTCTCATTAGTTGGCACATAGTGTGGCCATCCTTGGGCATTAATAAGGTGTGATGAATAGGGTGTCTCCTAATGGGGGTAGAGAGATCAGTGTGCCACTGTTATTTCCGTATAAACAGCGCTCATCCCAGCGCCATGTCTGCGAAGATCCAAGGCTGTCTTTGGAAGTTTGTCTGTGAGGCTCCCTCTTGCAGGCGCATTATCCCATTCTTGGCCCCTGTAACTATCAGCTGCTTTAAATCATGTGCTACTGGACCGTATTTCAATTTTCAAAACTTTGCATTTATTCAAATGTTGGGTAACTCTATATGTGCACTGCTCACCTGCCTGACTACTTGAGGCATCCGTCATTGCGTCAACAGGATGTTTATTTTGCTTGCTAGTCTGTGCACTGGGACATAAAAAGGCTGTCTGCCTTGCACTGCAGCTAATTAATTTTAATGGCTGAACACTTGCCAGCCTGGGATCAGTTTTCTGTCTTCGCCATTTCTGTGAAAACCTCCCCATTTTCCTTCCTGCAAACCTGACATTCCTTTCTACTGAGCGGCTATGTAGCTCTTGCAGGCTGCTAAAATGTATTTGCTGCATGGCCCATTTGAGGCCTAGCATGATTTGTGAAGGTGGTCTTGCTGTCCATTTGCAATGTTTTAAAGATGGCAATGGCTATGTCAAGTATACTGTCCATGCTGGCATTTCACTGCTGTATTCGACTGGGATTTAATGCATTTTTGGTGATTCGTTGATTTCCCTGTAAATGTATGCTGCATCTATCCCTGAATACATTTTAATCTGCTCCTAGCAGCATAGCGAGTCCCTCTCGTTTTTCATGCTGGATCCTGGCCCCTCCCTATCCTGATGTCAACACTATGCTCTATTTTAATGCAGTTTGAGTTCCTACACTAATGTCATTTAAGCTAAATATTTTGTTACGGCAGTTTATATGTGCTGCCTATTTAAGTGCAAGTCATGGTTTCCACTTTAGCACATGTGCTCTCTTCACTTTTATATTTCTGGAATGGAGTAAGGCTGCCTCAGCTTGTATCAGTTTTAACCTACTCAGTACTGATGAGTACTGGGAGCAGACCTTGGTACTTGCACGTTAATCTGTACTCTTGCAGCAGCCCATTTGAGGATTTTGTATCAGATTATCTAAATAGGTCAGCAAATTATCTTTGAGCAGCATCTCATGTAATCTGCTAATGGTCACCCCTAGATAGTTCACAGAGTTTGGTTCCCATCAATTGTCACCTACAGTAGTGGGTTCAGTAGTTGTGGGTGTCAGGGGAAACAGCACAGATTTAGCCCAGTATATCCGAAAGCCTTGGAGCTGCCCAAATCTCTCCACCTCACCAGCAATCAGTGCAAGGTTAACATCAAGATCCCTTATGTACTGTAATAGGTTGTCAGCATAAAACGAAATAATTTCCCTGTCTCCTCCAAGGGCCACGTCTCTCCCAATACGAAATATCTGGATACGAGATGCCAATGGTTTAAACGCTCTGGCAAATAGGAGGGGGCATGGCATAGGGGACAGCCTTGTCTGCTTCCCTGTCCAAGGGGAATCTCCCTGGATGGCCTATTGATGAGTTCTACTCTGGTCAGAGGGCCAGAGTAGAGGAGTCTCACGGCCTGAAGCATTCCTGTGATTCCGAATTGCTCAAGCGCAGCAAATGGAAAATCCCATGAGAGAGAATCAAAAGGTTTTTCTGCATCCAATCATGCTGCCACTACCTGAACTTCAGGATCTAACTGTGCCATGAAAACAAAGAACCGGAAAAGATTCAGGGCGGTCGTTCTCCCGAGAGAAACCTGCATTGATCCGGATGGATCAGCTGGCCAATCTGGGTCATCAATCTATCAGCTTATATTTTGGAGAATATTTTTGTAATAATATTTAGCATGGAAATGGGCCTACATGATGCACAAAAAGTAGGTTCTTTATTAGGTTTTGCTACTACTTTGGCAATTCGCTTCTCTCATGGTAGTCAGTAGCTGACCGGACGAATTAGTTTCATTCCACACCTCCAAAAAACGTGGTGCAAATAATGAGACAAATTCTTTATAAAAACTCTGTCGTAAGTCTGTCTGTACTCAGGGCCTTCAACAAAGGTAGTGCCGAAAGAGTATGAAGTATATCTGTGATAGTTTTTGGAGTATTTAAGAATTGTTGCTAAGCAGGCTGGAGGTTAGGCAGTGGGAGGTCCGCTAGGAATTCGACCACCGTGACAGGCAAAACAAGCAGTCGCGGGGCATGCAGAGTTTCATAAAAAATCATGGAAAGCACTCAGTATCCCATCCGGGGATGAGACCAGATAATCCTCTGCATTTCTTAGAACAGGAATCTCAGTACGGACCCGTTCCCATTTCAGGATATGGGATAGAAAGCGTCCCCCCTAGTCTGCATAGGTTAAAGGATAAATTGGACTTCTCCATCCACGAGGTCTCAGAACTTGTGGAGTTTGGCTCATATGAGTCCCAGAAGGTCTGTATTTTAAGATCCCTGAATTTCTTTTTCCAGAGCACAAATTTCAGTTTCCAAACTAGTTAAAGATCCCCTGATGGATTTCAGAACACCAGATTTCAATCCACTGGAAGGACCCCTATTATAAACCTTGAAAGATTCCCAGAGCATGGAACTGGAGGGGATCGACCCCATGTTGATGTAAAAAGGTTTGATAATAGCTTTTCAACCTCCAACTTAAAGTTTACATCAGTAAAGGTGTGGGACTTAAATCTTCAATGTGTGCGCTGCGGGAGAATATCAGCTACATGGAAGGGCCACGCTAGAGGGGAATGGTCAGAAAGTGTCTAGGGAGTATATTACAGGCCTCAGTGTTGTGGACCAATGATACAGGGATGAAGAGGTAGTCGATTCTAGACCAGCTGTCGTGAACCGACGAGTAGTAAGTGTATTCAGTGATCTTGGGGTGAATGGTCCTCAAGCTAACAACCAGGGCCAGCGTAGACATGCCCTTTATTATTTGATGAGCCCATTTAGCGAGAAGTCTGGGCAGTGGTGGACCTACCAAGATGCGTGTTACGGCTACTGTTAAAGGCGCCCAATCAAATAATACAAGCGTCAACGTACTTCAAACTTTTCTCAAATAGGGGCCTGTGAAATTGAGGGTCATCTATGTTGGGCGCGGATACATTTACTAAGGTCACTTTCATTTGAGCAAGAATGCCAGAGTCTATAACACAGCTGTCCTGCTCATCCCTTTCACATTCAATGAAGGTAAACGGGAGGGATCTGTGTATCAGCGTTGGGACCCCCTGAGAGTTAGATGAATAGGATGTGTACCACCTTAATGGGCCCCACGCTTTTGCAAAGGAATCCTTATAATTGCATCTGACATGGGTCTCTTGAATCTGGATAATCTTAGCCCTGTGTCTCTCACAATACTGTTTGACCTTATTGGCGTTAACGATTGCATTCAGACCTCTCACATTCCAGCTGAGTAAAGTACAACAGTCAGGGGATCATCTCCCCCCCTGACCTGTGTCACGTGACCTGAATGGGAACTGGGTTTCTCGTAAACAAGGATCTTCAATGGAAATAAGTCCTAAAGGATGAGACACTATTTTGAATTTCAAATTGGACCAACTCAACCCCTGCCAAGAATATCCACAGCTTCACCCACCCGCACTGCCAATTCAAAACCTGCAGTGAATACACCCCATCCCAACCCAACCCACCCTATCCTCAACAAGATCCAAGGGCAGATACCTGGGGGGCCAGATAAGTCAACCAATGTGAGGCTCACACATTTCGGGAGTGCCAGCTGGCTACAGAACAAATATGAACATATATAGCAGGATGCACTGGAGTATTCCATTCATGCACGCAATTTGCACATTGGGGGTTGGGGGGTCAATTAGATTATCCAGTTGAGGCCTCCTGCTGAAAAAAAGGGTTACTTACATTCCCTCCAATTCGACCAGGGAGGGGTTGCAGACTGATCTTGCCACTCATTGCAAAGAAGGTGTGATGTCTGTCAAAGCATAACCTGACTAGATGTTAATAATAAAACTGGGGCTGCTCAGGAGGATGATAAAGAAACAATGAAGCTCTGGGCATCTGGGGATCAGTAAGAAAATGAGTCTTTCATTGTGCTCTACTCATAATTTGGATGGGCGAAGCATTGTATATTTAATCCCCGTATCCCTTATGCAAGGATACCCTTGGCATTCAGGCTAGTTGTACTGCAGTAAGGAAATCCAGATAAAAAGATACCTTAGTATCTTGAAAGCAGAGTTCTCCCAGTTCACGTGCTCTCGTCAGGATAACATCTCTATCTTTGGAGTTGAGGAGAAGTACAATATCTGGGTTGAGATTTCTGTTCAAGATGAGGAATAGGACCCGACACTCGATGTGCCCTCTCAACGAGACACTGGAGGAGAGTAGGGGATCCTGAAGGACCAATTTTATAAATCCTTCCATAACAATTCCAAATTGCCTGAGGTACCAGCCTCAGGAATGCCCACTATCCTGAAGTTGTTTCTCCTTGATCTCACCTCCAAATCCTCCTTCTTGGCCTGTACTCCCTTCACAGTACTTTGTAGGTTTCGGATGATGTCATTCATTTCTGCTCCATTATCTTCTAGGACACTTAGTCAGTGTTCCACCTCCGAGATGCATCCACTCTCCTTTTGAATCCTCTGTTGCATCCTATCGACCTTACAGACAAAACAATCCAACTTATTGAGCGATCTGAAACCAGCCTTCATCTGGGATAGGATGACAGAAAGATCTGAGGACAGTCCCTGATTAACAACTGGAGGGATTGTCCCCAGCTTCCCTGACTGGGTTGCTCGGGTAGAGTCTGGGGTGGTAATACCCATGGCCAAGGATGATGGGTTTGCAGTTGAGTTAGGTGACAGTGGTTTTGGTTTAAAGTTCAGCTGGTATTGTCACCTGACGCACTTCGCCATACAGCCAGGGGCAGGTGACAGGAGCACTCCCGATAACCACGATAAGCTGTTGGAGGGTCTGAAGGAGTCAAATATCGGATCAGAATCATTTAGGACCCAGTCAGTGTGCACAGTGGAAATGCAGGAGGGAGACCCAAGGAGGCAGGTGCGAAATCTTGTAAGATACGGACTGACCCCAGTTTCTCGAGGATGCAGTAGATAAATAATATGGTGGGCACCCTCCGTAGCTAGCTCATAAAAAGACAGCCTGCCTCCTCTACGGCATTCTGCACCATGTCATGACCAGCCTCAGGGACCACCAAACACAGGAGGTAAGAAATCCCCCTGTGCCGTCCCTCACTGTCA
This sequence comes from Ambystoma mexicanum, assembly GCF_040938575.1. NCBI lineage: Eukaryota > Metazoa > Chordata > Amphibia > Caudata > Ambystomatidae > Ambystoma > Ambystoma mexicanum. Next base: position 1,049,351,068 of record NC_090921.1, on the reverse strand, counting down.
CTCAGGTGTCCCCAGGAAGACGTCAGGATAAAAGACCAGTTGGCTAGGGGGTCTCCACTGGGACGGGCTGGGGTAACACACTAGGTATAGGAACAAAGGAGTGGGCCTCCAGGGCAATTCGTCTTTGCTGTTAGCAGCTCAGCACAAGGAGCTCTGGTACCCCAGAGGCAGACACAGGAAGCCCCTGAGGCACACCATTGGCAAATCAACAACTGGAGGGTCCGGATGGAAGGCCAGGACACCATGCATTGGCGGCAGATGGCCAGACTCTTACAAAGGCCATCAGGGTGCACCCGGCATAGATGGGCCCACAGGATAGATCGTTGTAATCTCCAGAGTGACGGCATAAGAATCTCCGGTGCCTCGATAGCAGTGGGCTGCTCCGATGGTGCCAAGGAGTACTCTGGCAGTTGCCACAGTCACTCAAGCCACGCCGATGTCACGCCCACAGTGTGAAGAGCTCCAGTGCCCTGACAGGATCCTAAATCGATCCACTCTGATAGGGCCAGGACACACCGTAGCAGTTGCTGCAGTCCCTCGAGGCATGTGAATGATATAGCCCCAACTGAAGGGCTCTGACGGGAAGTCAGGCCATATTATATCAGCGATCGAGTGGGTTCAAACCACGACTGCAGGCTAACGGGGCACTGGTGTGTCAATGAAGATTCACTCGGCCAGAGCGCTGTTCTTCGCTGCGACCCTCACCAAGTCTGTGGAGTCTCAAGCGAGAGCAGCCATTTTGCACCGGCTTTCGAGAGTACCCCCCCCATTCTTGTTTGTTTTGTCTCTGGTGTGCGTGGCATTTTGTCCACACCCTCATAGGCGGACTCCCCCCTTGTTCTCGTCTTTGTGCTATTGTATAGGCACCCTTCTGATTGAAATTGACACCCCTGTTCTTGAAATAAATACAACGATGGATGGCAGTACACACTCAAACCACAACAACGAAAAGTGTCAGTGTACCAGGACAATTCAGACCCTGTAGGAGGCAGCCTTTCGGCACGCCGACAGGGCAGCAGTTGACCATATTGCCACGGCCAGCATGGCGCAGTGTTGTAGCGCGCTGTATGTTTCCTTAAATATACAGTTATCCTAAACATTGATAAATCTAGTAGTTAGGCTGACAGCATACTTAAGGAATACACTCCGCTCGTTAAACAAATCTGCACCTTAACCGCCACTTAAGGCCTACCATCAAGCCCGTGTGCAGTTGCTGTTGCATAGGAGGATCCACCCATGCTATGCCCATAAACCGGCCGCATCCAGCCATATCTGTCTACCCCACGGGCAATACAACGGACTACAAGTCATTCAGAAAAGTTAACTCGGGTTTCTGGCGCACAGCGGTTAAATCAATGAGGTTGCACGAACAGAAGTTTGGGACCAGAGTGCCTGGCAACGTCTCTAGAATATACGACAACCGTATTAACCGTTCAATTTTAAACTTTGGCCGATACCAAAGAATGACCACTAGATGGCAGCCTTCACTCGCGCATCTTTTCACATAAAATAATGGAAAGTATTGCAGATTTAATGACCAAAGCAAACGTAATGAAACTCAATGAAGTACAACGATTTTTACATCCGCGGAGCAATGACTATCCGTTTGCTTGCCAGTTGCATACTGTGATTCCAAATTAAAGGTGAACACTTAGGTCACTTCGGTGATTTTTGTCCAACGCGGCGAATACGAGAGATTTATGTAGGTGAAACCAGGAGGCGAGCCAGTGAAAGAAATGTTGGGCGTTCTCCCATGGGCTACGGTCAATAAGTAAGCCCCTAAGATTTCAGGTGATCAAGGGCCTCCTTCCATGACCGCCACTTGTCCCGCATACTCCCAAACTACAGGTTTGCCAGCCAAAAAACAGCCGGTATTCCCGGTGCCAGTAATACCAGCAAATACCCCCATGGAGTCCTAAGGGACTCTATGGAATGGAGATTTACCAGCATACCCGCCACCGGTAATATTCTGGAAATGCCGGGATATCAGGAACGGTAATACCATTTGCCGGTATCCCGCCGGATTTACTAGCAGCATACCGCCAAACATGTAATGCGCCTGAAAGTATTAAAAACACAGCACATCCAAGAGAAGAGGTGGTGCTCGAGGTAACCGCCCACCTCATTGGAACCTTTCACTGCATTTCTTAAAACGACTGTTTGGCTGCATTTTTTTTTCTGAATTATTTTAGTTGGTAGGTCGGGTGGTTTGGGTAGGAATGTGGGGTGTTGGAAAGGGGGACTTGCCATGCATAAAAAAAATGCAGCTAAAAATTCAGTCAAACAGCCAGGCTGCGAGGGGGGCCGGATCTGGCTCTCTGAGCTATGTCTATAAGTCTAAACTATTGTGATGGGAAGTGAAGGTGGAATAGAGATGAGATGTGAGGATTGACACACAGCATTTGGACTTTGCTTGATTTATCCACCTTTCCCTCCCTCCCCATAAACACACCCCCTGGGATCTCTTTGAGTCTATTTCTGTGTTTTCTTATCAGCCTTAAAGTCTGAAAAGCAATGGGGTAATAGCAGCTGTAATCCAGCTAAATCTGTTCCTGTTGTAATAGAACTGTCTTAACCAAGTGTGCTTTCAGCCACTTGATTTATAAGCATTGTGTGTGTGCCCTTGCATCTGTTCCTTGCACTGAATTCCTGTTACAACCAAGCATTGCCCAAGTCAATGGTTTGGCTCTTGTACAGACTAGACTCGATTATGATGACCAGAGTGATAAAATAAAACAAACGGGATGGCCCCCAACAGAAATGTAGGACACATCCAAACCCCCTTGACCTCTGCACCCCCCCTAGTCCTGGCTCGCCCATCCTCCATCCATTGCTGGTGTTGTGAGTGATCACACCGTAATTGATAATTTCCATTTCCAGAACTGCTTCTTTATGTAAACTGTGTGGATTTGGCTATAAATATAAGCATGTAAAAAACAAAGAAGTGTTTGCTATTGTTGGTATTACAGGCGTTGGATATACGTCCATTTCCCAGCCTGTCTCTGCGGCACAATCATTTAATGCATGGAACTGTTACCTTAGAAGTTGGGGGTTCGAGTCTATTACATCGCTGGATGCTTTGTAAAATGACTAAACTACTGAAAACCGGGACAGGTTTTTTAAATTTAAAAATACTATCGGGACAGAGTGACAGGGGGCCCAATTCCGGAACAGTTCCGGCAGAACCAGGATTCCTAGTGACCCGAAACTAGATAGACATTTGCCAGGAACTGCCAGAATATGTTCAGTTTTGTGCACCATGTGCCAGCGTTGTCATCTTATGGCCAGGTAGTACCATTATGTCAGTGCCTGGAAAACGCGGCTCTCATGCCTACGGAAAAACAAAAACGGCTTTGCCAATGCTTGTTTTTAATGCTGCCCGGCCAAACCTGACGAACGAGATTAATGAATTGCTTCAATTACTGAAAGGTAATCTTCATTGCACCAAGTCATGCTCTTCCTCGTCACAGTCATAACTTGCTAAGGCTTTCTAATTTCACCCCAGACTTTTCTAAAAAAAATCCTCTCCTCTTTTTTTTTGTAAAATTATTTACTAAAGGAGTCATGTATCCATTGAGTACGAGAAGGACTAAGAATCTCGTCCTAGTCTAAGTCCTCTCTCATGAAGTATGCCAGACACCAATGAAACCTGTCACCTGTCACCTCTTGTGATGGACCATACGTCACAAAGAGGCTGTTCAATGACCAGACGGAACCATCCTGTCCAGTTAAATGCAGAGGACTGCTCTCACACCAGCGAAGACAAAGGGAGCCGCTCTTTCCGCGAAACGTCTGGCGTGAGAGCTGGCAGCACAGTCTCCTGGGTAGAGGAAACCTGGGGACCCCCAAAGGCCTGAAGGAAGGGCCACATCATAGGGTGATTGCTTCTGGAGGGACCACCAGGCGAGGAGAAGAGGAGAGAACCCTCAAGTGACTTTGACTGCCTGGGGACTTGTGTTACTACTAATTGTGAAGTGCTGCACGAGTTGGACTCCGTTTCTAGTGCTGCCCTCCCCCTGTTTTCCACTACTGCAATATGCTTGAGGTGTTGAAACGTCCCACACATCCCATTCCCCACGGTTCACTGATCAGCCTTTCAAATGTACTCCACACACTCAATGCTATCTGAGTGCTACAGTGCTCGTGTAAAGTGCTGCATAGAAAATGTAGGCACATAGAACTTCAGAGTATCGGAAGGATAGCTCAGGGGCAACGTGCTCGCCTTGGAAGCAAGACGACACAGAGCAATACAGGTCCGATTCTTCGGTCCGCGCAACACAGGTTCACTCCCTCGGTCCGCGCAACACAGGTTTGCTCCCTCGGTCCGCGCAACACAGATTCGCTCCCTCGGTCCACGCTTAGAAACCTCTTAGTAGTACACGCATTATAAATAACCAATTAAAATAAAAAGAAATACATCTGTTGAGAAGTGCTGGGGCCTTGTCAATAAGAGTGTAGCAGCTCAACTGCGAAGTGCTGATGTTGTCCCATCAAAAGTATAGCAGCCCCACTAAGATGAACTAGCATTGCCTCAACAAAAGCATAGTATTATCGCTGAGAAGATTCAACAATTATAGAAGCCCTGTTACAGCAGTACTATCCCATCAAGAGTATAGCCAGCTGACTGAGGAGTAGCAGCATTGCCCCATTTCAAATATTGCAGCTCTACTAGAAAGTGCTGGCTCATACGCCTCCGCTCCCCACCCATAGCATTCACACTCACCAGGTGCACACTCAGAGACATGCAAACAGTCTCATTTGCCCTCTCCCTGCCCCTGCTCCCTGCCCCCTCCCTCGCTTTGCATCTGTAGCTCCATTTCTAAAATTCCTTCTGGGTTGGGTGTACCTCTACATCTGTGCATCCCTCTTGCCAACAGGGGTGCATATATATACGAATACACCCAACCCAAAACGATTTTTAGAAATTGAGGGACAGACTTGCTTTGCATCTGTGCCTCCATTTCTAAAAATCCTTCTGGGTTGGGTGTACCTCTACATCTGTGCACCCCTCTTGCCAACAGGGGTGCACAGATGTACAAATACACCCAATCCAAAACGATTTTTAGAAATTGAGGCACAGACTTGCTTTGTATCTCCATTTCTAAAAATCGTTTTGGGTTGGGTGTACCTCTAAATCTGTGCACGCCGGTGCACAGATGTAGAAGTATACCCAACCCAAAACGATTTTTAGAAATTGAGGGACAGATGCAAAGCAGGTCCCACAATTTCTAAACATCGTTTTTCCCCGGGCCGCCAGAGAGAGACACAGTATGCATGGAACAAACGGCCATCCATACTGTGTCTCTTCTCTCCGGCGGGGGGAGAATGCATTGAAATCTACCATTAATCGAGTACTTACAATCTAAAAACATACTTCTTTAAAATCAAGATATCGGCTCCCACAGAATGTTTACATTTCTATCCACCAACATGTTGTCTGCATGTGTAAACACGCATTGGCTAAGCCAACAGAACGTGTTTTCTACAGGGAAATGGATATCAATAATTTCAGGGATTTCAGTTGAATGCCAAGGTACTCACATCACATGTCAAGTTTTGCAATCAGAACCCCAGGTCATTGCATCATACTGCATGTAGTAGAGCCATGGAATACAATGTCCTCTGCCCCAATGCCTGGCATTGCCCTCAAACCAGTATTTAATCAACATATAACCACCATTCCAATCACATGCTCACACACCCCAATCATACACAGAATAGTACTTGACCACATCATTCATTCCCAAGCTCGAGTTGAGCGGCAAGGGTAGGAATAGTTGTGACTGTTTTGTTTTCAAGAACTTAAAAAAAAGTATGATTGTAGTCTCTCCTCTGGCTTTATTTTTTTTTTTTATTTTTTTTATTTGTTTTGGCTGAAATAAATCAACCTTTCAAAAGAAAGAATAAGAAAACAAATACATGTAAGACAAGATTCATAAACATAGACATCAACATCAAAATCAGCATCAGGCATCAAACATGTTTTAAGTATTCACTGGCGAAACAAATACACAAAAAAAAAAAATATATGTGATTCAAGTTTGCTTCTTTAGCTGCATCCCGAAGTTATTGTTAGAGGAACCTCGTTTACTAGGTTTAAACTATGCAGAAAATTAACTGCTGCAATATGAATGGCCAGATTGTTACAGGCCAAAATCACTGCCCAACATTGTTTTTCCGATAGGTTCCCCAGATGGGTACAATGTCTTGTAAAAAAAATGTTCCGTTTTGCCATTAGCATTGTGCATTCTGTGAATACATGACATAATGTTTCTGGGATGGTTTGAATTCTGCAAAATCTGCATACATTCTGTGTTGCACTTATAAGACCCCTTCTTGAGTTTATATCATTGGTCTTCCATAGATTCATGCGTAATCGTATGATATCTGCTCGGTACATGGGAGTAGGACAACGTATCAGATATGGTGGTAAAATGCCTGATCTTTTAGGCGGAAAACGCAAGGAATCACAATCACGAAAATTGGTACATTGTTGACAAGTGTTAATCCAGTCCAGCTGATGAATCTTAAATTTTGCTTTGTCTGGATTAGTTAGCAACAGATCAATAGAAATATCTGCAGTAGCCAAAATGTGGTAAACTGTTTCAAACCACATTTTGGCAAAGTTGTAATTGGCCGAGAACATATACTGCGAAAGTTTTTTTAGCAGTATGTCCTCCTTTGATGAAAGTAAGCATTTCCTAAAGAATGCGCAGAGTCGCCAATTATAATGTGCCTGTAAGGATATAAGCCCCAACTCATATCTCAGCCAGGCACATGGTGTACATTGAGGTAGCCGAAGCACAGATCGCCAAAATTTGGCTTCCCATTGCTTGAATTTAAATGATGAATTAGTTGGCATTGTCTCTAACCCATATAGCATTATTGGGACAATTTTTTTAGTCCAAAAGTGCCATGCAGGTAGGATCGAAAATTTGCCATATTTATACATAATAAGGCGTGCCTGCGAGATTGCAGATGTTAATTTAGTCTCCAGCCGAGTAAGTTGTCCCTGTCCATTGCTATTGCCATCAAAGATCATACCCAGGTAGCAGTAATCCGTTACTACCTGTATGGGAACCGATGTGATTGACCACACATATGGAAGTGGGCCTAATCTTTTTGGTGAGTAATAGACTATTTGGGTTTTAGAGGAGTTTACTGAAAGTTCATTTGCCTGTACATAATCTTGAAAACCATTCAGTAGCCGTTGTAAGCCTATCTGGGTTCGTGAAATGAGCACCAGGTCATCGGCATACATTAATGCTTGAATTTGCACATTGTCTAGCCTTGGGGAGTCTGATATAATTTTGGAAAAAAGTTCTTTAACATCATAAATAAAATAATTAAATATCGCAGAGGCCAAGGCACACCCCTGTTTCAGACCTCGATAAGTTGGAATTTTTTTTTAGAGTAATCCATCAACAGTGATTCTAACACGTACTGAAGTTTCATGGTGGAGTGCAGAAATAATGTCATACAAGGTTGAAGGGCAATTATCTCTCTGAAGTTTCCATAAAAGAAGGCGTCGACTAACAGAATCAAACGCTGCATTCAAATCAATGAAGCCAAAAAAAACCTGTTGCTTGTTTTCTTGGCACTGTGATTTAAGAGCATTTAGGGTAAGTAGATTAACATTAGTCCCCATACCAGCAATAAAACCTGTTTGGTTGGGGTCACGACAGTTATTAATTTTTGTCCAATTATTAAATTCACGCAGAACTAGCTTTATTTACCCGGCCGTAAATGGATGATTCTAAAGCAACGTGAAATGAGGCAAAACAACCTCTTCCTAGTTTCACTCCTCCAGCTTAAAGACTTAACTCACCCAACAAAAGAAACAGTTTGATAAGGCCATTTGCTTAGTCACAGCTTCTTCTTAGTGATGTGAAGAACACATGAAGTTCCATTAAAAAAAGCAAGGAAAGCAGTTTAAAGAACGCCTTTCTTTTGTGACTAAAGTTTGGTCACCTTGAAGGAATTCAGACATGTCAGCAAAGTAGAGCTCGCTTGGACCTTCCGCCTCACGCGGCAGCTGTAATCACTGGATCATTAGCGCCTATTCGAGACTTCTTCACAGACAGACACTCGGCTGTTCCTTTCTGGAGGTGTTACAAAATCTTGACAAGGCCAGATCAAGGTGCTGCCTGCAAACCCTTGTCACACCGATAGGCCTGGGGCTAACTAGAGCCGTCCTAGGCAGAGCTTCAGAGGCCCCTCCGGAACGTTCCAGAATTATCTATGGGCCAGTCCATTACTGAAAGGAGGGATGTTGAGCAACAGTAGAAGCAGGAAAAAGCAAGTTCTTATGGTCAGGGTCCAGTATGGCATGATCATCAGAACACATACCCATCTGTGCTTTATCCTCCTTAAGATCCTGGGATTGAGTGGTTGGCAAGAGCATCGGTCTCTAAGCCTCCCACTTCTGGAATTCTGGAGCAGAACATAGGGAGCTTCTGGTTTACTGAAGAGGCATATATGTCCACCTCAGGGAAACCAAAGTGATTCGGGATCATCTGATAGGCCACAGGATGAATGGACATCTCCTGAGAAGTTAGAAAAGGCCTGCTATGGGAATCAACCTGGTGATTGTTGAGCTCCCATTGTTTGATACTTTCAGAGAAAACAAGTTTGTCTCTGCCCATGAACTCAACCAGGGGGAGATCTAAGCCAGGGGTGGGGAACCCATTCTCCCTTGATCGTTCACGTGAGCCACCATTGTCATGCTGTTGGTCAGGTTACGGACAACCCGGGATCTGATAAGTGGAGAAGCCCCGTGGATGGCGTCTAACCCTCTCAATTTGGTGGACCAGAAAGACTTTGCCCAAGCATAGTTGTCCCCACATATGCCACCCAACCCTTGGGGGGATGACCGCTGACATGGAAGTGACGAAGGGAAACGCTGGCGAGATTTACAGGGTTCCTCCACCACTGCACATCTGTTAATCAAGGTTGGGGTCCAATGCTGCTGGAGATGCCACAGGAGAGTGCTGACCCCGACCTTCTTGGCTGACTCTGAACTCCTCAAAAGGGATGGTAGGATGATCTTATTGAGACAGGAAGAAACTTGAGATGCAGAGAAGTGATCCAATCTCCAGTTGACACCAAGGGCATAATTAGTTGAAGATGTTCCATTTAGAAAGATCTGATGGAAAACGGCGTGTTTACCCTTTTAAGGTCGAAAGCAGGTCTGTGTCCCCCTGAGAGCTTGGCTATGAGGAACAATCTGGAGTAGTGACCTCGACCTCTGGCCAAAGGGTCAACTGATCAAATGTCCCTCTTCCGATGAAGAGACACGATTTCGCTCTGCATATAGACTCCCACCTGCAGATCCTGTGGGTGGAGGGTCTTCAAAGTCCCAATTTCTAGAATGTGGGTGTTGAATTCAATGGTGTAGCTTTAATAATGTTTAGACCCAGAGGATGTAAAATATCCTTTGATTGATGCAATCCTCCCGTCGGAGATGGTGGTGAGGTGCACAGCAAGTCAGGATCATAAAACCTTAGAACAAGTTGACGTCTTGATCTTCTGCGTGGACATCCGCTGTCTGACCTTACACTGAGGTACTGCTGATTGAGACACAGTAGGGGGGCCTGTAGTTTGTTGGGACAGGACCTCTTGTTACATTTAAGGGTGCTAGAACGTTTCTTATCCTTACAGACATAGTGAGCCTTTCCTTCCAGTGGCTCCATGGAGAGCCTGGAAAAGCCTGTTTTCCAGTCCAGAAAGTGAGCCTTCTGCAACCCATTCAACGCTAAGTGCAAGAGGAACACCACTTGGTGATGCATAGTGTCAAGCAATGCAGAGCACTCAACACTCTCCTGTGTCCTGGAGTAAATCACTCTAGAAAGACATCCAAAAGTGTGTGAGCTGTGTGCGAGGTATAACCACAAGTCTAGAGAGAAAGATGGGCCCTGCGTCATACTTCCTCCATGATGGGCCCTGTGTCGTACTTCCTGCACGCCCCTTCTAACCTTTTATTGATGCGATTGTGGACTCCTGCCACCCCCTCAATTGGCATGGAGGGCCCCCCTATTAAATATGAGCAAGGAGTTGACCTCCAGAGTTCCTAGCAGGGATTGTCTCTCCCCCCTCTGAGGGGATGCAGCTTAATCGTAAGTCTAGAAACAGAGATACGATCGGGTTCCCTCCACTCCTTTAGGATCCTATTTCTAATAGCTGGGATATGCGGGGGCCCTTCTTGATGCTCTTCACCGTTCGCTTGCCATTTTGTGTCTTGAATCTTCATTCAACTCCTCACCTGAAGAAAGAAGGAACGAGAAGGAGGAAGATGATGGGGATGATGTAGAGGAGGAGGGAGGGAGACATGCTGACCCTGGGTGCCTCAGGCTTGCCCTGCTCCTGTCTTCCTTATTTTCTTCTTGTAGCATGTCAGTAATGGTGGATTTGGAGCTGCAAAGATTCTTCCTCCCCAAGGAACTGTGACGAAGAGGAGGACTGGATCAATGAGAATTCCAAGTTATTTCCCTGAAACTGTGCTTCTCAGAACGCTTATGAAGCCCAAAGCACCAAACAGTGAAACTGCCAAAAGGCAACCAAATAACTGCTAGCCCCTTTTAACTCCGCCAGTGTGCAAGCAGGAGGTTCAATAAAAAGTCATTTGCGTCAATACTCAGGTGACGCAGGTCGCTAGCCAGGCCTGTGAACATAGACTCGCTCTCCCCTTATTGAATGTATCAGCTGTGGACAATGGCACGCAAAGACCTCTGTAGGAGTGATGACCCTGGGAGAGTCAAAGATCTCAGTCGAAAGCCTGCGGAACTCTCACATGAGTAGGGTGGTGCTCCGCCGGCCCGTGTCTGCAGCTAGGTCGTTTGGTATCAAATTTACTGGGAGTTTGAGCTCTTCAGAAATTGATTTTTGGGATTTACACTTATTGTAAATAACACCATTCAGACGAGAACCTATCGCAAACCCAACGCGGTTAATTCTGTACTTTCTGCCCAGAGTAGTCATCAAAGGGCTACCATTGATAACATACCTGGTGTTGAATTGCACAGAGCTAGAAGGAATTGTAGTATGACTACGAACTACCTTAAAGAATGTGAGATTCTAAAACAACGTTTTTTGAATAGAGGTTACAGATTAAATACCATCAACAAAGCGGCGGCTAAATTTGCTGATAAAAACCAGATTATCTCTTGGTTAATGAGAGGTTACCCAGGGAATCGCTGAAACAAATTTCTATCATCACACGTTTCTCCAACGCGTCAACCCTATATAAATTGGTTCAGAGACATTGGCATATCCCTCGACTAGACAAAGACCTAGTACCATTTCTGTCTGATAAACCTAAATTCACGTTCACCAAAGCAGCACCCACTATTAAACAAAAAATAAGTCCATCATTTCTTGAAATTGATAATATTGGTTCACACGACAACTGGCTCAAAGTAGCTAATGGCTTTTATAAATGTGGGAACTGCAATCAATGCCACTATGCGCATGATAATTGCCAATTCTTTACGGATGCTTTTGGAACAGTTGTCAAAATCAAAGATTGCATTAATTGGAAGACATGCTTTGTTGTGTATGCAATTATATGTGTGTGTGGAAAGTTATACATTGGGAGCACCATTCGTCAACGGAGAATAAGAATCAGAGAACATCTAGTGAGTCTGAGGATGCCTGAAGCCAAGTCGCCCTTGCCCTTACACTGGCAACTGAAACACCAATCAGACCTTTGATGTATTGGTCTTATGAAAGCCAGAAGGGGCAAGAGAGGTGGCAACATTCAACTCAGATTGCGACAGATGGAATCCAAACTCATTTCTTTTCTGAGATGCACTCTGAGGGGTCTGAACAGTGATCGCGAAATGCATGTGTTCTTAAAACTGAATACCACTCATGATGACCCACCAGACTAGCGTGCCTACCATCACATACAACCTTAATCTTGCGGTTGCCGTTACTCGATATCTGATGCCTGGTCTGGGTATGCTAACTGTTATAGTTCATGGTTTGTATAATCCTCAACAAAAAAATGTGCGGGTTCATTGCTTTACCTAGTATCTCATTCCCTATTGTATTTGTTGTCCATTCTGAACTTATATTTGGGAATCCACATCTATTCACTGCTACATGGCATGTTACATTTTGATACCTTTCCAGTTTCTATTTTCGATACGTGTTAGCATCTTGCCAACATTTAGGTGCACACTCCAGTTTAGTGCACTTATTCACATTATTTTTCGTGAACCTTCTGGGCCTCTGCAATTAGTCACTTATTTTTGTCTCAGCCGATGATGACAAATCTCTATGATATCTCGCGTGCTTCCTTGCATTGCCTCCATATCACTGAATTCACGGCATACAGAATGATTTGCCTTTGTCCCATTTTTCTAGTTGTTAATTTTGGGCAAGTCGCGCAATTTTCCATGCTGGACTAGTGTCTTCTCCCTTTCTATCTGAATGACTGATGCCGTTTATATGGGCAGTTTTAATTTTCTTGCTGTCAGTTTGATAAACGTGTCTTTCAAGCTTTTTGCAGTGCATCAGGCACCCTCACACATGATCTCACTCATACATGATTAGTTATGTAATTCCGCTCAGGTGTCCATCAGCACGATCACCTAGTGGTTTTGTTTATCAATGACGTCATACGCCCCAACGTGTGACGTCATCACGCTGCAACGTCACTTCCGTGACGTATAGACTGATATTCATTGTGTTTAATGGCGGATCGTGTGTGCCCCGCCTCGGAGGCGCGGGAATCGTACAGCGCTATCGGGTGTCGCATCGGAATTGAAACGTGTGGGGGCTTTTTATTCCTGGGATCAGAATTAAGGCTCGGCGCGAGTGCTGCTGGGGGTCGCTGAGGTCGGGCGGGGAGGAGGAGGAGGGCAGCGGGGGCCGTTACCGCAAGCGCCGCGGGAGGCCTCGCCGATCGGGGCTGCTGCAGTCTGTGGGCCTCTTCTGTCTGCTGATCTCTTGGGCGATTTCGGAAGAGAATCACGGAGGAGAGCTCGGGGGAATGCTGGACCGTGAGCGCGAGGAAAGGAGTTGAGCGCGCGGCTTGCATCGGGCATTCATGTGGACGGACTCAGGCAGGGCGGAGCAGATACTAAGTGGAGAGAGTTGGGCTTGAGGAGGCTGAGAGGTCTCCTTTGGCGAGAGCAAGGGGAAAGTGTGTCCAGAAGAGGAGGTAAGGATGGGCAAGGGAGGTGGGAAGCCTGGAAAGAAAGGAGGGGTGGAGGAAAGGGAGAAGAGGGGAAAGATGTCTTCTGTGAGATCCTCATCTATGGAGGAGGGGAAAGGGGGAAATGGGGGACGGCTTCGCAGTAGGTCTCCTCAGAGGAATAATGAAGGAGGGTTAGTTCAGGACTTCTCAGGGTCGGAGTGTCAGGAAAAAAGTGATTTGGAGGAGCTGGGGGCTTTGGGGAGTGGTGTGTTGGAGGCAGAGAAGATGCAACATGAAAGTGTGTGGAAGCTGGTATTGAAACCTGATAGTCGCGAAAAGACATTTTTGGGGGTGAGTCCATTGGAAATTGCTAGATGGATAGAGGCAGCTGTGGGGGATGTTACTCGGGTGCTAGTAGTGGCTGGAGGTCGGTTGCTAGTGGAGGGAACGAATGTTGATAGCAAAGCTAAGATTCTGGAAGTGCGTTGTTTGGGTAGACATGCGGTACATGCGATTGATCAAAGTGGGGTGTCGTGTAAGGGGGTGTTGTATGGAGTGCCGGTAACTGTAAGTATGTCTGAGATAGAAGATAAATTAGTGGATGTTGGGGTGGTGGAAGCATGGAGGTTGGGAAGGAGAGATGCACGTGGGGATGTAATATCTACAACAGTAGCAGTGAGATTTGCGCGGAAGGAGTGTCCGGAAGTGGTGGAGTTGGGTTATCAGAGCTTCCGTGTGAAAGCTTATGTAGCGATGCCAATAAGGTGTTATAAGTGTCAACAGTTTGGGCATATGGCGAGAGTATGCAGAAATGAAAGACATTGTGGGAGGTGTGGAAGGGATCATGACATTAAGGAATGCAAGGTGGAGACTCCGATGAAGTGTGTAAATTGTGGGGGAGGGCATTCTACTGCGTTTAGGGGGTGTGAGAGTCACAGGGTTGCGAGAGAGGTGGTGCAGGTAAGGGCGGCGGAAGGTTTGTCATATGCTGAGGCTGTAGCAAAGGTGAAACCGGCACGGGTAGTAAGCGAGGTGAGTGCGAAAGAGTTGGTAGCGGAAGAGGGTGTGGGAAGAAAGAAAGTGATGGGTGAGGTGAAAGGCAAAGAAATGGTGATTGTTTCAAAAACTGAGTTTATGTGTTTCATAGTGAGTGTGCTGGAGTTGGTTCAAAGGAATGCTTCTATTAGTGTGTCAGATCTTACGAAAGGAGTGGTGGAAGCGGGGAGGAGGTATTTGAGTGTTGTGGATGTGGTGGAAGAGGATGTATTTTAAATGGTTGCTAAAATGCGGAAGCAGAGTGGGATCCCGGCATGAGGATTTTACAGTGGAACGCGAGAAGTTTGTTGAGAAATGGACAAGAGTTAAAAGCGGTGTTGTGCAGGGAATTGAATGTTGACGTGGTTTGTATTCAGGAGACATGGTTGAGGGGAGATCTGAGGTTTGTGATACCGGGTTTTGAATTGTTTCGTAAGGATAGGTTGGAAGGGAGAGGGGGGGGTGTGGCTCTAGCGGTTCGAAAGGGGTTGGTAGCAAGAGAGATTGTGGTGGATGGAGAAGTAGAGGTGATTGGGGCGGGGATACGGGTAGGAGGAGTGGAAATATTGGTGCTGAATTATTATAATCCGTGTGAGGTGGTGGAAGTGGGTGTGCTGTCTGGAGTGATAAGGGGACATGTGGGACCTTGTGTGTTGTGTGGCGATTTTAACAGTGCCAATACGTTGTGGGGTAGCGACCGGACAGATACAAATGGGGAAATGTTGGAGGACATGGCGGATGAATTGAGACTGGTTTTGCTGAATGATGGTTCAGGTACGAGGTTAGATGTGAGGACTGGGAAGCTGTCATGCTTGGATTTGACCTGGGTGTCTGCTGCTATAGCGGGTGAATGTGATTGGGAGGTGCGTATGGAAGGGGACATGGGGAGTGATCATTCTGGTATATTGGTGACTGTAAGGGGTGAGGTAGGGATCAGGCCACGGATGACTGGGAAAAGGTTGAATTTTAAGAAGGCTGATTGGGAGATGTATAAAAGAGTGTGCCAGGAAGCGATTGTTTCTCGAGGTAGAGGTGAAGAGGTGGATGAGTGGAATGAATATTTGGTGCAGGGAATGAGAGCAGCATCTGAGGCAGCAGTTCCAGAGATTGAGAAGGGGAAGAGTGGGAAGATTGAGGTACCTTGGTGGACGGTTGAATGTTCGAGAGCTGTGGCGGAACGTAAGAAGGCTAGGGCCAGGGCGGTAAGGTCAGGAATGATAGCAGATTTGGTGGCATATAAAAAGGCTAAAGCTAAGGCGCAGAGAGTAATTCGGGAACGGAAACGTGGTTATTGGAGGGGTTATTGTGGGTCCTTGGGGAATGATTCCGGTGTGGGTGAGGTATGGAAACAGTTCAAGCGGATGTCTGGATTAACGAGATCACAGGGTGGAATGACAGTGTTGTTGAAAGGAGAAGAGGTGATTAATGAGGATGGGGAAAAGGCGAATTTGATGGGGGAGTATTTTGCGGAGGTACACAGTTCGGGGAATTTTCCAGAAGAGGTGAGGATACGAATGGGTATGGTAGAGGAGGAGATGCGGGAGGTGTTGGCAAATGTTGGGCCTTGGGAAGAGCAATATGAGGTCCTGTTTTCGATGTTGGAGTTGGATGATGCGATTCGGAAGGGAAAGTGGTCAAGTCCAGGGGTGGATGGTGTTATGTATGTATTTTTAGAGAAGTTGCCGGTAGAATGTAAGTTGGAGGTATTAGCTCTGATTAATGAGATTTGGAAGAGTGGTGTTTTGCCGAAGATATGGAAGAGAGCGATTGTGGTGGCGATTTTGAAGGGTGGAAAGGTTCCAACGGAGTGTAAGTCATATAGGCCGATTGCATTGACTGTTGTGATGTGTAAAGTTATGGAACGGATGGTGGTTGAGCGATTGGGGTTTTATTTGGAGTCGAATGGGTGTTTGAGTGATTTTCAGAGTGGGTTCAGGAAGAATCGGTCGGTGGCTGATCCATTAGTGAGATTAGTGACTGGGGTGGAAGAGGCAATATGTGATGGAGAGATGGTGGGAGCGTTCTTTTTGGATTTGGAGAAGGCTTATGATATGGTGTGGAAGAGTGGGTTGTTGGTAAGATTGTTGGAGGTGGGTGTGAAGGGGAGGATGTTTCGGTGGATAAAGGCATTTTTGGCGGATAGGACCTTTCAGGTGAGAGTGAGGGGGGTGCTGTCTGAAGTTTGGAAGATGGAAAATGGAACACCTCAGGGAAGTGTGATTAGTGCAATGCTGTTTAATGTAATGGTGGATGGACTGATTCGGGCTATGATGGGATTAGGGTGTCAGGTAGATTTCTTTGCGGATGATGGTGTGGTATGGGTAAGAGGGCGGAGTTTGTTGACGGTGCAGAATCGGTTGCAAGCTGTGATAGTACGCATGGAGGAGTGGTGTGGGAAATGGGGCTTCTCGGTGTCTGTGGAAAAAAGTGTGAGTATGGTGTTTTCGAGGAGAAGAGTGCAGCAGGAGTTGAACTTAGTTTTGAAAGGTGTGAGGGTGAAGAGTGTGAAGGAGTTTCGGTACTTGGGGGTGATTCTGGATAGAAAGTTGAATTGGAACATGCAAGTGAATGGAGTGATAGACAAGTGTAAACGCAGGTTGAATTTGTTGCGGGCGGTGACTGGGAAAGAATGGGGTGCGCAGCAGAAGTGTTTACGAATGTTATATAAGGGATTGATTTTGAGTGTGCTAGATTACGGATGTCAGGTGGCAGTGGGTTTCACAAAGAGTCAGAAGTTGCGGTTGGATAGGATGCAGGCGAGAGCGTTGAGAGTGTGTTCGGGTGTGATGAGATCCTCTCCAATGAACGCGGTTCAGGTACTTGTGGGGGAGATGCCATTGGAATTGAGAAGGGATGTGTTGAATATGAGGTGGTGGATGAAGTGTAGTGCGAAGAGTGTGGCTCATCCGGTACGTGAATGTTTGCGGTATAATTGGAGGTTTGACTATTATGGGGATCGGTGGAGGAAGAAAGGGGGCACTTTGGGGTTTCACATGTAGGAGAAGAGGGTGCAGTGGGGTGTGGGCGAGTTGATGGTTGTGACAGATATGGATCTAGTGAGGTGTCCGAAGTGGATGATGAGGTCTCCTAAGGTGTGCTTGAAGTTGACGAGTGTGGTGTCAAAGAAGCGGGGATTGCGGGGTGAGATCAAAGATTTGGGTAAGGCATATGTGGCAGAGAAAGAAGGGTGCAGGGTGTTCACGGATGGTTCAAAGGATCCGGTATCTGGAAGAGTGGGAATGGCGTATTATCTAGAAAGCACGGGGGAATATAAAGTGGGGCGTCTGACGGATGATGTGTCAATTTGTACGGCTGAGTTGGTGGCGATAGCAATGGCGATTGAAAGGGTATGCGAGTTGAGGTTTGAGAAAGTAGTGGTATTTTCAGATTCATTGAGTGGGTTGCAGGCGATTGTGGCAGGGGATGGTGATAGGAAGGATGTGATTTTGGATATCAGGAGAAAGATTGATCGGTGTGTTCGTGGAGGGATAGATCTGGAGTTGGCGTGGGTCCCCAGTCATAGCGGCATTCTGGGAAATGAGTTAGTGGATCTGGCGGCGGGTGAGGGTATGAGAAGGGAAGCGGTTGATGTAAGATTACCTTTGAGTGTGGATGAGACGAAGGCAGTGATGGTGAGGCGGGTCATGGATGAGTGGCAGGAGAAGTGGGTGAGTGGGGTGAAAGGTAGGTGGATGTTTGGTATTCGTGAGAAAGTGTCAGTAAAGGTGAATTCGGGAAGTCTAGAATGGAGGAGGGGGAGGAGGTGATGCTGAATCGATTGAGAATAGGGCATGTGGGACTGAATGAATATCTGTATAGAGTAGGGAAGCGAGAATCGAGGGATTGTGCGGTGTGTGGAGTGCCTGAGACTGTGGAACATTTTCTGTTTAGGTGTGAGAGACATGCTGTAGAGAGAGAATTGATGAGGGTTCGATTGACTGCGCAGGGTGTGGCTGAGTTGAGTGGGAAGGCTTTGTTGGGAGGTGATGGGGTGAGTGGCAGAAGGAGGAGTAGTGTGATGTTGGATTTTGTGAGGCAGACAGGGCGGTGGGAGGAATTGTGAGTTTTACGTGGGTTGAATGCTGAATGGTGGATAGGTGCACATCATCCAATTGGATGGGGAAGCGCCTGCGTGGGTCCGTCCACGCCTACTCTAATTTAAAGAAAGAAAGAAAGGATCGTGTGTGCAACAATGCAGAACGCGGGGATTAAGCCCCTTTTTCGGTAAGTTCCTTATGACTGCGTCCGCGATTTTTTAATGGGTGGTTTGAACGCATCCATTAGAGCATGAATGTACCATCCAGTATCCTACATGTATCTTGCTATGGGGCATCGGTTTAACATGGATTTACAGCCTTCTGATATTATTTCTTCTGCCACGCTTGTGACTATTCATCATCATCAATATTAATATTTATTTTAATAGTCTTGTTCATCTCTAGAACCCGAACGAGGTACTAATTAACAATTTTGCAGTTGGCTATGGGAGACTGGTGTGAGATGAATACCAGGTACTTCCATTTGTATTTCTGTCTCTTTCCGTGAAACCTAATTAGGATACACTGGCTGAACCTATTGACGGGTTTATTTCTCAAACCTACGATTCTCTATCCACGCAGTTGTGCAGATTACGGTAACCGCCTCCAAGAAGGAACCTGGATTAATTTCCATTTACAGGTGTGCCTGGAGCACGCATTATTGTGAATTACACTGTGTAACCTGTAATTTTCTTTATACATTGCCACTATTGCTCTATTGGTTTACCAATTGGCTGCACAGGAACAAGACTCAGGGTAAGATTTCGTTGTATCCCCTTATTGATGCACATTTATGAATACATCAGCACAGTCAATTTTTGGCCATTAACTTGAGCAACACGGGTGTTTTTGGCAAACATACTCCTTAACTTACATCAATTGGCAATCAGGACTATCCACGGTTTCCCTTTTATTTCACAATTGACCGGATGATCTTGGTGGCAAGCCTAGTCTGGCACGGTTTCTGTTGTTACGATCAATTTTCTCTTTTATTGTCAAAACCATAACCTGTTAATGGATTAGGATGCATTTATTAAGAACATAATAACCGCTTTGGGTTTGTTAATTTTCATTATCTACTTTGCCTTCTCCCATTCCTTTCTCCCCAATCTTGTTTTGTCAACACCGTACATCACTTGCTTGACCTTCTCTCCGGCAATCCGAATGTGGTATGTTGTTTTTTGATTATTACCGATGTTAACCTTTTTAACACAATTGGTAACATTTGTATCCTATTACTATTCATTCTGATTTTCTATTTTTATTTGATGTTGGAAATATGTTGCAATTGATTATTCATTCAATACATGTGTGCAATTGGATGATGTGCTTTACTTTTGGTAACTATGTTTTCTCACCATTTGTGATGTGGGACTAGTACAGCCTTGAAAACGACCCGTTCGTTGAAACACGTGTCAGCTGTCCAACTTCAAGAACAAACATCTTTCTTGATACATTCCTGCTTTTGGAAACACATATTGGAATACTGTAACTTGGATGTTAAATGACTCTATTTGTAACTTGAGCG
This sequence comes from Ambystoma mexicanum, assembly GCF_040938575.1. Lineage (NCBI taxonomy): Eukaryota > Metazoa > Chordata > Amphibia > Caudata > Ambystomatidae > Ambystoma > Ambystoma mexicanum. The sequence goes on along the minus strand of NC_090921.1, from coordinate 1,049,331,327 downwards.
CGATTCACCTTCCCATTACAACATTTCTGACACATACAGATACCAACAACACTGGATGGCAACACAAATAAACCGTCAATGGATGGCAAAATGTACACACATGCTTTATCAACAATGGTGGAAGCCAACGGAAACACATATGCACACTAACAGTTGATGAGAACAAACACAACAAAAGCAAATGGCAGGACAAGCTCACACACACACACACACACTGGATGGCAGCGCACCAATGCACAATATATTTGGAAACCAACAAACACACTCCAACAACAATTGGTGGCAGCACACGCACCTCAAAAACAAGACTCGATGGCAGCACATACACTCACTCCAAGAGCAATGGATGGCAGCACACACAAACACACAGCAACAATGGCAGCACACTCATGCAGCTTACCAAGAGACCAAAACAGATGGCAGTGAACATACACACGCACACACAAATGGAGGGCAGCGTACAGGCACACTCACCAACAACAGCAATGAATGACAGCTCTCTCTCTCTCTATCTCTCTATCTCTTACACACTTGCACACATACACACCCACCCACTCACCCACAAGATTGCAGCACACATAGCAACAATGGATGGCAACACAAACACAACAGGTGGCTACACACTGTCACACAAACACCAAGAATAGATGTCAATATGTGTACACCAACAACAGATAGTAGCACACACACACTGTGCTGGATTAAGCCAGATGGAAGCATCCGGGAACAAGTATGGATTGGTCCCGACAGGATTGGAAATGTCGCACCAGCATTCCCTCATAAATGCAGTCAATGGATTTTGCCCCTTGGACGGTTTTGGCACCGTCATCAGTAAGGCCTTCGGAGCCAGTTGTGATAAGGCATTGCTTTCTCGCACTACATCACCTATATTCTACTCCTCTGGGCCAACAACCTTACACAGATGTCTAACCATGAATGCTAGATGATACTCGAGAAAGTTAGGCAGATTCATGCCTCCTTGTTTTTGAGGAAGCTGCAGTTTCCATAACGCAAGCCTTGGCGGCTTGCCATCCCATATGAAGTTCTGAATGATTCTGTCAATCTCCTTGAAAATATTCCTCGGTACCTTGACAGGAAGCATTGAAAGGAGATAATTCACATGTGCTGCTAAGTTCATTTTACTACAATTGATTTTGCCCAATGTGGATAGTTAACCAAATCTCATCTTCTCCAGGCAAGTAAACAAAAAGGCCCACTCAATACGGTCAAATGCCTTTCTGGCATCCAACTAGAACACAGCAGCTGCTTCCATTTGTTTATTCCCATGTTCAGCTGTCAACAATAAGCAGCTCATATTGTCTGCAACAGATCTCCTGGCTACAAAACCAGCCTGATTATTATGAATTAAAGAAGGCATCACCGGGTTCCAATCTCCTAGTCAATGTTTTGGCCAAAATCTTGCAATCTGTATTAATCAGGCTGATAGGCCTATCATTTGCACATCTTGTAGGGTATCTATCTTTCTTTTTTAGCAGTTATCAGATCATGCTGCATAGTATCTGGCAGGGATACAGCATCAAATTACGTGTTATATACTTCACATAGCAGTTGTAGTGCGCTGTCCGGCAAGGTCCGGTAGAACTCCACAGGCAGCCCATCAGTGCCAGGCGATTTGCCCATATTATGGGAGGAAACAGCCAAGCGAACATCTTCCAATCCTATGTTACCTTCAGAACTGGTTGTTTGGTCATCAGTTAGCGAAGAAATTTCCAAGGAGTCTAAGGAGTATGACATTTCTGAAGCCACACATAATCCAGCCCCTACGCCTCCCCAGCGATCGCTTGTCTACCCTAATCATCCTATCCTGAAAACATTTTGTAACTTCTGTTTCATCTCCCACCTTTTGAACTTTTGAACCTTGTAATGCTGTAAGGCACCCAAGGCTTTCTGGGAAGGTCCAGCGCCAATCAAACATTCATATAAAATACCATTAAAAAAGCACACTAAAGCTAATAATGCTGACTAATCAATACCCACTTTTCAACCTAACAAAATCACTGTAGTCACTGTCTTATTTCTCAGAAATATGTAGACACTGTAATCTTAAACCATCTTCTCTTTTATCTTTTAAGTGCGTGCCAGTTTGCATTCGGTATATGTGTAGTTTTTAACACACGATAAATACAGAAATCAGACTGCAATTACCATAATGCAATATTATGCGAGCCTGGAATCCAGGATTCTCTGACTACGTCAAATGACGAGACTACTTAACATCTCAAGATAAAGTCTCATAGATTTCAAATGTAAACACTCACTACAAAACGTGTTTAGTCAATGATTCTATGTATGATCTGAACACAATTTCAGTCCAACAAAAAAAGTAACACTTTTTTCCATATGAACGAAGCAGACATCACAGACTAGTCAACATTATTAACTCTGGGGTAGGCACGGATTGAGGAGCCAACTGGGGGCTTTAAAATGTGAATGCCGCTATCCCAGTGAGCAGTCAATAGACAAACAGGCTATTCCTACTCTCCGTTCCTCATCTGTGCCTGATTCAAGATCCTAATTAAGCAATATGCCTTTCTCGGCAGGGGCATTACCAACTCAGGTAATGCCCCGGGGCCCATAGTTATAGGCCCCGAGCAAAGCGAGGGCCTTAACGAAGGCCCCAGGGCATTACCAGAGTCGGTAATGCCCCCGCCGCGAGGGGCATATAGCTATTAGTACCCCAGACTGCAAAAACTGTGTGACCGGGGCACTAAAAGCTTTATTTTTTTTCAAAGAAAATGGCCGCCATGGAAAGGGAAAACTGAGTCCGTTTTCCCTTTCCATGGCGGCCATCGGGAGCGGACGTGCTGGAAACAGAAGCGTTTCCAGCGCGTCCGCTCCCGAAAAAAAAAAGGTAAGTGGGCTTGGGAGGGTGCAAGGGAGGGGAAAGGAAAAAAAAAAGAAAAAAAAAGGTGCCTGGGTCCCCGGCAGGGGACGATGGAAGTCTCCAGCCGTGTGGAGGCTCGGAGCAGGGATGGCCCCGTTCCGAGTCTTCACACGGCTGGAGGCTTTCATCGTCCCCTGCGGGGGACCAAGGCATAGAAGGTAAGTGGGGTGGGGAGGGCAGGGAGGTGGGAGGAGGGAGGGAAGGAAAAAAAAGCCTTACCTCTGTCCCCAGCGGGGGGCGTAGGTAGCCGCTCAGCCTTGGGGAGGCTCGGAGCGGGGATGGCCCTGCTTCGAGCCTCCTCATTGGCTGAGGGGCTGCCATGCCCCCCGCCGGGGACAAAGGCCGTGGAATCCCGACGGAGGGATTCCCGGCCTGGTAACGACTCAGCGAGGGCCAATCAGAATGGCTCTTTCATTCTGATTGCACCCTCGCCGGGTACTAATAAAAGAAATGGACTTTACTTACAAATGCTCTTTTTAGAAGAAACAACAAAAACTGGGAAAATAGACTGTCTCCTGACCAGTATGAAGCCCTGCAGACACACTGACTAAACATCATTGTGTTAAAGTATCAGCCTTTGAGTGAATGGTTCTATTAAGTCGTGCAGTATGATGAAGCAATGTAAAGTTGCCACAAGATGGCCGCAATCCATACAATCCAGCCTCGGATCCCTTGAGCTTGAGAGAAATGGGATGCAGATCTGTGATTTCACTTCACTACTAGTATAAGGTTAAACAATATCAGCCGAAAGGGGTCATACTCAAACTGCTCTCAACCAATCTGAATATTTGGATGAGGTAAATAACTGCTGGTCGGCATTGGCTGCATTCCCAATATTCTGCCTTCAGAAGCTGACAGGTAAAGAGCAGAAAGCAGTGCTCTGCATTTAAGAAACAGCAGTGACATTTCCCAGCAAGTTTTCTTTTAATCGTACACATTTATCTGCTCCCTATAGGTGACAGTAAACATCCCATTTAACACGCCACAATGAGAGGTAAAACATGGAACAATGTTTTTGCTTTTGTTTAGAGAAACTGTTCCCTTTTATGCTACACCTAATGCAAGGTAATATTAAAATTGTTCTAGTGCATCCAGGATTACAGTGAAAATGCTTTCAACATCCTTATAATGATGGCCCCCAGCTGTAGGGTGCAGGTCATTATCCCACGATAAGCACCCTCGGGTCAGTCTACACGGCTATATTCAAGGTCTATCCATCAACTTTAAAACTGGCATGTTATGTGGAGAAGGTGAACATGTTTGGTGGCAATTGCATCGCCAACACTCAATGGCTAACGATTCTAGAATTGCAGAATTGCAAATGACCAGGGCCCAGAAAGAAGCTTTCTCACTGGCTACTTAACGACAGATAAGAAAGGAGACTTACCTGGGGATCACCAAAGATATTTAAGAGCCACCTGTTGAATAATTGCTGTACCAGCCCTCCGAAAAACACACGAATGTTATCCCGATACACTGCCACCATGCACCAAACGACTGCTCTCCTATAGGTTCCCTTTTTGCCCTTAGCCTTCGCCTTTACTCCTGTAAGCAATCTGTGAATTATCTTCCATCATTATATATTCCACGCCAAACTCTGCAGAAGGCCTTCAACATTCACACCCCAACTTATACACACAACACATAGAAATAATACAATGACAGTAAACAAAGAGCTTCCAAAAAGTTACAAAATATCTCTGATCAGTTAACGAACACTTGTTCATAAAATAGATAGATGTATCCTTTCTCCCTTACACACTTCGCCCAGCCCCGCTCTTTTCACAGGTTTGGGGTTCTCTCTGACAGCAATCTGAAACAACAGTTCATCACCTCCACTGATTCGGTGGCCTGGTCTAAGCCTCCTGAACACACATAATATCCTCTCTTACCTCATCTTATTTTCAGTAAGACTATAATCTCCACATTTTCCCTCATTAGGCGAAATTAGAGCTTTATCTTTCTCGTGGGACTTCATTGCTAATCCTTTGCCCGCCACAATTTCCCTCATTAGGAGGGACTAGTGCTCCAGGTTCCTCATGGGATTCCCTTGCTACGTATTGCCCCTCCACACTTTCACTTTCTGTCTCTAGGTGGGACTACTGCTCTAACTTTCTCCTTGGACTCCCTCACGACTCCTTTGACCTCTACACTTTTCCTCAGTATGCTAGACTACTGGTCCAGCCTCCTCATGGGACTCCCGAGATACTTCTTTCCCTCACATTTTACCTAAGTTGACTGGACTAGTGCTCTAGCTTTCTCATGGGATTGCCATGCTACTTCTTTGCCCTCACATTTTACCACAGCTGGCTGCACTAATGCTGTAGCTTTCTCATGGAACCCCCTAGCTACTCCTTGATCTGCACACTTTCCCTCAATAAGCTGAACTAGGCTCTAGCTTTCTCCTAGGGCTCCCTTGCTACTTCTTTGCCCTGCACACTTTCCCTCAGTAGACTGCTCTAGTGCTGCAGTTTCCCCTTTGGACTCCCTGGCTACTCCATCACCCTTCACACTTTCCTTACGTAGGCTGAACTAGTGGCCCAGCTTCCTCCCGGGTTTCCATTGCTACTCCTTTACCCTCCACACTCCCTTGCTTTTTCTTTTCTAGGTGTGAAAAAGGGATCCAGGTTGTTTGTTTGCGCTTGATTCGTTTGCGGCTGAACTGCCCGCAGGCTATTTGCTCGGGCCCCGTTTTCTTCATTCATTGGGTTTATTGTGTCCCCCGCCGCCAATGCTAAGGAAGCGGGGACACCACTGCACTCCCAAAACCTCAAAATACTGAACATTGGGAGCAAGGGACACCCCCGAAGCCCCCGCTCCTCATGTTCCGTTATTTTGGCTTTGAATAAAACGGTAACACCCAATTCGATCAAAGCGTCCATATGGACAGTTTTTTTTTCCGATCAAATTGGGTGTTACCTGAAAACGTATTTATCTTGGCTACTCACACACTCTTCAACGTCTCTCTCTGCAGAGCAATCTTTGTGCACCTATGTCATGTGTGCTGTCCTACCATGCACAATAACTCCCTTTTACATTATTTTATTGTCTACAGATCCATCCAGTAACTAACCCTCCCCCCAGGCTTCCAACCTGGTTGACTCCATCTATTGCTGCTCCCCACTTGCCGCTGAGATCTCAAGCCCTTCTGAAAGTCTATCTACCCTGTCCTTACTGTGCTACCCCTCGGACCTTCTCCCTACTCACTCTCCACCACTGGAACTCGGCAACCCCTAACAGTAGTGTAGTGTCCTGTTCTATATCTATACCCAGGGGCAAAGGCACAGGGGAAATGATGTCAGGGGAAAGGGAGGAGCCAGAGCAGAGTTGTAAAGTGGTGGAATACAAATGATGCATGAACGCCTTCTGAGGATGCCTTATTTAAAATATTGTACCTTATGATCTGACAATCCAGTTGATCCCCCATTGTATCTGACTCCAAAACTGTCCTGAAGAAGCATCCCCTTCCTCCTGAAGAATCACCCTAGCTGGCCATTGGTGTTACCTCCTTTTCCTCCAATGATACCCAATCCTGCTATACCTCCTGCACACCACACTCTTGTTAATAATGCACACTGATAATCTTGCAGTATATGTTTATTGTGTAATGTGTTTGTAATCTTTGTTTCAGTGCCCCTCCTTTCTGCCGTAAGGCCTCTCTGCTACACCTGGTTAATGAAGCTCTCATTGCATCTCCTCTGCTGCTGTAATGCCCTCAATTCCGGCACTGCCCAGTCAGCCATACGTGCCCATGTTTATTGATACAAGCTATTCCTCCTATCCTAATAACTACGGATATACTTGCTTGCACATTCATATGCTTGTTTGGAACATTTACTTCTTGCATCCTGTTTTCATTTTTCTTTGAAGCAGGATAAGGAGCGCCTGTGTCATGGCCAACATGGGGGCATATGAGAGCAGTGGGAGCAACAAACCATGTGTGAGAAAATTGGGATTGCCTGTGCTCTCTTGGTAGCCCTATGGAGGCTACAGGCAAGCACAAGTTAGGCAAAGATGGCTGCTTCTTCATGACATATGACAGTTTGTGCTGCCTCTCGTGAGATTTCCCCTGAGACTTCAAGAAGCAACCGCGCTCAGCACTCCATGACAGGCCTTCCAGGAAGCCTATCTGGAAGGACCCAGTTGCCCATGGGGTGCCAACAACCCTGTCTAGAAACTCCTCGAGGAGAAGGAGAATGACACGAAAGATGGAATTCATGGAAATAGCAGAATGAAGATAGGAAACGATATTAGAAGGAACAGCAAGCTGCAAGACTTACCTCATCTTGCTGTTTTCCACTTGCGTTCCATGCACTCGCATCCTGGTGGCGTTACGTCTCCAGCCCGGTCCTTACCACAGACCTACAGGAAAAAGGAAGAAAAGGAATGAGACAAGGTTGGCGTCCAAGAGACCGTCTAGGATTGAGCTCCCCGCTCAGAAACGTACCTAGTAACCCCTTTTGACAGTTACCCTTCTCTCTACTCCAACTCCAGTTCCTCTGTACGTTTTGGATTAGGATCTGGAGCAAACATGTGGCAATTCCCATTTGTAATCACCCTTTGTTCTCATGTCAAATTTTGGCAAAAATCTAGTTATGTGGCAAAACTTCATAATTTTACTCGCAACAGTTGCGAGTAAAATTATGAAGTTTTGCCACATAACATATATATATATATTCTGATTAAGCTAATAATGGGGAATTAAATAAGACGACAGCCAAGTGTGCAGCATCTTGTACGGCTGTGTGACAATTTTCTGCCGTTTTCACAAAAAGCATAATCGTTAGAAAAATGCAATTTATTCCCATTTTCCTAATTTCACCCTCCACCCGTTAACCAACTCTCACATTTGGAACATTTTCAGATCAGCCAGAAACCCATTTTAGTTGGACATTACAGTTATCTGAGTCGTAGGTGGGTGAATTTTATATCTCCAAAATCGCCTGGAAATTACCTAAGAATGTACACATTAATAAACAAAATCCAACTTATAGTTTCTGGGAAAAGGCCCAAGTTATAATAGCCCTTTTAAATTAATTGTAAATCTTTATGTTCAGCAAATGGGAGCTCTGCTTCATCCAGCCATTTGTCTCTCTGGGCCAGCTTGTGACCAGAAGTTTTATGAGTATCTTTGAAGTTGGTTGTCTGCTCTTTGGAGTTGGAGTTTTAGCCTCCCTTAATGGTAGCCTCCATTTTCACACCTCCTCACATTTGGTCATACTCCAGCCAAGGGAAATGGTCCTCCAGAGACAGCAAGTCTAAAGGACACTTGGTTTCCACACCTTCTAGAGGCCACATTTTATTGCAGTTGTAAAATAGCTGGGGGGATGTACCAGGCTTTCCAGTGGGGGAGTTATTTGTGACATGTGTTCCACAGCCAGCAAAAGGGTTTGCCTCTGGCCAACATAAACATTTTCATGGAAAAACAGTGGGCTTTTCTTTTCAAGTGTCGGCTGGTATTTTGTATGCGAAACATAATATACATTACTTTTTTTGTCAACATGCACCGTGTCTTTTTCCTGATATTTTTATGTTAGCAGGGGTACAATTTTCACATTTAAACTGCTTTAACTTGCAAACACACATGCAAAGCCGTTTTTGTGTCAGTGTGTACAAATCCTGTTTTTCATGTGAAAGGGGCCTTTCAATTCCTCCTTCCTTTTGTGGATTAAAATGCTGTTTTTTCATTTGGTAATGACAGGTAGGTATTTCTCACATGACCCTTCAGTTTTCACCTGCAAACACACATGCAAAGACGTTTTTGTGTCAGTGTTGTAGACTGAACTAGTGGCCCAGCTTCCTCCTGGGACTACATTGCTACTCCTTTACCCTCCACACTGTCCTCAGTAGGCTGGACTATTGCTCCAACTTCCTCATTGTACTTCCTAGATACTACTTTGCCCTCCACAATTTCCCTTATTACGCAGGACTAGTGCTCCAGCTTGCTCATGAAACTTCCTAGCTACTCCACTGCCTTTTACACTTTCTCTTAGTAGGATGGACTAGTGTTCCTGCTTTTGCCCGGGATTCTCTTGCTACTTGTTTGTCCTCCACACTTTCACTTTCTGTCAGTAGGCGGGACTAGTGCTCTAACGTTCAACTGGGACCCCCTCGCTACTCCTTTGGCTGCCACACTTTCCCTCAATAAGCTGGACTAGTGCTCCAACTTTCTCCTGGGATGCCCTTGCTACTCCTTTGGCCTCCACACTTTCCCTCAATAAGGTCGATTAGGGGCTAGCTTTCTCACAGGACTCCCTTGCTACTTCTTTGCCCTGCATACTTTCACCCAGTAGGCTGCTCTAGTGCTGCAGCTTCCCCACTGCAAAGGGAAATTCATTTTGGGGCATTTGATTGCACCCCACAGTATGGGAAACTCGAGGAGGTGCTAGTATCCGTGTGTGCATTACAGCAAATACGAGGATATGAAGGGGTGGCCAAGTCCCTGCTAGCCACCCATGTCTAGTTAGCATGTAGGTGGGTGAAGAGAGGTAGTCTAAAGGGGGTATGCGAGAGGAAAGTCATTATGTGTGTAGCTACAATTCAAATTCTTTCCTTATGAACGGTAGCAGTGTTATTATGGCAGAAGTGTTGTGCAAAGTGTTATCCGAGTTGTGTATATGAAAGCATATAATGCCACTACTGTCACGTCAAGGGTCGAAAGGTCATGTGCCACCACTTTCTGTGATGTCACTTGGGGGCAGGGTCAAATGACACAACTTCCTGTGATGTCATTGGGGAGGGCAAAGGACATGTGATGCCACTTCCGCTACCCCAGGCATTTTGATGAAATGACGTCCCTAAATATAACAGAACAATCCAGTACTTTGGTCACGTAGGGCTGGTGTTTTAAGGACCTGCATCACAATGGCAGACTGCAGAGGCCTGGAGACCTTATCCACCAACTTGTACTATCTGTCTGCTTGTCTCTTTCTCCATGAGCCGTCTCTCTGGTCATGTAGCATTCGTGTTTTGGGTGCAGGCATCACACGACAGTCTAGAGAGACCTCGGGACCTTATCCTGCATCCTGTACTATGTGCTTGCTTGTCTCTCTCCATAAACTGTCTTGTTGGTTATGTATGATCTGTCTTTTATGTATAGAGTCCATGAACCTTGTCCACCAGCCTGTAGTATGTGCCTGCCTGTCTCTCTCCTGCGTGTCTCTCTATCCATGAGCTGTCTTATGTCTTAGGCTCGGACTGGCCTATAGGTCAATAGGCCCATGGCTGAACCAAAACACAAAATACTGGTGTGGGCCCGTTTTTGGGTCAAACAAAGTGGGCCACTTTTTGGCCAATTTGGGCCAGTTTGATGAGTTAATTCACTCATCGGTTAGTAGTTTTGACAAGAGTTGCTGAATAAATATTCTTTAAAATGCACAATGTGCATCACACTTTATCAAACAACTGCCCCTTGGTTACTATTCAAACAGTGTCACAAAAGGAATGAATAGCCATTTGCAATTGTGGGACACTTTTTTAGTGCTGCTTGAGACAATGTCATGGGCCAGTCCGACCCTGTTTGGTGCTATAATTGATTGCAGCTATAGAGATGTATGCCCTCTTCATTCGGCTCCCTTGCCTCTGGATCCATGTCACTGCATGTGCCAGCTTTGAACCCACAGTTTTTCCTCTTAAGGCAGATGGTTGCACCCCTCCTTCGCTTCCTCCACCGCCCCCCACGCTCACACGGCGGTATTACCATTTATTTTCACATGTACCAGTAGCACTGGTCTGTTACGGTGCTCCTGGGCTGGACTGCGGGGTTCTGCGTTTGACCCCACAGAAAGCGATGCTTAGAAGATTAGTGAAACCCTAACCGAACTGAACCCAATTTTGAATAGTAGTGCTTTGTAGAACTTGTTCAAAAAGCAAAATCATGCAGCAGAGGAAAGGAAATGCTTTCATCCTTCCATAATCAAGAGAAGCTAAGTGACATGAAAGAGGGCTGTGGGAGTGGGGGGCGCTATTCCCGCACCCCTCCTCCCAGGCGGTTCCTGATAGCTCTGAGATCAGGAAACGGCCACACTCGTCCTCCAGATACTCATGTAGAGCCACGAGGCCAAAGAGGGCCACAGGAAGCGCTTTTAGAAGACAGTGTGGCAATGTAATATAGCGGTGGGCTGTGCATACGCCCGATCCTTCTCCCAAAGGTCTCCCTGGACCCTGATGCTGATTAGCAAAGCAGGGGGAGAAGCGGGGAACCGAGGCCCCGCGAGGCTGCCGGGCAAGGCTAGGCCTGATAGCACAATGGAGCTCTTACAGTCGCCCATTGCACACGGTGCTGCTAGGCTGCCTGCCTGGCTGGCAGACGAGACTCTCAAGGACATACATACATGAAGAAAGATGTCCTCCTGCACGAATGTTTCAAGGGTGTAGGTTAGGAGGGTGCTTCCAGGGGTGGACTGGTCTATAGGGAACTCTGGAGATTTCCTGGTAGACCGCTGCACTGCGGGCCTCTTTTTTGTCGTAACCCAGTGGTGGAAATGGGGAAAAATTGGTGGGGATCCCACAAGTGTGGGGGTCAGGCGGAGTTTGGGGGGGCGGTGCCCGTGGAGGCAGGGTTTAGGGGGGCAGAGCTGGCAGTTGACCTCCGATCAAAGCAAATATCCAAAATAATAGTTTAAAGCGGCACTATTTCTTTCATGCTGCTTCTTTTCCAAACTATATATCCATTCCACTGTAAACTATTTCCATGGCACTGGGGATGAGTCACTTCACTCTGTGGATAATAGTTTTGACCAGTGTTGCAGAGTAAATATTCTTTAAGATGCACAATTTCATCCCATTTTATAAAAAATACTCCCCCTTTTTCAAACGGGGTGATTTCTGTTAGCCATGAGCAACGTTTTCTTTTACTTGAAGCACACCCAGCACAGCTCCAGCAGCTCCCCTCTGAAAGCAGTTGGGTGGCTGCATTGTGTGTGATAGTTTCAATGTTAATAGGGCGATTGATTTATTCATGCAATGTTTGTCAGATACCTGTGTATTTAATTATTCATGCAAATAAATAATCCGGGTCCATGTATCCAACAAACATTGCATAAATATATAAATAAATAAATGGGTCGTGGCTGAGGACTGTAACTTCCTCTTGTGACCCCTTGCAGAGGAAGTTACAGTTTGCTTTTCCTGCAGCTGTGACTTGTATCAAAGTCCTGCTGTGTACACGTAGGGGGGCAGAACCAGCAAAGCACTCATGGCAGCAAAGAGCTGCTCAACCCCCTACTCGGTGCCTTCGCAGGCGCTTTGTTTTTTTTCCAGTTTTTTTTTCAATTTTCCTTTTTTTTCAAAATAATTTGGGTATTGCAGTGGCTGACTCTGGCCGGATCCCGAGATCTGGTTACACATCTGGGGCGGCGAGAGCCCGCCCAAAGACCAGCACTGGTAACCTACTTTATTTCCAAATGTTCTCACTGGAAAGGGGCTGTGTTTGCTGAGCATGTGTGATATGGGGCCACTTTGAACATTAGTTCCAGGGCCTCTTTCGGTTCCCAGCCCACCCCTGTCTCCTTCTGCCTTAAGATGGGCATTTCAATGTAATCTGTCTGCAATGGGTAGCCAAAAGCCGTACGGATTTAAGCCTACGAGCTGAGCTTCCGTGAGTTTTAGCGGCACTCACTGTGCGCTTGATGCTACTGCACACGCTCCAGAACACCCTCCCAAACCCTTCCTCACCCCAAGCGATTGTTCAGCACTGGGTTTCTAAGAACTTTAAACTGCAACTTTTCTGTACGCCTGAACGCCGAGGGAGAAAATATCGAGTACCCGGAAGGAGTCATCAGCGGAACGGAATTGGGCCAAAAAGCTTTTAAAAGTATGCACACCATTCAAACGGAGAGCAGCCACCTTAAGCCATATCCCAAAAGTACATTGCGTGAGTATTCGGAATTTAAGAATGCCCCTAGTAGCGATTAGTAATTCTACTGCGGGTGTCCCCGACCCGAGACTTGCATAGCACACCACTTCCAGTAAAGTTGCCCCTCCCTCTGTGTTTCTGGACTGTGACGAGGGTTACAGACATTGTTTTTTGACTTGGCTGAAGGGTGTTACACCCACCAATTGCCTGCTGTTCTCATACACGAGGCAGAGATCCGAGGGGACCACGTGGGCTAAGTATTGTATTCTAAATATCTCATGCATTGCATTACCCCTCTGCATGCACAGTAGGGTGCGACATCATGAAATGCTGTGGCATGCATGCTCCCAGCGACAGCAGGAGAGCAGAGTGTGCGCTTACAGCAGTGGTATTCAAGGTTTTTTGTACTGAGCCCTGTTGCATCCGCCCTGCGTCCCGCTACGCGGTGACGCAGGGCGCCCTAATAAAAGCCCCGCCCCGAGCTCGGGAGGCAGTTCCGGGCCAACCTATGCACTGTGTGCATGCGTGGTTTCTTTCGCTCCGGCAGGAGCTGCGACACAGGCCGCGCGGCCTAGCATCACACGGGCCCAGTCTCCCCGCGCGCCGAGCCGCGGAGGCTGGACCCAACAATGGCGACGAGGTGAACTGCTCGAAACACACGCGCTCGGCGCTCGACAGGCTACAGATGGCCCACGGCCGGGGCCCATCAATTTTTGGACACCCGGTGGGGGGCACAAGCACGTGACCCCCACCCACAAAAAAAAAAAAAAGAATTTTTCTCTCTACCAGGGGAAAACTTCCCCTCCTGGCATCAACCTGCCCCAACTGACAGGAGGCGGCCTACGAGGGCGGGGAGGCACCACGACCTTACATCTGCCCCCCCAGGATCGGAGGCCCCAGGAACTGGTGGAGGTGGCCTAAGGCTGAGCTTCATTGCCCAGGGCTGCACTTGTGCACAGGGTGAGCGCCGGATCTCACTGCTGCTGCCCCTCTTGACCCTCGAAGGGATCGCCCAGGGACCAGCACCGAGGTGAGGCAAGCAGACCGCAGCATGGTGACTGGAACATCCACCCCCAGGCCCAGCACACCATCGAGATTGGCGGCAAACCTGTCAATGTCCTCACCACAGGCTCGCCCGCAAGGGAGCTCCTCAGGACTCATAAAGCCGTTTGACCCCTTCACAGACCCATCGTCAGTTGGCCCCAGGAGGCAGCTATGGATCCAGAAATTCGAAATGGCGATGGAGTGCAAGGACATCACAACTGCCAGGAAGATGAGGACGCACCTGCTGCTAAACGTGGGAGATGAGGTACTACGCATTTTCAACTCCTTAAACGTGGATGATGGCCAGGACGCATACCTAAGTGCAAAAGATGCCCTGACGGCGCATTTCCTCCCTCAATTAAACCCGGACTATGAGACCTTCATATTCTGCACCACCATTCAGGCAGAAGAGGAAACACTGGGCGCCTACCACACACGTTTGAGAAAGTTAGCCATGTCCTGTGAATTCACAAACGTCGAAAGAGAAATCCGGAGGCAAATCATCAATGGCATCCAATCGGAAAAGCTGAGGCGGCTGGTGCTTGGTGAGAATGGCATCTCCCTCCAACGGATTCTCGAATTGGGTTGACAAAGAGAACTGGCACACACCAGGGCTGCCAGCATGGGCGCAACGCTACACAAACTGCAACCTGCCCTCACCACAGCTCTGGTGTCCCATGTCACTAACAGACAATTCACGAGAGACGAGGCCGGTGGCAGCTACGCCCAAAACAGGTGGCAACCACGTGTCGCGGGGCCCACAGAGTGTGGATGGTGCGGAGGACCACGACATGGACGGCGACGAAACTGCCCCACACAAGGAACAACTTGCGGGGCATGTGGTAGGAAAGACCACTATGCGAAGGTCTGCCGGTCAGTAGGCGCCACGATACAGCCCCCACAGAATCCTCAAGAAAGGAGTGGGACCAAAAAGAAGAAGCAGGCCAGAGCAAGAAGGGTCGAAGTGGCCAACTCCTCGACCGAGGAAGAAGGCGATGATGTCTCAGGCACGGAACATGACGCCGGTAAGGAACAAGGGAGAAAAGGGAGGAAGGTCTACCTACTATCTGCATTGGATCAGGGGCAGACACCACAGAGAAAGAACCTCTGAAGGCGAAAATGCTTAGTCAACATTCAAAATCAGCAAGTTTGGATGACCATCGACACGGGAGCCTCCGTTAATGTTATGCCCACAAGCATGTTCCCGACATTACGACCACAACCGGACCTGAAAGACACAGACACACTGCTGTTTGCGTACGGCAGCAGGAAGCCCCTTCCAGTCGTCGGCAGATTCCGCACCACTCTAGTCCGCGGCGAAAACAGGCTATGGTCAAAGATCTACGTCGTGAAGGCGGGGATCGAATGCCTTTTGAGTGGGGACGCAGCCGAGGATCTGGGTCTGGTCAAGTTCATCTGCCAAGTCGATGAAGTGCAAGAGGTCGAGAGCATCTTGAAGCACTACCCCAAACTGCAAAAAGGGATAGGGTGTCTGAAAGGGAAGACCATCAGACTTCACATTGATGAATCGGTACAGCCGAAAGCAGTGAGACACAGGAGAACACCGTTCCACATGCGAGAACAAGTGGAGAACGAACTCAAAGCGTTGGAAGAAGCCGGAATAATAGACGAGGGTGCCGGGCTGACACCATGGGTCTCCCCGATGGTAGTAACAAGAAAGCCCAAACAACCCGGGAAAGTCCGGATTTGCATAGACATGCGTCTCCCGAACACCGCCATCAAGCGGGAGCGCCACATCACACCCACGCTTGACGAAATCGTGGCTGACCTGACAGGGTCACGAGTGTTCTCCAAAGTCGATCTGAAAGCAGGGTACCACCAGTTAAAACTGCACAGAGACTCTCGTTACATCACGACCTTCTCAACACATCTGGGGTTGCGGAGGTACAAACACCTGAGCTTTGGGATATTGTCTGCAGCTGAAGTTTTCCAACAAACCATCCAAGAAGTCATCCGAGACATACCTGGTATCCTCAACGTGAGCGACGATATCCTAATCCACGCACCTGACAGGGAAGAACATCTCAAGAGGCTCCGGACCCTACTGGGCAGGCTGGAAGACGCTGGATTGACCATACACAAGGAAAAATGCGTGTTTTTCAAGTCTGAAATAACATTCTTTGGGTACAAATTCAGCAGTACGGGCATCTCTCCTGAACCCCAGAAGGTCGCAGACATCCAAGCGGCAATCCCGCCAATGACACCCACTGAAGTGCGCAGCTTTCTGGGCATGGCCACCTACTGCGGTAGGTTCATCCGAAATCTGGCCACTCTCTCGGAGCCCCTACGTGAGCTGACCAAACTAAACGTCAAATGGGAATGGGGGCAGGAGTGCCAGGAGGCGTTCGACAACATTAAGGAGTCCCTGTCCGCCGACACGAAAATGGCATACTATGACACCGAACTTCCGACGGAACTGTTCGTGGACGCGAGCCCCGTAGGGCTAGGGGCCATCCTCATGCAGGTCACCAAAGAGGGGGAGAAGAGGCCCATCGCATACGCGTCAAGAGCTCTGACAATGATGGAACAGCGGTACTCTCATATGGAGAAGGAGGCCATTGCCGTGCTATGGGGGTGTCGCCACTTTCACCCATACCTCTATGGTCGGAGATTCACGGCGATCACAGATCACAAACCCCTCCTACCAATCTTCATGGGTACGTCATCACACCCACTGGCACGGATCACCAAATGGTTGCTGCACCTCCAGCAGTACAATTTTGAACTGGCCTACCGGCCGGGAAGTGGTTGCCCAGCGGACTTCCTCTCAAGGCACCCACGTGCGACCACATCACAAGAAGTCCAAGTGGCTGAAGAGACCGAGGAGCACATATGCCAGGTGGTGCGACCCATGAGGCCAAAGGCTGTCAGCATCGAGGACATTGAGTCTGAGACCCACAAAGACCCGTGCTGTGACCTAGTGAAGGACGCCATCATCTCCGGCGACTGGAAGACATTCATGAAAAACACCCACAACAGGACAGTGAAAGCGAAGATTTTTCTCTCCGGCATGTTCACCGTGAGACAAGACCTGTCGATCACAGAAAGCGGACTGCTGCTCCGGGGAAATCGGATTGTCATCCCACCAAGCATACAAGATAGGATAGTGGCACTGGCCCACGAAAGGCATCAAGGGATGGCACGGACAAAAGCTCAGATCAGGCATTGGATGTGGTTCCCACAGATTGACGAGAAGGTCAAACATCTGATAAGCACATGCCTGCCCTGCCAGATAACCGGGGCCCCGCCTGAGCCTGAACCCATTCAGTCAGCGGAGCGTGGTCACGGCTGGTGGGATGCCATTAGCATCGATTTCTGTAAACTACGAGAAGGCCTGTATCTCTTGGTGGCTATCGACGACCACTCCCGATACCCCGAGGTTGAGATAGTGGAATCCACAGCGGCGGAGGTGGTCATCCCTGCCATCGAGAAGATGTTTGCCACACAAGGTCTTCCCACCACGATCAAGAGCGACAATGGGGCCCCCTTCCAAGGGGAGGAATTCAAACAATATTTGCAAGAGCTGAACATCAAGTACCATCACATCATGCCGAGATGGCCCTAGGCGAACGGCGATGTGGAGCGGTTCATGATGACCCTAAACAAAGTTCTGAGAGTGTCAAAGGCAAATGCCAGCCCGTGGCAAGTTGACCTGTACCGTTTTCTGCGGAACTACGGGGTCACCCCTCACAGCACGACAGGTGTCCCGCCTGCCGACCTCATGTACGGCACCGTGATAAAGTCATCGATCCCGCACCACCCCAGCAAGACACCAGATGAGGTCGACCTGGAGCGCACTGAGAGAAGGAGGACGAGTGCCAATGCACACATGAGTGCAAAGAGGAGGGCGAAACCGTCCGACCACCACGTGGGCGACCAGGTGGTCATGCTGCGAAATCCGACAAGGTCCAAACTGGACACCAGATACGAAGAGCTCCCATGGACCGTCAGTGGAAGGCATGGGACCATGGTGACAGTGACGAGAGGATCCCACCAGGTGACGCGGAATGCGTCGTGGTTCAAGGCAGTGCCACGCAACCTGTGGACCGATGGCGAAGGCTACCAGGAAGATGAAACATCCCAGTCCACCAACGAAGAAGAGCCCGTGGCCCTCCAGGACGAGGCAGCAGCGGGTGACAGGACGTGGGAGCAGGGGAGCGAGCCGGACATGGGAGAGCCGGACAGAGAAGGTGAGCCACCCAATGGGACAGTGGCGGTCAGCCCCAGAGGAGGGCGGTATGGTTTGAGAACTGCCACGAGACCGCCTGCCAGGCTCAGAGACTATGTATGGTAGTCGGCCCCCTGCGGACTGTGAGAAAAGAGGGACCCCGTACATGAACAGTTTATTTTTAGTTTAATTTAAATGTTACGATCACATGTGTGTTTATTGTTAACCTTATTTGAAATAAAGGAGGAATGTTGCATCCGCCCTGCATCCCGCTACGTGGTGACGCAGTGCGCCCTAATAAAAGCCCCGCCCCGAGCTCGGGAGGCAGTTCCAGGCCAACCTACGCACTGTGTGCACGTGTGGTTTCTTTCGCTCCGGCAGGAGCTGCGACACAGGCCGCGCGGCTTAGCATCACACGGGCCCAGTCTCCCCGCGCGCCGAGCCGCGGAGGCTGGATCCAACAAGCCCCACTTGGGTAAAACATGCTGCTTCCGGGTCCTATACAAGCTATGCTTGCTTATATTTTCTAT
This sequence comes from Ambystoma mexicanum, assembly GCF_040938575.1. Taxonomy (NCBI): domain Eukaryota; kingdom Metazoa; phylum Chordata; class Amphibia; order Caudata; family Ambystomatidae; genus Ambystoma; species Ambystoma mexicanum. The sequence goes on along the minus strand of NC_090921.1, from coordinate 1,049,312,803 downwards.
TGAAAACCGTCACAGTAATCCCTTTTAAAAGCGACTCGTGCCCCCCTTTGACATCTTTTGGCTCTGCTAGGGGGACAGCCCCCCAGTTTGAAGATCACTGTCTCGCAGTATAAAAGGCGATGGTGCACTGCAGGCGTGAAAGCCCTTTCTCGCCTCACAGCGCAGCATTTTCTCACTTCCCACCTGTCATTTGATTCATGCAGGAGAGCACATGATGGCAGTGTCCATGTAGATGATGGCAATAGCTGGCTAATAGATATGCTTGTCTAACAGCTACCCCATTCCGCGGGAGCCCCAGCCACACCAGGTTTGCAGGATAACAACTGACTTTGTAAATAACTCTCATTCAGAGTCACTGCCCCTGATTCATGGAATTATTTGCGCGGAAAACGCAGATTTGCGTGCCATTCTGTCCGAAAATCCCCATACCTCAAACGGGGATTTTCGGGCAAAATGGCACGCAAATCTGCGTTTCACGTGAAAATAATTACATGAATCAAGCTTACTGTGTTTTGTGTGACAATCTTGAAAACATTGAGTGGATTTGGTGCTTGAGGACTGGACTTGGTGATCCCTGCCCTGTACCAAGATTGGGGGTTATCATTCCATGGTCTCTTAATTATGTGGTGCCCCTCTACACCCACACGTACACTGATCCCACTAGGGATGCCAACTACCACATATTTTGAAGGACTGTCCCGAATGTATAGTTTGTGGCCCGCACCACGGACACCCTGTGTCTGGGATGTGGAAAAGTCACGACTTTGCTTTGGGATGAAAGCCTTCCCAGTTCTTGCAGTACTTTCCTGTGATCGCTTGAAGCTCAGGCAGCAGAGCACCTCTCGCTGGGGTCAAAATCTGCACCACAACGGAAGCAAGGCAGAGCAGGGAGGGGGCTATTGGCAGGGACTCTTGACAACTGCACCACGACCGTTACCCTAGGCCTGTTACAAGGGAGTGGAAACAAGCCAGGTGAACAACCAGAGTGGTGGCAGCTACAGTGCTGCTCCAGAAGGGACGGTTGAGTTCACTAACGGCATCAGAATAGCGAGTTCTACTGGGCCCTGGAGTCAAGTGCCCAACAGGAGAGAGTCTGTATATTGCCACCAGATCCCCGGCAGACTCCGTGAAGTATCCCAACTCAAAGAGCAGGTAGTGGGAGTCGTTACAATCTGGGAGGGACTCGGGTGAATACAAGAGAGTCTATTTATATGAAAGGAGAAACATATGAATGACAAACTTTGAATATAACAAGGAGTTAACACACACCTCCTTGGTTGTGAAGTAATTTGATCCATAAAACTCCAAACCCCACTCCCCGAAACGTTATTCGAGGGGTTACCATCTCAAACTTGGACAGAACACCCAAAACCTTCAAGAGGTCTTTCCGAGTATCATTGACGAGAACAGAGTTTATGCAAAGGTCTGTGAAAATAACCATTGGCAAAACGTGACACCCCAGAATATGTGTGAGGGAGAAATCTTGCAACATCTACTCCAGGACCCTCCAGGGTGTGTGTGTAAAACTAAAGCAATGAGAGTCTTTAGAATAGACATTTGAACTTTGCTATTTGTCAACACCAGATCCTGTCAAGAGTCAAGTCCACCGGGTACACGTGTAATAGGATGGAAAGCAACGTCGTTGTCTTTGTCCTGCCCTTGTCTTCTAAAACGTCAATACCCAAGTCTTCCTTCTATAAAGCAACTTGGTCACTGCCGTAAGACGGAGAGCATTCGAGACTGTAAACCGTGAAGAAGCACAGAAAGTAGTGAATCACTTTGTAACACAATTCCCTGGGCAGTTCCACAAGGGTGTGGTGCTGGAGAGGCAAGAGGTAATTAGGGAGCACCTTACTCATCCCAGTGGGGGCAAGTTGAAGGAAATAAAGAAAGCGAGTCATGTCGAAAAAGCCCTGCGCGGTTTGTTGAAAACCATACGGGACACTGGGGAATCCTCTAGGAGAAGGGAGTCCTTCTCCTAGCCCAGTGAGAACCTCAGAGAACTGTCTTTGTTTTGGAAACCTTGGAACTTTTGTTTTGTGAGACTTTTATGTCCAGGAGAAGGGAGTCATTCTCCTAGGTCGGATAAGACCCTGAACCTTAGTTATTATTTATTGTCGCAATAGGGATAGTCTAGGAGATTTTGACCAAGATGGATCCTTCTTGATTTTGGCACTACTGACCACCTGACAGATCCCAATTTAGTTTATTACGTCAGGGAAAACCACCTCTAGTTTAGGGATGGATAGGTTTGGTTTTCCATTAATAAAGTTTATTGCAACTGCTATAACACGACCTGACTACTCTCTTCATTCCTTGCTACCACACACTACATATGCAAATTAGAAGGTTTGTATGTATTTGCCCCACAGGGCCTGGACAGTGTCCTGCATGCATGATATCACTACAGTTGTTATTTTATGTGCTGTGTATGTGCAAAAATGTCATCAGCCACCAGTGCTGGAAATGGAGTAAATTTACTGGGGAACTCCATCCCCTCCCAACCCATTTGCGTGGGTGGGGGAGGTGATTTGTTAGTGGTGTGGACTGGGCTGGGGGTGGATTGTCAGTGCTGTGGGTGGACTGAGGGGCGAGGCTAAGTGTTGAATGATGTGCCTGCCCTGAATATTGGGTGCTGGCTGCTTTGCATTAAAACAACGTGCATTTTGGGAACATAAGAATGACCACCAATTTTTTAAACACGTCTGTGCTAGTAATTCAAATGTACATTCCTTTCCGAGCATGCAATGCCCAGTGGTTTGGTGCTCAGTTCCTCTGCCAGAATAGTCAGCCACCTGAAAGTAAAAGGTGTGCAAAGCCTGAGACATATATGCAGCGTTGTGCTGTTAAAGTTTGGGCTATTGTGCAAAGGACGCCTTTCAGATGAACTATGACACCATGCACTGCTCAACTGCATGCCTTGAGAGCAGTGTTTGGCAGTCAGCAGCAGAGAGCTTCCTCAATTTGGGGGAGGGCGCCTTTGGGCCTCGTGTCTACATGGAACAGTGCTCTGGCAAGACAGTTTTTGCCACAGCGCAGCTCCGTCCCTTTTCTGCCCAATTTCTCCCTCTCTACTAATGTCAACAAAAAAACCCTGAAATAAGCAGAAACGATGGGCGCATATCATACTGGATGGGAACACATGCACTGTGGAATGCTTCTGATGTGCTTCCACGTCAAAAGTGTCCTGAAAAACCATTTTGTAAAATTGCCCTCCCTGGTTCCTGCTCCCGGGGCCTCTTCAATATAGCACTGACCTCAGTGTCGTACCAAGGGGGGGGGGGAAGGGGCAACGTGTCCCCCTACCCCTGTGGCTCTTTTCAGAGTCATACCGGGCAATTTCTCAACAGGACACCTCCCGTTGGCCCCCCTCATTGACAATTAAGGTACCAAACAGGAAAGGTATCCCGCTGGCAGGATGATTAGGATGCCTCAGCACCCTCATTGTCCTGGCAACCAGCGTCGGCCTAAGGCATGGCAGTCTGTGCAACTGACCAGGGCCCGTCCGGCACCAGCTTCCTGCTCCCGGCATATAAAGAAATATTTTTTTCAACCGGTGCTGTGTGGCCTCCATGTAGCAGCCTCCCTTTTTCTTTGTCCTAGTGAGGCAACGTGTCACCTTTCAGCCTCCTGCTGCGGTGCTGGAAAGACAAGGAACCTCCTCCCAGGAGCCCACTAGACGCCGCGGGCCTCATTAGCACTGCTTATCACTTTCTTTCTTCAAGCAGAGCATCTAAAGTGTGAGTGATTTACAAGTGATTGTCCTTTAAAGAGTCCACTGTTTTGGGCAAGACATTATTAATGTTTTCATGTTAAGAACTGCAAAGGGACATTTATATTTTGAAAGCACACGCAAAGCACCAGTTAGCTGCCTAAAATGTGTGCCCTCCTCCGGGACAATTAACATATCACACAAAACAGTTTTAAACTAGCTGCCTTATTTTCACATGTTCATATTTAACACACCAAAAAGCATTTATTCGAGGTAGAGTGTGATATTTGCCTCACATTATACATGAAGCATGCCATTGTCAAACATTAAAACACAAACCGGTAACCTTTTAACACATTACATTTTGTTATGAGTCTTTAAATCTTAAAATCAGCAGGTCATTTTTTGCTCTCGTTTGAAGTGCATTCTGGTATTTGTAGTCTTTCATTCAAGGTGGGGGGCAGGGGATAATGCCACAATTGAAAACTTTTTGCCTAGCATATTTCTATAAGGATTTATATATTTGTACGAGTATTTTACTATTGTGTGTGTACTTTTCAAGTAATCGTTATAAAATAGAATATTGTTGAATGCCAAACATGGGTCGAAAGGGGAAAGGATGAGAGGGCAAGTAAGTGTTGACTATTTGCCAAGAATGTGGCAAGAGAGGTTGCAATCCTGAAGACTGGAGGGGTTATTTATGCTGGTTCTGTCCCTCTGTTGATTTTCAGGGCACAGGTTGAGGATACGTATGGGTAGGCCGCATCCGCCCCCTTTTCTCAGGGGGTGGACGCAAACCCTGTTGGGCATTTTTTAGGCCAGCATTAAAAATGTTTTGCTGGCTCAAGTGTTCGGCTACTAGGATTTCACCCCAGGTTCTCATGTTTCCAGTGCAGACCCTTACCGACAAGACCACATAAAAGTGTAATTAAAGCAAATGTCTCCTGTTTGGATTTTGTTTTCCTTGCAATATTTCATTATAAATTGTTCGGTTTATAAGTTGGACATCTTTTATACTTTGCCAGCCAAGTTATTGGAAATTCTCCTCTCTCTGATTACTTTTGTATGGCTGGACCTCTGATCATCTTAACCCAAATTAGAAATGCAACACAAAGTATAGCAAAATAAAAATCGGTAGTCCAAGTGATTTGTATGAAAGAACAGCCTTTAAAGTCCAAGGTTTAGTACAAGCAACAGCCTAACACGTGTTTCGAGCCTTCCACGGCTCGTCATCTGAGGCTTGATAGGGATAGAGCCTGAAATTTAAACTGAAGGAACAATGCCCAAAAAGTACTCTGAAGGCTTCGTAATTGCGGTTAAAACTGGTCGGCTGTTTAGACAGACTGAAAAATGTTGCATTTGTACTTACCTCAGTGGAATCATACTGGCAGTATATCCACACTACCCAGATACCTGCAGCCTTGACTCTCTTTGTCCAATTTATACATACAGGCGCTGTGGATCGTGACTTTTTCTGCCAATTTGTTCTTTCCTTAACCCAAAGTAGGCCCACATCTTAAGAAGCGAGTGCACATTTGTCCATAAAACAAGTTTATTGTACAAATGGCCGGGAGGAGCTAGATGACGCTGAATTTATAGATAGAACCGCACAATTTATAGATTTTATACATTTTGCAACAGTTAAAACACACCCAGATATTTTATTACAAATCATCCTCCCACACATGATTGGTCAAACCTATACAAAGGGATATGGGGCCTCATTAGGACCCTGGCTCTCCCGTAATGAACGGTGCCGGTACGGGACCGGCACCGTTCATTACGGGATGCCCTATTACGAGGCCTGCTAGCGGGTCCCGCTTTTCACGTCTGGGCTGACCAGACGTGAAAAGCGGGGCCCGCTAGCAGTCCAGGATGCTAACAACGTGCCCATCATTAACCATTAACGGGCCCGTTGTTAGCATCCTCCCCATTGAGCCCTATGGATTGCAAACTACATTAGAAGTTTAGTATATTTACTAACAGATCCATTTAATAGTTAAGTGTTAGTACATATTGGGACAATGTAAATATCGCATTTCTGTTACATAGGCACAATATTACGCAATAGAGTTTTTATGTACTGTTTCTCCTGAACTGTATGTTTTTGCAGGAGTCAGCCCTCCTATTACAAGGAATGCACAAGCACATTATCTATCACTCTGACCAACCAATACAGTAAAGAGGTGAATGGACATATCTGTGTTTACCCAGAGCAAAGGCCTTTGTGTAAATGTTACAATACCACCAGTACACCAATTCAAAGGATACTGATGGAAAAGGATACAATTGGACTTGCCCCGAAGCAAACAGGAGTAGGATGACGTCTGTTGATATTTAGACCTTCCAACTAATGTCACTCTCTAGCTGGGTGAAAAATGACAGCTAAAGAGAGTAATCAGTGGAAAGGGTGTGTAAGTACCAAGATCACAGGACTGTGAAAAGAAAATGAGAGGGACTTTAGTATATACCAAACCCAATTTGAAAGTAATAATCTTTCTAAACAGCACTAACCTGTGATGGTAACAGTCGCCAGCAGAATCCAAAGTCCATAGGTCCTCCAAGAAGCAACGAAATTGGGAAGGTTGTTAGTATGGGAACTAACCCGAACGGAACGAGGGCCACGCTAGAGTCAGGTTGGTGCACTCAGGATAGCGTCCTTAAAGTTCTGTGCAGTGGTCCGGTATGGAAGACCCAAGTGGAATTGGATGATGGAAAGACAAGGTCCCTTATAGAGATGACAGGTAAGCCCTAAAAGAACTAGTGAGGATTGAGTAAATCAACAGACTGAAAGAAAAAGCTACTGACTAGAATAAATAGCCGGCTGTACCCAGTGGAATTAGAGCAATGGGAGCTGGAGGGAGTTGATTGCTCCGAGTAGCGTGGGAGTGCTGAGAAAGTTGTGATTATGCACCATGGAGACACGCGATGCAATGTAGTGGTCAGCCGGTGGCTCCAAATGGAAAAGGAGCGTTAGATGGCTGTTGAACGTTGCACCGCTGAGGAATGCGATGTAAATGTCGGCGAGGGAATGGGCCGACGACTCCAGGTGGATATGGAGCGTTGGTAGTTGATTACGTTGCACCGCTGAGGAACACAGTGGAAATGTTGGTAGAAAACTGAGCCGATGGCTCCAGATGGAAGGAGTGTAGGAAGCAGACTTATGATGCATCGCAAAGGACTGTGGTGGAAAGTTGGCAGTGAAGTCAGCCAACTACTCCGGGTAGAATGGGAGTAGTAAAGACTGCCAAAGGAAGCGCTGTAGAGATGCGAGGAAATAGACCGAAGCTGCGGGACACAACTCCAAGCTTCGAACAGGAAACGATCAGAAGCAAACAGCCCCACAGATTTGCTTGGTGAAGACTTGCATTGAGCACATGTGGCACACAAAGAGACATAGTCTACCACATCTCTTGCCATTTTTGGCCACCAACACCATCTCTGCAGTAGATCCAGTGTCTTCTTCTGGCCCGGATGAGCTGCAACCAAGGAATCATGACCCCAAGTCAATGCTTTACTGCGGGTTCCTTCTGTGGGTAGGTACAAAACACCATTGATACAAGGGAGACCCCCTCTGATTTCCAAATGGAGATTTTGCACATCCTGAGGGTTCTGTGAAACCCAATCTGTTATCTCCTCTTTCAAGGAGGGCTGGACAGAACAACTGCATACAACATTTTCTGCCAATAAAGGAGGATTCTTAGTGTCAATTCCGTCCGTCCCCGTATGAAGACGCGATAGTGCATCTGCTTTGATATGGTCTTTGGAAGGCCTGTACGAGATACGGAAGTCAAATTGAGCAAAAAACGAATGCCATCGTGCCTGGCATGCAGTAAGGCACTTCATAGTCTTGATGGCTTGTAGATTGCGATGATCGGAATAGACAGACACAGGATGTTTTGCCCCAAGTAGGTGATGCCACCATGTGAGGAGACTGTCTTTGATAGCCAATAACTCTTTCTCCGTTACAGTGTAATTGCATTCATAGGGAGCCAGTTTACGAGACAAAAATGCCACTGGATGTTCTGCCCCAGTGTCAATACACGTCTGGGATAGAATAGCACCGATGGCCAGATTAGAAGCATCCGCTTCTACTATGAATGGCATATCCGGATTAGGATGTTGTAGGACCGGAGCCATAGTAAATGCTTCCTTGAGCTGATCAAACACCTTCTGTGCTGCTGGTGTCCAGTGGAAAACTCTTTTCAAACTAGTCAAGGCTGTAAGGGGTGCCACGACCTTAGAAAAAGATTGTATGAATCTTCGGTAAAAGTTCAAAAAACCAAGAAAAGATTGTAGATTGAAACAGGTACTGGCCAATCAAGTACGGCCTTGACCTTTGATTGACTCATTCTGACTCCTTGGCTGGTGATATCATAACCCAAAAACTCTACTTCTTGGGTGTGAAATACATATTTTTCTGCCTTAACAAACAGATGTTTGTCTCTCAGTCTCTGAAGGACTTTAGAGACATGTATAACATGTTCTTCAGGAGAAGCAGAATAAATCAGTATGTTGTCTAGATAGATGACTACAAATTGATCAATGTAATCCCTGAATATGTCGTTTATAAAATATTGGAAGGTCGCAGGGACATTACACAAGCCGAAGGGCATGATGAGGTATTCATAAAGACTGTATCGGGTCTTAAATGCTGTGTTCCACTCGTCACCCCTTCGGATACGAACAAGGTTGTACGCTCCCCGTAAGTCCAGTTTTGTGAAGATGACTGAAGAACCTAATTGATCTAGAAGGACATTGATTAGGGGCAATGGATACTGATGTTTTATGGTTATAGCATTGAGGGCTCTATAATCAATGCAGGGCCTCAATTCCCCTTCCTTTTTTGGGACGAAAAACAATGGAGAGGCTGCAGGAGATTGTGAGGGACGTATAAAGCCAATTTGAAGGGCTTTATCTAGATACTCTTTTAGAACTGCATCCTCCTGTAGAGTGAGTGAATACACACGTCCTGTTGGTATCTTGGCACCAGCAACCAGCTTGATTGGACAATCATATTGTCTATGAGGTGGTAATAGTTCTGCCTTGCCTTTGTCAAACACATCTGCATAAGTGATGTATTCTCTAGGGACTGAATCTTTGTGTAGAACGAGTGCCCCTATGTGCGGTACTCCTTCAAGAAAGGCCAGGACAGGAATGTGTACTACCTCAGTTTCCTGAAAACAACTTTTGTTACAATGTTCAGAGGGATATTGGATGTGACCAGTGACCCAATCTATGATGGGATTGTGTAGTCTGAGCCAGGACAGACCCAGAATCAACGGGTACTGAGGCACAGCGATCACGTCAAAGATCAGGTTTTCAGTATGACCATCAGGTAAGGAAACCTTAATGGGTATGGTTTCTTCTGTTACCAGACCAGAAGATAAGGCGGAACCATCCACTGTGTTGACCGATTCAGGTACTGGTTTGACAACCATGGGAACAGCAAACTGTCTGGCAAAGGTAACATCAATGTAGCTATTAGAGGCGCCTGAGTCTATCATCGCCTTAGTTTGTACAGTGATGCCATGGAAGGCTAGGGACACCTCCGTAAAGATGGAAGAGGACAGATGTAAAACGGAGTCCGATTTGGCACTCAACACAGGGACCCCCACTATTGTCGAGCTTTGGCGTTTCCCGTCTTTTTAACCGTTTTTTTAGGGCATGTAACCAGTAAATGTTCAGCAGAACCGCAATACATGCACAGATTGTTTCTGCGACAGTTTGCATGCTCAGCGGCCGAGAGGCGGCCACGAATTGCTCCAATTGGCATTGGTTTGGGTTCACTGGAAGTAGACTGGGGTACTTTGGGACACCCAGGGGCGGTCAAATAGGGCTTCTTTTCCCCCTTTCTAGCAGGCCTTTGTGCATCGATCTGAAGAATGAGATCCACTAGCTCTGTGAACCCTGTAGGGACTACATGAACTGTTGACAAGGCGTCTTTGAGTTCATCTGATAATCCTTTATATAAGACAGCAGTCCTCTTGTATTCTGGCCATTGTGTTTCTGCCGTTAGTTGGTTGAATTGAGCAAGATAAGCCAATAAGTACTGAGTGCGTTGCTGTAAATTCAACACTTCCAAGTCTGTTGCCTGCATTGAGTAACGCATATCACATACTCTACTCATTGCGGATAACAATGCATCACAATCGTACAAGAGTGGGCTCTTGGATTCAAGTGACGGGTTCGCCCATGCTCCTGCAGTGCCCCTAGATGCGATAACACAAAAGCTGCTTTTGTAGTCAAATCCGGAAAGGAACTGGGTCTACACAAGAAGTGGAGACGACACTGATTCACGAAGGTACGATATGTCTTGGGGTCTCCTGTGAACCTCTCTGGTGGAGCCAAAGGGAATTGAGTCGGCATCAACACCTGTACTGATTCTCTTTGAGGCACTGTGAGACCCGTACCAGAGGCAACCGGTTCCGGGCTCGCCATGCATGCATGGCGTCTTGTAAGACGTCCATGCGATGTCGCAAAGTATCCTGGGCCATAATCATTTCCTGCCTCAAATCCGCCACCAGCTGAGTGAGGACAGTTAAGGGGTCAGAGCCCTCCATTTAAGGTGTCTGATTCTGTTACAATACCACTAGCACACAAATTCAAAGGATACTGATGGAAAAGGATACAATTGGACTTGCCCCGAAGCGAAGAGGAGTAGGACGACATCCGTTGATATTTAGACCTTCCAACTAATGTCACCCTCTAGTTGGGTGAAAAATGACAGCTAAAGAGAGTAATCAGTGGAAAGGGCGTGTAAGAGACCAAGATCACAGGGCTGTGAAAAGAAAATGAGAGGGACTTTAGTATATACGAAACCCAATCTGAAAGTAATAATCTTTCTAAACAGCACTAACCTGTGATGGTAACAGTCCCCAGCAGAATCCAAAGTCCATAGGTCCTCCAAGAATCAACGAAATTGGGAAGGTTGTTAGTATGGGAACTAACCCAAACGGAACGAGGGCCGCGCTAGAGTCGGGTTGGTGCACTCAGGATAGCGTCCTTAAAGTTCTGTGCACTGGTCCGGTATGGAAGACCCAAGTGGAATTGGATGATGGAAAGACAAGGGCCCTCATTACGACCCTGGCGGAGTGGGATACCGCCAGCGGTAATCGCGGCGGACCCGTCCGCCCTACTACGAGTTCCCTTAGCGCCATGGAGGTTTTCTCCGCCTGGTTTTACCGGGCGGAGAAAACCATGGCGCTAAGGGACCTCGTTGTTAATTACGCCGCCGTACTTTACGGCGGCGTAATTAACTCCTTCCCCACTCCCATTATACCCTATGGGGCAAGAATGGGAATGGGGAAGGGTAAAATGGGGATTGGGGATTTACCGCTCCGCCAAGGTCGGCATGGGGTGGTAAATCCGCCAACCCCCATGGCGCTATCGGCGGCTTTCCGCCATGCTCCGCGGTGCATTTTGCACCGCGAATTCCGCCAGGGTCGTAATGAGGGCCAAGGTCCCTTAGAGAGATGACAGGTAAGCCCTAAAAGAACTAGTGAGGATTGAGTAAATCAACAGACTGAAAGAAAAAGCTACTGACTAGAATAACTAGACGGCTGTCCCCCGTGGAATTAGAGCAATGGGAGCTGGAGGGAGTTGATTGCTCCGAGTAGCGTTGGAGTGCTGAGAAAGCTGTGATGATGCACCGTGGAGACACGCGATGCAATGTAGTGGTCAGCCGGTGGCTCCAAATGGATGGCTGTTAAACGTTGCACCGCTGAGGAATGCGATGTAAATGTCGGCAGGGAACGGGCCGACGACTCCAGGTGGATATGGAGCGTTGGTAGTTGATTACATTGCACCGCTGAGGAACGCGGTGGAAATGTCGGTAGAAAACTGAGCCGACGGCTCCAGACGGAAGGAGCATAAAAAGCGGACTTACGATGCACCGCAAAGGACTGCGGTGGAAAGTTGGCAGTGAAGTCAGCCGGCTACTCCGGGTAGAATGGGAGTAGTAAAGACTGCCAAAGGAAGCGCTGTGGAGACGCAAGGAAATAGACCGAAGCTGCGGGACACAACTCCAAGCTTCGAACAGGAAACGATCAGAAGCAAGGATCCCGAAACCCTTGTGGGTTTAAATACAAGTCACGTGAAGACTCGTGTGAACGCGTACATCTTCAACAACACCACGTGACATGTCCCGATTTAATGGAACAGAAGGCATTTCCTGTGTCCCTGACAATTGCACATGAAGAAGAAGAATGTTATTCCGTGAGTGCTTTTATAAAAAAAAGACGCTTCCCTGGGAGTTTGCTAAAGAGACTCCAGTGGGTGTAGAATGGTCTGGCTGTTCTGTGAGCCGTGTCAGCATGAGGTCTCTGTTGTTTGAGCTTAGGGCATGCAGGCATGACAGTAAAATATGAAAAAATAGTCCAAAATGAATTCCAAATCAGGGTTTTCATTGGATGACTATTTTTGAATCTGATTGGAAGGTCAACAAGTTCCGTCACTGGCCCATCCTAATAGCAGAGGCGTAAAACAGACCCCAGCTTCTGACCCAGGCAGAGCAACCTGTTTTGAAAGTGGGAAATACATAATTGTTTCTAGCTTTAGAACCTTTTGCCAGATTAAAAAACAATAGATGGGAGTTTCGGGTGAAAAGGAGAACAACATACTTATTCAACTCTATCTTAAAATGTATTAATTAATATATTTGCATATTTTAATAACTCTGTTATACATGCTGTCACAAACACATGAAGGATGCTACCGAATTCAGAATATTCTTGCACATCTAATTATATTACTCTTATTAATACAGGAAACCATGAGGAAAATATATTTTTCAGTCCAATTCATTTCACATTCCTAATAGCGGGGCTACCTCATACCTAACACATTCCCTAATGATGAAGAGAATTCTATGTACCAATAAAAGCAAAGAGGAGGATCCTTGTGGGTGTGAGTAAGTGAAGGGAACTTATCACAGGATCTGACAATCCAAAATTGGTATATCAAATGATGCTGCATGGGTGGAGTTTTCTGAATATTTAAATTCAACCACTTAGGAGAGAGGAGCAATTTATTTTGGGGGAAAGTAGTAAGGTAAGAGCCTGCCCAACAGGAGAAAAGCAGTTTGAGGTTCCAACTGAAAGTAGAAGATGGAAATTCTCCTTAAGAACGCCTTTTCCCAAGTCAACTGAATGCAGAGGCTTTTCCAAGATAGAACGAGATTGACTGAGAGGGAGTTTGGGAACTGTAGGGCATACTGAAAGGAAAAGCTTGCCTGGCAGTGTTGTCTAGATGTATTTGATGTCCCTACCTGTTGAGTGCTTCTGAAAGACAAACCAGAAGTGAGTATTATAATCCCAGAACATTTAAACATATGGTCCAGTAATTAATTGAATCTCAATTAGCAATTAGAAGTATTTGGAGGGGCCTTTTTTATAAACTATGTCACTCAAAGGAGGAGCATAGTACAAGCGTACATGCTTTGTGATTGACAATTAAAATCTTGGGTAGTTTCAGCTTAATAATGCTTTTTCCCAGCGAGTTGGGATCTCAGGGGGCTTTAAACATAAGGGAATAAAATGTGGACATGCACACCGTTGCCAATGTTGTGTACCTGAGTCAATAAAGTATGTGAAATGTATTCCTTAATGAACATATTGGATTGGGATGTTGAGCGGGTGGGTCTAATTCCGAGAGAATAGTTAGGTGTTATTGACTCAACATTCCAAAAAATAAATAGAAGGCCTGAATCTAAGCCTTTAAAATAATTGAAACCAAGTCAACCCAGTAATACATTATTGTATCTCTGCCCAAGTAGTAACCAATAGCGCACCATAGATAGTGTCCCACATTTTAGGGTTGAATCCGTTCTTGAATAATGAATTCATATATATCACTTCATTATTATTAGCTAATATTTTTCTTTGATGCCAACACTTGTCAATGGTTAGAAGAAACCAACGTGAGTTGTTTTGTTTCAATCTTTTTTCAAAGAATGGGTTTGTATTTTTGAATCAAAATGACCAATGCCTATTTGAATGTTCATATTGGAGCGGAAGTTATTTTTTGTCTAGAATAATCATTCCTATTTGCTTTTATACGCATGGACGTTTGTGCAACCTGGGATGAAGACATTAGTAAGAAAATAGCAGGCAGGTTTGGTTCCTTTTCTGTAGACGAACTGTCTGTGTTGATGCAGAACATTATGGTGTGACTTCTCCAGCATTGAAAGTTGGGGTAATACCTTTAATTTCTTGATTTATTATTTGTAATTACAACTGAATAATCAGATTAAAACAGCCTATGGGCCTCATTATAAGTCCGGGGGTAAAACGCTTGAGCTAGCTGTGGGTTGCAACCGGACTGAAACTCTGTTTTTGCCGCCTGAGATCCCAGTGCCATCAGGACATTACAAGTCCTGTTGGTCCGGGATCTCAGGCGGCGGAAAATGTTGTTCCCCATTCCCATGGAGTCCCATAGGACTCTATGGGAGTGGGAACACGGGGTGCTTCCGTGACAACTGTGCCTACCGAGGCTGCTTCGCCCGGCAGGCACAGTTGTAGTCTGCCAGTCCCGAATGGGTGCCGATACTTTGCTACGGCACGCTTAATTGAAGACCGGCAGACTTGTAATGAGGCCCTATATCTTGTCCAGATTTTGGAGTGGGATTGTCATGGTAGTAGGTATTTGATCAGAAATATATCTCTTTAAAATTAGTAAGTTATTAAAAAGTAAACACGTTGCATAGATAGTAGTCAATACATGCATGAGGGCTCAACCAGGATGCAGAAGTTATAATGTCCCTGATGTAAACACAGGTTGTGCCGAAGGTCACAGATATGTTTGAAGGTGCATTGCTGTGCTGAATTACATGGTTCCTACCGGTAATCGCACAAAACATACATGCTGTTTTTCAGAATGAGACAGAGACAGGTGAATTGGGAACTGTGTTGTAATTTTGTGGAGTTGTAGTTTGATAAAATATTGAGATTTGTTTTTACTGACATCTTTTTATTAGTAAATTCAAAATATGAGAAATATACACACTCTTAACTAGGGTGACCTGCATATAAAGTGCTCAAGAACAGACCAAAATGCCCAGTCCGTGTCCAGAAATTCCAGGTAACCCCTATCCTTCACCCAACTCCCCCATAACCCATGCTCTACTCTGCATACCACAAAACAAAGAAGAAAAGATAGTAAAAGGAAGAAATTTGAGGGGACATAGCAACAGAACCATTGAGTATCCAACATAGTCCTCTGGAGAGCATTCTAAGGTCGACATGCACAGCTGGCAATATCTTACAACAATAGAGCATGAAGCGTATAATACAAATAATGTGTACAGTGCGGAGGAGAACAATGCCCATTACCTGTGATTAAAATAGAAAATATTGAGATTTTTAAAGTGAGAAATCTAATTCAGATTGTTTTTCGACTATTGATCAATATTTATTAATTGGGATTTCTGATCCAATAGCCATTCCAAAAATGTCTCATGGGTAGTTCTTGATTTGAAAATGGGCCAGGATCATGCACTGTCTTTATAGTTTCTGTATGGGTAATGAGTGATACAGGACATTGAGTCATAGAAAATAAAGATGAGGGAATGAATGGTGAAAGTAGGCGCAAACGTTTGTGAAGAGCCCATTAAACCAATCATTGCACAATGACTTCCACTAATAAGGAAGAGAGACATATGCCTGTGAACATATTTACTTGTGTAAGTATAAATGTTTGGGCAAATTGGAATGAAAACATTAGTGAGACAGTAACAGGATGGTTGTGTTTCTTTTATATCGACAAGCTGCCTGAATGTTTGCAGAATATAGGGGAAGGGTGGAATTCCCCAGCATTGAAAGTTGGGGGACGACATTCAATTTCTTAATTTCTTATTTTAATTGAAACTGCCTAGCCAGATTAAAAACAGTCTGTTACTTGTCCCAGATTTTGGTGTCGGATTATCATGGTGTGATATTAGATCAGGGCTATTTTTCCATTAAAATAATCAGTAAACAGTAAATACGTTCATAGATAGTCATTGCGCCTTACAGGTAGATTGTTCTAGTGGCAAGAAAAAGCGCATTAATCGGGTGTTTAAGGTATATGCTATGCTCTCCTCATCAGTGAGGGGGGATCGGTGATCACCATTAATTGTCTTTCCTATAGATAGTTTTTGAGGAGTCCAATGGCCTATTTGATGGCCAGAGCCTCACGTTCAATGGTGGCATAGTTCACTATGAGAAATATTTTCCCGCTGGAGGATATAAACAGATATTCCTTACCACCATATTCTTGGGACAGAACTGCTTCCAAACCCACCTTAGAGCCATGTAGTAAGAATGGCTATAAGAATTCTGGTGTTTATAACAGTGGGGATTGCAAAGACATTCTTTTAGTTGATCAAATGCCTTTTCATCTTCTTAGCTCCATGATAGCTTTGTCGGCTGGTTGTTTTTCAATTTGTCAGTAAAGGTTGCCACAATGTTAAAAATGCCAGAATAAATCGCCTGTAATACTCTTTTAAATCTAAAAAAGCGTTTTAGCTCTTTGTTGGTAGTAGAGAAGGGGGAGGGGGGTTTCTGACAGCATCTGCGTTCATCTCCTATATTGCTACATTATAGCCCCTCTAGTCCTCTGGTCACAAAAGCGTCAGGCACAAAAAAACTGGCAAGCGGACCCTAATGACTTAAATAAGAACCTCTTCAAACAGATAGCTCATACATACATACAAAAAAGATATCATCACAGCAAAAGCTAACTCTTTTAATGACAGGATATCCAAGGCCAACTCGCAAGTCAAAGAGATATTCACAATCTTTAACAAAATGGTCACAACCCCGACTAGCACAGATGAGATAATCAAAGACAAAGCCTGGTGCACAAGCATCCAGTCTGCAATGATCAACAGAATAGATCTCCTCCAAAACAAAATTCAAAACCACTGCAAAGCCCTCCCCAACCAAAAGAACAACCCTCTCACACAAGCTAAGCAGAGCAATCCCCATCACGCCCAATTCGTCTTTAGAGACACCACCGAATCTGAGGTCCTTGATCTCATCAAACACCTCAAACCATCACTCTGCAAAGGAGAAATATGCCCGCCTAAAATTATCAAGGAATGTGGCAAGGACCTAGCCCCTCTGGTTACTGCATTCATTAATGCCTCCTTCAGAACAGGCTCTGTACCTGATAGTCTCAGAGAAGCCTGGTTACGGCCTCTGCTAAAAAAAACTACATTAGGCCCAGCGCAGCCCAATAACTATAGGCCTATTACGACAGTCCCGTTCCTCCTGAAAATCTTGGACAAGGCAGCTCACAACCAGATCCAACTATACATAGAATCCAACTCTATACTGGGTAAAAGACAATCTGGGTTCCGTGTAGGGCATGGAACAGAATCCGCCTTATTAGACCTAAAAAATCAAATCTCCCAGATCGACAAAAGCTAACCAGCCCTGCTCCTCCTTCTCGATCTCTCGGCAGCATTTGATCTGGTTGATCATAAAACCCTAACCACCCATCTCACCCAGGCAGCCCACTTCTCCACACAAGCAGCATCTTGGATTACTTCCTTCCTGGAAGGCTGATCCATGAAGCTGTTCTCCAACATAGCTAATGCCGACCCCACAACCATACACTGCGGAGTACCCCAAGGCTCATGTACTGCCCCCACCCTCTACAACCTCTTCACTAAACCCCTTTTCGACCTACTTGACTCTATGGGCATAGCATATACTAATTATGCTGATGACACTCAAGTACTCCTACCACTATCTGGCTCTACCACCAAGACGCCACTGCCTTACACGATATCTATGCCACTATCCAAGCATGGATGGCTGTCAATGGTTTGTGTCTTAACGGGGATAAGACTGAAATCTTTATCCTTGGGCAGAAAGCCACACTAGCTAAGTTAAGTCCCCAATACGACAACTTTAACATAGATGATTCCACTATCACAGTTTCTTCCTCAGTCAAGACACTAGGTGTCCACATCGATGCAAACCTATCTATGAACAAACAAGTTAGCGCCATAGCCTCTGCATCCGCACATAGCACCAAACTTATCAATGCCATTAAACCCTGCCTATCCACACCTAACTGCCTTGCAATAGCCATAGCAACCATACGCACCAAACTCGATTATTGCAATGCTCTTCTGGCTGGCACATCTTCCAAAGATCTACACAGACTACAAACTGCACACAACAATGCTCTACAAGCTGCGCTGATCATCGTCAGAAGAGACCATATATCTCAAGCCAGACAAGAAGTGCAGTGGCTCCAAGTCAAAGACGCATTGCACTCAAAGTCCTCACTATTACGCATAGATGCATCAATAGCACAGCTCCCACATACCTATCAGAAGCTATGTCAAGAACAGCCTCGACGCGCCCTACCAAAACTCAGTACACCAACCAGTTGCACACCCCCCGCATACGTAGAGCTAAAGCCAGAGGGCTAGGCTTCTCATACATTACACCCAAACCTTGGAACTCACTCCCTTCCTTCCTTAGAGCTGAACCATCCATCCATGCTTTTCGTAAAAATCTCAAGACCACCTTCCTGAGCTAACTCCGCAAGCACTCCGACTTTTCTCCTAATGCATATTGTAATATAAATGTAATATAAACACAATGTACATATATCCTATCTCTAAACATTGCATGACAATTGTACAAATATGTTATACAAATATGCTCACGCTCTGTAAAAAATGTCACGTGATAACTATGCAACTAAGTATGTTTCTGTAACAAGTGCCACAATGCCTTCGGGCAGCTGCGTGCTATACAAATACAAATAAATAAATAATAAATAAATAAGCTTTGAGGAAGCAGAGCCTATCAGAGTGATGATGGAGTGAGTAGGGTCGTTGGAACCTTTCCATTCCAGATAGATCTGTTAATTCTGATGATTATTGGGTTGCCTCACTAGGTAGATAAGGTCACCAACTATCTCTGTTACCTCATATGGCACATGACATTTTGTGAGAAATGTGTTCTCTGATGTTGGAAGTAGCACAAGAACATTGGGCCACATTCTCAAAAATAAAAAAGGGGGCAAATCTGAGATGCGCCACAAATGTGCCACAAATTCACCAGAAATAGATGCACCTTATTCACAGGAAGTGCCCTTCTCAGAGATGCACACTTTAGAAAAGGAGTACAGCATGTGCTCAAAAGATTTGCAAAGTGTCAGGAAAACATGTAAATCAACCCGATCAGCCATGTGGGCAAAAAGGCACCCCAAACTAAATTCACCAAGAAATGTGCAATCTGATTTTCTCCAAATCCAAACAGGAACAAGTGCCCCAAAAAGTGGGTACATCCTCTGGCCACCCACATAGGTGATGCTAAACTTTCCCACATAGCACACCACACAGCATGAAAAGTCTACACATTTGCATAGAGTCGCACAAATATTCAGACACAATAATCAATAATGATTGATGCACTAGGCCCGATGCACCCGCATAAGCATAGAACTAGCTGGATGAGGGCAAGGGGGTAGACAACGGTGCACAGCCAATTCCAACAGGATGATCTGATCACCTGTACTCACCTTGTGGTCTCGTGCGGAAGGGATGTGACCAAGCAGTCCGGGCTGGACTGCCCCATTTGTGGTGGGACCAAGCCTGATTTTCATATGGTCTTTCCCTTTTTGTAATGGCTTGGCAGGCGAGAACGATGGTCTGGGGGTTTGCATAGAGCAATGCCAGAGGTTAGGATTAATTCCAAACCTTCCAGCCATCGCCTCTTTTGTATTGCATAAGTCACCCCGAGTGGGACGGGTATGCCCAGACGTGGGTCCCGTGCCTGCTGTGCCTAGAGACCCAAGCTACCTCTCACTGATGAGGCCCAACAATTCTGAAATATATTTGGGGATGTTTGTGTTCTCGCGCAGAAGGGCTGTGACCAAGCAGTTTGGGCTGGACTGACCCTTTTGGGGTGGAACCAAGCCTGATCTGTATATGGTCTTTGCCCTTTTGTAATGGCTCGGCAAGCGAAGAACGATGGTCTGAAGGGTTACCCAGAGCAATGCCAGAGGTGTGAGGGTTCAAAAATGTGAAGTGGACAACCTTTAGATAATCTCTCAAATATGCCATTTTATTAAATCATAAGTTTCAATGGATGCCTCACTATTCCTACCCTGACATGGATTTCCCTGACTATCATAAACTACAAGAAACATTCTAACAAAGGATATCTGGCCCCTACACTTATGCATACAATAGACAGGAAAATATATGGCAATTCACAACAACATAAACAATTACATCTATACTGTTTTAACAGTCTCTTTTCATAACCTCAGTGAATTCCCCCTTCCCCAGGTTTGAAGTTAGATTCAGTTCCAATGTTCAGCAGAAAAGAAACAAGGAAATCCAGGTTAAGGAAAATGTTCCAAAACAGTTCTTTTTGGCTCCTTCAATTGATCAAAAGAAAGTTCTGGTAAATCACTGTTCAACAAAAATGAGAAGTTCTCCTTCTTTTTGAATAAGTTCCACTTCATCAAATAGCATCAATGATATTCCTGGTCAAGATTCTTTGCCTTGACTGTCAAAACACAACTTCAAAGGAACACAGCTTCTTGTAGGTTCAGAGAAACAGAGCTTCTTGTAATTTTCAGAGAAACACAGCTTCTTGTAAGATTTAAAGAAACACAGCTTATATCTTTATCAGGATGACTTCACAGCACCTCTGCTTCTACCTTGTTGACTGTCATACCAGGTTCATCTCTACAAGGATTCGCCATGCAGGTCTATTGGCCAGCCCGATAGTGTTCCACAATTAATAGGGCTTCTGAAGTCTTAAATCTACTGACAACAAAACATTTTACCACAGCTTCACAACTTTCAGTTTTTTAACTTTTTATTAACTTTTCAGAAAAGACAAGATTCACATTAGTGATTCTCAACACCTTAATGTAAGCAAGGCACAATTCTTCTGAACATCCACCTTCCAGAGGGGTATCCTCTTCCCCATTCTTGTATCATAGCTTCAGCAGTTTGTAACTTTGTGACTTCTAACAACTTTTCAGAAAGGACAAGGCACTTTGGTGCCTCTCAACCCTTCCAAGTAAGCAATTCACCCTTCCTTTGGACATTCACCTTGCAGAAGGACAGCCTATTTGCCATGATTTTTAGCTACAGTTGCCTGCCTTTGTTCGCGCAAGGGTTCAGAACGCTTGGTAACAACACTGACAACGGTCTTCGCTCCCTTCGCATGTTGCAGGACTTAAACTGCCTCTGGCTTCCTTTGAACAGGTACTCTTCATTGGTAAGCTGTCCTTGTCCTGCTGTGCAGATATGGAGCTCGTCTCACTCCTAAGACTCTTGGCTGCACACCCACTTTCAGGCACGGTCTCTGACACACTTCCTGCTGAGCAGTCTCTGCAATCAGGTTCACATGGAAAAAAATAGTCTTTCTTCACGCTATCCACTGCGTTACCTCTGCACTTCAGATTCAAGGGGAAAAGGACCCTCTCAGGACTGGCAGCTGAAACCTGCTTCACAATGGTCACTGTGCCCCTTCTTTCCTCCAACTTCTGCTAGTACTGCCAACAACATCTTCTTCTTCTGTGACTCCTACTGCTGCCACAACTCCTTCTCCATCTCCTTTCAATGGCCTGCACCTGAGGGTGCCTTTTAAGCCTCCCTCCCTCAGGCATGGATCATTGTTCTTAAGAAGCTGACCACTCCTGCAGCATTTCTCGTATGCCATCTTCCTCATCCCAGTATTTGTGGAATCATGGGACATGAAGTCCCTAAGAACAAAATCAGGTTTTCTTACTTCTTCCATTCTGCAATAAGACATTAAAAGTGTGGGATTTCGGGGAAAGTTAAACAAGGGGGGTTCCCAATCTTCCTGACCTTTCCCCACCCCACCCCCCCACTTGATCCTCCCACAGAACACCACCACCAGGGTCGGGACCAGGAAGCATCCGTCTTTCCCTGGCCTCATGAGAAGGGTCCCAGGCTAGGTTTTCTGGGGAAATCATTACTGATTCATCACATACCCTTCTCCTAATGTCACTGGATTCCTCAGCCTCTATGGGGAATCAAGAAAGGAAATCAACATTGCCTTGTTCCTTTCCTTCCCGATGTTCCACAGAGAAACAATAAGGCTGTAAATCTAAAAACCAGTGCATAACTCTAGCATGGCATCCTTCCTTAAACGTAACCATTTAAGAGGTGCATGATCATTGATTAATCTGAACTTTCTTCCTGTTAAATAGTATTTGAAGTATGTTGCGGCCCATTTGATGGCAAGGTCTTCCAACTCTAGAGTTGCATAGTTCTTTTCCCGATCAAACAATTTTCTACTAATATAGAGAATACAATGTTCTATACCATCATGAGTTTGAGATCATACTGCACCAAGATTGATGTGTGAAGCATTTGTCTGCAGATTAAACAGTCTGTTGAAATGTGCCGCCTTCAGAACAGCGTCACTACACAATATATGTTTTAGCTTATCAAAACATTTCTGGTCTTCTGATTGCCATTTAAGTTTTTGTGGCGCGACATTCTTGAGTTTATCAGTAAGAGGGCAGAAATAGAAGACACATTTGGAATGAATCTTTGATAATATCTTACCAGACCCAAAAAGGCTTGTAATTCTTTCTTAGTTCTTGGGGCTGGTGTTTCCATGACAGCGTTAACTTTGACAGAATGAGGTTGAACTAATCCATTCCTTACAAAGGATCACAAATACTTCATCACGCATCTAACCAAATGACATATTTTTGGATTAGCCATAAGGCCGTATTTCCTAAAGGCACTGGTGACTTGATACAGATGTGACATATGTTCATGCCAAATTTTATTATAGATGATGATGTCATCAATATAAGCCCCACAAGAAGATGACAAAGCTCTTACTACGTTATCCAATAATCTCTGAAAAGTAGCAGGGGTCCAAGTCAACCCAGCAGGTAATATTGTAAATTGGAATAACTCAAGGGTAGTGGAAAAAGCAGTCTTGGGGTTGTCTTCTGGGTTTACCGGCACTTGCCAATAACCTTAAGTCAGGTCAATGGTGGATAGGTACTTGGCATCTCCTAATCTATCAACAAGGTCATTCATTCTGGGCAGTGGATAGCTATTGGGATACTTCATTAACCTTTCTGAAATCTATGCAGAACCTCCAAGAGTTATCTGATTTGGCAACTAAAATAATAGGAGAGGACCAAGGACTTTGGGATGGTTCAATAATGTCTGCTTTTAACATGGTCTCTATTTCTTCCTGAATGATCTGCATTCTACTTTCAGGGATCCTATAGGGTGTCTGGTGGACTTCTTGTCTAGGAGGAGTATGTATATTATTGTTATTATTATTTATTTATTCTAACGTGCCACACACCCGTAAGTATATAATTACATACTCCTTTCACCCTTCCTGGTTCAGGTCTAAACACATGAGGGAATTGTTGCAAGAGGTCCAAAAGATCTTGCTTATGATTTTGAGATAACTCGGGAGAGATTAACTGATTAACCACATTTCATTCCAATAAGAGGCTTGTTAACATAGTTGAAACCACTTTCTCTGGATTTTCCCTCCACTCTTATAGTAGATTGACATTATAAATATGGGTTTTCATTATCCAATCAGGTTGTGATGTTTTATAATTATAAGGTCCCATTTGTTCGATTACTTCATATGAACCATGCCATCTAGAAAGCATTTTTTTTATCAGAGGAGGGAATAAGTACCAATACCTTCTGACCCATGGAAAAGGGTCTCATTACTGCCTTCTAACCGTAATATTCTTTCTATTATTCCTGAGCCCTTATCATATTGAGGTGGACTATATTCCTAACTGCTGTCATCTGCTCTTTCAATCTTTGGGCAGTTTAGGATAAGGGAACGGTGGCCCTTTCTCTTTCCTGCCAAGTTCCATGTAACATATCCAGCACATCTCTGGGTTCTCTTCCATATAATAGTTAAAAAGGAGAAACTCCAGTAGACTATTGGGGAGTTTTCCAAATAGATAACAGGGCCCAAGCTATACTAACATCCCAATTCTTTCCATCTGCCTCAACTATATTTTTTAAATATATGTTTCTAAGTTTGTTTGAATCTTTCAACCAGTCCATCAGTCTAGGGATGATAAATAGACGTTCTTAGGGTTTTAATTGGAAGAATATCATTCACCTCAGCCATGAATTTACTCATAAACGTAGACCTTTGATCAGTCAAAATTTCTTTTGGAAACCCAACTTCTGAAAAGTAAATGTTTCAAAATCTGCTGTGAAGTATTGTTCCATAAGGGAAAGGCTTCAGGGTACCGGGTTGCATAATCCAGAATGACAAAGATATACTTATTACCCAATTTATATGTTTCTAATGGTCCTACTACATCCATCCCAATTCTGGGAAAAGGAATATGAATAACGGGCAATGGTTGTAAAGGAGCCGGAGGTGCCATTTTAGTCCTGGTCTTTTGACATAAATCTTATGTGCTTATGAACTTCTTAATATCGGCCTAAATACTTGGAATATAGAATTGATTCACAATTTGAGCTTGCGTTTTAACTGTTCATAAATGGCCTCTGGTGAAATGAGCATGGACCATTATCAACACTATATTTCTTTGACTCCTGGGTATCACAATCTGTGTTTGCCCGAAGGTTCTACATCCCCTCTATACAACAACCCATTATTTTGTAAAGAAATTGACCACTTTTCATTCTTCTTCCTGACGTGTTACCTGCTTAAAGCTTTCTGCCAGCAAAGGATCATTATGCTGTGAAAAAGCTAAATCAGGAATAATCTCATCTTCTTTTTCTATATGAACTGGCACTTTTGGATCCAGATCAGCCTCTCCAAAACCCTGAGTTCCTCTTCCAGTTTGCTCACAATTCTTAACCTCTTCTAGTTTCGGAAACATGGCTTGTTCCAATATGCCCTGTGCTATCCTTTCCCCAGCTTTGATTTGGTATGCTTTCTTTCCATTATTTTGCATTAGCACCTTAACATCTCCTCTATGGTCCGGATCAACCACCTGTGGCAATACGCCCAGACCATACCACCAGGCTAGGTCTGGCTTAGAGGCAAGGTGGACCCAGGGTGGTAGTGGGGGGGTAATAATCAAATCCGTGGTGCTCAAATCTCTCTGACTTGGTTGAATCACGTATACCCTACTACTATACATATATCAAACCCAATTGATTGCTCATTAGCTATAGTGGGAGTAGAGGCTCTTTTGCTATGTTTCTCTAACTGCAGGGTTCCCCAATATGTATGAGCTGATTCTGATCCCACTTCTGCTGACACCTTATGGGAGAGGTCAGAAATGTGAGGAAGACAACTTTTAGATGATTTCTGAAAATATGCCATTTTATTAAACCATATGTTTCAATAAATGCCTCACTATCCCTACCCTGATGAGGATTTCCCTGCCTATCATAAACTAAAAGAAACACTCTAGCAAAGGACATCTGCCCTCACATTTATACATAAAATACACAAGAAAATATATTGCAATTCACAACATCAACAATGACATCTATAATGTTTTCACAGTCTCTTTTCATAACCTGGGTTAATTCCCCCTTCCTCTGGTTTCAAATTAGATTCAGTTCCAGTGCTCAACAGAAAAGAAACAAGGAATTCCGGATTTAGGTAAAAGTTCCAACACAGTTCTTTTTTTTGGCTCCTTCAATATATCAAATAAAAGTTCTAGTAAACCATTGTTCAACAAACAGGAAGTTTTCTCTTTCTCCTTGAAAAAGTTCCACTTCATAAAATAGCATCAATTATATTCATAGTCAAGGTGCTTTGCCTTGAATGTCAAAGAAAACACAGCTTCAAAGAAACAAAGCTTCTTGTAGATTCAAAGAAACACAGCTTCTTGTAATGTTCAGAGAAACATAGCTTCTTGTAAGATATACAGAAACACAGTTTATATATTTGTCAGGATGACTTCACAAAACCTCTGCTTCTACCTGCTTGACTCTCATAACAGGTTCACCTCTACAAGGATTCACCATCCGGGTCTACTCGCTTGCCTGATAGTGTTCCACACTTAATAGTGCTTCTGAAGCCCTAAATCGACTGACAACAAAACATTTTACCACAGCTTCAGCAACATTCAGCTTTTTAACTTTTCAGCAACTTTTCAGAAAAGGCAAGATTCACATTACTGCTTCTCAACACCTTCATGTAAGCAAAGGCACTCTTCTTCTGAACATTCACCCTCCAGGGCGGCAGCTTATTTCCATTCTTGTCTCATAGTTTCAGTAATTTGTAACTTTGTGACTTTTAACAACTTTTCAGGAAAGACAAAATACACTTTAGTGCCTCTCAACACTTCCAAGTAAGCAAGGCACTCTTCCTCTGAACATTCACCTTTGAGAAGGGCATCCTCTTTGCAATTCTTGTCTCTCTGCCACATCAATACCCAAAATGCCCTTTAGGATGTAATTCTACCTTTCCTCCTTTTTCTAAATGTGAGATTTTTGTACCAGTTTTTCTGGAACAATCACTGTCAATCGGTAGTATAGCTCAGTGGCAACATGCTCATCTTGGAAGCAATAGGATGCAGAGCAAAACAGGTTTAAATCCTGGGTCTCTTATTAGAAACCTCTTTGGTATTAAGCGCATGTATTGCCCACCAAGAGTGCACAGACAGGTATTTATCACTAGTACATTTGCAGAGCAGAGCAAATACTTTGAACGAATGCGGGTAGACAGAAGCAATGACTCACACCCACACACGCAATTAGAGAATGAGTGTTCTCATACGGTATCAGGTAATATTTTCGCCAGCAAAAATATCGGCGTACATATGGTTGTCGGGAACGGCCATAGGCGATATTTTTGGTGGCGAAAATATTAGGTGCGGGGGTGTCCCCCGCACATAAAAAAATGATGCGGGTGTTGCGGGGGTGTCCCCCGCAGGGTCCATGTGTTATTTTCCCCGCAAAAATATGGCGATATTTTTGCATCGCGATATTTTTGCGGCGAAAATATCACATGGAACCCTCTCATACAGCTATTTATTCATAGTTAAACATATATAAAGCAATAAGTGATAACACAGAAATAAATCACATAAAAGATAATAAGCTAACAAGAATACATCACCATGGGCGGAACTGAATTCCTCATCTCACCAGAAGCGGCTAGAAGACCCCGGTAACAGCCAGGCCGAGAGCACAACAACCCACAGGAATTTCGAAACAAGGCATCCGCCCTCCGACTGAAGTCTTTGTGCTTTTCCCCGCCTGACCTTTCCAGAGCTCCGCATTATATGCCCTCCTCAAAAGGTGTTGCAATTTCTCAAACCTTCTGGCATTAGCGCTTGCGCGTTGATGAGTGACCGTTGCTTACCGGCCGGGTCGACCGACGGTAACCCCAAGGAGCAAAGCGCTTCCCTCTCCTAAGGCACCATGGAAAACAATTCCATAACTCATCCACAACCTTGGCACGGGCATAGCAAACCATAACAAACCTTATTGGGTACCAGCCGGAACCTGTGGATCCTAGCTTTCCCAGCGCCGTGTCCTTGGCTGAGGCATACATACCAGTCTCAGCAACGAATAACGTTGAAAACATGTTTTTTCAGTAAAATATGCGTGCAAGTGCTTGCAAGTGCAGCTTTCACTGAGGCATGGCTCTGAGTGCCCCCAGAATGCATTGCACACCAGCGCCATGTTTTAGCTCAAGCATCACAGCGCATTATAAAAAAAAATATTATAATCAGCTTCACCCTTTTACAACCTTGCATTCGCCCCTTCTCTTCCTACCAACCAGAGCAGTTTAATTGTATGCCTTGTTGTTAGTCTCTTTTGACTTAGGACAATGTTTGTACAACTCTTTAGGCTTTGGTAATACTTGTCCCCTTTTGGCTTTAAGCAATGTTTGTTCTCTGGAACTCACAATTCTTAAATGTTCAGTCAATTTAAATTCAATGTTTAACACTGCTTCACAAATTACTCTTCAGAAAACATCCCCTTCAGGATAATTTTTAAGCACTCGCGACCACTCTTTCATCTGTTTTCTTCAGATTCGGATTGAATTAACCTGCTTTAAAGAGTTTTACTTGTAAGCAAGTGTATTAGAAAGGTTTCACTTATACGCTGGGCTACTTTATTGGCATTCCATTGCCCAACAATTAACGGTCTGTTACAACTTGCGTGCAAGGGATTTGTTTTAGCTACAGTTGCCTGCCTTTGTTCACGCATGGGATCACAACGCTCGGTATCACTCACCGGCATTTGCAAAAGTGAGGGATTTCGGGGGAAAGGTAAACAAGGGTGGTTCCCAGTCTTCCTGACCTGTCCCGCCCCCTCACTTGATCTTTCCACAGAACACCACCACCAGGGTCGGGACCAGGAATCGTCTGCCTTTCCCTGGCCACATGAGAAGGGTGCTAGGCCAGGTTTTCTGGGAGATCATTACGGATCCATCACACATGCCACACTTAAGCGAACATCTGATTAAAAGACCTGTCACATGACCATCAAATATAAGCCTAAAACGAACAGCCACCAAGAAAGTACCTTGTGCTGGTAACATGGCGAAGAATTACAGTTCCAGAAGAGTACAAGATACATTAAGGGAAAATATCACACAGCTGCGTTTCAAAACATTTATTGCAATCTTAACATCAGACATTCTATATACATAAATACAAAAACGACAATTAAGTCCCTATGCCCCCACAAACATGCTAATAAAAATCAAAGGGAAGGCACCTGGCCACAAAAGTGTCACTATGTGATCCATGTGTGCTATGCCAGAGTGAGGGGCCTTGACTAGGGCAGGTTTCTGGTGCAGATGGTATCTCAGAAGTGCCTTGTAGTTGCTGGCTGTCAATGTCACTGGAGGAGGCAGTGGGGCTAGAGCTCCTGTTGGAGGTGATCATCATTGCCACTACATATCCCTCCAGGGCAGATGACAAGTTGCCTCATCTGAATTCTGATCTGGCTGTAGGCAGTTCTCTTCTGGCTGGTGCACAGCTCCCTGAGTTCTCCCACTAATGCTTGCTTTGCTGCAAAAGCCTGGCTGCTCAATCCCTATAATCCCTCACGCAGGGTTACATGCCTAGAGGCCAGCTATGTTCGTATGGCAAGCTGATGCTGGCACATTTCATCCTCCCAGGTGGTATAGGGAGTGGGACATGGTCTGTTGTTGCATGCCCGCTGGGTAGACGTGAGTGTGTGGGAGGATTGGCACGCACACTGTCGCCCGTGGCTACAAATACTGCTCTTGCCACTACTCCAGGTACCACGACAGGCCTGTGCTCCTCACCACTTTGTTGGCCTGCAGAAAGGCTGATTAAAGGAATTTCCACTGTTGTCGTAGTGGGGTCCTGCTCTGTAGATGCCTCTGCCTGGTCCTCATCCTCCCCTTCGAGTGGTGTCATGTCTGAATTGTCTTGGATGGCATTCTGTGGATTTGCACCTGCTATGGAAATAAGATCACATACGTGACATGTAAGCAACTTACATTTGTCATTTCGTTCAACAGACATGGTTGCTAATGCATAGAGCATGCCACTATAGATGTGTTAACCATCTTCCCGCCTCTTGGTGTTCACATGTGTCAGTGGGTACATCTATCCAGTTTTAGACCTCACTGCCTCTATGCTACCCACTAAAAACAATGGGCTTAGTTGTAACATTGCATCGATTGTTGTAGACTCCACTTCCGCTATACTGCCCACCATCACCACTAGGCTCATAGGTAATGATGTATCAAATGTTGCTGACCCTATTTCTGCTACGCTGCCCACTGCTACCACTGGGTTTATATTTAATTATGTTTCTAATGTTGCAGGCCTCAACGCCCCCATGCTGCCCACTGTTACCGCCTCCATGCACACTATAGACCCTCTCCACCCGGCGTCCAAAGTTGCCTCTCACGCCAGTAACACCACACTCATAGCACACCACCTTAAACTGTGCCCTCATCAATGCACGCTCCCTCCCAGCTCACGCACTAGATTTTCACAACATTGTCACTGCACACAACCCCAACCTCCTTTTCTTCACAGAAACCTGGCTCCATGAAGCCTCAGGACCAGCCATAGCGCTTGCACTTCCTACTGGCTACACCATCTTCCATCACAACCGTCTGCTATCTAAAGGCGAACGGTAGCCCTCATAGCCAAGGAGTCTATCTCCATTAGAAAGATTGATAAACCAGCCCTTAGTAACTGCGACTCCCTTACCCTCAAACTTAACATATCCCAAAACTGCACTTTCACACTCCACAATGTATACAGTCCCCCTGGCCCCTGGTTTCCTGCTACCCTCATTCACCTACTCTCCGACAACCTTAAAACCGCCAGTACGATCATTCTGGCAGATGACCCCAACCTGGGTCTCAACAACCCCAAAGACCACACAGCCAAAAACCCGGCTAAGGCCATGGAAACCATGGGCTTCAAATATGCCACCTCAGAGCCTACTCACATCAAAAGTCGTACCTTAGATTGGCCGGCTCACTATAACTACCCACGAGCTATAACAATAAGACCCTCTCCCTTGGACCGATCACCACCTCATTCAGTTTACCCTCTCCCCTCCCAAATACCAGAAACTGCCTAATGTGCCACTCCCCTTGGTGGCGGCCAGAAGCTCACGCCTACTCACCAAAGAGAGACTCCTACCACACCTAGTAGTCCCCCCGTTCTCCAATGACCCGGACACTCTTGCTCAAACATTCAGCAATATCCTAACAGAAGCAATCGGAGCCATCACACCACTAACCATGCTGAAGGCCACACCTGTCAAGCACTCCAACGGCTGGTTTTCCCCTGAACTTCTAGAGCTACGCTCCAAGAAACGTGCAGCCCTCTCCACATGGCAATCCATCTACCAGGACTCTGCCAAACTCGAATTCAAGGGATTATCAAAAGAATACAAAAAAGCTATCATCCAGGCTAAAGTCTCCTCCTTTAACTCCAGAATTGCCAATGCCAAGTCGGACACCAAAGAAATGTTTGCCAACTTCAGAGAATTGGGAACCGCAACACTCCCTCCGCAGGACATAACTAAAGATGAGGTTTGGTGCTCTAACATACACTCTGCCATGTTCTGCCAAGATAGACTCTCTGCATAGCAAAATACTAGCCAACCAACACCTCTCCAACCCACAAAAACCACCACTCAAACCTAAACTGAACCTTAAGGTCCTGGAAACACCCGGGTTCACTTTTAGGGATGTTAATGAAACAGAAGTCCTCAACATCATGAAGAAGATCAGACCTTCCAAATGTAAAGGGGACACCTGTCCTGCTGCACTCATTAAAGACTGTGCAGACACTCTTGCACCTTTCCTCAATGCATTCATCAACACCTCCTTCACATCTGACTCAGTCCCATCCATCCTCAAGGAAGCCTTGGTACGCCCACACCTGAAAAACCATCACTAGACCCCAACAATCCTAAGAACTATAGACCCATTACCACTGTCCCTTTCCTACTAGAAATCCTTGACAAAGCCGCATACGCTCAAGTCCAACCATTCCTAGAAGCCAACCACATCCTGGACACCCGACAGTCTGTCTTCAGTCCTGGCCACGGAACTGAATCGGCCTTACTAGACCTAAAGAAAACAGATGGACGACATCAGAAATAAAGGGAAACCTGCACTTCTTCTCCTCCTAGACCTGTCGGCCGCTTTCAACCTGGTTGACCATAAGACTCTCTGTAAACATCTCTCCTCCTCAGCACAATTCTCAGCTAATGCCATCACCTGGATTTCCTCATTCCTTCAAGGCAGAGCAATGTGAGTATTGCCAGGCAAAGCATCTGCTGAACCATCCATCATCCAAAGTGGAATTCCACAGGGCTCTTGCCTATCATCCACGCTCTACAACATTTTCACCATACCCCTCTTCAACATACTTGACTCACTCAGCATTATTTACACCAACTACGCGGACGACACACAAATCCTCCTCCCTCTATCCGGGAACTATGAGACTTACTCCAAGACCCTCAACAACACCTACTCCACCATCCAGACCTGGATGGCGGAGAACTGGCTTTGCCTCAGTGGTGATAAGACAGAGCTACTATTCCTAGCCTCCTTGACACGCTGGCAAAACTCGACAATCAATACTCCGCCTTCAACATTGACAACTCCACGATCTCAGTAGCCCAGGCTGTAAAAACCCTCGGAGTCTGCTTATACGCCAACCTATCCATGTTTAGGCAAGTCAACGCCATCGCTTCCTCCGCAGCTTACCACACTAAACTCTTATACGCGGCCAGGCCTTTTCTCACCACTACAAACTGCCTAACTATTGCCGGAGCTGTTATTGGATCAAATCTGGACTACTGTAATGTCCTCTTCACAGGCACCTCCAAAAAGAACCTTGTCAAACTACAAATCATTCAAAATAATGCCCTCTGCACCGCCATCGGGATACCAAAAAGGGAACACATCTCCTCTGCCAGACGTCAAGCTCACTGGCTGCCCGTCTGTGAACGCATCCATTTCAAGACACTCGCCATTGCCCACAAGTGCATTCACCACACAGCCCCACCTTACCTCTCCCAGAGAGTGATCATACCCTCCTCTTCCAGACCTACCAGAACACTCTACACCAACCTGCTACCTGTACCGTTGGTTAAGCGTGCCAGGGGGTTGGCCAGCTTCCCGTTCATCGCGGCCAGACAATGTCACGCACTCCCGCTCACCCTCACAAACTGCCTTACGCAAAGCTTTAGAAACATGGCTCTTCCCATTAACCCCTAACTAGTACCGCTTTTCTCCAGTACACCCGCATAATGACCATGGGACACCTCAGACTATATATTGTAACCTGTGGCGATATACTACACACCATGTAACCCTCCTGGATCTATATCGCCACTCTTAAAAACTGCTCAAAGCCATGTATGTCTCACCCAGGTAGCTAAGCCTACCTCATGTAAACCTTATAATGTAACATGCCATCTGTTTTACGCTATGTACATGTAACCATACTTTATCTTTGCATCCTCCCATGTAAAGCAACATGTATCCCCCATGTCACACCTAAGCACCTAAGCTTTTCCCTTGTAACTGCGCTGAGATTGCCCTTGGTCTGCCTGTGCGCTTTATAACTACAAAAAAATAAATATATAAATAAATATCCAATGGTAAGTACATGCACACAGAAAGGTATGTCTCGTCTCTGTATTGCTCATCTGGAGTTGTTGCAGCATTGTCAATTCCACTGATTCCTTCCACAGTGATAGGATCTATCATGCTAGCCACTGTCTCCTCCACTGGGTTCAGGGTGATGGTCCTCCACCAGTGCCACTGGCATGGCACTGGCAGTTTTGATTTTCTCCGGAGATTCATTTCACCCAGGTGATTCTTGATTTCTCTAATGGTTCTCACAGCTACTCTGAAGGCATTGACATTGGTCGTGAGCTCTGTCCACAGAGCATTTCTCACTGCAAATCTGGCTCTCTGCTTATCTTTGCAGAAGCAGGTTTCTTCATGGTCGGCCATGAAGTTGACTATTACTTCAACATCTTCATCACTGAAGTGTGGGGCACTGCACTCTTTCTCCTCTCCATCATCCCCATTTTTAGCCTGGGGGTAGAGGGGAGGCAAAACAGCCGTTCTTAAGTTCTCCCAAATGTGTATATGGGCACTGCCCGGCTTTCCCCACTTTATATTGGTATTTACGCCTGTTTTTTTCCACATCTCATGTGATGCACGTGTTTTGGATGCATCGGTTGACGCGTAATGTAATTTGCACTTGTTTTGGCCACCTCTGCCAGATGCATTTCTTTGTGGGTGCATCATCAGGCACGTAAGTGGCACCTGTTTTTGGCACATCTGAACAGAATCGCCACAGACATACACATTTCATGGATGCGCCATCATTTCTGATGGGCATGCATGCGCTCCCTTGCGTAAAGTGCATTTTTTGGTAATTTCTGTGTGGATTTCCCAGCTCCAATGAGATGAGCATCGGCGCAGGCGTATCTTTGCCCCAATCACATCTCTTTGATTTTGAGAATATGGCCCATTGTCCCTGACATAAAGTCTATGGAGAAGGGCTTTGTGGTTGAGAATGGCCTTCTGTTTTTCTTGGGCCTTGGATAGATGTTCTTTCACTAACTAGCCCCCGGATAAAGGTAATGCAGGCTCTACCATCTTGGGTGAATTGGACTCGACTTTCTCCCTGGTTTCCTTAGCCTTCCCAGCCTTCTCTGAGCATTTCCAGCGCATCTCAGGGTTCTCTCCCTTAGACTAGCTCAATGGGTGCGAAAACGTGGAAACTTTGCAAGGTTTGGCATACTGCATACAGAGCCCATGGAATTAAGAGCTCCCATTTCTGAATGTATTCCAACTTGGATATTATAGTCCCCTCATTCCCATCAATTACTTCTTCGGCGACCCTCTGAAAGTATGTATTAATCAATCAAGCCCTCAACATCCACAACATGGATGAGCGCAACCTGGACTTGGGAGCTATCCTACTGTATTTTCGGGTGGACTTTGAGACTCTTAATGCCAGCCCTTCCTCCTGTCGTAATCTTAATCTGGTCGATACTGAACAGTTCACGACTTGCTGAGTTGGGAGTAATTTAGGATGGTAATTTGGCATTTGAGGATGTATGAATGACTTTTCATGTCTTTTCAACCAGGTGGTGTTGGGAATGAGTCATTGGGCCTCATGATGAGTGTGGTGGTCCGGAAACAAGGGTGCCGGTAAGCTTACCAGCACCCTTGTTTTCAGAACGCCACACTCCGAGTCTGCCTGCCAGAGCCGCTGTGCCCAACAGGTCTGACCCTGCTGGGCACAGCGGCCATGGTAGGCAGACCAGTCACGGAACCACTGGCACCGTTAGCAACAGTACCAGTGCTTCCGTGTCCCCACTCATATAGAATCCTATGGGACTCTATGGGAATGGGGACTTACATGTTACTGGCGCCTGACTTCCCGGGCAGCCAGAGTTGTAATCTCTCAGTGGCACAGGGAAGTCAGGCGCCGGTAAAATATTACGGTTCTGGCGGCAACACACCGGTAGCACCGGCAGGGTTACCTCTGGACCCGTAATGAGGCCCATTGTATCAGTGCTTGAAAATCCAAATTTTGACACATGTAGGGCAGTCTATCAATGACAGACTTGACACAAAATACTTTTGAAACTTTTGGGTTTGCTGGTCCTGCTATATTTTTCTTATGCAGATTCCACTCAGATCCTGGTATGGACCATCAGAGCCTGAGACGGTTATGGTTTGCTATCCACTGACCTTGATCAAGTAAGGATATGGATGTGCAAGAGCGGCCTTAAGAATATTTCCTCAAAAATTGAGCGTAGGCAATTTAATTTACTGACTAATCCAACTGTTTGCCCACTTCCACCTATTTTGTTAGGACACTCTTACAAAAGTTGGAACTTGGAAATCTTCTGGGATGTTGACCTGAGCCTTAGTGCTCAGATAGGAACATTGGTTACTCACCCCCAGGAACATGACGGGACGTAGAGCCAGGAATGCTCGCAGCCCCCATCTTACTTCGGACGAACCCCAAGTGCACCAATGATTGACTCATATACAGAAAGGTATCCCATCAACCAGCCATACAGACTGAATCCAGTACACACTCTTTCAGGAATAGGGGAGACAATGGAGATCGTGGATGGGAATACCCTAATGAACAGTATCAATTAAGCACCAAGAAGCCACAATGCTGACGTCACTAGGGACACCACGACATAGCAGCGTTAGCCATGAAGCACACTCGCAGTCCTGCACCTCATTATATGAACACACACCCGCATACACGAAGAACATGCTTTCACAGTCCTATAGCTACATACTGTCAAAGCTTTTATTATTTTGCTCATCCGCCAAATGCAGTAATGCAGAAACACAAGGCATCAAGGGATCCAGAGCAAGCTTGCAGATGCTTAAAGCAAATAATCTTATGGAACTACAGGAGTATATATGGAGGCTGATAGGACCATGTTTGAATAACTCATATGTTACCTACAATAACATGAGCATGTAGAAATCATATTATAAGTCTAAGGAAAATTACAGCAGGCCTCAAGCCACAGAGTATGAGAAGAGAAGAGCTGATTCATGCTGCAAGGAGTGTAAAGCAGGCCCACAGCCAAGGTCAGAGAGACACGGTCGCATTCCAGACTTTAGACGACAAGGGACCAGCTGCAGAGAAATTGAATAAATCCTCATAAATGCAAGATCAAGAGCTCGGTTTTGTGGTATCCAAGCATGTGATGCAGCCGAGCCAGACAATGGGCATTCACTTTGGTGGAAAAGCAGAGCTGATCCTAGCAAACCAGACAAAGACGGCAACAAGTGTTGCAATGTAGGAGCGCATTCTCATAGGCAAAGGTGGTACATTACTAGTTACCATGCAGACACATAATCGTTTCACATCACAATGAAGAGGTGCACAGAGGGCTGAAGACAGAATCAAGTCCCAGGCCTGGGGAGATGAGCTCTAACCAATACCAGCATAGAAAACCATGGGTGGATGGCAGGGGGCAAGAACCAATGGTAAGCCCATTACTCTGGAACAATGTAATACTTAGTTTCTTGGGGATGGGACAGGCCAGCCACCTGACATGTGAGGACCAGTAGAATAACCTCTTTAGGGTTCTTCCATAGGTATTATCACTCTCAATACCCAATCATTTGTGATGATGGTTTTTCAGGGAAGGGACCAGAGATGGTGCAATATGCTCACGAAAACGAAATGCACACCATGGAATACTGAGAAGTACTGGAGAATCTTGATTGTCTTGTATGATCCCTGTTGGTTTTTTCAATTAACCGCAGTTCTAACTTGCCGTTGGCTGAGTCCTCGGTTATTCTGGTGTACATAATGCTGAGTGAGTCAAGTATGTTATTCTGGGGAAGGGTGTTGGGCCCTTGAGAGTCATGTGGACCCCAGATGGCCTCTGGTATACCTGGGAGAGCTACCCCAACAGTTAGCTCCTCATTTTTCATCCTCCACCGACTGAAGTGGACCCTTCCATTTATCCCTAGACAAATGTATTGCACCAGGGCAGGGACCCTCATTGGCTCTAGGCTTGATTAAGCTAGTTTTGTTTAGTACTTAAGTGCAAACCCCAACTCTGGGTAGGACTGGGGAGAAATATGCAATGTAACAAAGAAATTGTCCCACCAGGAATAATGTATACATCCATTCAAATGTTGAACATGGATGTTGATGTGGTGCTGTGTCTCAGTAGTCAAACAAAACAGCATTGTCATTGATGTCAACATCATCACCCTTACCTTTCTCCAAGTATCAAGAGAAGACTAAACACAAAAGCGAGCAAATTTCAACAAATAGGCTTATTATTCGGTCTGGCACAAATAAAATGAAAATGTCATTAATAGAAATCTCATAATTCTTTCATAGCAACACGCAAAAAGAAAAAACTCAAACAAACAAACATTTTTACCAAAAGATAGAAGTCACACAAAAAAATATGAGGGCAAATTTAACCACCAGGACCCTCATATATTCTGTAGCTGCATTGCTAACAGAGAATGACTGTACTTGATTTAGGGGGACCCTTTGAACCAAGGTCTACGTACGTCTCAAGGTGATCCAATATACCTGTAGGGCCTTGTAGACAGATACGCTGCTAGCTTAATGGGCCATACGTTTGGGTGGGTTGAACAGGTAGCTCTGCCTTCGTCAGGACCATAGAGATATGCCCTGGGGATAAATATATATTAACTCATTGTAAAATCCTGCTACAAATGCAGAAATCAAAGTTATGTGAGGCAAACCACCACTAAGATAAATGTATCAGGCTAGTGTAATTATGTAGGTTTAACTGCAAGTTTGACTTCCAACTTGCAGAATGTTCAAAATGTGGCAGTCTGACTGATCAATTGTCTTTGAAGATTTATTTCTGTATCATCTTTACACTAAGAACTTCCCTGGCTTCCTGTTAACAAGCGTATTCTGCTTAAAATCTGTTGTTTGGTCTTTAAGTGCCTCTATCGACGAGCTATGGAATACCTGGTCAATTAACTCTGCTGGGATGCCCTTCATCAGATTTCATGCTGCAGGGCATTACATCTTCTGGTTATTTCATTGTTTAGTTGTATCGCCAGAGGTAGGAGAGTTTTTCGGTGCAGAGACCGAACTGCCTGGCTTTGTCTACTACCTTGCGTGACTACTTTTAGGAAGAACCTTAAAACCTATCTCTTCATTTAATTCTGAAGTCATTTGTTTTCGTTTTCCCTAACCAACTCCGCCCACAGGTAAAGTTGCTTGGTATGCCAGAATCATCAGTTTGGCATCAATATTAAAATAAAAGATAATTATGGTTAAACAACTGGTTTATTTGAGTCAGGGAAGAGGTTGGGCCAAGCGCATTTAGAAACTACGGCAATCTCTACAAACGACAAGTACAGGGGTAAAAATATTCAAGTTGCAAGATACTAGCCAGCCATAAAAACAAGTCACTCGCCACCACAATTCTATTCATACACACCATTTCTCACTCACTAAGCGTCAAATATCACTAGCCATTGGTTAGTGGTGAGTGCACATTTTGCACCCTGATAAGGAAGTTCCTAAACAGTGTCAAGGATGGGTCCACACAACGTGGCATATTTCTCTGATGTCTAACGCCTTCATATGGGTTCCACCAAAGCATAAAGTTCAAACCTAATCTTACAAGTCGTATTCTTCCAAGGAGCCTCTAATATAAAATGCAGTGTTCAAAGAGGACAGCAGATCATTCCAAACCTATACGCACCAAGTGCTTGGCCTCCAGACACTAAAAGACACATGTTCCATTTCTTAGCCCACTGAAGAAATCACAAGCCTGTTCTAAATTGTCTAGCTCTGTTCTATCACATAAAATAAGTTATTCCTGCTTGGAAGGCACTTCCAGGGTTTACTCATAGCTGGACCCTCTGTTGGTCTTCTTGCATTCAGTCTCTCCCTTTAGACCTCTCCCAGGTCTCTCTCTTCTCAGACTTCTCTGTGGGTTCACTTCAGCCTCTTTGCCTTCCAACCTGTACATGTCAGCGCTCCCAGCTGCAGGGTTGGGATTATTGTGAACGTCTGGTACTTAGCTTTACAAGATTGGCCTTTACTTGACCTTAACATTCAGAACAGAACTTTCCCAGACCGCAGAATCTTTGCATTCCCGCTGAGAAATTGGTTCCCAGGATTCACTTGTTCAGGTCTCCACAAACTTGGTTCTCAGGTTTCATTGGATAAGGTCTCTCTTTGGCTAGTTCTTTCCACTATTTGTTCTCCACATTCACTTGGTTAGGTGCCTCCAAGTCCTTGTTCTCAACATTCACTTGATTAGTGCTCTCTATGACCTTGGTTCTCAGAGTTCACTGGATCATGTCTCCCCATGACCCGGCCCTCAGCATTAAATTGGTTAGGTCGCTCCACAACCTGGTTAATAACATTCACTTAATTAGGTCTCGCCACAACCTGGTTTCTCAGCATTCACTTGATGAGGTCTCCACAAACTTGGTTCTCAGTTTTCACTGGATCAGGACTCTCTACAACCTGCTCCACAGCATTCCCATGACTAGGTCTTTCCATGACTTGTTCTCCGCATTCACTTGGTTAAGTTTCGCTAAGGCTTTGTTCTCAACAGTCACTTGATTAGTCCTCTTGATGATCTTGGTTCTCAGAGTTCACTGGATCATGTCGCCCAATGACCCGGCCCTCAGCATTCACTTTGTCAGGTCGCCCCATGACATAGTTTCTCAGGATTCACTTTGTTAGTCCTTCTCCATGACCTGGTTCTCAATGGTCACTTGGTCAGGTCTCCCCAAGACCTGGTTTCTGATATTCAATTGGTGCGGAACTTCGCAGCATACACTTCATTAGGTATCTCCACAACCTGGTTGTCAGCATTTACTTCCTCAGGTCTCCCATGACCTGGTTTCTGAGCATTCACTTTGTTAAGTCTCTTTGGGGCCTGAATTTAAGCATTAAAATATCTCCTCATTACACGCTTCACAGCATTGAGCATTCAGCATTCAGTTCCTTCTTTGACCTTTGTCAGGCTTCACACCCTATGTCAGAATTTGGGTCACTGGTACCTCATTCAGCAAAGTAGCCACCTTTTACCAAGTGACACTCTTCCTGCGCTGGCAGGAAGTGGCAAACAATACACCCTGTGGCATATTGTTTGGGGTGACTGAATGGAGCTGTCACCCCCACTGTCACATAATATATTATATGTTGTGTTTGTCAATTTTATATTTATGTTATATGTTTATATGCAATGGTATGTTTATGGTTATACTAGGTAATGTTTAGACTAGGAATGTTATGTAAGGGACATGTAGTGTGGGGGGAGGCAAGTTAAGTAGGCAATGTTTTGTAGGCTAGGTGTACAGTGAATGCATAATGGAGTAGATGTGAGGTACACTGGCGTGAATGCAGTGGAAGGAAGCAGCGGCCTGCCTGAGGCAATCCTCTGGCCTGGCACTTCAGTGGGTGGTACCAGGAATTGGGTAAGGGGTCTGTTGTGGCAGTCTCACACTGTAGATCCATGAGACCCCTCCTAGGAAGGGTCGGTTTACAGAGCAGATGACCATTTAGATGGTACTCACATCAAGGGAATTGTAGGAAGAGGATTAGAGTTGAAGAGTTTTTATAAATAAGGAGGGGTCCCTGTTGGGATCCTTGTAAAATCCACCTTGGTGTCTGTGTTTAGTTTAGTAAGATAAGAACTTGGGTTGTGGGAGATCTCCTGTTAATGGAAATTTTATTTTACAGGTGCAGTGCCCTTCCCTATCCCGCTGGCCTGCGGCTTAGGGGTGATGGTTGCCATGGGAGCTGTCCCTGACCTGGGGCAGGGAGGGTGCTGTTCCTGGCCCAGGTTGGGGAAAGAAAACACAGGCTACACAAGGACCTATGCGACCCTGGGGTAGGCGGCCTGTCGGGGCATTTGTCAGAGCCTATCTTACCCTAGAGGTACAGTGAGGGAGTTTGGAGGACCCCAGTCCCTCAACCCCTAATTGTTCCATGCCTCCTTACAACCTTCGTACCACTGTCTGTTGCACTGTGCTTTTCAGCCTTGTATTTTGCAGGAGTTCTCTCTTCAGTCTTTCAGAACCACTGGCTCCAGAATAAAGATCATCGCCAGAGGGAAACTCGGTTTACCGGGCTACCAACGTCTACCAACGTCGAACACATGAAGAATTCTGAATTACAGATTGGAACACTGACTCCACGGGACAGCCGGAAGGCAATGCAGGTGTTCAGAAACAATTGGCCAAATCCAAGACAACCCTGGGAACACCTACATGGGAAAAGGGGGAAGGGCAGGGCTAAAGAGGGTTTTTAGCAGGGGGCATGCTGAATTGACGCCCGGGGAAAAGGAACCGTGAGATTAAGCCGAGAGGTCAGGTGCAGACAGAAGCCAATGTGAAGGGAAGGAAGTGGTGAGGGAAGTTCAGCTGATGTCGAAGGAGAGTTGGTGGACCAAAAGACCAGGCATAGGTCAGAAGCTGGAGCGGAGTGCTGAGGATGTGTTGGAGACCGTGCAATAGAGTGAAGGTGAGGTATTGTGTGAGCTAGAGCGGTTCCAATTTTGAGAGTGTGGTGTGACTGTTGGGGGAGTGATTTCATTTCATGAATAAGTGATATCAGGGAATATAGGAGAGAGTGAAAGTAAAGGGAGACTAGAAGGAGAGATACGGTCAGTGGGCGGGAGTGAGTGAACGAGAGTGGCAGCAAGAGTGGAAGAGAGAGAAAATAGTTGTAGAGAGGGCAGAGGATGGAGAACAGGAGGAAATAAGGAAGAGGGTGAGAAACATTGTCAGGCAGAGGGAGAGACATAGTGGGGTAGAAAGAAGGAGGCAGAAGACTAGAGGGAGAGACAGGAGAGAGGGGGAAGGCGGTAGAGAGAGAGGAGAGAGGAGAGTTAAGAATAGGCATAAAGGGGCGACAGGAAGACAGGGAGGAAGTAGAAAAGGGCAAAAGAGTGAGAGGAGAGTAATAAGGGCATGAGGGAGGGATGGAAGAAGGGAGAGGTGAAGAGGGGAGATGGGAGAAGGAGAGAATAGGGGAAATAGTAGGAGAGAGAAAGAATAGGGAGAGGATGGAGTTAGAGTAAAGGAGAGTGCAGAAAGGAAGAGAGAGAATAAGGCACACATGGACCA
The DNA here is from genome assembly GCF_040938575.1 of Ambystoma mexicanum. Classification (NCBI taxonomy): domain Eukaryota; kingdom Metazoa; phylum Chordata; class Amphibia; order Caudata; family Ambystomatidae; genus Ambystoma; species Ambystoma mexicanum. Next base: position 1,049,271,022 of record NC_090921.1, on the reverse strand, counting down.
TCATTCTCTTTGGTGAAATCAGAACAGGTTGCCATAAGAGAAATCCTGAGGGGGTGAGGTAGAGAAGCGTGGGGTCTTTAGGCCCTCATTATCAGACCAGAAAAGCAATAGATGGTAGGCGTTACCTGGCTCTACACGTGACGTACAGCCAACTGGGGAAGAGGGAAGGACAGGCCAGGGAGGAGGGAGCTCACTGGAGGCTGAGGATAAGAGTAGAGAGTCGCCTTAGCCTGGCCCTCCTTCAATCCCATTTTGAAGCAGTGCTACAAATGTACAATACATTCTTGAACTTTTCTAAACGTGCCCTTCTGCGACAAGTTGTAGTAATGAGCCTCGCCAGATTGGTTAATTATTGGGTTTGTCACATCCGTTGTTTCTGTGGCTTTAAATGTGCTATGTGACATTAGGGCCATCTTGGACACCATGTCCTCTATAGAAATACGGCACCCTGCCACATCTCTGTCCAACTGCTTAACTTGCAGTAGCTCCGCTTCTTCTCTCCACACAGTGGGTAAAGCTCATGAAGGGTTAAATGAGAAATCCTCAAACTCTGAATGTATGTAAGCGAACACAGAATGCTTCCCGACATTTTCCTGGTCTGACCTGTGCTTGCTTCGAGCTAGTCTAGGCTTAACGCGGTCTTTGTCTGATACTTCTGTTTGGGAGTTTGGTTTTCAGACAACCCTGATGTTGGGATTCTGGACACCTTTGATGGGATGACACTGCACCTTGGTGTGGGTTGTGAACCTGCCTGATCTCCCTCCTTCCCCTCCTCTGGGAGGCACATTGGAGGAGTTCTACCCACTCGCCAGCCGGCTTCAATATTACCAACAAATGGTTGAGTAGACCATTTAAGTCTGAAGTGGTTAGCTTGGCAGGCCCCTTCCTTTTGAGGTTGGTTCCAATTACATTGTCCTCAAAATAAACCAATGGATTCTCACAAGCAGTTTCACTGAGTGACATGGTTCATTTCAACATCTTTAAAAGATCAAATGAACAGCACTCAAAAAACGATACACTTAATTTCTCTCAACAGGCCCTCATTTGGCCTATCACTGTCTTCCCCTTCATATATTGTAGTCATTTCCTCAACATAGATGGCCACCCTTGCTACTATATTAGTCTCGGGAGGATAGCTCAGGGGTAACGTGTTTGCCTTGGAAGCAAGACGACACGAGCAACACAGGTTCGATCCCTGGGTCCGCGCTTAGAAACCTCTGGGTATTAAGTGCGTTATAAATAACCTATCATATCACATCATATGCTCAGTCGCTCACCATGATTTGTTTGAAAATGTACGCCCCTCTCCAGTTAAGTCACCAGCCACCAGTGCTCATCCGGTGAGGATTATAACGAGGACTGCCATCCTCCCTAGCATGAGCCCCATGAGCACCCTTGCTTCAGAGCTGCTGCGGGCTCCTGTGCAGAGGACCATTCATGGACAGGGGTCAGAGATGGTGCCCCGTGAGGAGAATGCTGGGAAGACCACAACAGAACTACCCCTAGACTTCAGCGGGTTTGGGCCAATTACTGCACATGCATCTTCAACACTGTGATGGTGCAGTAACAAAGCATGGCGACCACCAGCCCTGAGGCCTCTGAAGTGCCACACCCCTATCTGCTTCACCTGAGCAATCACACCGCTGAGCCGCCTCCACCAGAGGAGCCTGCGGCATCGCCATACCATAGATCCGCACAGTCGTTCTGGGCACTAACATCATGCAGTGCCCCCTCGGTGGCAGCTCTTATGTCATGCTAAGGGGCTCTGGAAACCCCAATGCTGTGGCGTAGTAAGAGCACTTTAAAGGACGACCAGGGTGCTGGTAAATTGTTGAGCTACTCCCTAGAACGTGTTTGGCATCAGTGTGTTTATTTGCATTCATGCGATGATACCTGTAACATCATCATGCATGACCTTGTTTATGCGTGTGCGCGACACCTCCCTAAGAACTGGGCCAATGCGTATAGCACCAGTTTTTCTGTTTGCATAGTATGGCATGGAAAAGAGCTCTAGGCCTTGATTAATAGGATTATTTGCACGTAAATCCCTGTTTGACGAGTGTAGATTTGCACGCAGAATGGCACGCAAAGCACCGTTTTACACGCAAATAATTCCATGTCTATGCATATTATATTCAGGGTTCTGCAAACAGGGGCAAACAAATTGCCATCTTTCACCTTTGAAAAAGGGGACCAACATTTTTCTGGTTGTCCCTTATTAGGTAAACGAATCCAGAATTATCATTTTATGAACAGTCCGCTTTCTTTGTTCAAATTTCTATCTTATATCTGCCTCAGGGCAAAGACCCTATTTGCTATCTTCCCTATCAGCTAGTTAGAAAAAGTGGGCAAAACCATTCAATTCCATTGCAAAAAGTTCTATGCTTTATAGGTGGGGAGAAACCGGTTTGCTCCCTGCGATTTTTCACAAGCAGCAATGCTAATTGTCTTTGCTCCATTTATAGAACCCAGCACCATCCCAGCATACCTTGCCTCATGAATGAGGTAGTTTAGAAAGTATTTACGGCCCAATCATGGAATTATTTGTGTGGAAAATAAGGTACTTGCACGCGTAACTGCATGTAAATCCGCCTTTGTCGATTCATGAATTCGAATGTGCAGTGCTTTCCTGGACTTGTGTGAAATTTGCGTTGGCTCAGCATGTCTGCGAGCCGTCAAGAGCCTTGCGCAGAGCGTGGGCATGGCTTGTGCAGAGAACTAGGAGGGGCGGAACACCAAAAATGTGAAAGAACTCGCGAAAAAGTGGCAGTTCCGAGGGACGGGCTGCAGGCTGTCCCTCGCACGTCCACAATTGCATGGCACGAGACATATTCACGGATTCGATCGCGCAACCTCTCCGCTGGGAAATGGCCACGCAAGCCCTTCATACGATCCACCAGCCGAAGGCAGGTGTAAGTACACTTGTGCGTAGGATTTGCAGTGCGGAGGTGGGGTTGCATGTCAGATTTTGGGGTGCATGTACTCAACCAGGGTTGCGATGTAATTTAGGGGTGCGCGTAAGCAGTGTAGCAGGGTGCAGGAACAGGTTACAGGGATTCACACGCAAATACGATTTTTCATACGCAGGTTGCCGGGGTGCCGGGAAGAGTTACTTGCGGCGGACCCAGCGGTCGCAGTGTACGAAAAGAAGTAGTGGAACTATGTTCCCTGCTGGCCTGCACCGCTCCCCAAAAACCTCATCGCCATGCCCCGTCCCATGCACAATACAAACCCGAAAACACATGTGCCTCCTGTTTAAAGGAACGTCCAGTGCAGTGCACTGAAAGTGCAAGTTTCAACTTCTTCCTACACTTTTATTTTAAAACGAAACCGTTCCGGACTGGTTTCTTTTTTAAAATAAAACTATAGGAACAGTAAAACCTAATTAAAAGAAGTATAGGAGCACTGCTCCCGACCGCTCCCGCCCACTTCGACCACTGGGCGGACCCACGTACTGTTTGAAGGGTGCATGTATTTGCGCATAGGGAGCGCGCAAAGGTAGCTGATCTGGCTGTTTATGGTTTCCTTGTGTGCAAAGAATAGGTCATGTTCAAAGTAATGGAGTAAGAATGTGTTGGGGGTAGCAGTAGGACGAGTATAGAGTGTGTGTGTGTGGGAGGAACAGAAGAGGTGTGGGAGGCTGTGGCCGTGATGGTGATTTGAGTTATAGCAGGCATTGGCCAATTTGGTGGTCGGTGTCTTGACAAAAATGTACCGAACACCGAGACACTAACGCAGCATTGAACTCTCTCTGTAAATGAATTTTGAATTCAATGTACATGATTTGGAAACAGACGTTCCCAATTCGATTTTCAGTATTAAGCAGTCATGTGAGCAACGAAAAACTGGTCAGACAACGTGAAACGGAGGGGCGGGGGGTTAGTTATTAGTAGAGCTGCGCAGGGAAGCCTGCCAAAACGAAGCTCAAAAGATCCTACGAGAACCAGAAAGACGAGGCGTCCGGGACAGTGCACCACAAAGGCCGTGTCGCATCGGATTTGCTTCAGCTGCCCAGCATAGGCCTCACGCGCACAACCACGTGCTCCTCGTTACGTCACGCACGACGTAGCGGCCACCAATTTCAAATAAAGATATTATTGTCAGAACTAGCCATGAGGCCGTCCTTAATTGGAGGGGGAGTGCCTACTTCGTTTTAAAGAGTTGCAAATAAACAATGACCCAAGCCCAGTAGGTCAGGAGTAACTGAGCATGATATTGCTACGTGATTCAGGGGAGCCCCAAGGTGGACTAGCCCTAGAACATTTGCTTTTTCGAGTTATACTGAGGCCTCTTCAGTGTCAAAAAGCATACGACCGGGGTCAGTAAAAATGGCAGGCGTTTGCTAGAACGATGTCTGGCCGACAGACTTTCAAAAGAGACGTGCTGCCAAAAAACGTGATGAGTGGAAGGTTTTGAATTAATCTGACTCGCGGGCAGTGCTGCGAGCAGCATTCCACACCTGTGATTTTTAGTTCATCTGTTACAATGAGGAATGGGACTGGTCGTAAATGATTTGCATATGGCTGGTCCCCATCTGCAATGACATGGAAATGGGATTAAAAAAACGGTGTTGCTTAAGCGATGCCAGTGGTTGAGACAATGATGTGTTATTTATAAAGCGCCTTAATACCAAAGTGCTTTACTCATTTATCGACCTTGGAAGGATGAAAGACTGATTTGGTCTTGCCGGGATTCGAATCTGCGACCTGCAGATCACATCGCATTAGCGAGCGCTCAACCCGCTGAGCTATTTTTCCGACGAACGAATTCACAACCTTCCATCCATCACACTTGTCTCCCTAATTGTGAGGGTATGGCCAGGCTTGATGCCCTCCAGGGAAGCAAGCTGCAACTCACTGATGAGGTCCAACAAGGCTGAAGCATGTCTGGTATTGCTTGTGTTTCCTCTGTATCAGCCTCACCAGACAGGAAAAGGTGGTAGCCTCATGTTGGACTGGCTCCCGCCACACCAGACATGGGGCCTCATTATTAGTTTGGGGGTATCCTGCCGGTAAATCCAGTGGGATATCACCAAACGGTATTACCGTTAACGGCAGATTACGAAGGCCGGTGAGTGTATGTAATTCCCCATTGCGTGGGGGGAATTGCCGGTATTACCAGCAACGGTAATGCTAGTGCCAGTAATACCAGCATTTTTTGGTGGCGGGGTGCAGAATTACCGGCAGCTCAGAGCGGCAGGTAAATCTGGCCATCCCACCACCAAACCTGTAGTTTGGCAGTGCAGACAAAGTGGCGGTAACGGGATTCCTGCCACTTCTTTCCCACACCGCCAACCACATGGTGAGGCCAGTTGACTTGATCTCAGTGATATCAGTCTTTTAAAAAATGATTACCTAACATATGACTGATTCCAACTTTGACAGAGCTAGGGGGTACAGTGCTCCCACGTCTAAATATAGGTCCTCAGAGAGGTCTTGGTTATGGGTCAGTTTTGGGAGCTTGATTCTAGCACTGAGTGCGATGTTGATGTCCTTTTGTCGGCTTTGTATCCATTCTGGCGCGCCTCGTGCAGGTGTTTTGTTTGGGCGCCTCTATTTGTGCAGCTCTTTTTCTGAGAGGTGTAGTATTGGCGCTCACTGTCAGAGATACATTTTTGTTTGTGTCTGGAGCAGGTGTATTATTCTCAAGATTACACAAATTATAATCTTGACATCACCCCTGCATCGCTTCGCTAATCACGTTATTTACAGATCTGAGTGTAATACCCAATTTACCATTTCAGTCATGAAAGAATCAGCCATTTGAGCCAAGTCGCACGTGCCACAGTGTCTCCCAGTAGCCATCACTGGAAGTTCCCCTCCAGTTCAGAGCCACATGAACCAAGCAGTCTGGGTATGCAAATTAGCCCAAATGCAAGCCTTTTGCTCCAGAAAATTGTCTTTGTCTTGCAGGGCAGTTCTATTTTATACATAGCTTAATCAACTCATGACAAACAGTTCTCAAGGCTGCAGACCACTACATAACCGCTCTCACCTTTTCAAAGGATCATCAGTGCAGGATAGTCTTGACAACCTTGTGGTTGGAGCATTGGGGCATGCAGCAAACACCAACCAGGAAATGGTGGGTTTAAAAAGGCTTGAAAAAAAGCCTTTCAACTGAAATGTGAAAGAAAAATAAGCCATTTGAGCCAAGTCACACATGCCACAGCGTCACCCAGCAGTCGCAATATTCTTTTCCAATATCAGCACGTCTCTAAAGATGAACACAAGCAACAGTGCTGCAGTAATCATCCTTATTCAGACTAACTTATAACCAATGCTTCAAGCAAACTTGAGTGACTGTCAAACAGTAGAGCTTGTTATTGTGAGAGTGAGAGCTGGAAGCTTTGAATCTTTACCTAAAATGGTGATCGGCCGAGTACTACAGGGCTGTTGTATCACGCCGCTCCTGTTTAACATATATATTAAAACCGTGAGCAACTTTTGATCATTCAATATCTCTGGTTCTGTTAGTTACCACTTTATGCTATTAAGAAATGTGTATTTATTTGAAGAACATGGATGTCGATATTGATCAGAAATGATTGACAATAGCAGATGGAGGAGGCAATCCAGGGAAGGATGCCTGTATGAGAGAACCAAGATAAAAACAAGTATTGAGCTTGTCTATGAGGGTGTGTACAAAGCGGGACATAGACCATGAAAAAAATCAAAATAAACAACAACAAAAAACAGGCTTTACACCTGGGAATAACTGGAATATGATACCTGGCATATGATGACAATCCCTAGTATAGACTACCAGTGCCTCGTCTATGATGTGAAGGCCGTGAGGATAGCTCAGGGGCAACACATTTGCCTTGGAAGCAAGACAACGCATAGCAACACATGTTTAAATCCCTGTCTTGTGCTTATAAAGTAAACACTAAACTAGCGGGGCAAGTGCTTCAAATTGAAGAGGAGTATTCTATAAATATGCAGTATTTAATGGTTACATTATTACACTGCATTGGAGGGAGTGATGAGTCAGATAGGGAGGATGGGGAGCTGGCATGCGGAACGCCCTCTTTAACAAGTAAGTGAAGTTTAAGACAAACTTTGAAGAGCTACACCATTGGGCTGCCTTGTACTGTGATAGGCAGCTGGTTCCACTGGAATGTGGGAAAGAGTGGAAGCAAAAGGAGGCACAGCCGAGGCATGGGAGAGTGAGATTGAGTTCATAAGAGGAGCGGACAGAATAAGATAGTGAGGAGACCGCGATACAGTCATACAGCTACTGAGGAGCAAGACCATTGATAGATTTGCAGACAAGGAGACGGAACGTGGCATATTTTTAAGAAACAGGATTGTGAACGAAAACATGACTGTAGTGCATTCCTGCCTCTGCCAGGCTTAAGCATGTTCATATGCAGCGGTTACTTTGCATGCATTTTACTGTTCTGCCCCATAAGAGGAAATAATCACATGCTTAAACTCTGCCAAGACAAACTCTTTCTTTAAACTTTACACAGTCGATTGAATGAACACTGTTTAGTTGGCTAATACTAACAGCCATTATTTCTGGTGCTATGAAGTAGCTGGTACTCGTTACAATGCAGTGAATGTAATCCCTTTGTGACAGTTCTTTCTGGTGAGTGTGAATGTTTGAGTCATTCACACTGCAATAGGTGCAGCTGGTTTCAAACCCCTCATATGGCAAATTGTTACTGTTGAGCATATTACTCTGCTTAAAAGAGGAGGCGATATTAATTCACTTTTATTAAAGAAAGAAATGCATTGGATTGATAGACTGAATTCAATGGAATCGAAAAGGGGTGACTGGAGATTGGGAGCTTTCATGCTTTTTGTAAACGAAGGACCATACATTAACAGTAACTCTGCTTGAAACTTAGTTGTTGTTGTTGCATAACTGAGGTAAATTAAGCAGAACTCACCTGCATCATTATAAGCAATAAGTGCACAAACTTGCTTACAGTTAATTTCCCAACTGAATGGAGTGATTTTGTAACACCATGTTGATTCTGGATGTCAGAGTACTGAAAAAACGTAAGCACTTTCGAAATGGACGATTTACATTAGATCACGTGAATTACGTAAAATGACATCATACGTCACACTACGTGCTGCCATTTTGGCATAAAAATGAGTCTGAATCACTACGTGGGTTTTCCAGCACTTAGGCATTTTGATTCATGAAGAGAGAACATATGCTTTTGAAATCGAACACATGGTATTTAAAAATTGTAATAATATTTTGAATTGATGAAAACACGATAGTAATAGTATAATCCTTGATTGGCCGGACATGCCTCGGTTGACTACTTAAAGAGGATTTTGAAAATAAACTTTTACGGTTTGATTAACCTGGTTAATAACATTCACTTAATTAGGTCTCGCCACAACCTGGTTTCTCAGCATTCACTTGATGAGGTCTCCACAAACTTGGTTCTCAGTTTTCACTGGATCAGGACTCTCTACAACCTGCTCCACAGCATTCCCATGACTAGGTCTTTCCATGACTTGTTCTCCGCATTCACTTGGTTAAGTTTCGCTAAGGCTTTGTTCTCAACAGTCACTTGATTAGTCCTCTTGATGATCTTGGTTCTCAGAGTTCACTGGATCATGTCGCCCAATGACCCGGCCCTCAGCATTCACTTTGTCAGGTCGCCCCATGACATAGTTTCTCAGGATTCACTTTGTTAGTCCTTCTCCATGACCTGGTTCTCAATGGTCACTTGGTCAGGTCTCCCCAAGACCTGGTTTCTGATATTCAATTGGTGCGGAACTTCGCAGCATACACTTCATTAGGTATCTCCACAACCTGGTTGTCAGCATTTACTTCCTCAGGTCTCCCATGACCTGGTTTCTGAGCATTCACTTTGTTAAGTCTCTTTGGGGCCTGAATTTAAGCATTAAAATATCTCCTCATTACACGCTTCACAGCATTGAGCATTCAGCATTCAGTTCCTTCTTTGACCTTTGTCAGGCTTCACACCCTATGTCAGAATTTGGGTCACTGGTACCTCATTCAGCAAAGTAGCCACCTTTTACCAAGTGACACTCTTCCTGCGCTGGCAGGAAGTGGCAAACAATACACCCTGTGGCATATTGTTTGGGGTGACTGAATGGAGCTGTCACCCCCACTGTCACATAATATATTATATGTTGTGTTTGTCAATTTTATATTTATGTTATATGTTTATATGCAATGGTATGTTTATGGTTATACTAGGTAATGTTTAGACTAGGAATGTTATGTAAGGGACATGTAGTGTGGGGGGAGGCAAGTTAAGTAGGCAATGTTTTGTAGGCTAGGTGTACAGTGAATGCATAATGGAGTAGATGTGAGGTACACTGGCGTGAATGCAGTGGAAGGAAGCAGCGGCCTGCCTGAGGCAATCCTCTGGCCTGGCACTTCAGTGGGTGGTACCAGGAATTGGGTAAGGGGTCTGTTGTGGCAGTCTCACACTGTAGATCCATGAGACCCCTCCTAGGAAGGGTCGGTTTACAGAGCAGATGACCATTTAGATGGTACTCACATCAAGGGAATTGTAGGAAGAGGATTAGAGTTGAAGAGTTTTTATAAATAAGGAGGGGTCCCTGTTGGGATCCTTGTAAAATCCACCTTGGTGTCTGTGTTTAGTTTAGTAAGATAAGAACTTGGGTTGTGGGAGATCTCCTGTTAATGGAAATTTTATTTTACAGGTGCAGTGCCCTTCCCTATCCCGCTGGCCTGCGGCTTAGGGGTGATGGTTGCCATGGGAGCTGTCCCTGACCTGGGGCAGGGAGGGTGCTGTTCCTGGCCCAGGTTGGGGAAAGAAAACACAGGCTACACAAGGACCTATGCGACCCTGGGGTAGGCGGCCTGTCGGGGCATTTGTCAGAGCCTATCTTACCCTAGAGGTACAGTGAGGGAGTTTGGAGGACCCCAGTCCCTCAACCCCTAATTGTGCCATGCCTCCTTACAACCTTCGTACCACTGTCTGTTGCACTGTGCTTTTCAGCCTTGTATTTTGCAGGAGTTCTCTCTTCAGTCTTTCAGAACCACTGGCTCCAGAATAAAGATCATCGCCAGAGGGAAACTCGGTTTACCGGGCTACCAACGTCTACCAACGTCGAACACATGAAGAATTCTGAATTACAGATTGGAACACTGACTCCACGGGACAGCCGGAAGGCAATGCAGGTGTTCAGAAACAATTGGCCAAATCCAAGACAACCCTGGGAACACCTACATGGGAAAAGGGGGAAGGGCAGGGCTAAAGAGGGTTTTTAGCAGGGGGCATGCTGAATTGACGCCCGGGGAAAAGGAACCGTGAGATTAAGCCGAGAGGTCAGGTGCAGACAGAAGCCAATGTGAAGGGAAGGAAGTGGTGAGGGAAGTTCAGCTGATGTCGAAGGAGAGTTGGTGGACCAAAAGACCAGGCATAGGTCAGAAGCTGGAGCGGAGTGCTGAGGATGTGTTGGAGACCGTGCAATAGAGTGAAGATGAGGTATTGTGTGAGCTAGAGCGGTTCCAATTTTGAGAGTGTGGTGTGACTGTTGGGGGAGTGATTTCATTTCATGAATAAGTGATATCAGGGAATATAGGAGAGAGTGAAAGTAAAGGGAGACTAGAAGGAGAGATACGGTCAGTGGGCGGGAGTGAGTGAACGAGAGTGGCAGCAAGAGTGGAAGAGAGAGAAAATAGTTGTAGAGAGGGCAGAGGATGGAGAACAGGAGGAAAAGAGGAAATAAGGAAGAGGGTGAGAAACATTGTCAGGCAGAGGGAGAGACATAGTGGGGTAGAAAGAAGGAGGCAGAAGACTAGAGGGAGAGACAGGAGAGAGGGGGAAGGCGGTAGAGAGAGAGGAGAGAGGAGAGTTAAGAATAGGCATAAAGGGGCGACAGGAAGACAGGGAGGAAGTAGAAAAGGGCAAAAGAGTGAGAGGAGAGTAATAAGGGCATGAGGGAGGGATGGAAGAAGGGAGAGGTGAAGAGGGGAGATGGGAGAAGGAGAGAATAGGGGAAATAGTAGGAGAGAGAAAGAATAGGAAGAGGATGGAGTTAGAGTAAAGGAGAGTGCAGAAAGGAAGAGAGAGAATAAGGCACACATGGACCATCATTCTCTTTGGTGAAATCAGAACAGGTTGCCATAAGAGAAATCCTGAGGGGGTGAGGTAGAGAAGCGTGGGGTCTTTAGGCCCTCATTATCAGACCAGAAAAGCAATAGATGGTAGGGGTTACCTGGCTCTACACGTGACGTACAGCCAACTGGGGAAGAGGGAAGGACAGGCCAGGGAGGAGGGAGCTCACTGGAGGCTGAGGATAAGAGTAGAGAGTCGCCTTAGCCTGGCCCTCCTTCAATCCCATTTTGAAGCAGTGCTACAAATGTACAATACATTCTTGAACTTTTCTAAACGTGCCCTTCTGCGACAAGTTGTAGTAATGAGCCTCGCCAGATTGGTTAATTATTGGGTTTGTCACATCCGTTGTTTCTGTGGCTTTAAATGTGCTATGTGACATTAGGGCCATCTTGGACACCATGTCCTCTATAGAAATACGGCACCCTGCCACATCTCTGTCCAACTGCTTAACTTGCAGTAGCTCCGCTTCTTCTCTCCACACAGTGGGTAAAGCTCATGAAGGGTTAAATGAGAAATCCTCAAACTCTGAATGTATGTAAGCGAACACAGAATGCTTCCCGACATTTTCCTGGTCTGACCTGTGCTTGCTTCGAGCTAGTCTAGGCTTAACGCAGTCTTTGTCTGATACTTCTGTTTGGGAGTTTGGTTTTCAGACAACCCTGATGTTGGGATTCTGGACACCTTTGATGGGATGACACTGCACCTTGGTGTGGGTTGTGAACCTGCCTGATCTCCCTCCTTCCCCTCCTCTGGGAGGCACATTGGAGGAGTTCTACCCACTCGCCAGCCGGCTTCAATATTACCAACAAATGGTTGAGTAGACCATTTAAGTCTGAAGTGGTTAGCTTGGCAGGCCCCTTCCTTTTGAGGTTGGTTCCAATTACATTGTCCTCAAAATAAACCAATGGATTCTCACAAGCAGTTTCACTGAGTGACATGGTTCATTTCAACATCTTTAAAAGATCAAATGAACAGCACTCAAAAAACGATACACTTAATTTCTCTCAACAGGCCCTCATTTGGCCTATCACTGTCTTCCCCTTCATATATTGTAGTCATTTCCTCAACATAGATGGCCACCCTTGCTACTATATTAGTCTCGGGAGGATAGCTCAGGGGTAACGTGTTTGCCTTGGAAGCAAGACGACACGAGCAACACAGGTTCGATCCCTGGGTCCGCGCTTAGAAACCTCTGGGTATTAAGTGCGTTATAAATAACCTATCATATCACATCATATGCTCAGTCGCTCACCATGATTTGTTTGAAAATGTACGCCCCTCTCCAGTTAAGTCACCAGCCACCAGTGCTCATCCGGTGAGGATTATAACGAGGACTGCCATCCTCCCTAGCATGAGCCCCATGAGCACCCTTGCTTCAGAGCTGCTGCGGGCTCCTGTGCAGAGGACCATTCATGGACAGGGGTCAGAGATGGTGCCCCGTGAGGAGAATGCTGGGAAGACCACAACAGAACTACCCCTAGACTTCCGCGGGTTTGGGCCAATTACTGCACATGCATCTTCAACACTGTGATGGTGCAGTAACAAAGCATGGCGACCACCAGCCCTGAGGCCTCTGAAGTGCCACACCCCTATCTGCTTCACCTGAGCAATCACACCGCTGAGCCGCCTCCACCAGAGGAGCCTGCGGCATCGCCATACCATAGATCCGCACAGTCGTTCTGGGCACTAACATCATGCAGTGCCCCCTCGGTGGCAGCTCTTATGTCATGCTAAGGGGCTCTGGAAACCCCAATGCTGTGGCGTAGTAAGAGCACTTTAAAGGACGACCAGGGTGCTGGTAAATTGTTGAGCTACTCCCTAGAACGTGTTTGGCATCAGTGTGTTTATTTGCATTCATGCGATGATACCTGTAACATCATCATGCATGACCTTGTTTATGCGTGTGTGCGACACCTCCCTAAGAACTGGGCCAATGCGTATAGCACCAATTTTTCTGTTTGCATAGTATGGCATGAAAAAGAGCTCTAGGCCTTGATTAATAGGATTATTTGCACGTAAATCCCTGTTTGACGAGTGTAGATTTGCACGCAGAATGGCACGCAAAGCACCGTTTTACACGCAAATAATTCCATGTCCATGCATATTGCATTCAGGGTTCTGCACACAGGGGCAGACATTAAGAAGTCGGCACAAAGTGCCATCTTTCAACTTTGAAAAAGGGGACCAACATTTTTCTGGTTGTCCCTTATTAGGTAAACGAATCCAGAATTATCATTTTATGAACAGTCCGCTTTCTTTGTTCAAATTTCTATCTTATATCTGCCTCAGGGCAAAGACCCTATTTGCTATCTTCCCTATCAGCTAGTTAGAAAAAGTGGGCAAAACCATTCAATTCCATTGCAAAAAGTTCTATGCTTTATAGGTGGGGAGAAACCGGTTTGCTCCCTGCGATTTTTCACAAGCAGCAATGCTAATTGTCTTTGCTCCATTTATAGAACCCAGCACCATCCCAGCATACCTTGCCTCATGAATGAGGTAGTTTAGAAAGTATTTACGGCCCAATCATGGAATTATTTGTGTGGAAAATAAGGTACTTGCACGCGTAACTGCATGTAAATCCGCCTTTGTCGATTCATGAATTCGAATGTGCAGTGCTTTCCTGGACTTGTGTGAAATTTGCGTTGGCTCAGCATGTCTGCGAGCCGTCAAGAGCCTTGCGCAGAGCGTGGGCATGGCTTGTGCAGAGAACTAGGAGGGGCGGAACACCAAAAATGTGAAAGAACTCGCGAAAAAGTGGCAGTTCCGAGGGACGGGCTGCAGGCTGTCCCTCGCACGTCCACAATTGCATGGCACGAGACATATTCACGGATTCGATCGCGCAACCTCTCCGCTGGGAAATGGCCACGCAAGCCCTTCATACGATCCACCAGCCGAAGGCAGGTGTAAGTACACTTGTGCGTAGGATTTGCAGTGCGGAGGTGGGGTTGCATGTCAGATTTTGGGGTGCATGTACTCAACCAGGGTTGCGATGTAATTTAGGGGTGCGCGTAAGCAGTGTAGCAGGGTGCAGGAACAGGTTACAGGGATTCACACGCAAATACGATTTTTCATACGCAGGTTGCCGGGGTGCCGGGAAGAGTTACTTGCGGCGGACCCAGCGGTCGCAGTGTACGAAAAGAAGTAGTGGAACTATGTTCCCTGCTGGCCTGCACCGCTCCCCAAAAACCTCATCGCCATGCCCCGTCCCATGCACAATACAAACCCGAAAACACATGTGCCTCCTGTTTAAAGGAACGTCCAGTGCAGTGCACTGAAAGTGCAAGTTTCAACTTCTTCCTACACTTTTATTTTAAAACGAAACCGTTCCGGACTGGTTTCTTTTTTAAAATAAAACTATAGGAACAGTAAAACCTAATTAAAAGAAGTATAGGAGCACTGCTCCCGACCGCTCCCGCCCACTTCGACCACTGGGCGGACCCACGTACTGTTTGAAGGGTGCATGTATTTGCGCATAGGGAGCGCGCAAAGGTAGCTGATCTGGCTGTTTATGGTTTCCTTGTGTGCAAAGAATAGGTCATGTTCAAAGTAATGGAGTAAGAATGTGTTGGGGGTAGCAGTAGGACGAGTATAGAGTGTGTGTGTGTGGGAGGAACAGAAGAGGTGTGGGAGGCTGTGGCCGTGATGGTGATTTGAGTTATAGCAGGCATTGGCCAATTTGGTGGTCGGTGTCTTGACAAAAATGTACCGAACACCGAGACACTAACGCAGCATTGAACTCTCTCTGTAAATGAATTTTGAATTCAATGTACATGATTTGGAAACAGACGTTCCCAATTCGATTTTCAGTATTAAGCAGTCATGTGAGCAACGAAAAACTGGTCAGACAACGTGAAACGGAGGGGCGGGGGGTTAGTTATTAGTAGAGCTGCGCAGGGAAGCCTGCCAAAACGAAGCTCAAAAGATCCTACGAGAACCAGAAAGACGAGGCGTCCGGGACAGTGCACCACAAAGGCCGTGTCGCATCGGATTTGCTTCAGCTGCCCAGCATAGGCCTCACGCGCACAACCACGTGCTCCTCGTTACGTCACGCACGACGTAGCGGCCACCAATTTCAAATAAAGATATTATTGTCAGAACTAGCCATGAGGCCGTCCTTAATTGGAGGGGGAGTGCCTACTTCGTTTTAAAGAGTTGCAAATAAACAATGACCCAAGCCCAGTAGGTCAGGAGTAACTGAGCATGATATTGCTACGTGATTCAGGGGAGCCCCAAGGTGGACTAGCCCTAGAACATTTGCTTTTTCGAGTTATACTGAGGCCTCTTCAGTGTCAAAAAGCATACGACCGGGGTCAGTAAAAATGGCAGGCGTTTGCTAGAACGATGTCTGGCCGACAGACTTTCAAAAGAGACGTGCTGCCAAAAAACGTGATGAGTGGAAGGTTTTGAATTAATCTGACTCGCGGGCAGTGCTGCGAGCAGCATTCCACACCTGTGATTTTTAGTTCATCTGTTACAATGAGGAATGGGACTGGTCGTAAATGATTTGCATATGGCTGGTCCCCATCTGCAATGACATGGAAATGGGATTAAAAAAACGGTGTTGCTTAAGCGATGCCAGTGGTTGAGACAATGATGTGTTATTTATAAAGCGCCTTAATACCAAAGTGCTTTACTCATTTATCGACCTTGGAAGGATGAAAGACTGATTTGGTCTTGCCGGGATTCGAATCTGCGACCTGCAGATCACATCGCATTAGCGAGCGCTCAACCCGCTGAGCTATTTTTCCGACGAACGAATTCACAACCTTCCATCCATCACACTTGTCTCCCTAATTGTGAGGGTATGGCCAGGCTTGATGCCCTCCAGGGAAGCAAGCTGCAACTCACTGATGAGGTCCAACAAGGCTGAAGCATGTCTGGTATTGCTTGTGTTTCCTCTGTATCAGCCTCACCAGACAGGAAAAGGTGGTAGCCTCATGTTGGACTGGCTCCCGCCACACCAGACATGGGGCCTCATTATTAGTTTGGGGGTATCCTGCCGGTAAATCCAGTGGGATATCACCAAACGGTATTACCGTTAACGGCAGATTACGAAGGCCGGTGAGTGTATGTAATTCCCCATTGCGTGGGGGGAATTGCCGGTATTACCAGCAACGGTAATGCTAGTGCCAGTAATACCAGCATTTTTTGGTGGCGGGGTGCAGAATTACCGGCAGCTCAGAGCGGCAGGTAAATCTGGCCATCCCACCACCAAACCTGTAGTTTGGCAGTGCAGACAAAGTGGCGGTAACGGGATTCCTGCCACTTCTTTCCCACACCGCCAACCACATGGTGAGGCCAGTTGACTTGATCTCAGTGATATCAGTCTTTTAAAAATGATTACCTAACATATGACTGATTCCAACTTTGACAGAGCTAGGGGGTACAGTGCTCCCACGTCTAAATATAGGTCCTCAGAGAGGTCTTGGTTATGGGTCAGTTTTGGGAGCTTGATTCTAGCACTGAGTGCGATGTTGATGTCCTTTTGTCGGCTTTGTATCCATTCTGGCGCGCCTCGTGCAGGTGTTTTGTTTGGGCGCCTCTATTTGTGCAGCTCTTTTTCTGAGAGGTGTAGTATTGGCGCTCACTGTCAGAGATACATTTTTGTTTGTGTCTGGAGCAGGTGTATTATTCTCAAGATTACACAAATTATAATCTTGACATCACCCCTGCATCGCTTCGCTAATCACGTTATTTACAGATCTGAGTGTAATACCCAATTTACCATTTCAGTCATGAAAGAATCAGCCATTTGAGCCAAGTCGCACGTGCCACAGTGTCTCCCAGTAGCCATCACTGGAAGTTCCCCTCCAGTTCAGAGCCACATGAACCAAGCAGTCTGGGTATGCAAATTAGCCCAAATGCAAGCCTTTTGCTCCAGAAAATTGTCTTTGTCTTGCAGGGCAGTTCTATTTTATACATAGCTTAATCAACTCATGACAAACAGTTCTCAAGGCTGCAGACCACTACATAACCGCTCTCACCTTTTCAAAGGATCATCAGTGCAGGATAGTCTTGACAACCTTGTGGTTGGAGCATTGGGGCATGCAGCAAACACCAACCAGGAAATGGTGGGTTTAAAAAGGCTTGAAAAAAAGCCTTTCAACTGAAATGTGAAAGAAAAATAAGCCATTTGAGCCAAGTCACACATGCCACAGCGTCACCCAGCAGTCGCAATATTCTTTTCCAATATCAGCACGTCTCTAAAGATGAACACAAGCAACAGTGCTGCAGTAATCATCCTTATTCAGACTAACTTATAACCAATGCTTCAAGCAAACTTGAGTGACTGTCAAACAGTAGAGCTTGTTATTGTGAGAGTGAGAGCTGGAAGCTTTGAATCTTTACCTAAAATGGTGATCGGCCGAGTACTACAGGGCTGTTGTATCACGCCGCTCCTGTTTAACATATATATTAAAACCGTGAGCAACTTTTGATCATTCAATATCTCTGGTTCTGTTAGTTACCACTTTATGCTATTAAGAAATGTGTATTTATTTGAAGAACATGGATGTCGATATTGATCAGAAATGATTGACAATAGCAGATGGAGGAGGCAATCCAGGGAAGGATGCCTGTATGAGAGAACCAAGATAAAAACAAGTATTGAGCTTGTCTATGAGGGTGTGTACAAAGCGGGACATAGACCATGAAAAAAATCAAAATAAACAACAACAAAAAACAGGCTTTACACCTGGGAATAACTGGAATATGATACCTGGCATATGATGACAATCCCTAGTATAGACTACCAGTGCCTCGTCTATGATGTGAAGGCCGTGAGGATAGCTCAGGGGCAACACATTTGCCTTGGAAGCAAGACAACGCATAGCAACACATGTTTAAATCCCTGTCTTGTGCTTATAAAGTAAACACTAAACTAGCGGGGCAAGTGCTTCAAATTGAAGAGGAGTATTCTATAAATATGCAGTATTTAATGGTTACATTATTACACTGCATTGGAGGGAGTGATGAGTCAGATAGGGAGGATGGGGAGCTGGCATGCGGAACGCCCTCTTTAACAAGTAAGTGAAGTTTAAGACAAACTTTGAAGAGCTACACCATTGGGCTGCCTTGTACTGTGATAGGCAGCTGGTTCCACTGGAATGTGGGAAAGAGTGGAAGCAAAAGGAGGCACAGCCGAGGCATGGGAGAGTGAGATTGAGTTCATAAGAGGAGCGGACAGAATAAGATAGTGAGGAGACCGCGATACAGTCATACAGCTACTGAGGAGCAAGACCATTGATAGATTTGCAGACAAGGAGACGGAACGTGGCATATTTTTAAGAAACAGGATTGTGAACGAAAACATGACTGTAGTGCATTCCTGCCTCTGCCAGGCTTAAGCATGTTCATATGCAGCGGTTACTTTGCATGCATTTTACTGTTCTGCCCCATAAGAGGAAATAATCACATGCTTAAACTCTGCCAAGACAAACTCTTTCTTTAAACTTTACACAGTCGATTGAATGAACACTGTTTAGTTGGCTAATACTAACAGCCATTATTTCTGGTGCTATGAAGTAGCTGGTACTCGTTACAATGCAGTGAATGTAATCCCTTTGTGACAGTTCTTTCTGGTGAGTGTGAATGTTTGAGTCATTCACACTGCAATAGGTGCAGCTGGTTTCAAACCCCTCATATGGCAAATTGTTACTGTTGAGCATATTACTCTGCTTAAAAGAGGAGGCGATATTAATTCACTTTTATTAAAGAAAGAAATGCATTGGATTGATAGACTGAATTCAATGGAATCGAAAAGGGGTGACTGGAGATTGGGAGCTTTCATGCTTTTTGTAAACGAAGGACCATACATTAACAGTAACTCTGCTTGAAACTTAGTTGTTGTTGTTGCATAACTGAGGTAAATTAAGCAGAACTCACCTGCATCATTATAAGCAATAAGTGCACAAACTTGCTTACAGTTAATTTCCCAACTGAATGGAGTGATTTTGTAACACCATGTTGATTCTGGATGTCAGAGTACTGAAAAAACGTAAGCACTTTCGAAATGGACGATTTACATTAGATCACGTGAATTACGTAAAATGACATCATACGTCACACTACGTGCTGCCATTTTGGCATAAAAATGAGTCTGAATCACTACGTGGGTTTTCCAGCACTTAGGCATTTTGATTCATGAAGAGAGAACATATGCTTTTGAAATCGAACACATGGTATTTAAAAATTGTAATAATATTTTGAATTGATGAAAACACGATAGTAATAGTATAATCCTTGATTGGCCGGACATGCCTCGGTTGACTACTTAAAGAGGATTTTGAAAATAAACTTTTACGGTTTGATTAACCTGGTTAATAACATTCACTTAATTAGGTCTCGCCACAACCTGGTTTCTCAGCATTCACTTGATGAGGTCTCCACAAACTTGGTTCTCAGTTTTCACTGGATCAGGACTCTCTACAACCTGCTCCACAGCATTCCCATGACTAGGTCTTTCCATGACTTGTTCTCCGCATTCACTTGGTTAAGTTTCGCTAAGGCTTTGTTCTCAACAGTCACTTGATTAGTCCTCTTGATGATCTTGGTTCTCAGAGTTCACTGGATCATGTCGCCCAATGACCCGGCCCTCAGCATTCACTTTGTCAGGTCGCCCCATGACATAGTTTCTCAGGATTCACTTTGTTAGTCCTTCTCCATGACCTGGTTCTCAATGGTCACTTGGTCAGGTCTCCCCAAGACCTGGTTTCTGATATTCAATTGGTGCGGAACTTCGCAGCATACACTTCATTAGGTATCTCCACAACCTGGTTGTCAGCATTTACTTCCTCAGGTCTCCCATGACCTGGTTTCTGAGCATTCACTTTGTTAAGTCTCTTTGGGGCCTGAATTTAAGCATTAAAATATCTCCTCATTACACGCTTCACAGCATTGAGCATTCAGCATTCAGTTCCTTCTTTGACCTTTGTCAGGCTTCACACCCTATGTCAGAATTTGGGTCACTGGTACCTCATTCAGCAAAGTAGCCACCTTTTACCAAGTGACACTCTTCCTGCGCTGGCAGGAAGTGGCAAACAATACACCCTGTGGCATATTGTTTGGGGTGACTGAATGGAGCTGTCACCCCCACTGTCACATAATATATTATATGTTGTGTTTGTCAATTTTATATTTATGTTATATGTTTATATGCAATGGTATGTTTATGGTTATACTAGGTAATGTTTAGACTAGGAATGTTATGTAAGGGACATGTAGTGTGGAGGGAGGCAAGTTAAGTAGGCAATGTTTTGTAGGCTAGGTGTACAGTGAATGCATAATGGAGTAGATGTGAGGTACACTGGCGTGAATGCAGTGGAAGGAAGCAGCAGCCTGCCTGAGGCAATCCTCTGGCCTCGCACTTCAGTGGGTGGTACCAGGAATTGGGTAAGGGGTCTGTTGTGGCAGTCTCACACTGTAGATCCATGAGACCCCTCCTAGGAAGGGTCGGTTTACAGAGCAGATGACCATTTAGATGGTACTCACATCAAGGGAATTGTAGGAAGAGGATTAGAGTTGAAGAGTTTTTATAAATAAGGAGGGGTCCCTGTTGGGATCCTTGTAAAATCCACCTTGGTGTCTGTGTTTAGTTTAGTAATATAAGAACTTGGGTTGTGGGAGATCTCCTGTTAATGGAAATTTTATTTTACAGGTGCAGTGCCCTTCCCTATCCCGCTGGCCTGGGGCGTAGGGGTGATGGTTGCCATGGGAGCTGTCCCTGACCTGGGGCAGGGAGGGTGCTGTTCCTGGCCCAGGTTGGGGAAAGAAAACACAGGCTACACAAGGACCTATGCGACCCTGGGGTAGGCGGCCTGTCGGGGCATTTGTCAGAGCCTATCTTACCCTAGAGGTACAGTGAGGGAGTTTGGAGGACCCCAGTCCCTCAACCCCTAATTGTGCCATGCCTCCTTACAACCTTCGTACCACTGTCTGTTGCACTGTGCTTTTCAGCCTTGTATTTTGCAGGAGTTCTCTCTTCAGTCTTTCAGAACCACTGGCTCCAGAATAAAGATCATCGCCAGAGGGAAACTCGGTTTACCGGGCTACCAACGTCTACCAACGTCGAACACATGAAGAATTCTGAATTACAGATTGGAACACTGACTCCACGGGACAGCCGGAAGGCAATGCAGGTGTTCAGAAACAATTGGCCAAATCCAAGACAACCCTGGGAACACCTACATGGGAAAAGGGGGAAGGGCAGGGCTAAAGAGGGTTTTTAACAGGGGACATGCTGAATTGACGCCCGGGGAAAAGGAACCGTGAGATTAAGCCGAGAGGTCAGGTGCAGACAGAAGCCAATGTGAAGGGAAGGAAGTGGTGAGGGAAGTTCAGCTGATGTCGAAGGAGAGTTGGTGGACCAAAAGACCAGGCATAGGTCAGAAGCTGGAGCGGAGTGCTGAGGATGTGTTGGAGACCGTGCAATAGAGTGAAGGTGAGGTATTGTGTGAGCTAGAGCGGTTCCAATTTTGAGAGTGTGGTGTGACTGTTGGGGGAGTGATTTCATTTCATGAATAAGTGATATCAGGGAATATAGGAGAGAGTGAAAGTAAAGGGAGACTAGAAGGAGAGATCCGGTCAGTGGGCGGGAGTGAGTGAACGAGAGTGGCAGCAAGAGTGGAAGAGAGAGAAAATAGTTGTAGAGAGGGCAGAGGATGGAGAACAGGAGGAAAAGAGGAAATAAGGAAGAGGGTGAGAAACATTGTCAGGCAGAGGGAGAGACATAGTGGGGTAGAAAGAAGGAGGCAGAAGACTAGAGGGAGAGACAGGAGAGAGGGGGAAGGCGGTAGAGAGAGAGGAGAGAGGAGAGTTAAGAATAGGCATAAAGGGGCGACAGGAAGACAGGGAGGAAGTAGAAAAGGGCAAAAGAGTGAGAGGAGAGTAAAAAGGGCATGAGGGAGGGATGGAAGAAGGGAGAGGTGAAGAGGGGAGATGGGAGAAGGAGAGAATAGGGGAAATAGTAGGAGAGAGAAGGAATAGGGAGAGGATGGAGTTAGAGTAAAGGAGAGTGCAGAAAGGAAGAGAGAGAATAAGGCACACATGGACCATCATTCTCTTTGGTGAATTCAGAACAGGTTGCCATAAGAGAAATCCTGAGGGGGAGAGGTAGAGAAGCGTGGGGTCTTTAGGTCCTCATTATCAGACCAGAAAAGCAATAGATGGTAGGGGTTACCTGGCTCTACACGTGACGTACAGCCAACTGGGGAAGAGGGAAGGACAGGCCAGGGAGGAGGGAGCTCACTGGAGGCTGAGGATAAGAGTAGATAGTGACCTTAGCCTGGCCCTCCTTCAATCCCATTTTGAAGCAGTGCTACAAATGTACAATACATTCTTGGACTTTTCTAAACGTGCCCTTCTGCGACAAGTTGTAGTAATGAGCCTCGCCAGATTGGTTAATTGGGTTTGTCACATCCGTTGTTTCTGTGGCTTTAAATGTGCTATGTGACATTAGGGCCATCTTGGACACCATGTCCTCTATAGAAATACGGCACCCTGCCACATCTCTGTCCAACTGCTTAACTTGCAGTAGCTCCGCTTCTTCTCTCCACACAGTGGGTAAAGGTCATGAAGGGTTAAATGAGAAATCCTCGAACTCTGAATGTATGCAAGCGAACACAGAATGCTTCCCGACATTTTCCTGGTCTGACCTGTGCTTGCTTCGAGCTAGTCTAGGCTTAACGCGGTCTTTGTCTGATACTTCTGTTTGGGAGTTTGGTTTTCAGACAACCCTGATGTTGGGATTCTGGACACCTTTGATGGGATGACACTGCACCTTGGTGTGGGTTGTGAACCTGCCTGATCTCCCTCCTTCCCCTCCTCTGGGAGGCACATTGGAGGAGTTCTACCCACTCGCCAGCCGGCTTCATTATTACCAACAAATGGTTGAGTAGACCATTTAAGTCTGAAGTGGTTAGCTTGGCAGGCCCCTTCCTTTTGAGGTTGGTTCCAATTACATTGTCCTCAAAATAAACCAATGGATTCTCACAAGCAGTTTCACTGAGTGACATGGTTCATTTCAACATCTTTAAAAGATCAAATGAACAGCACTCAAAAAACGATACACTTAATTTCTCTCAACAGGCCCTCATTTGGCCTATCACTGTCTTCCCCTTCATATATTGTAGTCATTTCCTCAACATAGATGGCCACCCTTGGTCTCGGGAGGATAGCTCAGGGGTAACGTGTTTGCCTTGGAAGCAAGACGACACGAGCAACACAGGTTCGATCCCTGGGTCCGCGCTTAGAAACCTCTGGGTATTAAGTGCGTTATAAATAACCTATCATATCACATCATATGCTCAGTCGCTCACCATGATTTGTTTGAAAATGTACGCCCCTCTCCAGTTAAGTCACCAGCCACCAGTGCTCATCGCGCCATACAGGGCACGGTGAGGATTATAACGAGGACTGCCACCCTCCCTAGCATGAGCCCCATGAGCACCCTTGCTTCAGAGCTGCTGCGGGCTCCTGTGCAGAGGACCATTCATGGCAGGGGTCAGAGATGGTGCCCCGTGAGGAGAATGCTGGGAAGACCACAACAGAACTACCCCTAGACTTCCGCGGGTTTGGGCCAATTACTGCACATGCATCTTCAACACTGTGATGGTGCAGTAACAAAGCATGGCGACCACCAGCCCTGAGGCCTCTGAAGTGCCACACCCCTATCTGCTTCACCTGAGCAATCACACCGCTGAGCCGCCTCCACCAGAGGAGCCTGCGGCATCGCCATACTATAGATCCGCACAGTCGTTCTGGGCACTAACATCATGCAGTGCCCCCTCGGTGGCAGCTCTTATGTCATGCTAAGGGGCTCTGGAAACCCCAATGCTGTGGCGTAGTAAGAGCACTTTAAAGGACGACCAGGGTGCTGGTAAATCGTTGAGCTACTCCCTAGAACGTGTGTGGCATCAGTGTGTTTATTTGCATTCATGCGATGATACCTGTAACATCATCATGCATGACCTTGTTTATGCGTGTGCGCGACACCTCCCTAAGAACTGGGCCAATGCGTATAGCACCAGTTTTTCTGTTTGCATAGTATGGCATGAAAAAGAGCTCTAGGCCTTGATTAATAGGATTATTTGCACGTAAATCCCTGTTTGACGAGTGTGGATTTGCACGCAGAATGGCACGCAAAGCACCGTTTTACATGCAAATAATTCCATGTCTATGCATATTATATTCAGGGTTCTGCAAACAGGGGCAATCAAATTGCCATCTTTCACCTTTGAAAAAGGGGACCAACATTTTTCTGGTTGTCCCTTATTAGGTAAACGAATCCAGAATTATCATTTTATGAACAGTCCGCTTTCTTTGTTCAAATTTCTATCTTATATCTGCCTCAGGGCAAAGACCCTATTTGCTATCTTCCCTATCAGCTAGTTAGAAAAAGTGGGCAAAACCATTCAATTCCATTGCAAAAAGTTCTATGCTTTATAGGTGGGGAGAAACCGGTTTGCTCCCTGCGATTTTTCACAAGCAGCAATGCTAATTGTCTTTGCTCCATTTATAGAACCCAGCACCATCCCATCATACCTTGCCTCATGAATGAGGTAGTTTAGAAAGTATTTACGGCCCAATCATGGAATTATTTGTGTGGAAAATAGGGTACTTGCACGCGTAACTGCATGTAAATCCGCCTTTGTCGATTCATGAATTCGAATGTGCAGTGCTTTCCTGGACTTGTGTGAAATTTGCGTTGGCTCAGCATGTCTGCGAGCCGTCAAGAGCCTTGCGCAGAGGCAGAGCGTGGGCATGGCTTGTGCAGAGAACTAGGGGGGGCGGAACACCAAAAATGTGAAAGAACTCGCGAAAAAGTGGCAGTTCCGAGGGACGGGCTGCAGGCTGTCCCTCGCACGTCCACAATTGCATGGCACGAGACATATTCACGGATTCGATCGCGCAACCTCTCCGCTGGGAAATGGCCATGCAAGCCATTCATACGATCCACCAGCCGAAGGCAGGTGTAAGTACACTTGTGCGTAGGATTTGCAGTGCGGAGGTGGAGTTGCATGTCAGATTTTGGGGTGCATGTACTCAACCAGGGTTGCGATGTAATTTAGGGGTGCGCGTAAGCAGTGTAGCAGGGTGCAGGAACAGGTTACAGGGATTCACACGCAAATACGATTTTTCATGCGCAGGTTGCCGGGGTGCCGGGAAGAGTTACTTGCGGCGGACCCAGCGGTCGCAGTGTACGAAAAGAAGTAGTGGAACTATGTTCCCTGCTGGCCTGCACCGCTCCCCAAAAACCTCATCGCCATGCCCCGTCCCATGCACAATACAAACCCGAAAACACATGTGCCTCCTGTTTAAAGGAACGTCCAGTGCAGTGCACTGAAAGTGCAAGTTTCAACTTCTTCCTACACTTTTATTTTAAAACGAAACCGTTCCGGACTGGTTTCTTTTTTAAAATAAAACTATAGGAACAGTAAAACCTAATTAAAAGAAGTATAGGAGCACTGCTCCCGACCGCTCCCGCCCACTTCGACCACTGGGCGGACCCACGTACTGTTTGAAGGGTGCATGTATTTGCGCATAGGGAGCGCGCAAAGGTAGCTGATCTGGCTGTTTATGGTTTCCTTGTGTGCAAAGAATAGGTCATGTTCAAAGTAATGGAGTAAGAATGTGTTGGGGGTAGCAGTAGGACGAGTATAGAGTGTGTGTGTGTGGGAGGAACAGAAGAGGTGTGGGAGGCTGTGGCCGTGATGGTGATTTGAGTTATAGCAGGCATTGGCCAATTTGGTGGTCGGTGTCTTGACAAAAATGTACCGAACACCGAGACACTAACGCAGCATTGAACTCTCTCTGTAAATGAATTTTGAATTCAATGTACATGATTTGGAAACAGACGTTCCCAATTCGATTTTCAGTATTAAGCAGTCATGTGAGCAACGAAAAACTGGTCAGACAACGTGAAACGGAGGGTGGGCAGGGGGGTTAGTTATTAGTAGAGCTGCGCAGGGAAGCCTGCCAAAACGAAGCTCAAAAGATCCTACGAGAACCAGAAAGTCGAGGCGTCCGGGACAGTTCACCACAAAGGCCGTGTCGCATCGGATTTGCTTCAGCTGCCCAGCATAGGCCTCACGCGCACAACCACGTGCTCCTCGTTACGTCACGCACGACGTAGCGGCCACCAATTTCAAATAAAGATATTATTGTCAGACCTAGCCACGAGGCCGTCCTTAATTGGAGGGGGAGTGCCTACTTCGTTTTAAAGAGTTGCAAATAAACAATGACCCAAGCCCAGTAGGTCAGGAGTAACTGAGCATGATATTGCTACGTGATTCAGGGGAGCCCCAAGGTGGACTAGCCCTAGAACATTTGCTTTTTCGAGTTATACTGAGGCCTCTTCAGTGTCAAAAAGCATACGACCGGGGTCAGTAAAAATGGCAGGCGTTTGCTAGAACGATGTCTGGCCGACAGACTTTCAAAAGAGACGTGCTGCCAAAAAACGTGATGAGTGGAAGGTTTTGAATTAATCTGACCCGCTGGCAGTGCTGCGAGCAGCATTCCACACCTGTGATTTTTAGTTCATCTGTTACAATGAGGAATGGGACTGGTCGTAAATGATTTGCATATGGCTGGTCCCCATCTGCAATGACATGGAAATGGGATTAAAAAAACGGTGTTGCTTAAGCGATGCCAGTGGTTGAGACAATGATGTGTTATTTATATAGCGCCTTAATACCAAAGTGCTTTACTCATTTATCGACCTTGGAAGGATGAAAGGCTGATTTGGCCTTGCCGGGATTCGAACCTGCGACCTGCAGATCACATCGCATCAGCGAGCGCTCAACCCGCTGAGCTATTTTTCCGACGACCTAACCTTCCATCCATCACATTTTTGGGTCATGACTTGTCTCCCTAATTGTGAGGGTATGGCCAGGCTTGATGCCCTCCAGGGAAGCAAGCTGCAACTCACTGATGAGGTCCAACAAGGCTGCAGCATGTCTGGTATTGCTTGTGTTTCCTCTGTATCAGCCTCACCAGACAGGAAAAGGTGGTAGCCTCATGTTGGACTGGCTCCCGCCACACCAGACATGGGGCCTCATTATTAGTTTGGGGGTATCCTGCCGGTAAATCCAGTGGGATATCACCAAACGGTATTACCGTTAACGGCAGATTACGAAGGCCGGTGAGTGTATGTAATTCCCCATTGCGTGGGGGGAATTGCCGGTATTACCAGCAACGGTAATGCTAGTGCCAGTAATACCAGCATTTTTTGGTGGCGGGGTGCAGAATTACCGGCAGCTCAACCTGTAGTTTGGCAGTGCAGACAAAGTAGCGGTAACGGGATTCCTGCCACTTCTTTCCCACACCGCCAACCACATGGTGAGGCCAGTTGACTTGATCTCAGTGATATCAGTCTTTTAAAAATGATTACCTAACATATGACTGATTCCAACTTTGACAGAGCTAGGGGGTACAGTGCTCCCACGTCTAAATATAGGTCCTCAGAGAGGTCTTGGTTGTGGGTCAGTTTTGGGAGCTTGATTCTAGCACTGAGTGCGATGTTGATGTCCTTTTGTCGGCTTTGTATCCATTCTGGCACGCCTCGTGCAGGTGTTTTGTTTGGGCGCCTCTATTTGTGCAGCTCTTTTTCTGAGAGGTGTAGTATTGGCGCTCACTGTCAGAGATACATTTTTTTTTGTGTCTGGAACAGGTGTATTATTCTCAAGATTACACAAATTATAATCTTGACATCACCCCTGCATCGCTTCGCTAATCACGTTATTTACAGATCTGAGTATAATACCCAATTTACCATTTCAGTCATGAAAGAATCAGCCATTTGAGCCAAGTCGCACGTGCCACAGTGTCTCCCAGTAGCCATCACTGGAAGTTCCCCTCCAGTTCAGAGCCACATGAACCAAGCAGTCTGGGTATGCAAATTAGCCCAAATGCAAGCCTTTTGCTCCAGAAAATTGTCTTTGTCTTGCAGGGCAGTTCTATTTTATACATAGCTTAATCAACTCATGACAAACAGTTCTCAAGGCTGCAGACCACTACATAACCGCTCTCACCTTTATTAAGGATCATCAGTGCAGGATAGTCTTGACAACCTTGTGGTTGGAGCATTGGGGCATGCAGCAAACACCAACCAGGAAATGGTGGGTTTAAAAAGGCTTGAAAAAAAGCCTTTCAACTGAAATGTGAAAGAAAAATAAGCCATTTGAGCCAAGTCACACATGCCACAGCGTCACCCAGCAGTCGCAATAATCTTTTCCAATATCAGCACGTCTCTAAAGACGAACACAAGCAACAGTGCTGCAGTAATCATCCTTATTCAGACTAACTTATAACCAATGCTTCAAGCAAACTTGAGTGACTGTCAAACAGTAGAGCTTGTTATTGTGAGAGTGAGAGCTGGAAGCTTTGAATCTTTACCTAAAATGGTGATCGGCCGAGTACTACAGGGCTGTTGTATCACGCCGCTCCTGTTTAACATATATATTAAAACCGTGAGCAACTTTTGATCAGACAATATCTCTGGGTCTGTCAGTTACCACTTTATGCTATTAAGAAATGTGTATTTATTTGAAGAACATGGATGTCGATATTGATTCGAAATGATTGACAATAGCAGATGGAGGAGGCAATCCAGGGAAGGATGCCTGTATGAGAGAACCAAGATAAAAACAAGTATTGAGCGTGTCTATGAGGGTGTGTACAAAGCGGGACATAGACCATGAAAAAAATCAAAATAAACAACAACAAAAAACAGGCTTTACACCTGGGAATAACTGGAATATGATACCTGGCATATGATGACACTCCCTAGTATAGACTACCAGTGCCTCGTCTATGATGTGAAGGCCGTGAGGATAGCTCAGGGGCAACACATTTGCCTTGGAAGCAAGACAACGCATAGCAACACATGTTTAAATCCCTGTCTTGTGCTTATAAAGTAAACACTAAACTAGCGGGGCAAGTGCTTCAAATTGAAGAGGAGTATTCTATAAATATGCAGTATTTAATGGTTACATTATTACACTGCATTGGAGGGAGTGATGAGTCAGATAGGGAGGATGGGGAGCTGGCAGGCGGAACGCCCTCTTTAACAAGTAAGTGAAGTTTAAGACAAACTTTGAAGAGCTACACCATTGGGCTGCCTTGTACTGTGATAGGCAGCTGGTTCCACTGGAATGTGGGAAAGAGTGGAAGCAAAAGGAGGCACAGCCGAGGCATGGGAGAGTGAGATTGAGTTCATAAGAGGAGCGGACAGAATAAGATAGTGAGGAGACCGCGATACAGTCAGACAGCTACTGAGGAGCAAGACCATTGATAGATTTGCAGACAAGGAGACGGAACGTGGCATATTTTTAAGAAACAGGATTGTGAACGAAAACATGACTGTAGTGCATTCCTGCCTCTGCCAGGCTTAAGCATGTTCATTTGCAGCGGTTACTTTGCATGCATTTTACTGTTCTGCCCCATAAGAGGAAATAATCACATGCTTAAACTCTGCCAATACAAACTCTTTCTTTAAACTTTACACAGTCGATTGAATGAACACTGTTTAGTTGGCTAATACTAACAGCCATTATTTCTGGTGCTATGAAGTAGCTGGTACTCGTTACAATGCAGTGAATGTAATCCCTTTGTGACAGTTCTTTCTGGTGAGTGTGAATGTTTGAGTCATTCACACTGCAATAGGTGCAGCTGGTTTCAAACCCCTCATATGGCAAATTGTTACTGTTGAGCATATTACTCTGCTTAAAAGAGGAGGCAATATTAATTCACTTTTATTAAAGAAAGAAATGCATTGGATTGATAGACTGAATTCAATGGAATCGAAAAGGGGTGACTGGAGATTGGGAGCTTTCATGCTTTTTGTAAACGAAGGACCATACATTAACAGTAACTCTGCTTGAAACTTAGTTGTTGTTGTTGCATAACTGAGGTAAATTAAGCAGAACTCACCTGCATCATTATAAGAAATAAGTGCACAAACTTGCTTACAGTTAATTTCCCAACTGGATGGAGTGATTTTGTAACACCATGTTGATTCTGGATGTCAGAGTACTGAAAAAACGTAAGCACTTTCTTTCTTTCTTTAAATTAGAGTAGGCGTGGGCGGACCCACGCAGGCGCTTCCCCATCCAATTGGATGATGTGCACCTATCCACCATTCAGCATTCAACCTACGTAAAACTCACAATTCCTCCCACCGCCCTGTCTGCCTCACAAAATCCAACAACACACTACTCCTCCTCCTGCCACTCACCCCGTCACCTCCCAACAAAGCCTTCCCACTCAACTCAGCCACACCTTGCGCAGACAATCGAACCCTCATCAATTCTCTCTCTACAGCGTGTCTCTCACACCTAAACAGAAAATGTTCCACAGTCTCAGGCTCTCCACACACCGCACATTCCCTCGACTCTCGTTTCCCAACTCTAAACAGATATTCATTCAGCCCCACATGTCCTATTCTCAATCGATTCAGCATCACCTCCTTCCCCCTCCTCCATTCTAGACTTCCCGGATCCACCTTTACTGACACTTTCTCACGAATACCAAACATCCACCTACCTTTTACCCCACTCACCCACTTCTCCTGCCACTCATCCATGACCCGCCTCACCATCACTACCTTTGTCTCATCCACACTCAAAGGCAACCTTACATCAACCGCTTCCCTTCTCATACCCTCACCCGCCGCCAGATCCACTAACTCATTTCCCAGAATGCCGCTATGACTGGGGACCCACGCCAACTCCAGATCCATCCCCCCACGCACACATTGATCAATCTTTCTCCTGATATCCAAAATCACATCCTTCCTATCTCCATCCCCTGCCACAATCGCCTGCAACCCACTCAATGAATCTGAAAATACCACTACTTTCTCAAACCTCAACTCGCATACCCTTCCAATCGCCATTGCAATCGCCACCAATTCAGCCGTACAAATTGACACATCATCCGTCAGACGCCCCACTTTATACTCCCCAGTGCTTTCCAAATAATACGCCATTCCCACTCTTCCAGATACCGGATCCTTTGAACCATCCGTGAACACCCTGCACCCTTCATTCTCTGCCACATTTGCCTGACCCAAATCTTTGATCTCACCCCGCAGTCCCCGCTTCTTTGACACCACACTCGTCAACTCCAAGCACACCTTTGGAGACCCCATCATCCACATCGGACACCTCACCAGATCCATATCTGTCACAACCATCAACTCGCCCACACCCCACTGCACCCCCTTCTCCCACATGTGAAACCCCAAAGTGCCCCCTTTCCTCCTCCACCGATCCCCATAATAGTCAAACCTCCAATTATACCGCAAACATTCACGTACCGGATGAGCCACACTCTTCGCACTACACTTCACCCACCACCTCATATTCAACACATCCCTTCTCAATCCCAATGGCATCTCCCCCACCAGTACCTGAACCGCATTCATTGGAGAGGACCTCATCACACCCGAACATACTCTCAACGCTCTCGCCTGCACCCTATCCAACCGCAACTTCTGACTCAATGTGAAACCCACTGCCACCTGACATCCAAAATCTAGTACACTCAAAATAAATCCCTTATATAACATTCGTAAACACTTCTGCTGCGCACCCCACTCTTTCCCAGTCACTGCCCGCAAAAAATTCAACCTGTGTTTACACTTGTCTATCACTCCATCCACTTGCACGTTCCAATTCAACCTTCTATCCAGAATCACCCCCAAATATCGAAACTCTTCCATGCTCTTCACCCTCACACCTTTCAAAACCAAATTCAACTCTTGCTGCACTCTTTTCCTTGAGAACACCATACTCACACTCTTATCCACAGACACCGAGAAACCCCATTTCCCACACCACTCCTCCATGCGTACAATCGCAGCTTGCAACCGTCTCTGTACCAACAACAAACACCGCCCTCTTACCCAGACCACACCATCATCCGCGAAGAAATCCACCTGACACCCAAATCCTGCCAAAGCTCGAATCAACCCATCCACCATCGCATTAAACAACATCGCACTAATCACACTTCCCTGTGGTGTCCCATTCTCCATCTTCCAAACTTCAGACAGCACCCCCCTCACTCTCACCTGAAATGTCCTATCTGCCAAAAATGCTTTGATCCACCGAAACATTCTTCCCTTCACACCCATCTCCAACAGTCTCACTAACAACCCTCCCTTCCATACCATATCATACGCCTTCTCCAAATCCAAAAAGAACGCTCCCACCAACTCTCCATCACATAATGCCTCCTCCACCCCAGTCACTAATCTCACTAATGGATCAGCCACCGATCGATTCCTCCTGAACCCACTCTGAAAGTCACTCAAACATCCATTCGACTCTAAATAAAACCCCAATCGCTCAACCACCATCCGTTCCATAACTTTACACAGCACAACAGTCAACACAATCGGTCTATATGACTTACATTCTGTAGGAACCTTGCCACCCTTCAAAATCGCCACAACAATCGCTCTTTTCCACAACTTTGGCAAAACTCCATTCTTCCAGATCTCATTAAACAACGCTAATACCTCTAACTTACATTCCTCAGGCAACTTCTCCAAAAATACATACATAATTCCATCCACCCCAGGACTAGACCACTTCCCTTTTCGAATCGCTCCATTCAACTCTGTCATCGAAAATGGAACCTCATATTGCTCCTCCCAAGGTCCAACATTCGCCACCACCTCTCGCGTCTCCTCCTCTACCACACCCATTCGTATCCTCACCTCTTCTGGGAAGTTCCTTGAACTGTGAACCCCCGCAAAATACTCCCCCAACAAATTCGCCTTATCCCCATCCTCACTAATCACCTCCTCTCCTTTCAACAACACAGACATACCACCCTGCGACCTCATTAATCCGGACATCCGCTTGAACTGTTTCCAAACCTCACTCACACCAGAAGCACTCCCCAGAGACCCACAATAGCCCCTCCAATATCCTCGCTTTCTTTCTCTAATCACCCTCTGCGCCACCGCCTTAGCCTTCTTATATGCCACCAGATCCACCAACATTCCCGTTCTCACCGCTCTTGCTCTAGCCTTCTTTCGTGTCGCCACTGCTCTTGAACATTCCACCGACCACCAAGGAACCTCAATCTTCCCACCCTTCCCCTTCTCAACCTCCGGAATTGCTGCCACAGACGCTGCTCTCATTCCCTGCACCAGATGCTCATTCCATTCATCCAATCCCCCCTCTCTTCCCCTTGGAACAATCAAATCCCGACACACTCCTTTGTACACCTCCCAATCAGCCTTCCTAAAATTCAACCGACTCCCAGTCATACGTGACCTGATCCCTACCTCACCCCTCACAGTCACCAAAATAGCAGAATGATCACTCCCCATGTCTCCATCCTCACGTACCTTCCAATCACATTCTCCTGCAATTGCAGCAGTCACCCAGGTCAGATCCAAGCACGATAGCTTCCCAGTCCTCACGTCCAATCTCGTACCCGATCCATCATTCAGCAATACCAGACTCAATTCATCCGCCATGTCTTCCAACAGTTCTCCATTCATATCTGTCCTATCACTACCCCACAACGTGTTGGCACTATTAAAATCACCACACAAAACACACGGTCCCACATGTCCTCTTATCACTCCAGTCAACACACCCACTTCCACCACCTCACACGGATTATAATAGTTCAGCACCAATACTTCCGATCCTCCTACCCGAATCCCTGCCCCAATCGCCTCTACTGCTCCATCCACCACAATCTCCCTTGCAATCAACCCCTTTCGAACTGCTAAAGCCACACCCCCCCCTCTCCCCTCCAACCTATCCTTACGAAACAACTCAAAACCTGGTATCACAAATCTCAAATCACCCCTCAACCATGTCTCCTGAATACATACCACGTCAACATTCAATTCTTCACATAACACAGCTTTCAACTCCTGCCCATTCCTCAACAAACTCCTCGCGTTCCACTGCAAAATCCTCATGCCGGCACCCCACTCAACTTCCGCACTTTAACAACCTTCTTAAACACATCTTCTTCTGATACATCTACAACATTCAAAAACCTCCTCCCAGCTTCCACCACTCCTTTCGTAAGATCTGATGAACTGATGGACGTATTCCCCTGAACCAGATCTAGCACATTCACTATAAAGCACAAAAACTCCGTTTTCGAAACAACCACCATTTCTACACCTTTCACTTCACCCACCACTTTCTTTCTTCCCACAACCTCATCCACCACCAATTTTTCCTTACTCACCTCACTCACTACACGTACTGGTTTCACCTTTGCAACAGCCTGCGCATAAGACAGACCTTCCGCCGCCCTCACATGTACCACTTCTCTCGCCACCGTGTAACTCTCACATCCCCTAAACGCGGAAGAATGCTCCCCCCCACAATTCACACATTTCTCCGGAGTCCCCACCTTGCATTCCTTTATATCATGCTCTCCACCACACCTCCCACAATGTCTCTCATTCCTGCATGCTCTCGCCATGTGTCCAAATCGTTGACATTTATAACACCTTAATGGCATTGCCACATATGCTTTCACACGATACCTCTGATAAGCCATCTCTACCACCTCCGGACACTCCGTTCTCTCAAATCTCACTGCCACAGTTGTAGACACCACATCCCCATGTGCATCCCTCCTCCCCAACCTCCATGCCTCCACTACCCCCACTCCAGCCAGTTGCTCCTCCACTTCAGACATACTCATAACCACTGGCACTCCATACAGCACCCCCTTACAAGACACTCCACTTTGATCGAACACTCTAACCGCATGTCTACCCAGGCAATGCACCTCCAGAATCTTTGCTTTGCTATCAGCATCCGACCCCTCCACCAACAACCGACCCCCAGCCACCACTTGTACCCGAGAAACATCTCCCACTGCTGCCTTCAACCATCTAGCAATCTCCGTCGGATTCACCCCCAGAAACGTCTTGTCACGATTTTCAGGTTTCAACACTACCTTCCACACACTATCAGACTGCATCTTCTCTTCAGACATACTGCTCACTGAGGCTTCCAGCCCCTCCAAAGCACACTTTCCTGGAGTCCCTGACCCTGAAATGTCCCGGACCAGCCCCCCTTCAACATCCCTCTGAGGGGATCTGCTGCGATGTCGTCCCTCATTTCCCCCCTTCCCCCCCCTCCACAAGTGTAAATTTCACAGATGATGACTTCCCCCTCTTTGTCTCCTCCTCCTCCACCCCCCCTTTCTTTCCAACCTTCCGTTTCCCCTTACCCATCCTTACCGCCTCCTCTGAGCACTCTCACTCCTTGCATCCGACTCCAGAGACCGCTCCTCCTCCTGGAACCCAGCACCCTCCACCCAGTCGCTGCTCCGCCCTGCCTGGGTCCGCCTTCTCAGAGAGTCTCCTCTCCCCTGCAGCAGAGCCACGTCCTTAGTTCTTGTTAAAGGAATGAGCCTCTACCAAACGCACTGGTCGCCAGTGTTTCCTCCCTGGTTCTCTTCCTGAGCACGTACGACCGTTCCTCTACTCCGAACCTCAGAGCTTGGCTACTTCCGTGACATGTGACACACTACCGGTCTCTGACGTGCCAGGAACACACCACTTCCTGCGCGATAGCATGTCTAGTACCCGTCCCGTAAGCACTTTCGAAATGGACGACTTACATTAGATCACGTAAATTACGTAAAATGACATCATACGTCACACTACGTGCTGCCATTTTGGCATAAAAATGAGTCTGAATCACAACGTGGGTTTTCCAGCACTTAGGCATTTTGATTCATGAAGAGAGAACATATGCTTTTGAAATCGAACACATGGTATTTAAAAATTGTAATAATATTTTGAATTGATGAAAACACGATAGTAATAGTATAATCCTTGATTGGCGGACATGCCTCGGTTGACTACTTAAAGAGGATTTTGAAAATAAAATTTTACGGTTTGATTAATTGCTTACAAGAAGGGTAAGAACCATATTTTTTACTCTTATACAGCATTTTTGATCAACCAGTTCATGAAAATAATTAAAAGCTCTTTTTATTGTAGATTTATGATGCTACATTTCAACAACTTTAAATAGGGACTGTGGAAGAGAGGTTTGTACGTGTTGTTTGACTTTGTATTGAGGATTCATTGTAAAGAGATGGTTTAGACATAGCAATGGTGGGGTTTTTGTAATTATTTGTAGGAATGCAGTTTTCTATATTCCCTGAAGAGGGATATAGGATATGTCCGAAATGCTTCAGAAAAAGAGCAAGAGAATATTAATGAAAAGAATGCTCATTTGCTCTTTAAGGAAAACCTTTAAAAAATTAATTGATGAAATTGTTGATTTACATCTATGTTGAATATTTTGAAAAAAAAACAATATAGTTTCAAATTTATATTTGATCAGAAAAATATTGTAAACTACAATATTTACTATACTTAAATTCATTAAATAATTCCCTTGAAACATTCTTGAATTGTTTTGAAGGTTGGTCCTTTTAGAGTGCCATTGGGGTTCACATAAGCATCAATGGTCACTTTTTGAATATACGTCATAGGTCTGTGTAGCCAGGAACCTGACCCATGAGCACCAAGTATTTATTTGAAAATCTATTACCTTGATTATTAAATCGTTAGAAAAACAAAAAAAAACGATGTTATATTAACTATGCATCCCATAAACATTATTTTTTTTAGTAAAAAATTACCAATATTGGTAGCATCAGCCGTAAAAAGATTTAAAGTGAAAAGAATAACATACATTGGGGCACCAAAAACAATAAAAGTGGGGATGCAGGGCTATCCTAGCGGCGCCAATATGATTTAAAGTGACAGGCATGACATATATTGGTGACACCAGTGTTTTAAAGTAGCAATGCGGGTATATAGTGGGGGCACCAGTGCGATTGAGAGTGACAAGGATGACATATATGGGAGGCAGTAGTATCTTAAGTGATCTAAAGTGGCAAGGCTGGCATATTTTGGAGGCATAGTGTGATATAAAGTGACATTGATTGCATATAGTGGGGGAAAGCCACCTTTCGGCCATTGAGCATGCCACATCGGGTTCTGAAGAATGATGGTTGCGGTTGACCCAACAGTGCCCTACCCAAATGGATTAGTGCTTCAAATACCGCAGGCCAAGGGAGTAATGCCTGTGGAGCTTTGACCTAAGTAATGCCGAGGCAAAGTAGTAACCATAGGCCATGGCTGCTAGCCATAGCCACTCTCCACTACGAGTAGTGGAGAGTGGCTATAGTAGGAGGTGGCCAGTCCCCCCTAGACTTGGTTTGGGTGCGGGGCATGGCAAGTCCTTTCCTTAGGCGTAGGGACCACTATCCATGTCCAAAGCTCACTACGGGTAGTTTAGGTGGCCTGTGAAATGGTCTAAAGATGTTCACAGAGCAAAGCGACCATTGTCTATGGCAGCAGGCCATGGCCAATGCCCCCTACAAACGGCTTGGTGGCCCTGGGGATGACTGATTGGTAAAATATCCTTTGACAGCAATTCAGTGAAACAGATGTTTTGGGGAAATGTCCCTTAAAAAAACAGAACTTCAAGGGATCTGATGGTTGCAGGCAAGACAATACAATTGCCAGTTATGGTTTCTAAAGCAATCATAACTCTCTTTGCAACCACTGCATGTGGACCCAGTGCCCCACCCAAATTGGCCACTGCCATGACTTTATATAATAGCTTTATTATAGTGCGTAGAAGAGGGAGGAATCCATCAATAAATGCTACATAAAAAATGTTTATTATATCATTGTAATCCTAGGCTCAGTGTTATTAGTAGCTCAATTTCATCGGAGCATCATTCTCATTAGCACTATTAGCGACTCAGTATCACCAGTGTATTACTATCCTCTAAGGGTCGTTTTTTTCAGAGGCTCAGTATCATTAGACTGATTTATCTCTGGCAAAACATTATTAATGGTGTAATATTTATCCGATATTATCAGGGATTCATTGTAATCAGAGGCTCTGCATCATCAGAGGGTTGGATTTATTGGCTTAGTTTCATCAGTGACACAGCATCATTGGCTCGCTTTTGTATGTGGCTCTGTATCATTAGTGACACAGACTCATCAGCGGACAAGCATCATCAATGCTTCTGTCTTACCACCATTGCTATTGTGACAGGGCGACCCGCCATAAAGGACCACAGTGACTCTTATAGTCAAGTCAAGGGTGTTTATTAAACTTAATTATCAGAATGGCTGGTTTCTTTTCCTCTGCAGGTTGCTCAGGGCCTAATGGGCTGGGAACTTTGGTGCTAGGGACGGCCCTTTCCTCTCTTAACTTCCTGGGCCTGGGTCCCACCTCCTGCCCTAGATGTCCCTACCAAGCTCTTAGTCACTACAGATCGGTAACACCTATCTGTCTTTCTTCTTCTCTACATTTTAGA
The DNA here is from genome assembly GCF_040938575.1 of Ambystoma mexicanum. Classification (NCBI taxonomy): domain Eukaryota; kingdom Metazoa; phylum Chordata; class Amphibia; order Caudata; family Ambystomatidae; genus Ambystoma; species Ambystoma mexicanum. The sequence goes on along the minus strand of NC_090921.1, from coordinate 1,049,232,582 downwards.
TGTTTACCCTAAAACTATGGCTACCTGACTCCCTAGGGAACTTCGAGCTTTCCCTATCCTATCCTTGTGCGCTTATGGCCCTTAAATAGGTAGCAGATCGTGCAGTTGATGGGATGCAGATTAACTCGTACACCAAATAAACCAACTCAGGAAGAAGGCAAAGTCTTTTTCTTCTGTTTTATTATCAATTGGCTAAAACAGGGAGTTACAACGGACATCAATGGACGCCGCACAGCCTAATTTAATTCCACTCAACTCAATTCATTTCATAAAAATTACACTTATATAGTAAAAACTCATCATGCGTGATGTCATACTATGTGGCAAACAAGAAAAACCTACGCAGGATTGTGGTCGGCTCAAGGGGAACATCTAGGTATACTTTATGTGGGGGTCAGGTTGTCATTGGATCTCTACTGTCAGGTGGGCAACTCATGCCCAACCCTCGTGCAAGTTATCTTCATCATTTATTAAGTATATAATATATCATTGGCTTTCAAACTATAAGGCTCTTCATTATACAGCCTTCTACAATTGGTTGGCACGCTCTTGCCCTTCTTGAACATTCGGCTCACTAGCAGCACATCAGTTAGCACCCCAGGTGCCAGGAGGTGGACTTGAATATGTCTCCCCACCCAATTAGCCCAACATCTCTCATCACCCATGCCTTCTGCCACGAAGACTGCCATTGAACCTGGCCTTGCAATGTATCCTTGCCTCTGAGAATATAAGGGAGTGTGAGCATGCTCTTTGAAATCCTATTTCCATCCTTGGCACACATGATAGGAGACCCCAATTCGGCCCATTTTCTAGTATTTAATTGTCTGAAATGACTGAACTTGGCAGGCACTGTGATCTTTCTTTACACCTTGACAAGATTTGCTTTGGCTTCTCATGTTCACTGTCTACAAGAATAGATAACCAGTTCTTGGCTGCTCCATCCTTTGACACCAGGTCAGACAGCCTTCTCAGTCTTTCCACGATTTCCAGCTGCTTTACTGCTGCGACACAGTTTTCAGCCATCTCCTCCATGGGTTTTTGAGCTTACTAAAATTGTGAAACAGATGTCCAGATTCTATACAAATGCGGCTTTGCCTGCAGTCTATTTACTACGTATAGCTAGCTTTTATGATCACTTAGTCTACCTGCATTGCTGCGTCTGTACAGTTATTAAACGGCTTGCTTTTTCTGAAGTGCTTCTCATATGTGCAATCTTCATTCCGCATATGAAAGTTTACTCGATTCTTTACTTCGTCGTCAGATTCAATAAGGACTATACATCCTCTTCTTCAGCCACTCTTCTCAGTGCGCCACGCTCGTCTCTTGTATGACGTCACCAACTTCTCTTTCTCTTATTCTTCATATTCCTTCGGGGATTTCTTCCAAGAGATTATCACCTCTACGGTGATACATCAGGGCAGATTTTCTCAAAGACTCTCCTCGGAATGGTCACAGTCACTGGTGTCAAACATGGTACGATCTCTGGCTTCCAGCATATAGGCGCGAAGGGGGCAAGACTTCCTGCAGGGGCACTCGGCTGCCCCTCTACAGTTGGTTAGTCTCCGGGGATAGGGACTTGTGCCTTCTTTCACCCAGCATCACACACTCCTTTCACAACCTCTCAACTTGACCCTTTCCTCTATTGATCCCTTAATCTATTCTCCTCCCACCATGTTACCGTCCCACCAATCTCTCACTCCGCCTTTCCACCTCCACAATTCCATCTTACTTCCTTTCCCACTCTTTTTCTTACTCCCACTGGTACCTCCAACTACTCCTCTACCTCAGTTCCTTCTTCTGCCTCCCTCCTCTCACTCTACTTCTCCGCCTTCTACTATTCCTCTAATAATAACTCCTATTTTACTCTGTACCAATATCTACTCCTATTCTCCCACTCACTGTCATTCTTCCCGCTCTACTACTGTTCCTATTTCCCTACTACCACTAACGCTCTACTACCTTTACTGCTCCAAGACACTCAGGGATATGGTGCCCTGCACACCACTCTCACTGTTACAGAACCTGGGGAAATGAGGTCCCGCTCCCCTCTACTAGCTCCTGTTCAACCCTTGGCACTCTCAGGGATATTGGGCCCTGTACACTCTTCTCTCTGCTACAGAATCCATGGATATGATGCCCTGCTTACCCCTGTACTACCAACTACCACTCTACCACTTGTATTCTTCCCTCACTACTCCCGCCACCTACTACCTTTACTCCCAACAACTACTACTGCTACCTCTGCTCCTAATACTATCTCACTCTGCTACTACTCCTATTCTACTTTTTAATACTCACTCTCCTCTCTCTTGCACAAACACTCCACAGACCTCCTCCTTAACAATAGCCTCTGTACTCCAGTCACTATCGCCTCCTCTGGTCTCTTGCACGTCCCCCTCCGTCTCTGAACTCACCCAACTAACCCACACCTACACACTCACACACATCTCCTTAAATACCCCACCCCGTCCCAGGATTGGCCACTCACCCTGTTGAATCACTTACCTGGCTCAAAGGGGAGTAGCAGGGGAGTGTTTAAGGAGGCTTCAGAAAGGGCTTGTAAGCCCCGCCCCATTTCCGGAAGTATCTCTTCCCAGGAAAGAGTTTCTTAGAAACTGTAGTCCCCCTGCGTTACAAGCCTTTCTGATGGGCCTTTCATTCTTAATGTTTCTGGTAAGGTGGTGGGAGCCTCCTAAATAAGGCCTCCTTTTCTGAATGGCTTCTAGATCCATGGAGACTATTCTACACTGCTTTCTCGCGTGGCCGGTGATAGGCTGCTGGCTGTGTGCTCAAAGAAGTGTGAGCTGCTGCTGCGTGGTGGATTCCCTCTGCTGCCCCCCGCAGTGTTTTTCCCCCCCATCATCCTAGGTGAGGTAGTCTGTAGACATTTGCGCAAGCACCAGGGAATGTTTGGAGTGGACTCCCTCCCTTCTCTGACATGCGCTTGTCATACTGTGCCATAATGTAATTATGATTATAATTGTTCTTTTATAGCACGCTTAATACCGGAGACCCATTTCAAAGCACACGACAGGGATTTAAACCTGTGTTGCTATGCGTTGTCTTGCTTCCAAGGCAAATGTGTTACCCCTGAGCTATCCTCACGGCCCTCACATCATAGACGAGGCACTGGTAGTCTATGCAATGGATTGTCATCATATGCCAGGTATCATATTCCAGTTATTCCCAGGTGAAATCATAACATGTCTAGGTACTTAAACCATTTTCCAGGCAGTGGGATCATATGGAAAGAGCTCTCACCATTTGCCAGGTATTGGCATATGCTGCGGTTTTCACACCATTGGCCCGTTATTGCGAACATATGCCAATGTACTCACAACATTTACCAGTTATTTGCTTCATATGTCATGGAAGGTAAACAATGTGCCTGAACTTTCCACCATATTCCAAGTTACTCAAAGCATTTATAGCTTTTACCAGCAATTTCTATCATTGCCTAGGTTCTCGCCCATCGGTAACTAGGACGAGTTTCTCACTAGAGCAAGGCCTCGCAACATGAGGGCAAACCCATGTGATCAGGATAAGCCCTACAACATAAAACACTGTTCGATAAAATAGGGATCGATTCATAGGTGAGGCTGTGACCTGGCATTAAAAGGGTCTCACCTGGGAAGGTTGTCTCCTGATAGTCACATGGGGAGAGTTCAGCGCGCACATTGGCGGCAATGACCCACCTGGCAAGGGAAAGGGCGAGGAGTAATTTCACCCTGGGGATTCAGGCTCAATTTAGGCTTTTAAAAAAAAATATTTATTTAACTTGCACAGATTGAACACATTACATTACATGCAGTTGTATTTCTCATTCGTTACAGTCATACAGTTGTATACATAATTGGAGTTTTACCTGTTTCTGTTATCATTGTTCGTCTGGACTGTCCTCTCTCACACTTTTGTCTGTTAAATATTGCCTGAACCCACCCCAGATATCTCTCGGGTGACATGTCGTTGGTAATAGACTGGAGTATACTTCTTAGTTATCGTTAGCCCAGGTCATGTCCTTTACACAATCTTCAAGTACAGGCGCTTCTCTGCTTTTCCAGCGTATTAGTATTACACGTTTGGCCAATAATTTAAACTTGAGGAGAACCATCTCTGGTTCCGGAAGCACCTCAAAACCTTCCTCTTTGTTTCTGCTTTCTCTCCCCCTCTCCCCTGCTAAATCACTGAAACTACACTGAATCAGCAACTGGGCCACTCGCCAATCTCGGCCCTTGACCCAGCCACTCTCCCCTGCACTGCCTCCCTGGCAACCCCTGCACTACAGGACTGTCTCTGTATCCCTACAGCCCCCCTCCCAGCACATGTCTGCACTTATCCTGCACTTGCCACCAGCTGGCCCTTATTATTTATCTTGTATTTTACTAATCACTTTGTACTGCACTTTCCCCTCTCCCTTTCCCCCTGCACTTTTCCCGTCCCCCCTACCCATGCACTTGCGCGATCTGAATGACACCTGACCTAGTAGGATCGTTTGTCTGTCTCCCCATGTTCACCCCTCCCTGCCTCGTCGCGCCTTGAAACACTTGTGTATAGGCACGTTACAAATGCCATATCCTATCATATCATAATAATAGGCCTAGATTCAGGAGTCTGCGCCTGATCGGGCTCATTCTGCATACAACACCCAAAACACATGACAATGGATCCCAGTCCACAGCTTTATCTGTCATTCCACTAGCGCTTCACACACATAAATCCAGTATCCAGCGAGTTTTTTGCATGACCACAGCATGTGAAATATACCCGCTGCTTCGCTTCCACATCTCGGGCACTCTCCTGACACTGAGGTGTACATGCTATTGAGACGGGCTGGAGTAGGATGAACTCTGTTTAATATCTTAAAATGTATCAGGCGGTATCTGAAGTTACAAGATATGTTTTTTGTTAACCAACATATTTGTGACCAGTGTGAATCAGTGAGTCTGATTCCCAGGTCTCGTTCCCATTCTCCTCTAGTAACTGGAGCCTGGATTTCCCTGGTCGGCAGTGTAATCTTGTAAAGTATAGAGGATGACTTCTTTACCTGGCTAGGGGAAAGTATATATCCCAGGCTTGGATGAGTTGGTGGCTCCTCAGGGAAGCCCTCCCAAGTGCTTGCTATTGCCGAGCGCAGCCTGAGGTATTTTAACTTTTGCATTGGGGTATCATCTACAATTGTTTTGATGTTGTCCCAGCTGACAAATTGCTTATCAACATATTAATCCCTGAAGAGGTTTATACCTTTGTTTCTCCAGTGTGTGGCCAGTTGTACATCCTGCGTAGGAGGGAGGTATGGTGCGTCCCGTACAGTCATGACTGGGTTATATAGCACAGTATTGCTGGGGTTTCCCGTTAGCCTGCTCCATGCTCTACATGTAACCAGTGTGGGGTTCATGACATTGTCACTTCTTGCTTTCCCTCCCGCTAGTTTGTGTAGGAGCCTCACCGGATTCCTTCCTTTTGTTTCAAGTGTCACATGTGAGGCATCGGGGCCCCCTCCGTCCAGTACACAGTATAATAGGCTTGTGCCGTAAGGAAATAGAGCTCGAAGTCAGGGGTAGCTAGTCCTCCCTGTTTATATGGTTTGGTTAGCCGTTTTCCAACTCACCCTTGCTTGCCCTTTCCATATAAACATCGAGCACGCTCCTTGAATCCTGGAGAGAAAGGATCTCCCCGGCAACACTGGGACCATGCTGAAGAGGTAGAAAAATGTGGGTAGTATGATCATTTTAATCAGTGCTAGTCGGTCCATAAGTGAAACCGGGAGGTGGTTCCAGCGGTTTAGCTTAGTGCTGAGTGTGTCTATTAGTTTGCCATAGTTGAGAGTGCGTGATAGCTGTGTCCTGCGTGCTATCTCTACTGCCAGATATTTCACCTTTTGTGGTGCCCATTTTAGTCTGTGTAGGTGTCTGGGCTGTTTAGTCACTTCAGTTAGGGGAAATACCTCAGATTTGGCAGCATTCAACCTTAGGCCGGAGTACTCTCCGAATTCCTTTACCGCTTCAAGTACTTTAAGGAGGTGCCTCTCTGGGTTTCTCACATATAGCATTATATCGTCAGCGTAGAGAGTTATAAGCTCTATTCTGCCGGCCATTGGTATCCCTGCTCGACTGTGCCTAGCCCTTAGTAAGTCAGCCAGTGGTTCGATTAAATGGCAAACAGTAATGGGCACAGTGGGCATCCTTGTCTTGTTCCCCTGGCCAGTTTTAGGATTGAAGATAGTGTCCCATTAACACACACCCTTGCATAAGATTTTGTGTAGAGTGTACAGATCCACTTTATAACATTTGGGCCAAATCCATAGTTGTTCAAGACTCTGAATCGGAAAGACCAGTATACGGTGTTGAAGGCTTTTTGCATGTCCAATGCCAATAGGACCCCATTGGTGTTTTTAGGGATCTCAGCCAGTATATTGTAGCACAGTTGAATGTTAGACACTGTGGATCTGCCTAATACAAATCCTGCTTGATCTTCATGGACCATAGGCGGCATTAGTGGGTTCAGGCGGGTTGCTAGTATCTTCGCAAATACCTTTGCATCAGTATTTATGAGGGATAGTGGACGATATGAGCCACATTCCTCAGGTGGTTTCCTTGGTTTAATTAGCAGGGTGATAACCGCTTCACGTATTGTGTCTGGTAGTACGCCGGTTTCTAGCGCTCCAGACCACACTGCATGAAGACGTGGGGTCAGTATCTCTATGTATTCTTTGTAAAACTCTGCACCTAGCCCATCCAAGCCGGGTGCCTTTCTGCCTGCTAGGGCCTTTCGGAGCAGTCGTGTGCTGCTCTTGAAGCTTGGCTATCACTTCCTCTCTTTTACCCAGTTCCCTCCGTATATCTTTGAGTACGCCCAGTTCTGTGGAAATGGAGATACCTCTAATATAGGCCTTAAATGCTTGCCATAGTACTGCCTGAATGGTGACAGAACCGTCATTATGCTAAAAATATTCAGTGATATGCTGATGGAGGCTAGTTTCAAATACTGGGTCCGCGAGTGCAGCCGCCTTGAAACGCCATGGTGACTTTTGTGGTGCGGGTTCTGGGATGGCCATTGATAGCAGCACCGGTGAGTGGTCAGACAATGTTCTAAGTAGTATTCTAGCCTTTGTTGACCAGCCCAATACTCTCTTTGATATCAGCCATAAGTCTATCCTAGAGTGCATATGATGCACAGAGGAGTAAAAGATGTATGCCCTCTGTTGTCCGTGTAGTGATCGCCAAGCATCTTTCAGCCCCAGATCTGTCATGTGTGCTTATATTACACAATCTGCACCAGTCAGGGGTCTAGGGGTAGTTGTCGTTTGGTCCAGATATATATGTAGTATGGTGTTAAAATCGCCTCCACAAAAGATCAGGACTGTTGGGTATCTAGCGCATTTGTGGAAGACCTCAGTGTAATATTCCGGGTCGTCGATATTGGGGCCATACGTGTTAATCAGTAGTACTTCAGTGTTGGCTAGTTTACCATGAACAACAACGTATCTCCCATTGGGGTCGCTTTCCCCTGTAAAATGTGTGAATGGTACTGTTCTGTGTACCAGTATCATGACCCCACGAGCTCTGGTTGGGTACAATGTGTAAAATTGGTGGTCTCCCCACCCGGTGCGTTCTTACTGGCCTGATGTCCCAACAAGTATGTTGCTTGAAGATATAGTATCCGTGCCCCTATTCTATTGACATACGCCATTATTTTCCGTGCTTTCACAGGCATCCCAAGACCTCTAACGTTCCAGCTCAGCAACTTTATCTCTGCAGGGGTCCTATCATGTCTCTTCCATGTTTGCTATGCTTCCACACTCCTGTATCCTATACATGCATTGCCATAACATTTTGCTATGTGTCTGTGCTTTCTTTTAACTTTAACACCCTGACCAGTTCCCTTTCCCGCCACCCCCACCCTCATAGTTCCCCTAACTTCAACTATGCATGTCCCTTCCCTTGTTTCCTCCCACCCACCTTCACCCAATACTCTATATCATGCACTTGCAGGGGGGCGTGGCCTGCACACGCGATGTGAGGACGCATCGGGATTGAGCTCCCTATCCTGATCCTGCATATATCTTCCGGAAATACGGCGAAATCAAGCTATACAAGATTTGCACAAACGTTAGAGCAGGGGAAGCGATGCCGCACACTCCATACCGAAAATGAAGAAAAATTGTTGCCTTTAAACCCCAGCAGTGAGCGACCAAAGTGGGGCCCCCCGGACTGGCCAAGATGGCAGACAACGCTGCGGCCTAGGACAAGAGGCGAGGCCTTTGCATTGCGCATCAACTGGAGACGGAGCGAGGAAGACGTGCACCGCTGCAGTGAGACTCCTCGCTGCACAGAAATATCTGACTTCGGCGAAGATTGGGACGGCAGAGACTCGGGCCACCAGAGGAAGACCAAGCAACGTGGAAAGCGGTGGAGTGGAGGGGAGGAGGCGGTGGCCTGCAGCCAGACCGGAACGAAATACTGCAACAGTGACGCCCAGAAGCAGACGCCCGAACGGCGGTCCCAGTCAAGACCTGGTCGAGAGGACACTAGCCCGTGGGGGCCAGAGACGAACCACCTGGTCCCAGGGGAGGACCACCACTGATGTGAGGTGACCCAGGGGAGAGCGGGAACGGGCCTGGACAGAGCCCCGTTGGGGCCGAACTGCAACCCCCTCAAAACACGCTGGGGGCGGCCGGGCTGTTGACGCTCCGCGCCCGCCGATCCCCCGTCCACAGGACACTCAGCGAAAAGAGCAACCTGGCGAGGAAATGCACCAGAGGGAGTCCCCACGGGAAGGGCAAAGATAACATTGGGTGGAAATAGTGCTACACCACGCACAGTGCACAAGGCACATTGGCTGCACTCCACCAGCCATACCAAGGACACGAAAAGCAAAGCACAGGCTGACTCGAAGGCACTGCCAAGCACAAACGCAACCTCCATAAAGGTAGCGTGGGGGTCGGACCGCCCCACGCCACAGCCCTGCAAGTCAGCACGAGCTGGTGCATTGTGAGCCTAAGAAAGGAAGGGGCCCGCACAAGTGCACCTGGAACACCCCAGCACTGCCACCCACCGGGTGGTGAAAAACAAACAATTGACAGGGGACCACATGACCCCGCTGAAGCAGGCCAACACCAGGCGAGATCGGCTGTGGGGGCAGCGGAGACCAGACTCCATGAGGCGAGCCACTGCACTGGATCACAACCACATAGACGCTGCAGAATCCCATAACAAACACTGCTGATTTAAACATCAATAATTGCCCGCCACCATCGGCCCATCGCCTGGAAGACACCACCTGATCAAGTGGCTCACAACTGCCCAAGAGTGCAAAAAGAGGGTACACCAAACACAAGCTGGCCTGCAATCACAGAACCACACATACATGCAGGCCTGAGGCACAGGAGAACTAACACTGCATATTGATCACTTGAGAGACCACGTGGCAGGACGAGACATGTCCCCCCCAAAAGGAAAGTCTAAATCCAGCAACATGGAGTCCTTCATGGTGGCCCACCCAAAAGAACACAGGCTAGAAAGCAAAACAACCCAAAGGGCCCCGGAGGAGCTTACTAAAGATGAGCAGATACTAGAAGCAATATCAGGGCTCCGTTCATTCATTAACACCAAGATCGAGGAAGTGAAATCGGACATGCAATTAATGCGCCAAGATATGCGCAACCTTGCAGAACGGGTGACAACAACGGAATCGAACCAACAGGAGATGACCACAGCACTGAAAGAGGTCCGGACCAAAGTAGAGGAGTTAGAAAAGCGCAACAAGATACTAGAAGAAAGAGATGACGCTGAGGGAAGATCTAGGCGCAACAATGTACGCCTATTGGGGTTGCCGGAAGGACTCGAGGGCCGCAACCCACGAACTTCGTAGAGACTCTACTGCAACACGAAATAGGTGATAGCAAACTCTCCCAGGGGTTCGCTGTCGAAAGGGCACACAGAGCACTCCAGAAAAAAACACCACCGAGTTCATACCCTCGCCCGATCATAGCCAGGATTCTGAACTTTCAAGACAGGGAGGTGATACTACGATACTCATGCGAAGAAGGTGCAATAAACAGGAGCAATGCAAAGATCACAATATACCCGGACTATACCCCGGCAGTCCAAGGGGTGAGGAACTCCTATATTCCGATTAAAGCCAGGCTGAGACAACTGGAGCTCAAATATATGCTACTCTACCCCTCCAGGCTCAAGATCATACATAAAGGACGAGACATCTTCCTAGAGACTCCACCAGCGGCAAACATGTGGCTCAAACACAACAACATGGCTGATGATGATGAGACAGCAAAAAGATCACAAGACTGACAGAATAGGGCCCCACAGGAAAAGTTACCCATGAGACACAATCACTTTCGCCAGAACCTGTGCTAACAAGGACGGGAGAGCCACCATGCTAAGTGACCCACGCAAAATGAAACGACCCCATGAAAGGACTGATGCTGGCCTGTTGCCATTGCATCACAACCCACCAGGGATGGCTTGGAAAGGCCAAGAGATGACAGGGGCACCCGAGCACCGCCCACAAGGCGCACCTGCTGGGTGCAGTTCGTTGAGTGTGTTATGTTACTGTTTAAAACATTTTTTCTTCCTTGCCACGATCTACTTGAAGAAACAGAAAACATCGGAGACACAGATCAGGAGACCGCAACACAAAGATGGCGGCTAACATCAAGGTGATGACGTGGAATGTCAGGGGACTGGGCTCATACATGCGAAGGAACAGAATCAAATCATACTTGAAAAGGAAGCACGTCTCTATTGCACTATTGCAAGAAACACATCTCACAGCTGAAGACAATGCAAACATGGCCGAATGGTGGGGGGGCAGGACTTTGGTGCCCCCTACTCCAAATATGCACGTGGAGTCTACACCTGGATCGACAGCTCAGTGCCCTTTAAGCTACACTCGAAAGAAGCAGACACGAAGGAAGGTATTTGATACTGAAAGACAGCATCGAGCAATAGGAAGTATGCATTGTCAACACCTCCCCAACAGCGGCATTCCGGCATACCTGTCCAAGATAAGTGCCAAATTAACATCCTACCGAGATGTTTTTTTTATGTTGGGGGGCGATTTCAACAGCACGCGAGACTGCACACTAGACAGGTCCAAACCATCTAAGGTGGAGTCAATATCCTACCTAGGGAGATCGATATTAGATCACTCCCCACTCCTCATGGAGTGGAAAACAAGAGGGCCCAGACCACCCATTCCAATGTGGCGAATGCCGGCAGAAGCCCTCACTGATGGGGCATTCAAGGAAGATCTCGGGGGCAAAATACAAGCATACTTGGACATTAATGTAGGATCTGTGAAGGGCTGGGACACAATATGGGAAGCCCTAAAAGTAGTGGTCAGGGGGGAGGTCATTGCCAGTGCTGGGGGCATAAGGAAAATCCTAAGAAAAGAATTGGAGGCTGGGTAAGAGAGAATCACCTGGCTCGAAAACTCGGCGCCCAAGACTAGGGAGACGGAGAAAGAACTTGCCACGGTCAGGAATGACTGCCACGACACATGGGCCAGGCTAGCCAAATTTGATTACATAACCAGGGTCACTAGAGCGCACGCTGAAGGTGATAAACCAAGCAGACTCCTGTCGTGGTTATGCAAAAAGGAACACCCAAAACACCCGATTACTGAAATAAAAAATGCTGCCGGTGAGATCCACAAATCACAACTGGACATTAATGAGGCATTTAGCCGATTCCATGCCCAGCTCTATAGCCACACAACACTGATACCGCAGAGGGACATCTTAGACACACTTGAAGAAATAGGCCTTCCAACACTGAACGAAGCTCAGGCAGCTACCCTAAATGAGGACCTATCGCTAGAGGACATAACTGAGGCAATTAAATCACTGTCCACCTGCAAGACCCCAGGCAGTGATGGACTACCCCCGGAGTTTTATAAAATGTATGACGCGACACTGGCCCCTGCCCTTCTGGAGGTCTTCAAAGAAGCTTATAAGAGAGGGACCCTGCCCAAAAGCATGAGAGAGACGATGATAGTACCGATCACCAAACCCGGGAAGGCCAGAGAAGACTGCGGCTCATATAGGCCACTAGCTATGCTTAATTATGATGTAAAAATATTGACAACTATCTTAGCCCAAAGACTCTCCAAGGTGATAGGCATACTTATACACGTAGATCAGAATGGGTTATACTAGGTCGAAACACGGCAGTGAACCTGCGTCGACTACAACATATAGTGGCACAAACCACAGACTCACGCGAATCATATGCAGTGGTCTCCTTGGATGCCACCAAAGCATTTGACTCCATATACTGGGAGTGGTTGTGGGAGGTTCTGGGACAGTTTGGGTTGGGGGCTTCCTTCATTAGATGGCTAAAGATACTATATCAGTCACCAGAGGCCAGAGTCAAGACTGGGGGCACGGTGTCAGGCCTGTGGAACATCCAGAGGGGCACCAGTCAGGGCTGCCCACTATCACCTATGTTATACATCCTGGGACTGGAACCTCTAGCTATATTCATGAGAAAACAATTCTTCGATGCTGGTATTAGGATAGGGGGCGAACATCACATCATCTCACTGTATGCAGACAATGTTTTATTGTACCTGAGAGATCCCCACCTCAACCTACCAACAATCTTAGATGTTTTAGAGAACTTCACCCGGGTGTCAGGGATATCCTTTAATAAGGAAAAATTCAGCATGTTCCCCCTTGCTGACCTATCCACATGACCCAAAACTGATCTCCCAACGGTGGTAATCCGATGAAAGCCCCACACCTTCAGGTACCTGGGAGTCAACATCTGGCATACACCAGAACAAACACACGGTGGCAACACGCAAGTAGCGGTACAGGGGCTCAGAAAATCGATTAAATTCTGGTCGAAACTACCACTATCAATGATGGGCAGAGCCGCAGTGATTAAAATGATAGTACTACCAAGATTCTTATACTACTTCCACAATATACACTACCTTATCCCCCTTACCTTTTTTCGAATTATGGAGAAACTACTGAGAGAACTGCTGTGGAAAAACACTAGACACAAAACATCCCTAAACACATTGACTCTACCATACACAGCAGGCGGAACCCAGCTTTCAGACTTGGGTAAATACTACCTGGCTACACAACTAAGCCACGTGACTAAATGGATGGCCGATGAAAGCACCCCCGAAACCAGAATACTCAAGCAACATGTAGCCCCAGCGAACTTGAAGGAGACACTATGGACCCAGACAGACTGCCTGGGAGAGACTCTGATGCTGGTAGAGCTGGGCAGGAAGGCCTGGGCCAGAACCCAGAGGCACAAAAGAGGGGCACACCCCTACTCCACAGACATGCCGATAGCAGCAGGAGTATGCAAAGAGAAAACACACCTTGCCCGAATGAGACAGTGGGAGGGGTATAGTATTTACACCTGGGGAGACACGTACGAGGATGGAACCTTCAGAGAATTCGAAACCATGGTGGCGAACGAGGGCCTGCCCACTGGCCAATTTCTATGGTACAGGAAAGTCAGAGAAAGCGCCAAGTCACAATGGCAAGAGTGGCCAGATGAACCAGAGATAGACACCCTAATAACACTGCTATACAACCTGGGAGATGGCTGGAAACCAATATCTAGGCTCTATGCCCAACTATCGGTTAGACCCAACCCCAAAAGCAAGACTCTGAAGACAAGATGGGAGATGGACCTGGGGGAGGAAATCACTGAAAAGGAATGGGAAAGAATCCTAATATACCTCAGAGAGGTCTCGAGAAATGCCCGATTCAGACTAATCCAACTATAGGTATTATACAGGACGCCAGAGAAAATGGCCAAAATCAACAAGTCCAACCATTCACTATGTCCCCGATGCACATCAGAGGGAGCGGGGATGACACATATGTTTTGGGGATGCCGAAAGATACAGACTTTTTGGTCCAGAATAGAAAAGACCTGCAGACTGGAAGGAGTGACCCGATACAAATGGTCCCCGAAGGAATGCCTACTTGGCACGCACCCAAGAATAGTCAAGCTGCGACACATAGTGAAACTTATGGACATGGTGTGTGTGCTAGCTAAGAGAGCCATTGCAATGACATGGAAATCCCAGAGGGGCCCACACTTTGAGAGATGGTACAGAGAACTGGAGCACTGGTCAGGGGCCTAGACAAAGGTGTGGGGGGATGGAGTGGACAGAGCAGGAGGAGAGGCCAGCCCAACATTTGAAGACTGGAATGCACTAATACGAGATGTGTTTCACCCGTCAGATGACAAACCCCCCTGAACTATTCCGTATACACCGAGACGTCATTGAACCAGATATGAAGCTACTACCCAACAAAAGAACTACTAGACTTGGCACCACTCCGCCAACCCAATATTCGATGAACTCCAACGACCCAAAGACTAAATGAACTGGGGCTGATCCCCCCCGGCGCACAAAAAGTGGCAGGAATACCAGTTACTTAGTTTTGCATTGTTTGATGCATTATATTTGTTCCCCCTCCCTTTTTCCCTTTTTTTTTTCTCTCTTTCTTTATCTTCCTTCAGATATCCCCCCCTTATAAGAAGGCAGCCTTAACAAATTGCTGTGTAAATGTTTATAAAGTTAAATGCCAATAAAATACTTTAAAAATAAATCATGCACTTGCATGAGGGGGCCACTTCAGTGGCGGCCCGAGTCCGGGAGTAGTCGCTAATATTCTTTTCTTGTAGTTTCCGATCATTGTTTACGTTACCAGTGCACATGATGAAAGACGCCGGTAATCGATGAATAGCATGTTAGTACAATATTGTATACCGGTTGACGGTCGCGTCTGTTAGACTCCTCGTGCCGCAGGTTTGGATCAAGATGATGGTTCAGCTAGAGTCGTCAGCATTGCTTTCAGTTGAGGAGTGTCATGCGCTTCCATCGTTGTCTCCGGTGGTCTGCTTGTCAGGAAGTGGGATGTTCGTTTTGACAAAGTTGACAATCTCCTCTGGAAATGTGAAGAAATAGGTTTTGTTTTTGTATTGCATGCGCAATCTGGCGAGGTATAGCATAGCGTAGGGTATCATACGTTCTCTGAGCAGCTTCTTTACTGCCATAAATGTGTGCCTTTCTTGTTGTACTGCTAGGGTGTAGTCGGGGAATATGCATATCAAGCTAGAACCCATGTTCAGCTCTTGTTTGTCTCTAGAAGCTCGCAGTGCCAGGTCTCTGTCCCTGTAATTCATGAGTTTTGCGATTATCGGTCTTGGATATGCACCTGGTTTTGGGCGTGCAGCAAGCGATCTGTGCGCACGTTCAACAATAAACATTGCTGACCATCCGGGATCTCCCAGCAGTCGCTTCAGTAACTGTTCCACTGCTTGTTCCATTGGACCTTTCAGTGCATCTTCGGGGACCCCCTACTATGTGTGTGTTATTGCGGCAGGACCTTGCCTCTAAATCCTCGCACTTTAGTTTGACTGCTCCCAAGTCTTTGGCCATATTGGTGACAGTGGCTTGTAAGGCCTCTAATGTGTCTTTGGTGGTACTAATCCTGGTCTCGGCATCCGTGATGCGGCTCGTGGCCTTCTCAAGCTGATTCCGGATTGTTGTGACATTAACATTAATGCCATCTAGCTTGTCATTGAGTATAGCAAAGCTTTGCAGCGTTGCCGTGTAGACCCCTAGCAGATCCATGGGTGCTGTTGTTGTTGGTGAAGGGGATGGAACAGTGTGGCCTGAGTCGCTAGTGCTCATGGCGTTCTCTTTGGTCGTCGGTTTTGTGAACTTGTCTATCACTCCACTTTTCTTGGTTGGGCCCCTTTGGGAATTGCTTAAGCTTGAGGACTCCCCCTCTCTTAGTTATTGTTGTGCTACCTTGCAGGGTTCCTTGATTGGTTTCACATTGGTGGCTTATTGCCCTTTGGTGTAGGATTCAGGCGAGTGTAACGTGTGGGGGCACGACGTATCAATGTCCGCTGGTGGCAGACGTCTCTCGTTGTCCTTGTTAGTTCTTGCATGGTAGCATTTAGTAAGTGACCTTGTGGGTCCCCACGATGGACTGTTCAACGGTCTTGCAGCTGGGCTCCCTGTGCCTTGCCCTCAGAAGGTAACTAATGGATCTCTGCGCTTGTGCAGTCGTGGTGGGTTTCTTTGTTATTTGGGTCCAAAGCGTTGCCTGTGCGCTCCTGTTAGCACTTTAGCTGTGGGAGGCAGTGGGAGGGTTTATGCGTTAAGCTGTGGTTTGGCTGGTGGTTCCAAGTGACCTTGCCATGCTCTGAATGCCTTATCTCCCCTTGTGTGAGGGACCAGCACGTTCACAGAAGGCCGTTTCAACCTCCTCTGCCTTGAGCAGTTCCCCGTTGTGATCTAAATGAGTTGCAGCTTGTTATGCTCCCCACTGAACGTGCACCGGCGGAGTCCACTGAAGCAGATTGCCTGATGTCACTGCTAATCGCTCTCACAACCTCCCTCCACCTGGCATACGATGTACGAGGTCGTGCGCGCACCCTCTAAGTTAAGAGTCTAGTTCGGATGATGGTTGAGTGCAGTGCTCGTCTATTGTCTGAGGTAATGACCTCCGGCCGCTGTGTGGAATACGCGGCTGCCACTGCACTGTAGCCACTCTCGTATGTCCAGCTTACTGTTGTCACGACGCCACTCCGGTGCCGGGGATGCGGTTTATTTCTTGCAATGTTAACTGTGACAGGAGCTCCATCGCACAACCTCCCATTTCGGCGTTGTCTGCGGGATCTGGGGAAGACGGCTCTGCCTTTCAGTTCATTGGGCTGCCATGGGGTAGAGGGTGGCTCCTCGTATCTTTTAGCTTCCCTGTGTCCTGTGTCTTCTTTTGCTTCTTCGTGGGTCAGGAGGTCTCTTCGGGCCCCGGGACAGTTGATTGCCGCGAAAGACACAGGCTGGCAATGTGGCTCCTCGATGGTCAGCGCAAGGCTCCACTTAGGTTCAGCCAATCTCTGTGCTGGTGGCCATGCACGGGTCCGACGGGCGGGGCCTGCCCCGGGGTCTGGTTTCCTCTGTGAAGGCCCTCCAGAGCCGATACCAAGAGTCTGCTGTAACTTCGGCCCTGCCGATCAGATTCCCACGATTTTTCTTGGGTGCATGGGTGGCATCTTCCAACGCCTTATTGTCTTTTTCTTAATCAAAAACCGGTCGAATTTCGGCTGATGTAACATCCCGGACTCGCCACCGGGCCTCACACGGGATGATGCATCCGGCTGTGTGCGCAACAGCGCCCCCCAGCTCAACCTAGGCTTAATCTCCAGCACGACAAGAGGGAGGAAGCGTTAGCAGTAGGCTTTTAATTTATCAACGGCATGTTGGCCAAAGTGAGCACACTCTATTTCTTCTTAGGTTCCTCTTGATGAGCGGATATTCACGATACGAGGATTGCATTTCAAATGGAATCAGACCAAAATCGCCATATCCTCTGGCTGGACCTGGAATAAGATGTGGTCAGGGCTCCCAAGGGCACAGTGTGTGGGTGGGGGGGCCGTGTTAACAAAGGCGGGGGAGGCTATTGAGGTGGAACCTTAAAGACCTTGAGGGCATAGAAGAGGTACTGATAATCTGTAGCTCCTCCTTTGGCAACATCTTAGATCTTGAGGCTCAACACACATCGGAGAACTCAAATTATGCATCGATACCAAAAATAGCTAATTAGGTGCTGCCTATCCCGTTTGCAAAAATTGAGCGCAGGGGAACATGCAGCTAGTTCAATAGGGACTGCAGAGTAGCAAAGGCATGCTTAATGAAAGACCAGAGGGAGGCCCAGACCATTGCCACGAAGGCAGAAGTAGCGGCCCATCCTTACTGCAAAAAGTGTAACTGCAACCGGGCAGATAAAGTCCGGGAGCAGGTGTGGTTTAGATTTAAAACAGCTGACACAAGTAGAGACAGCCAGGCCTTCTGGCACTTTTCTACAAAGAGTGAATCCTTAGACCTCACCTTCATCGACTCTTGGCCACACTGACATTGCTGCAAATATGCTATTGAGAATTCTCTCCTCAAGGGACTCTACTGAGGCCAAAAAGGCTGCATTGTGGGTGAGGCCAGATAGGAAAGGGTTCAACGTCCAAAAGAGGGGGGGTCGGGGAATGCATTCTTGCACAGCTTATTACCTTGGTGGTGGGGTATTCGCAGGAGATCCACCAACACAGCAGAGGACTATCTCTAGGGGGTCCCTGCACACAGCCTCTCCCCCTAAAGCTCCCTACACATATCGCTATCCCTGGGACTGTCATATGGAGCCTCTTGGAAAGAGTTTGAGGTTAAAGTCTTTGTAACTTTTGACTTGACTGTGGAAAGTGAAGGTGTTGGGGGGGGGGGTCCCCATTCAAACCCTTTGCCATACGGGCTGCCGGCACTATACAAGTCGACATACATACATACATCAAGCGAAGTGTGTGTGCTTGCAAATGTTTGCCAAAGACGCAGTGCTACCTTCAGTCTCATAAGTAAGTCATACGTCCTATTAAAATCTGCAGGTGCTCTCAGGCGTTCCCAGGAAATGAATAGCTCCTTTGATCCACCATATCACACTCCCTGTCCATGATCTAAAACAACTTGACAGCGCACAATTATGCCCATTGCTACTGTAGGTGCAGTCTCATGAGTAATTAAACCACAGCGATAGATAGGTTTTGGGTTTCTGATCTGATTTTATAAATGAATAAACACAAGAAGCTTATTTATTTATTTACATTTGGCGCTAGTTTCATTCAATTGTGGAAGTGCAGGTCGTTTATAACGGGGTAGGTTTTTTCCAGCGCGGATCGGGGATTCGAACCCGTGTATGCTCAGCGTGGTCTTGCATCAAAGACCTGCGCGTTGCCACAGAGCTACACTTGCGCCAGTTTGCATTGGGATGTACATGTCTATGGTGCTGGTGTAGATGGTGGTCCCAGACAGGGGTGTACTGAGAACCTACAGAGGCCATGCATTTTATTTTCCAGGTGCCCACACATTACACCGTGCAAGTGAGCGTAGCAAATCCGACCCCTACCAGGAGGGTAAGCTGGAAAAGCAGGGATCAAATGGTGCATTGAGTACATTAGTCCATATGTAGGGGTTACACAGTAGTGTAACATTACAAAACCCTAACACATAGCATGTATATGTTAAGAGGGAGGAAAATCCTACTGGGAGCCGTACAGCAACATCTTTTTTCCAATGGTCTATTGGGATGAGGAGAGAAGCAAGGAAAGGGATGTGGAGAATGGGAGAGCGGGAATGAGGAGCAGAAAAGCACTTAGCATCAGTCTTCCTTTGCTGATGATGTAGCACTCAAGACTGCCTGATGCCACCCAAAAGTGCCAAAGGGGAAGAGAGAATATAGAAGAGTTGAAGTGGGAGCCTATGAGTGCATTGTTGAGTATATGGGTTTGACTAAAGAGCATTCACAGATATGACTTGTTTACAGGCATGGAAGGCAGAGTCTAAGTGTCTGCTAGCCATGTCCTAACCTTCAAAAGGAAACACAGACCCTATCCGTGGCAAACTCTTCGCAAAGTTGCCATAGCTGACACCAGAGAATGATGATGAGGGGTTTGGCTAAGGATGGCATATTTGTGAAATATTGAATCCCTAAGATAAATTGAACAATGACTGACAATTAAGCAGTGTGTTTGAGGACAAGCAGTATCTGTCTCACCTGCTAGACTTGTGAATGTGAAACACCAGAGTGCCTTCAAGGGTACCCTTAACTTTTGAGGGGTAAGGGTCTGCAGTCTTCCCCCTGCAAACTCCAGCTACTGCAGGAGCGAAATGACACATTTCCAGTCTTGCATCAATGAGTAGGACAAGCAGGGAACCTCATCAATGCATGCTCGTGCCTTCATTTTGACCTTCAGCAGCAAGTCCATAGATTCTCTCTGTATATTGGGGGCTCCAAACGGTATCAGGTATTAATATCGCCACATATATGGTCGCCGTAAATAATATTGTCGGGAAAATGTCGTGGCGATATTATTTGGGTGACCATATATGTTGGCGATAGGGGCAAAAACATTTTTTTTTAAAAGATTTGGGGGTTGCGGGGGTGCCCCCTGCATGTTCCATGCAATAATGTTTCCACAAAAAACTGCCATTTTTCGGTGATATTTTTGTATGGCGATATTTTTGTGGCAATATTATTACATGGAACCCTCCAAACTAGGGTATATTAGTATGTGTGAAAGGATCTGTTAGTATAGCCTAACCTTGTTTTTACAGGCCTAACTCCAGAGTGAGGAACCACAATGGCCAGAAATCCAGAAATGGGACCTCCTACGTCAATGAGGCCTACAGCACCATGCAGTAGCATACAGTTCTCCTTTCTGCAGATCTACACTCCTGCATGCGCTGCGTGTGCTCCTGAATACCAAAAGGAATGGCTTGGAGATAAAACATTGCAAGTTTATTTGCATTGCCTCTGTTCTGCCACACACAGTCCCTCCAGAGCAGGCACACAGCAATGTCAGCAGATGCCTCACAGCCCCCGCGATGCAGGTGTTCATCACTGTCACACTACCCTGCTTTGCCCCAGGAGCAGAGACTGAGCTAATGCTGCACCGGCACCGCACTATACCGCACTAAGCTGCACTTTTCCCACAAGCAGGAACCGACAGTCCCCCTCACTCAATACTGTCAGCATGATACAAATTAGTTTGAAATGTCATGCCCAAAGTCGAATGGGCCAGGTGTCTTACATTAATATATTTCTTTGACTTAATAAACAAGCTTGTTTCATTTGTTCTTTCTTGTGCACAGCTTTTATTGTGTCTGAAGTTTGCCTTATTGTCATGATAGACAGTCCCTTAGCAAGGATGAGCCCAAACAATATATCCATGTATTCCTCGGGGGTTGGGCCTTGCATTTGTGCTTACACAATACCTACTAGAAGTGTACAAATATCCCCAAACATCTCATACTAGTAACTGACTAGAACTGCAATTCCCCTTTCCTCAGAAAGCTCTAGATCAATGGTCTTCACACTTTCCTATCCCAAGCCCCCCTTGAGGAAAACCTTTGAAGTTGGGCCCCTTGGGTCACTGAATGGGAGGCGGACAGAGCCTTCTAGAGACCACCTCCCCATGGTCACAGGGGTGGCTCTGAGTAGGGAGCATACCAAGAGACTAAGGGCCCACGCTTACCTCTCAACCTCTTGAGTCTCCAATTGGAGTGAAATGGAGGGGGTCTCATAAGCTCAAGGTCAGGCATTTCTTTTGTTGAGAGGCACTTCCCAAATGAAGGAGAGTTGAGAAGTGTGTGTATGTGGTGGGTGGGTTGAGGCAGCCTCACATCCCAGGTTATTTCATTACAGAAGCCTGGAAGGGGAACATGCGTCCCAAGCAGACAGCAATAACTTATTAGCAACCATGAATGGGATTTACACAGTACAACTCATCAGCAGACTCCTCCACATCTTTATCACTGCCTCGTGGTCTGGTTATCACTTTTGTATCACACTTCTACTGGACATAGTCTCTCCCATACTTAACTCTCAGCTGTTCTCTCTCTTCTTCTTATATTGTACCTGTTCTGTTTGCCTTCTTCCTCTCTGGGCTTGGCTGCCATTCTCTTTTTCTGTTACATTTCCACTTGAAATACTTTTTCCTTCTCATCCCATCAGATCCAGTTTCCTATCTCTCCTCCTTGCATACTTCCAACCCTTCGTTCTCCCTTTCCTTCATCTCTCGCATTCTGCCGTTCCTCTACCTCCATTTCTGTATCTTTTTTTTTAGCCCATTCGGTCTGTTGGCTCTCTAAACCTCTCATTTGTTCTATGGCCTCCATATCCCTGTTGATGTGTGTCTTCTCAATCTCTCCCTCCTGTGGTTTGTGCTCTGTCTGCACCCTACCAATTCTGTCTCTTAGTTTCTCTCCCATTCTGCCTGTCACTTCTCCTGTTCTGTCTCTTCTATTAATGTTCTGACTGTCCTTAGATTCTCATTTCCATATTCTCCCATCTTTCAATCCAATGCCAGACCTGGCATTCAGAAAGGCCCTCAAAACCTGGCTTTTCCCTTCCTCCTCTTGAAACCCTCTCGCACTCTACACTATCGATAGGCACTAAGAAACGCACACGCAAGCACAACACTCCTATCCACTGATACCCCACGAATGCCGGCAGCATTCGCAGCAGCACACCGTGACAAAATATCGGGCCACTGTTCAGACTCACATTCCAGGGAGTCCATGATTAGCGAGACCAACCAATCGCATTGGACCAAGAAAAAGAACATCCAAGCCTACGGTATGTATACCATACATGACGTCTGTGGACACAGGCTGCAGCCACGGCCACCCACCCATGCACCCTAGAATGCAGCAATGGCTATGCTATTCCGGTCCAGCAGCCTCAACACCTCTGCCATTAGTATACAGCGACAACAAACTAACTTAATTTGGTCTAGCTGGGCACACATTGAATTTTAAGCACTGTATCCTAAACCACCAACAGCACCCACGTGCCTGACCTCCGGGACGCTTACTGGAGCCTAGCCAGCCCACTTAAGTCGTAACATGGAAAAATGTGCACATGCATCTTTTAATTTAAACTCTTAGAACCTCCTGCACATGGACTGTGGTCACCGAGGGCGTTCCAACCACAAAGCCCATTGAGGCCATACAAACGGGGAAAGGGAGCTAAATAAATGAGCATTACAATACAATACAATCTTCTGTCCCCTATCCCCTCCACCTTTAGGCTATCTCCCCATTTTCTGTCTCTCTGTTTCCTCCTCTCACACATATAGTCTTTCCCTCTCAATCTGTATCCTTTAATTTCCCATTCTGGCACTGTGTCTGCCTCTCTCACACTCTTCTGTCCCACTCTTCCCTTCCTATTCTGTCTAACCCACCCTCTCCCATGACGTCTGCCTCCTCTTCTGTCTCTTTCTCCTTTCCTTTTGCAACTCACCCTCTTGTCCCCTTCCATTCTGTTCGTTCTCCTGTTCTCATTCACCATATTGTCTATATAGCCCCTATCCTGTCCCATTCTGTCTCTCTCTCTCTCAATTCTGTTCTACAAAACCCTTTGTTCCTCCAGCGCTATATCTTTTATGCTGTCTGACATTCTGTCTCTCTCCCTGCCGTCCTCGATTTCTGCCCGTCTCATTTTTTCTTCATTCCCCCCTTTCTGAGCCTCTTTCTCTCTGCCTGGTAGCCTCTTGTCATTGCCCTGCTCCTCGCGTTCTCTTTTCACTGAAGTTTCCGGCAGAGAAAGACAGTAAACACAGCATGGGCTCTTACATGCTGTGCTAGCCTCTTGAAAGGAGCACCTGACTGAAAGACAGAATGCAAAGGCAGCGCCGCTTTAACATTGCCGCAACACTGGCGATAAACACTTCTCGCTGTTAATTGTTCTACAAGCTGTGGGATTCACCCCCCTCCCCTCAGCCATTGTGCCACGCCCCACCAGGGAGGCGCTCCCCACAGTTTGAAGAACACTGCTCTAGATAATACAAATCATGAAATACAGCTCTCGTGACATACAGGAACCTCCATCCAGGCACTCGGTTAGCTTGCCTCTCAGGTATTCCTCCCTCACAGGACAGCTGAAATAGACATTGCCTGGATTAAGTCAGGACATGTTTCAGAGGATCATTTCCTTCCTCACAGGGCTGCATATGTGGGGAGTTCCGTATAGTGGCCCCACTCTCGGCCACCATCCACCTCCTTTTGGTCCCGCTATGAGTTGCATATCAGGCCCAGACTCGCCCCTTGAGAGTGAGCGTCAGCACTGCCTGCCTGCCATTCTCAAGAAACAATGTAACTTTGCCAGTGGCCAAAGTGGCGTGGAGCGGTGCTTCTTTATTAACGTTTTACTGTTCCTTGTATATATTTGTTTTTAAACGTTCTGGAATGGTTTAGTTTTTAAATTAAAGTGTAGGAAGAAGCTGAAACCTTCACTTTCAGTGCACTGCACTGAACGTTCCCTTAAACAGCAGGTGCAAGTGTTTGGGGGGGGTGTATTGTGTGTGGGAGGGGTTGTGGCAATGGGGTTTGTGGGGAGCAGGGGCAGGCCAGCAGGGAACATAGTTCCACTACTTCTTTTCTTACACTTCGACCACTGTATATATTTGTTTTTAAACGTTCTGGAATGGTTTAGTTTTTAAGTAAAAGTGTAGGAAGAAGTTGAAACTTGCACTTCAGGGTAGATTTAGGGTTTAGGGTAGATTGCTTGTGCAGTTGCAGACATAATTCACACGTCTGGCAAACGTCGTGATCATGATTTTATATATTTGTTGTCGCTGACCTACTGCTCCAGATATTGTGTCTGCCCAATATGGGTTAAGAAAAAGGTTGTGAGAGAAGAGCAGCAGTTATCGCGCCAGACTGCAAGTGGGCATGTGGCCCATGTATTTGTCTTTTGAAAGAAATAGATTAAATTGGATCACTTGCTTTTTTTAAACTTCGTTTGTTAGAGCATATTTGCAGTCAAAGAGTCATGAATAGAGTTTTGAGTTAAAAGTCCTTGATTACTAGATCCTCTACACGTGTTTCTCCAGCAACAATGACGCTGGTTTATCAGGAAGGCTTGAAAGGACAGATTTGGTGTTTGGGCTACAATGTTAGTTGAGCTTAGTTTCCGTTTTCATTATGACTCTGAGAATTCTAGAATATATCCTAAGCAGGGGTAAGTCTAAATGGCGAGAGGGGACCCATCTATGGGTTTGGTATCAAATAATGGCGGGTAATCCTTCCTGTAGCTGAGGACGCCCTTTCAAGGATGTGTCTGTTCGACCCTGTCCTCTATTTAACCTCGCCAATGATACTCAATGTGTCAGTCGATGCGTTTAAAACTGACGAGGAGTTAAGTGAGCAAATGAAAGTGATGTCAGTCATTGTTGCTGGAGAAACACATGTCGAGAACCTAGAGACCAAGGACTTTTTACTCAAAATTCTCGTCATGGCTCTTTTTACTGCAAATATGCTCTAATAAAGGAAGTTTAAAAAAAACAAGTGATACAATTTAACCTATTTCTTTCCAAAGACAAACACATGGATCACATGTCCACTTGCAGTCTGGCGCAATAACTGTTGCTGTTTTCTCACAGCATTTGTTGAGGCGTTTGTATGGCACGTGGGAGGGGGTGTGGTCAAGACGTTTGTGGGGAGCAGGGGCAGGCCAGCAAGGAACATAGTTCCACTACTTCTTTTCATAAACTTCGACCAGGGAACTTTGAATATCCCAACCCCTATGGAACAAAGATCTGTTTGTTTCTCCAAATCCAATCAGACAACCCTCACAAAAGGGGTCATAACACAGAGGCCCAGCGGGAAATGTCCAGACTTCTCTGTGGGCTAGTCTGCCTCTGGACCCAGAAGCTCAAATGCCACCACTGCTCAATGCAGCATTTCATAATATATGACACATTAGGAGGGCCAATTGCCGACGATAAGTGGCTGGGCCTGCTACAGGAAGACACAGATGAGTGCAAAAAGCTACGCAGCAGGAGGTCACCTATGGCGCCCCACTAAGGCTGTCCTCCAACTCGGCTACTTGTGGAGGGCGTGCATGAAATGTGCAGCTCTGGGTTTTCATGCAGAATGGGGTCTGCATTACAGAGGTTATGCAGCAACATATGTTGCTTGTTAATGCCTGCAGGTGATCGAGTCGGGCAGTCAGGCCAATGATTGGTCTGCAGCGCGCCTTCTTTGTCAGGCAGTGGTCTGCTTGCATGTTCTTGTGGTCGTGCAGTGTGCTAGTGGTCCCCTGGCTACTTGCCTGTGGTGGCTGCTTGAGGCACATGGTTCAAGTCTGTGCTTAATTTGTAAAAAAAAAGAAGTGCCAGGGTCCAAATATTTTCTAGCACTCCTGTGACACTGCGGGTGGGCAGTTCCCCACCGTTGCTGCTCCCACAGTGTCCACATAATTGGGGTTAGACTACAGCTCGCACCTGCTCATAGTGGTTGATGGATGCACTGGCTATCACCACTTAACGTGAGTCTGAGACAACAAGGGCCGGGGCTCAAAAATAAGTGCCAGGGCTGAGTCCTGGCAAACAGCCCCACAAATGAAGCACTGAGCCCATGCAATGTGTGAGAGACAACGGATGAAGCAGCAGCTCAGTCTCAGGCCCAAAGGCAAGATACGAGGCTATGGGTGCCAAAATAATTGCAAAACCCTGTCCCAGTATAGACTAGTTGTACAAATACAAAGAGAATGGCATGAATATAACACAGATAATTAGACAGCGCTTACCCCAGAATTAAAGCTTTGGCTCCTAGTCTTGTAGCAACCTTTAAGCATTAATTATATACTGTGCAGCCTTCTTTGTTAAAACACCGCCTAGAGCGTGAATCGAGCAAACAACTCCTCCATATACACAAAGGATTTCCTGTTTCAGAAGGCTTCACCCAGAAAACACAAATGAACACAAGCAAAACACGGTACCCCACCAAACAGCCTATCCTGCTCAGAGGAGAGCCAAGAAAAGACCACAGAACACGTCGAAGTATAAGACATGTAAGTACCCAATTACCGACTACTCGATGTACAACCTCTAAACCTACAAAGCATACTCCAAGCAAGAGAAAAACCAACGGCAATGGATATAATCATAGCACCACAACACTGGCACGCATTGCAAAGGAAAATCGATTGGTCAAAAAACCACAATCCTACTGAGAACATACATCCCATCCAATCTGCCCCTACAAAATAGCCAAATACCCCCAGAGGGGACAATCTTAAGCCATCAGCCATGCGAGGTCCCTGACTTTGGGAAACGAAATAAACCACCCCGCAAGAGAATGCCCGGAAGGCACTGTCTGACTGCAAGGCACAGCTCCTTTTGTGGTTCGATGCAAACTATAATGGGCCGAAATGAGGAAACCACCTGATTTCCAAACCCTGCTAGAAGTGGGGAAAAGATGAAAAACTCCAAGCTGCTAAATGTTTCCCAGTGCCATCTTGGTCATGAGGCAAGTAAAACAGTCTTCTAGCGAGCCTCCACTAAATCCTCTTTACGAAAACACGAGAATAAAGGCTGGATGGCAATGGATTAATTAGGATGGTAGTCAATATTGTTACCTTTCTCTGGAGCTCTGAGCAGAAACCTTACCCGACGGCCATCTTGCATGACCATTGTACAAACGAGCACCCGTGTAAGCCTCATTCATTTGAAATGGGCCAATCCTGAATGGGAACTTCGTTTCCCAACAATTACCTGTTTTTTTTAGTTTGGTGCCATCAGTGTCAAACTTCATTGCTTGTATACATCGAGCCGGGAGTACACAAATTTGTCACAAGTTAATGAACTGCCCTGGCGCAGGACCCCACCCGCTGCAGCATCCATAGGTCTCGGCGGGCCCGACGGCAAGCAATTATTTTGCTCTGGTAGCACTGCAGCAGCGGAGTGAATGACCGGTGATCTTCTCGACCACTCTCCTCCTCCCCCCAAAAAAATGCCAACACTGCGGCTGTACGGGCACAGCGCGCGGCCTCATTGTTGCCATTTTTTTGTAAACAAATGAAGATCTGGCAGCTCTGCTCTGCTAAGCAAAGTAGTCAGATCTTCTTCCAAAACAAAAGAAATGGCAAAACGAGTCGGCCGCACAGCACAGCGCACCAAGGCAAGGCCACTGCAGCTGCTTGCCTGCTATTTAAACACTGTGGAGTGCTATAGCAGGCCAGCTGCTGCAGAGACTGTGCGGCCGCGGGCCGCCTCGTTGTTGGCAGAGCACTGCTGGGAGCAGTCAGATTTTCCACAAAAAAGTGCTGGTGCTGAAAAAAGAGTGCCGGGGTTGGCCACCGACAAACACTGGCACAAATTAAACACTGGAAGTTCAGTCTTTTTGAGTGAGGTGCGTTGGACTGCCATTATATCCATGAGGTAACGACTTGTCACTAGACACTGTGAGTGATTGCAGGTCCTAGTGTCTGGGATCCTTATTTTTATTTATTTATATATATATATATTTATAAGGCGCCGCAGCCCGCAAGCATCTGATCAGAAGTAGGTCAGAAGGTGCGCATGATGCTCCCGGTTCACAGCTGACATGATGTGGGGGTCACAGCAAGCTTCCTTCTGCGCTCTCAATGATGCTTTCTTTCGGTCTCTTTTGCTATAATCTACAGCTCCTTTGTCTTGCACAGGCTGCCCAGAAAGTAGCAGTTAGTGGCAAGTGATTCACGAAGGCAAGTTCATCTTCAATGACCTTTTCCATGGAAAGTTCAAAATCTTTATGAAAAGTTGTAATGTTTGTGTTGTTTGTTTTGTTGTGACTGTGGCGAGCAAGGTCTCTTTAAAAGTCAAATTTCCACCGCCGCCCGTTGACTGTCTTGTGAAGGTAAATGGCACTAAATGCATTTCAAGTAGTTCTTGTGCCGCAGAACTCATTTTATTCACATAACGCGTAGTAAAAACGAGCTTCAGGACCGTTTCAAGCAATGATGAGTGCACGAGGGCTTTTCTTGGCAATACAACCCTGAGGGGAGTTTACAGCAATCCCTGGTTATCTAATTTCAGTTGTAAATAGCACAAGGCCAGCTGCCTTTCTCGCATTATGTCTGTTGTAGCATCCCATTCATAACAGAAAAGCAAAACCACATGCTCGTCTTCGAAACAAGACCATGCAGGCAGCATGGGTTCGATACCCGATCCCGCGCCAAGAGACCGAAATCCGGTATGAAGAGCGATATAAGAACCCAAGTCCCAGAAGAGTGAGAAGCAAACGCTGTAGGGCGTGACACTGTCTTCTGACATGTGACATAGATAGATCTCGTGGGTCATCAGATTGCTAAACACACCAATATTTTGATTGCATTCTCCGCTATGATCAGCACATTTTAGAGGTAGCACAAGTTGTCACATGCCTGCGCCCGCAACCCATCCAAATAAGAGGTTCTTTTTTCCTCCTCATTCTAGTAACCTATAGTTCTGGATTTATAATGCATAAGCATAAATAAAGAGTACCACAATGCCAAGAACTAAACCAGGCAGGATGTGTGACGAAATGACTGCTGCTCTGCAGGAGTAGGGGGATGAGTAGTGGCTAAACCACCTACTCAGCCCCACACTACTACTAAAATAGCAGTGATCCCAACCATAAGGATAAAACAGGCGAGGGCAGGCTATACTGTCACCAGTAGCAACCCAAACAGCAACAGTAAAAAGACTCCAAGATAAAGGAATGTCCAATGAGGGTTGTTTAAAAATATATATACTTTAATTATAGAATCAAAAATGCAATTAACTAAATAAAAACAAATACAAAAACTAACCCATTTGAAATGGACACAGACAATGCAGAACTGGTATACAAGTATCACACTAGGTCAGGGGTCTGCAACCTTCGGCTCTCCAGATGTTTTGGACTACAACTTCCACAATCCCTCACAATTGGCTTTAAAGGCTAACGTTGAAGATATTTGTAGTCCAAAACATCAGGCGAGAAAGGTTGCAGACTCCTTCTCTAGGTACTCACGTAGGGGTGATCAGGCAAGCAATTGCAGCAATGTCAGTTTAAAAGAATATGTCTTTCAAGAAAAGGATTGAAAAGGGGGCTTACAATTCACTATGGTCTCATAAAGTGAACCCGGGGCATGCCTACTCAAAACTACTTTATTCTTCGACTTGGGTGATCCAACAGTTTTAAACTGGGCTTCTCTGTGCTGTCCTGCGGGTCAAAGCCATGAAGTGCCGAAAGAAGCACTGTGGGTCTTGTGTCGGTTTGAATGGTGTCAAACGCGATTCAAAGGTGGTTTTAGGCTGGGCAAACAGGATTCCAGCTCCTCTTGGGCTTTCTGTTTGCTAGGAGCCCCAATCCAGGGGCTCCAAGGACAAGGTGAATCCTTCTGTTGCACCCCCACTCCGGGGAGCGTGGCTGGCACCTACATGGGGGCCTTTCACCTCCAGTGAGGAGCCTGGTTCCAGTGCAGCTGCCAGAGTGTCAGGATTTGGTCCACAGTAGTTCGACCCCCAATGCTCCCTGGGGATGGTTAGGGGAGCTGAGGTTTCCCCTACCTTGCATGTCTCCTGACTTCACCTCTAAATCAGAGGACTCTGGAATGGACTGCACACCCAACAGGAATCAAATGGTGTATTCCTCTTGGTGTCTAAAGATGAATCAAGGAAAGGGTGAGTGACCCTTTCCTTATTAAGGCAACATGTTGCTGGAATTGGACAAAAGCAAGCCTTCTGTATAGGGTCCAATCCCTGTTGCTGTAACAAGTGACCCTTGCCTTCTTGTATCACACCCAGAGTGCCTTGTCCTGAAGGAAATGGAGGCAATAGGAAGGAAAATAGCCCGAATAGAAAACCAAAATGTAAAACCCCTTCTCGGGCCCACCTTTTCCATTCTTGCTACACTAGCTCTACCCCCAAGCCTGTTGACTTCAAAAGCCCTTTGGTGTGCAGCACCATTGTGTGAATCTGGCCATTGCTATGTGAGTGTCCCTTTGAAGCAAGATTCCAGGGAGATCTCATTGTGAGGGCTCCTATTCCCGAGGGGAAGGATGGCCCTGGAATTCAAAGGAAGGCAGCTTCCTGGTGATTGTCTTAATGGGGGCAGTGGAGACATCCAGGCTGCCAGAAATATACATCACCTTCACATCAGTGACCTGGGACCTGGGCGCACAGGGTTGACACTGGTATTAAATCAAATTGGTGTGGCTTTAACAATTGCATGCTCTTATAGATCAGCATTTCATTTTAGAGATTACCCTGTCACTGTATGGATAAGGCAGCAATCATTACAATTAGGTGCAGAATCTAAAATGCCATGTTAGACTGCAGTGACTTTGGATCACAGCAGCTGTCAGGAATGTGCATAAGACCTTTGAACCTGCCTTCTGCCACTGAAGAGCAAGTGCTGCCTTGTCAGCAGACTGATGCAGCAAGGGCACATGTAGGTGTCAGATATCAGATTGCCCACGTAGTGTAGCCGATGAATTCTTCTTCCCAATGTACCCCTCTGGTTTTGATTTGAAGAAAGAACCAGAGCGATCAATTGGAGAAAAGAATGGATGCCGATGGAAATCCAGGGGTACCAATGGAGCAACACAGGTCGAGTTGCCAAATGCCAAAGTAGGACTGGATGTAGGAAAACACAACAGCAGTTTGAGGCCGGACCTGCAAATGTGAGATATAACAAACACACCACAGCAGCAGGGTTTGAGTTTGCGTTGTGCCAAAAGATCCAACAACCGAACAAGGCAAAGAAGCAGTCCCAGTAATCGTACCCCACAAGTTTGGTTAGCATAGGATACAAAACATACCTCCCTTCTCCCCCCCGGATTTAATTGAAGAGGTTTGCAGCTTACCGGTGGTTCTGTCCCAGGAGAGAGTGGGTAGCAAGCGTAGAAAAAGTTCCAAGCAATCCACAAATGAATGAAGTCCAAACCTAACCCGACGGCACGAGGACGCCTAATAACACCCTGACCCGACGGCACGAGGACGGTAGTACACACAGGGAGTCTCTAGTCCGTGTACCAATTCTAAACTCCAAGAGGTCCAAGTTGTCGAGAGAAAACCAGAAGTTTCAGGGACAATCCGAAAGTGGAGAACCGTATGCCAACGGGGTCCGGCAACCACCTGATGTAACGTGATATCCAAGGAGCAGGCAAGGGAAATCCAGTAACGGTCCATGGTCATAGTACGTGACGAGGCAATTCAAGGCAAAGCGTTCAGGAAGAGCAATCCAAATAGCAGTCCGCGTCAAGGAGCCAAAAAGAAATCAGGAACTGAGGGGAAAAAACAGGAATAACAAGGACAGGATTGGATAAACAAGATACAAGGAAATAACACTGAACAGAATTCGTAACGCCACTAATCAGCGATCAGAAGCACCGATCTAGGTGAAGGAGGCGCTAATAAGGAGGCAAGTCACATGACAACACGGCGCGCTACTCGGCGTGGACCGTGGGAGGAGTAGAGCGGACGCCAGCGTTGCCATGCCAGTTTCCAGGCACCAGGTTTTGCGCTTCTTAAAGGGACACAAGCCCGTGGTTTGGAAAGGAACGAGTGCCCATACATGACAGTAGGCGCAATACTTTTGGCAGGGCTGATGGGATTTGTTTAGCAGGCCTTCCTTTCATAATCAGAATTGCCTGTCACATGTTCTTTTTTTAACAGCCAAGGCCAGGGCCAGGTGGCATCCTTTCACAGGATGAACCACTAATGTCAGGCATAATGTGAGGCACTATATCTCTGCTTTACAACCAACATATGGTGCAATTAAAAAGTGACAGGAAAGTAACGGACAAGTGGCACTTATTTTATTTGTGTGCAGGAGCCTTAAGTATTATTGGAGTTGAGTTAATGGTGGCGAAGGCAAATAATCTGTAACATTTCTGGTGCAGATTTAAGACACCTCTACTGCCCCCAACTACATCTCAAGATGTCCTCACAAAAAAGTTAAATTGAAGGCTCAGCTAATAAAGAAACAGCAGCGGCCACATTGAAAAGGACCAAAAGTTACTCTCCTCCCCCTGCGCAAACAATTATGGAGTCAAACATGGAAACCATCGTGCTTGAAATCAGAGCACTCAAGTCCTTTATGGGAACCACTAACACCAAGCTCCAATAAGTAGATGAAAGATGAGTAAGCTTTGAGAACAGAATTGAGGAAGTAGAAAAAAGGGTAAGCGTAGCTGAAGATGTTACTGCTAGAGTTACTCATATGGAACAATCCATCCTTACCCTTCAGAAACAAAATGCAGACTTGGAGAACAGAAATCATAGGAATAACCTACGTGTCTTTGGATTTCCAGAAGGAGTGGAAGGGGAGGACATGGCTCTCTTTCTTACAAAAACCCTTCCAAACATCTTGAACTTGCAGCCACCCATTGCCCTTAATATTCAAAGGGCACACATAATTGGACCTAAAAGGAGAGAATCATATAAGAAAAACGCACCAAGAACAATAATTTTCTTGCTCCTTGAATACACTCAACTCCAATTGATTCTGCAGCATGCAAAAAGGATGGTTCATTTAATCTGGAATGGCCACAGGATCTTCATTTCACAATATGTGTCCAAAATCACAGCACAACAGAGGAAAGAACTACTCTCTTATCGCCCTGCGCTCAAGCAGCTAAATGCTAGATATGGTCTGATCCACCGATACACTTTCAAGGTCACCATTAATGGTAAGACATGCTCATTTGAGGACCCTTTCGATTTAAAGAACTACATAAGACTGCAAAAGATGGAAACGATGGATATAGGAAACACCAGTCACACACAACTCTCTTTCCTCTCTCCCTGATTTCTGCCTCAGTACTTTCTTCGAGAGGAACCTCATGGAAAAAGTATCCGTCTGGAACTGTCATCTTAAGGATCTTTTGGAGCGCATTTTTGTCTGGTTTTTGTTAGCTGTTCTTCCCTTTGTGGGATGTGCCTACACCACCTACGTCATTTGATATTGTAACTCTGATTTTTGAGCTTTTTATTTTTGCTCTTTCTCACTCTTTAATATTAATTGGGTGGAAACATATTAATCATCACAAAGTTACAAGTTCCTACGTGATGACACCATACTGTCAGATGTTGCAATGTTTGTCTTTTTAATCATTCTTATCACCTTATAAAACATTTCTGAACCCTACTTTTGCTCTAGACTTTGTAAATCTCTGGATAAGCGGAAGGCAATTTTACTATGAACGACTTTCTTATGGTAATCTTGTGTTAATTTTACTATTATTACTCTTCCCTACATTATGACACTAAAATGTATGACATGGAATATTAAAGGTCTTAACAACCCAATTCAAAGACATAGGCCCACATTATGACCCAGGCGTTGGACCATGGTGCTAATAGCACCATGGTCCATGCCGGTAACTTACCGACTCCGCCATGGCGGAATGGGGAATTACCGCCCCATTCCGAGGTTGGCGGGGCGGTAATTCCCCATGTCGCCATGGCCCTTCGCCATTCCCATTTTTGCACCATAGGGCTCAATGGGACTGGGGAAGGCGCTAATTACGGCACCATAAATTATGGTGCGGTAATTAGCTCCTAGGTCCCTTTGCGGGTTGGTTTTTTAATGCCTGCTAAAAGCAGGCGTTAAAGTGCCGCCCGCAAAGGGACCTTGTAATCAGGCGTTAAGGGTTTAATGGCGCCGCCACCTTTTACGGCGCTGTTAACCCCTTAACGCCTGGGTTGTAATGAGGGCCATATGGTATTAGCTCATATCAATAGATTTAAACCAACTATTGCCTGCTTACAAGAAACCCATCAATCATTACAAGAATCCATGAAATTAAAAAGATTTTGGGTAGGTGAGATGATTGTGAGTCAGGCAGATGGCAAACATAATGGAGTGCTATCCTAATTAAAAAGGGTACTAATTACCAGGTCCTACATAAGGACACAAATTCCAATGGTAGATAGGTTTTAGCTAAACTATAAATTAACTCCCAAATGTTCTCAATTCTCAATGTGTATGCGCCCACTAATCCTTACCCCATGTTTTGGAGGGAACTGAAATAAAGGATTTTACTGACAGACCTTCCCAATTTGATAATATGTGGTGATTTGAACAACGTTTTTGACCCATTTTTAGATAGAAGATCCCCATGTCAATTCAGACGTAGCAGGTCTCACATCGAATTTACAAAATGCTTAACTGAAATAGGAGTTGTCGACACATGGATGCTCTCACAGCATCTGGACCTCACCTTCCACTCCCTCCCACGTAACTCACTATCACATATTGATTACATTTGTGTCACCAAATCTCTAGCATGTCCAATAATTGACTCCATTATTGAATGTTCATTAATATCAGACCATTCTCCTGTTATCACTTATATTGAATTAGGATGTGTTAAAGATCGCATAAGCAGAGATATTATCTCTTTTGTAGCCAAAAGAAAGAAGGACGCCAGGAAAGATCTGGATGCCCTATTTAATGAAATGCAAGGTCTAGAGAAAAGATACAATACTACTCCTAGTGATGCTTTACTTAAACAAATCCTAGCCCTCTTTTTCCTCTATTAATAACAAATAAACAGATCAGGCATGTGGTGTAGTCATGAAATTTAAGTCCAAGGTATATCAATCATCCAATAAAGCATTGGCCTCGTATCTTAAGATCAAAAAAGAGAGACCCAGGGTATCTGCTATTAAAAATGATTCCGGCAAAATAGTGACCACTGATGCAGATATCTTGCGTGTTTTCACTACATTTTATGAACATTTATATACTTCTGATCATACTAATTCTAAAATTAATTTCAATTAATTGTTTGACCACTTGAAACACAGACATCCTGTTAATATGAATATGGATTTAAGCAGCCTAGAAGGCCCTATTCATATCAATGAAATTACAAAGGCCATAACAGATCTTTAAAAGGGCAAAGCACCTGGACCTGATGGGTTCTGTGTGAATTATTTTACACATTTCTCTTCTACCCTCACACATAAGCTAGAATCACTTTATGCATTTTTCTGTAGGGCAAATAAGTCAACTGGCTCCTTTACCGAAGGCCTTCTAATCCTATTTCCCAAAGACAATAAAGATAGTGAATTACCCAAAAGCTATAGGCACATTTCATTGATTAACTCTGATTGTAAAATCTTTGCAAAGATGTTAGCCAATAGAATAGAATCCTTTACGTATAAATGAATGAATCCCGACAAAATAGGATTTGAAATTCCAAGCTGTTCAGGAAACATTTGCATCACACACAGAAGATAAATCACCTCATAAAACCCTATATGGCAATTGCAGTATATGCTGAAAAAGCTTTTGACCGTGTTAAATGGGATTTTCTATTTCAAGCACTAAAATGGCACTGTATTGGGGATGGCTATTTTGATTTAGTTAAACTTTTGTACTCAGGACCAAAGACCTAAATCTTTATTAATAACCAATTCTCTCACAGATTTTCCCTCCATAGAGGTACTAGACAAGGATGTCCACTTGCAAATGTTCTATTCATACTAGCCCTGGAACTGCTACTAGAATTGATACGAACTAATAAAGATATTGCTGGTATAACATGTGGGAAATCTGAATTTTAATTGGCTGCTTTTGCAGATGACAGATTAATCTTTCTTGATAATCCAACCACATCACTTACTCACTTACTAGATCTGATCAATCTTTTCTCTCAATTCTCTAGGTACAAGCTGAACAAGTATAAGTCAGTAAAGCTTATGCTTAATGCTTATTGTTTTAAAGAGGATTTGATCCATTTAGTTCTTAGTTGGAATCCTATCTCTATTGATTACCTAGGCATTTCAATTGCCTCTTCACTCCATCAAATGATGAACATTAACCTACAAAAACTCATACCTATCTAGGTATGGAAGATTAGAGGCCATTAAAATGATGTTTACACCTGTGATTTTATACTACTAACAAATGCTTTACATTCCTTTGCCAAAATCCATTTTTAAATCTATTGACAAATTACTCATTCATTCCTTATGGGTGTCTTAGACAAAGAATAGAATTGCTGCTAGTAAACTAAGGTATCCATTTATCAATGGTGATGTGAACTTCCCGAATTTTAAAAACTATCATAGAGCCTTTGTTCTCAAACAAGCCACTAATTGGTTCCCTGCCAATGAAGTTATAAACCCACCTACTTGGTTGATTGTTGAAAAGCGCCTTGTTTCACCATTTGATATCAAAGATACAATATATCTCTTCAATGGATCTAAGCTGGGCTTCTCCAAAAAGATCTCTCTCACTAGCTTGTACCTGAAGGACTTTCTGTTTTATCAGATCAGCAAGCTGGCTTAGGCCCTCTCCCCCTTTATTTGGTGCAATAAGTCTATAACCATAAATGACAGACCTATTTTCTGCAAAGTCTGGATTAGAAAAGAAATTCAATTCATAGATCAAGTGATTGTGGATGGCAATATCCTCTCTGCAGAAGAATTTTGGAACAAATTCTTACTGCAAACATTCCCTCTGAGTCAATATTTCAATGTTTTTAATGCATGCCTAGATGCTAGCACTAGAATAGTTCCCAACAATTACTTGTAGATCCTCCTAGATTGTGTCTCATAGAATCCCCTGATGTAATCAAAGCATCCAACCTCTACAAGGTTATAAGGTCAGAAGGAACTCCCAATAATGCATGGTCATCTGAATTGCAATGGGAAGAGGATTGTAGAACTCACTTTGTGGAGGAAATGTGGTCCATGATTTGGTCCAAGACAAAAATTATATCCCCATAGGGGAATCCAACCCAGATCCTTTACTTCTTCATGCATAGAGCATTTGTCACCCCCAATAAATTATTTCTATCTAAATTTGCAGATAACGATTTATGCTGGTCATATAAATCCACCTCTGGGTCCTTTAGACATATGTTCTTTGAATGCCCCCTGGTCAATACATTTTGGAACCAAGTTAGAAATTTCCTTAGAGGGATCTTCAAAATCTCTTTTCCCTTAAACTTAACTAATATCCTACTTGGTAGCCTAGCTCTCAAAGAGGGCAAGATTAAGTCATCCTTTGTTATCCTTGAGCTGTTCATACTTCAGGCAATATGCCTAATTACATCAAATTGGAAAGATTTCCCTAAAATCTCCATAAAAGGTTGGTGGAATAACAAAGTCCACAGACTACAGAAGTGTATCGCTATCTCACCCTCTCTCTCTTCTAGACATGATAGAAGATGGCATCTCTTTGTTGATTATTTAAATTATACAAATGTTTTACCACACCTGTGTTGTGAATTCTATTTATAGCTATATGGCGCTTTCTCTTTATCCTATCACCTATCTGAGATAAAACCCCTATCACTTTTTTTTATTTTTTTCCCCTTTCCCCCTTTTCCCTAGTTTCTCAAGTATCCCCCTTTTCTCCTCTCAATCAATCTGAATAATTTACATGTATGTCCATGAATTTACGATAACGCTCTTCTTAGCTATTTGCTACAAACACCTTCAAAGTTAATGAATTTTGCACTATACTTGTACCTAGCTATTACACTATAGAATGTTTTTTTAATAATATGAAATGTTATGACTTGTAATTGACAGTGCATATATACTCAGATTGTAATTGTTTATTCTGGTACTAAATAAAATAAAAACCCTTAAACTAAAAAAAAAGAAATCTCATCATAATTACACCCGAGGTTTCTGGTAATGATGGACCTCTTCTTTTCCGGGGATTGTTCTTAAAAACTATTTTAATGTTTTATGCTTTTCACCTGGCAACATGTAATAAAGATCAATTTCTAAAAAAGAATTACCTTTTAATTATATATTTTTTTATTTTCACCAATAAAGTTTGCAATACAATCAGAAATAAACAAGCTTCATAAAATTACAAACCTGGTCACAAAATTGAGTCCAAAAGAGAAGAAAAAGAAAAAAATCATCTCATAATGCATAACACAACATAAAAAAAAGAATTACCACTTAGAACGGTTTATAACTTGGTGGATCAAGGCCTGATTCTTTTATTTTCTCCTGAGCATGGGGCATCCGTTCTGGCGAATGGTAGTTTGTGCAAAGTAAACCTTTTGCGAGTGTTTAGTTCCAGACTTTGTCCCTTTTGATAAGCGATGCAGAGCCCAGCAGTGTGAGCATCCTCTTGTAGTTCCCTGTCAGGGCTACAGGGTGTCAGCAGTCTACGATTCCCCCAGAAGAGCTTCCTCCACTGTCAATGCTGTAGAGATCTAGCAGTGGGACCATTCCCACAGAAATTCACTATCAGAGATGAAGAGCCTGGTGTGTGCCTTGGCAGTTTTATAGAACTTCAGCTGTTTGAGCCTATTGTGCCAGTGCCTTGTCGGGCATAAGAGGCACCACCACCATGAAGGGCATCCAACAGTGCCCTGTCAGGGCTACAGGATCAGTGCACCGTCCACACTGTTGAAATCTAGCAGTGTAGCCCTGCTGCAGCAGTGATCTATGATGGCTACAGAACCACAGCAGTGTGAGCTTCCGCCTGTGGTGCCCATCAGCGCTCTAGTAATATATGTGCTTCCTCATACCTGCCAACATGACAAATTCCAATCTGTAGCTGCTTACCAAGTCCTGTTTTTTTTCTTTGCATTCTGGGACTTGTAGTTCCATGTTTCCCATTATAAAAAGACTAGGACTACAAGACCCAAAATGCAAAGAAAAAACCAGGGCCGGTTAAGCACCTACAGATTCGAATGGGTCATGTTGGCAACTATGCCTTCGGCAGAACAATGTCAGCACTTTAGTATCACAGAAGTGCTGAGGTAAGGTCTCAGCTGTTTTATTGCCCTCTTATAGCGCCTCGTCAGGGGGCAGGATCCCAGTAGTGAGGGTGTGTTCCAAAACTCCCCTGTCACTATTGGTCCATAGGAGTGCAAGCTTCATCCATAGGAAACGTCACAGTGTGCGCCTCCTTCCTCAGTACTGTGACAGATTCAACGACAAAGAAAATAGATGACAGGCACATGCTATGTCATGTTTTCTCTTCTTATGAAGTGCAGCACATGCTAAGAACAATCACATGACAGTCCCAGAGGAGGCTTTTTTGCGGATGGTCTTGAGACATTTCCTAAAGTGCCCCCAGTAATTACATCCTAGTCTGGCCAGAAGGAGCTCAAGGGAGAGCAAAGGCTTCTGAGAGCCATTCCCAAACTTGCACCACAACCCGGCACCTAGGTGTTTCAATCATTATGGTAAAACAGGTGCACGTGAGGGTATCACCCCAAAATAACGCAGCCTATCACTGTGAAGATCAAAATACCAAATTTCGGGACCCCCATTTTGCTGCATATATATGTGGGTGTATGGGTAAGATGATACAAAATGTGGAACGGTCTGGGGGAGGGTTGCGGGGGGTCTCCCCACGCATGTATACGTGGTGAAATGGGGGAAAAGAAAAAGAAATTGGGTATTTTGGGGTTCAGGATTTCTTTTCTCGAAATGATCACATGGATCCAACGTGAGCAGTGCAGCTCCTTCACCTCTGTAATGGTGGCATGGGCCAAAGGGAGGCTGTACTCTGCATAGATGTGGCTCAGTGCCAGAAGTTTCCAATTATCACCGAAATGAAAGGAATACCCAAGTAAAGCTCAATGAAAATAGCCCTTCACTAAAATCACTGGCGTATTAAACACACTAATCACCCAACCCAGCGAGGGAACTCCACACAGTGATATACTATTGGCAGGCAGGTAACCTGAGAAATGAACTGTGATAGGGATATCAAAAATAGGCACTGAAAGAAAAAAGAGAAAAACTAAACTAATCACGCAAATGGGTAAAGTAGGAACATGACGCAGAAGCAGTCTCTAGTTTCCACAATAAAGGGCAGGGAGTCAGAGTAACTAGTGTGCGCTGGAAAGGGCACCTTGTCGGCTAATTCACTACTTAGTGTGTTTAAAAGGCTGGACAGCACTGAGCAGGTCGTCTTTCTGCTTCTCTGTGTAGCAGACATCTTGAAGTGGTGGTTGGCTCTAAA
The DNA here is from genome assembly GCF_040938575.1 of Ambystoma mexicanum. Classification (NCBI taxonomy): domain Eukaryota; kingdom Metazoa; phylum Chordata; class Amphibia; order Caudata; family Ambystomatidae; genus Ambystoma; species Ambystoma mexicanum. Next base: position 1,049,192,268 of record NC_090921.1, on the reverse strand, counting down.
AGGCCTGATTGGCTTTCATAGATGGCTTCCAACAGGGTGTCAGGATTTGCTCTCTATTAGGCTTGACAAAGCATAGAAGGGCTCAGTTGCAGAAGGCGTTCTGGTGCGTGATGCATCCAGTAGCTTTACCGCGGTTCAACAATGGCTCAATGGCTCAAAACAGGGTCAAATGCTTCTTTGGCCATGCTGAGAATCAGTAGTGCCGGTCGCAATGCCTCTGGACTTAGAAGTACTTGGGAACTCTTGGAAGAACCCTCAGAGCAGTAGCTCTTTCTTGCACTTCCTTCACAGGGGACAGTATGCTGAGTAACCCGACACGTATGTCGGCTCCACTGTGCTTGCCTTAGTGGCATGATCAAGGTGCCCTTGACCAGGGATATGCTCTAAACTTCTTTAATTCTCCACACGCTTTCTCACTTCTTTAATGGAGTTTTAGACTCAATTTCCAAGCATGCAGCATTTCATTAGAGACCAGCTTTCTCAATTCATAGTGGGAGTTTTAGAATGATTGTCCCAATGGGCGGCATTTCATTTAGCACCAACTTTCTAGGTTCATTACTAAGTTTCTGAATTTGTCGCATTTCCGTAGACAATCATTACGGGTCTAGTGGTAACCCTGTCGGTGCTACCACGTCTCTTCTGGATGTTCTTCCTGAAGCTGTAAAAGTGGAATTCTAATTGCTCGATTCTTATCGCTCAACTCTTTTTTTTTTTGGGAACCCCTCTCTGTAGGCCAGGAGCTCTTGCTTTGTTTCCATGCTGGTGTTGGCACTCCCGCTTTCTTCGTCCTCACAAGAGAGATTTTTTGTGTTGGACATACCTTAGACATTTGGGCGTCTGTCATGTACCTGGTAGGAGACCAGCGTATGATCAGTGGCAGTCTTTGCTGAAAACACAGGCAACCCTGGTATTGATAACAGGTGGGTCAGTGAGGTCAAGGGTGGCCGCCTAAGGGAAGAACTCTCACGGGTAAATCAAACCCAAGAGATGATCCACAGAGTCCAAGTTAGCTGAGAAGGTCTGTAAAGGGACAGAGCCGGCGCTTGGAAGCTGCAAAGGAAGACGACTGCTTCAGGAGGAGAGAGGCAGAAGTTCAAGAAGCAAAGGAAACCAGGAGGTGGGCGAACAGAAGGGCTTAAAAAACTCTATGGGAGGGAAGGACATGGAAGGCAGAGAAAGGATGGAAACGGGGCAAGGGGAACCAGAAGAAACAGTATCCGCACAGGTGGGCTCCTGAGAGTTGTGACATGAGAGATAGTCTGTGGAAGACGACATCACCAACCCACCAGTTGTTGCAGTTTCCATGTTGGTGGTAGTGGAGCGCAGCACGTGATATACAGCAGGCACCATGTTGACCAGGAGGCTGCTTCTGGCCTTTCTTGCTCCAGCGTCTCATTACGTGTTGTGCTTACACCTTTTGGTAAGATACTTTTTTGATTATTTTTTCCAGGATTAGATGCTTTGTTAACATTATTTAAGAATCTAGATTTATTGTCTTTGTTTTTTTAGCTTTTACCCATGCTTGTGCGTATACATTTAGTATTGGAATTTCTGTTGTCCAGCTTTGTCGCTGACTTACTCTGGCTTATTGGCTTTGTGCTGTTTTTGCCATGTTGGTAGGGGCCTGCGCCCATCCAGTTTTCTGGATATCTGGTAAGGATACTGCCACTTCAGCATGTGAGTAATCCCTGGAATGGGTGCCGGACACTGTCATGAATTCCCCAGCTCATGTCCCCCAGACACCAAAATTCAGTGGTCTGGCATACACAATTTGAGAGGCATTTGTGGTACACCACATGTCAAAGACCCCTTTCTTTCCTTCACATCTCCTTTTTGAAGACTTCATCAGGCCATGGGTTGGGTCAGCTGATCATCAAAATGGAAGACAGACTCGGGTAGGTTACTTCTATGTTCCAAATCACAGTAAACGTTATCAAAGAACCCTGGTAAGAGCTCCAGGGCCCCAACCGTATGACCGTCTACCAATGGTGCTCTCTCAACACTATAGGATCTTAGTAGTGTTACAGGAGTTGACTGGGAAGCTAGTCACATTGATGGGGACGACAGTCATTGAAGGGATACTGCAGATGGTAGGAGGAAGTAGGAGAGGGTATGTGGAAGCAAAGTGTTATATTCGTGAGGGGAGAGGGAATGTGCCACTTCTAAGCTCTCTTTGTATCGAAAAGTAGGGGACAGTGCAGATTAGACCCTATGTAATGGTCAATTAAGGATAACCATGGCACCACATATACTAATCCAACCAGTGATGTGAGGGACGTTGACGTGACCAGGAAGAGGTGAGTGGCACTAGGACTGATGTGGGATCTGAGATATTGCAATTTAATTTAAGAAAGTAGGAGACCGCGGTTGCCCAGAGGGAATTTTCACGGTCCCCAAATTGCCAAACCCACCTCTTCTTGCAAACCCCTTGTCATGCTGAAGAAGAGGCTAATTATGAAGCACACACCTATGTAGTTCCTTGTCAATTAGTTCTGAACGGCCACATTGATCCTTTATCACAGTAGATTACAGATAAAATAGAATAGTTCTCATGGACATTTCACTCCCTTCCTCTTACTGACCTGACTCCCCAGTGGCTTCAAATGTTGGAGAAGTATGTTCATTTTAGTAAGATCTTCTCACCCGGCAGTAATTATTTAAAGAAAATTACCCAGCAACATTGTTCTATGTCATAATTGGGTTAAGCTGTGCCTGGCGCACTTGCATTTCCTTCCCTCAAACAGGGATGAAATTGTTATTTTTTCTCGGGCATTTCACTGAGACGGGCCGTTTAACGACCCGTCTCAGTGAAATGTGTTCCCAGCAACCACTACACTAATGTATGCCAGGGGATAGACAGCATATCTTTGCGCTATCGTCCAGCCCCACCTGAAATGTTCTGGTCACCTTTGAGAATAAGGGCACCTGAGCATTTCAACAATGAGAGCAAATGAAAGGAGTGCATTCTCTGCGCTCCTTTCATTTGCGCTCATTTTTGAGAATCTGGCCCAATGATTTGGAATGAAACTTGATGTTAGTTTTACTGAACCTGTTATGTCAGGCTTATGCTGCTGCCGCCTATGCCCTGCCTGTTTAGTGGGTATGAACGAAGAGTGCACAGTTCGTATGTGCCTGTCTGTCTGTGTTTGCATTTGTTCTGTTTGAGGACTGACCCTGCACTTCTGCTGCAAATAGGGTGTCTGTTGGGAGGGCAAATACAACAAGGCCCCTTTGAGGGGCATAGAGCCATGAGGGAAGAAAGGGGAGGAGCAGGGAAGAAGGGAAATGGATGGCAGAAGTAAGGGAAAGTCAGTAATGGTGAGAGAAGAGTGTCTGGGCCTCATTACGAGTCCGGCGGTAAAACCGCCTGGTTACCGCCGGACTCGTATTACCATTCCGCCTCCATGAATCCCGGAATTACCGGGGCATTAAAACCCCGGTTTTCCGGGAATCACGGAGGCGGAATGGTGTCAATCCCCATTCCCATCGAGTCCTATGGGAATGGGGATCATGGAAACACCGGCAGCATCTCGTAATGCTGCCGGTGTTTCCTCGTCCGCCTGCAGGTGGGCGGTGTTAAACCCGCCAGGTCAGACCTGGCGGGAACATCACCTCCCGCCTGCTGGAGTCGGGATCAGGCGGTCCGGAAACAACGGTGGCGGCGGGTTTACCGCCACCGTTATTTCCGGACCGCCTGAGTTATAATGAGGCCCTCTGTCTTGATTTACCGTCGCCCTGGTGCCAGTAAGAGTGTCTGTGAGGGGAGCTTGTACTGCTGCTTTCCATAGTACCACATTGTGTTATGCAGACATTCACTTCTGCTGCCATTACTGCACCTGTCCAGAGTGCATATGAACCCTCTGCTGATGACGCGTTCCATTCCATTGCCAGTCCTAACATGTCAAAACCTTGTACTTATTTCATAGTGCCGCTGAGAAGGGTGTTTTTTCCTCACACTACCCAGCACATGTTCTAGGACTTGCATTTATTAATAGTATGTTGCCTGTACCTGAGCGCCTCTCACAGATCAGCTTCCTGTCTTTCTGCCACGGTGTGTCATGTTAATGTTGAAGGTTCTCATACTTGCATGGTTTCACGGCGCGGTGTGCGCTTCTCATCTGTTCCTTTGCATTTCTACATTCTGTATCTTATCTCATGTCCTTCTTTTCACGTCCTATTCCTAACTCGTGCGTGTAGTCAGCCTTCCCCCAGGGAGTCATCTAAAAAGCAGTGTCTACTAAAAGACTTTTTTTGTCACACACCCGGGTCCAATAGGCTTCACTACCCATCATGCTTCTGTTTTTTTCCACAGCCCACAAGGCAGACTCTTCATGGAGGAAGCCTGTGTCCGGCTTGTCCTCCATTCCTCCTGTGTAATAACCCACCAGGGGCAATGACTCTTGTAGTGCCTGCTGGGCTTCAGCCGCGGGGAGCCTGATTGGCAGCAGGGCCCTGGTTGAGAAGGCGGGACCTCATACCATGCACTGGCCCAGGGGCGGGGCCTGGCAGGTTCCTGTTGCTTGCCTCGGTGGGGCCTGATGTGTGCAATGCTCGGCTGCAGCCACTAGAAGGGGAAAAAGCACTGGAATGCAGTTGAGATCGTTGAGCGGCAGGGATTGGGTCTGGAGCTCGATGCAGTGAGTGTGCCTCTCAGTGGCCCAGATCCTGCCTTATAAAGAGATCCACACATGCACCCTGTGGGCTGCCCCAGGCTCTGATTTGGCTGAAAAGGAAGTCAGAGTGTAATATAATGGCTCATTTGTATAGCGCCTTTCACCATCTGTACGGTCACAATGCGCTGTAAGTTGAACGCCCTCGGGTGACCGAAGTCCAAGGCATAGGAAATCCAAATGGGTGCTAGCATGCGTGTGCGCATTATAGCCAATACGAGGATAAAAAGGGTGGCCAAGTCCCTGCTAAGCACCCATGTCTAGTTGGCTTGTGGATGGCTGTGGAGAAGTAGTTAAGGGAGGTTGTCTAAGGGAGGTATGCAAGAGGATAGTCATCATGTGAGTAGCTACAGTACACATTTTTGTAGTGAAAGTTAGCTGCATTCTTATGGCAGAGGCGTGGTGCCGTGGTGCGTAGTGTCTTAGAGTTGTGTATGATAGCAGATGATGCAGGTTGGTGGCCGTGCCTTCGGCTAAATTAAAAAGGCATGGAGTGTGATGAGTTGAGTGCTTTGGCTACACTCTAACAAAGGCCTACATTCTGTATCTTTGCCCTACTATAGAGCTACCTAGATTTAATGTAATGGCTACTTTGGACCTGCATCCAGATGTAACACAGTGGCTACCCTCAGCATGCACCTTGATTGAATACCAAGGTTACCTTCTGCTTGATTTCAAACAATGGCTACATTCTACAATTCACCCAGATTCAATCCATTGGTTACATTCTGCCTTTAGCTAGATTAAGTACAATGGCAGCATTCAGTTAAAATCAATTAAATTGGTGCATTCTGCATTCATCTAGATTGAATGCACGGGCTAAATTTCACATTTTCTTAGAATCAAAGCAAAAGCTACATTCTAAATCCACCTAGGTTCAATGTACTGGCCTCATTCAGAGGAGGCTACCTATTACCATTCACCTAGATGGAATATATGGCTAGACTTAGACTTTGGGCCTCATTCTAAGTGTGGCAGTCTATAAATAAGGGTGTCAGTCGCACCGTACCGGCACGCTTTCTGGACCGCCACATACCAACTATGCCTTTTGAGGCTATTGCGTCCGGCACGTCTTACCTTCCAGGTTCCTAGGTTCAATGTACTGGCCTCATTCAGAGGAGGCTACCTATTACCATTCACCTAGATGGAATATATGGCTAGACTTAGACTTTGGGCCTCATTCTAAGTGTGGCAGTCTATAAATAAGGGTGTCAGTCGCACCGTACCGGCACGCTTTCTGGACCGCCACATACCAACTATGCCTTTTGAGGCTATTGCGTCCGGCACGTCTTACCTTCCAGGTTCCTAGGTTCAATGTATTGGCATCATTCAGAGGAGGCTACCTATTACCATTCACCTAGATGGAATATATGGCTAGACTTAGACTTTGGGCCTCATTCTAAGTGTGGCAGTCTATAAATAAGGGTGTCAGTCGCACCGTACCGGCACGCTTTCTGGACCGCCACATTCCAACTATGCCTTTGGGGGCTATTGCGTCCGGCACGTCTTACCTTCCAGGTTCCTAGGTTCAATGTACTGGCCTCATTCAGAGGAGGCTACCTATTACCATTCACCTAGATGGAATATATGGCTAGACTTAGACTTTGGGCCTCATTCTAAGTGTGGCAGTCTATAAATAAGGGTTTCAGTCGCACCGTACCGGCACGCTTTCTGGACCGCCACATTCCAACTATGCCTTCTGGGGCTATTGCGTCCGGCATGTCTTACCTTCCAGACGCAGTGGCCCCGGAAGGCAGAGTTTTCACAGAAGCACCGGCACCATTAACAACAGTGCTGGTGCTTCTGTGAACCCATTCCAATGGAGTCCTAATGGACGCCACGGGAATGGAGACTTCCCGAATCCGCCGCCTGGTATCCTGAGCTGCCATGACTGTAATGTCCTGGTGGCACCAGGATATCAGGCAGCGGATTCTGTGTTATAAGGATGGGGTTACCGCCGTCTTTGTAATGAGACCCATTGTAATGAGGATGTGTGTGCTCGCTCGCAGTATCAGAGCCCACAAGGGCTCTGAGAAGCGCAAATTCAGGGATATGACATCTTCTGATGCATCCAGCTCTCCTCCTTTCTACAGCTCCCCCGGAAAGAAGAAACTCTGGAGCTCCCCAGACAGCAATTTAATATTGATTTTCTTATAAGCTTCTCAGCAACTTTCAGGCACTGTACACCCAGAGAAAGCAAGGGGCTGAATGGTCTGCTCTTCCCAACACCATACATCACAAAGCAGAGTTCCTTTCGGACTTAGCGTATGACGGGGTCCAGGCAGCTGCCCCAGAGAAGTCTGTATGGGAGGGCAAAAGGTGCATGTGCCCCATCCCCCACCTTGGAAGAGGCCCACAAGGCTGCCTGATGTAAAGTAGTCAGTTCCCATTGTTCACAAACCTTTAATCGCACACATCAGGATGTCTATCGCGTGCTGCTGAGCCTCTAGACCTATTGCTTGTCTGTTGTTGACAATTACATTCTGCTCTGATAATTAATCATGAAATGCTTTCCATGTTCACTGTAGTATGCAGAGTTGCACGTTCCGTATGACACAACTCCTGTAGCATTCTCACCTTTCTGTGGGGATTATATTGATCCTGAGCAATAGCCAAAGAGGAAATGGGATGCATTTGAGTGCTACGATGACTCAGAAGATAGCTCATTGAGTTAAGCACTCATTTCAGAGATTTATAATCGTATGCAAGAATATCATGCCAAATTCCAGCAAGGCCCACTCACAAGTTCTGATCGCTGAAGTTGATGAATCTGCATGTACATGCACTTTGTTTTGTAGCACAACACATGCTGTTCTCACCAATGTACCTGCACGAGATAGCGGTTGCTATAAAAACAAACATAGCCTCTGTATAGTGAAGGTGTAGAAATCAGTACCTTCAGACAGGGGGTTGCCACCCCAATATAAAGTGTTAGTCCAGAGAAGCGGTTAGGTACCCAAATTCAAGATTGTGAAACCAAAGCGTTCATGCTTGTATCCTGGGTCTGTGCTGTCTTCTGTGAAAAGGTTTGCCTTTTCACATGCTGGTGGCATTGTTTAGCCCTTTTTTCTATGTAGGCTACTGATGCGCAAACCATTGTAGCCACCTAACTCCCATTGACACATGGAGGGAGCAATAGGGTGCGTTTCTGGTGGATTTGGAGGTTGCTCATGCGCGGTCAAACAAACAGGAGCCGCTACTGTAAGACCCCAAGTAGTACCTGAGCTACTGGCGACTGAAACAAGCTACATGTTAGACACCTGGCCCAACGGACAAGGGGAAAAGAGAACACATGTCTTACAAAACACATCGCTGGCAGCACAGGGAGGAGTTTGCTCATTAATTAAAGAAGAATATTGTACATGCATACCTGACAATGATCAGGACAGGCACGGTCATGCAGCACATATTAGGGAAAAGTCATGCATCCCTACAGACCACTCTATGGACAGGTGAACAACACTCGCAAGCATTTCTGGTGCATGGGTATCCTAGGTTTTGACATGTTTCTAGCAGGCCTGCTTACAATAATAGATGGTTGCCTGTTTCTCATGTTACTGCTGGCATGGTGCACACGCAGCATGAGTTCAATAGCAACTACAGCATTAAATACACAGGCTGCTAGAGAAGTAGTGAGAGCAGGCCACAAGCTCACCCAGGGAGCACATTTCAGGCTTGCGAGCATTGTAGCATAAAAGTGTAGGGTAGTAAACCCTGAAAGGGAGTGAGGGGAACTATGTGTTTTGCCATTTTGATTTGTTGTAGTTTGCCACCTTGAGCTGCTGACAGAGGTGAAATGAGACTTATACTATAAAAAGATTTTTGTGGAACGTGCAGAATATTAGGTAATGGATTGTGAAAATCCAGACACGCCTGTTTGTAAATTCCAAGGGTTGGTTGTTAAGTACGGGGGAACGCCTTGCAACCTTGCAGCTGCAGGCTCACGGCTGAGAACCGTGTGTAATTCAGATAAGAATGTTATAAATAGGATAACTGATCTATTGCAGTTTTGATCTATTTTCTTGAGAAGGGGCCTAGTGATGGGAGACATGTATATTTTTGTTTGCATATGCATATTTCTGTTTACGGTTGTTTGTTTGTTTGTTTTATTATTTATAATGCGCACCAGACCCGAGGGTATCAGGGCGCAGAAAGCAACAAGAATATGTTCAGCTTGGTTACAATACTGTACAAGAAAAATACAATGAGGATAACGTCAATAGATATATACAACGAGGATAAAAGTCAACAAGTTCAGAGTAGACAGGAGGTCAAAAGCATTTAGGAATTATATACAAACAGAAGTGCAGCCGACATGAGTGGTAGAGTGTGGCGGCAGACCTTAGAGGATATATACAGGTGGAGCTAGAGATGAGCTGCCAGCTGGAGTGTTGTGGAGCGGCGGCATTATATACAGTGTAGGATAATAGAGTAGGGCCGACAGGAGTGCTTAGTGGTTAGTGGTCATTTTCTTTAATCCAATTAATGATATTATGTCTGAAGAGTTGGTATGTTTGGTCTACTCTTAAGGCAGGGGGTGGGGAGTTCCACAGGTGAGCAGCTTTAACTGGGAAGCTACACCCTCCAGTTCTGGAGAGCTTACACCTAGGTACCATCAGGAAATTGGTGTTGGCCATTCTTGTTGGACGGTTGGAGGATTGTCTCTTAACTCTAACTATAAGATAGTGAGGGGCGGCATTGTTTAGGCACTTATGAGTGAGGCAGTTTTTAGCAAGATTTTATCATTGCTGGTTAGCCAGTTATTCATTTTCTTTGTCTCTGAGATGTGGTCTTTGTTAGCTATACCCAGCGCCACTCTAAGGGCGTTGTTTTGTAGAATCTGGATTTTATTAATGATATACTTGTTGGCCCCCAGATATAGGGCATTACAATAGTCCAGTTTCGATAGTGTTAGGGCTCTGGTCAAGGTAGTACAGCTGTGCGTGGAGAGGAAGGGTTTGGCAGCTCTAATTAGCTTACATATGTAAGCAGTGGCAGAGGCCATGGGGTTAACCTGTTTGGTGAAGGAAAGGGTGGCATCTAAGTAGAAGCCTAATGTTTTGGCTTCTTTGGCATCTTTGATGGTGTTGCCATCAATGTTGAAGCTAGTGTATTTGTGGCTGAGTTTATTAAGATTGGGGGTGGTGCCGAGGATGATGAGGTCAGTTTTGTCATCATTCAGGCATAGACTATGGGTGGCCATCCATGCCTGGATGATGAAGTATGCCCTATTCACCAAGGCCAATTCCTTGTCATAATCTCCCGTCAATGGTAGGAAGATCTGGGTATCATCCGCATAGTTAGTGTAGGTGATACCAAGATCATCCAGATCATCGAAAAGGGGTTTAGTGAATATGGTGTACAAGGTAGGTGAAACACATGAGCCCTGAGGCACCCCGCAGGTGATGGATATGGGGTCGGCAGATGCTGAGGGTGAGAAGACGCGCATGGTCCTATTATTCAGGAAGGATTGTATCCAGCCTATTGCTTCCTGGGAGAAGTGTGCAGCCGAGTCCAAGTGGTTACAGAGGACTTTATGGTCTACCAAGTCAAACGCAGCTGATAGATCAAGTAAGAGCAGCAAGGCGGTCTTTCCATTGTCCCAAAGTGCGTCCCTTTAAGTGCCAAGGACGAGGTATCTCGACCTTGGGATTACCTCCCCAGTACCAAGGACAAGATAGCTCGTCCTTGGCACTTAAGGGGTTAATGAAGGAGAAAATGTTAGAAGGCTTTGCATGGTGAAATACTGAAATCACCAAAAAAGGCCTTGGCACTGGGGGGGAAAACCCATGGCAGTTTAGAGGTTAAGGTCCATCAGCGCAGTTTCAGTCCCATGTTGGGGCCTGAAGCCTGACTGGCAGACTCCTAAGAGATGGTTTTGTTCTAGATACTTCTGAATTTGGAGGTATGCTACCCTGTCTAAGATTTTAAGCAGGAGGGGAACTGTCGGATGGGTCTATAGTTTGTGGGTATGGTAGGGTCTAGTGATTGTTTTTTGAGGAGTGGGAGTACTCAGGACTCCTTGAGGTTGCTGGGGATAGTGCCAGTGGAAAAAGATGCCTTTATTACCTTTGATGTGAAAGGTGATAGGTCTTTGGCAGCATCTTTAATAATTGGGCTGGGCATGGGTCTCCTTGGCAGTTAGAGGGTTTGAGGGTGAGGATGACTTTTTCAACCTCTAGAATAGACACTTAGGTGAAACTGAAGCGGTGTGTGGATTTGTGTTTGGGCATGGGAAGGCTAGATTGTGGGATTGAGTTGTGAAGGTTGTCTTTTTTTGGCAATCTTATCCTGGAGGGTTGCTACTTTGTTAGATAAGGCTTTTTAAATGCTGGTGCACCAATTTTTGTCCTTCACACAGAGGTCTGGCACAGCGATGGGAGTTTCGAGTTCTTTGAGGATTATGAATAACTCTTTCATGCTGGAATTCGCTTGCAGGATTCTCTTGTTAAAGGTGTCTTCTTTAGCTAGGAGTATTTCCTTCTTGTAGTGGGAAGATATGTTGCTAAGATTGGACCTATTGTCGACTGAAGGTAGTTGTCTCCATATTGCTTCACTTTTTCTTTTTTCCAGTCTCAGTGATTTGAGGGCTGGAGAGAACCAGGTATTCAGGTGCATTTTGGGTTTACTCTTTCTTAGTTTTAGTGGGGCAATCGAGTCTAGGGCTTCGGACATTATTTTGTTGTATTCCTCGACTAGGATAGAGGGGTCGGTGGACTTGGGTAGGGAGTTTAACGTCAGTAGTATTAGAGGTACAAGTTTCTCGACTGTAATATTTTTTCTATTCCTGGTGGGAATAGGGGGGGAAAAGGGTTGTTTTTAGTGGACAGTGTTTGGCTTCTAGTGAGAATGCTAGGAGGTGGTGGTCCGTCCATGACTGTGGGGTGATGGACGTTATGGAGGCACTACAGTTGTAGTCTATCACCCAATCGAGAGTTCTCCCTTTGTTGTGGGTTGGGAGGGTTGCTCTTTGACTAAAGTCTAGTTCACTGAGAGCATCAGCGATTAGTGCTGCTTGATGGTCTTTAAACCCTAGATTGAGATCCCCTAGCAGAAGGACATGTGAAGTGTTTTTTAGGTTGCCGTAGAGGATGGTGATTAGGTCCTCCTTGAACGACCCGATGGGGCCAGGGGTCTGTATAATAATTTGATGGTGAGAGTTTTGGAACCAGAGATCTGTAGTTTGGCGATCAGGATATGCAGGATTTAACATCAGGTGAGGGGGCTAGTGTTATGGCTAAGCTGGTTTTGGCTATTATAGCTAAGCCTCCACCGTGGGCCTCTGTTCTGTCTGTTCTGAGTCCTCTGGTACAGCAAGCATGAGGGCGGGGCCGGCTGCAGTATGAAGCCATGATTCAGTGATTGCTAGGAAGTCAAACTTTTCTACCTGTATAAGATCAGTTATCTCTGTGGCATGTGCCATTAAGGAGCGGGCATTTATTAAGGCTGATTTGAGGTGTGGCGCATTCTTCTCTGTTGGTAATTTTAATGGTATTTGGTTATTTTTTTCCCTTTCGAGAGGTGCATTAAATGATTTGTTCTGCTGGCACTTTTCATCAATAGGTAGTGGATGGGTGAGATGAATAGTGTTTAATATGGTGTTGGGAAGTTTGGTTAGTGGGCAAGTTTTCCTAATGCTTGTATTGATAATTTACCTGGCGAGGGGTTCAAATAGTTTAGGTATTTTGGAACGGAGTCTATGATTTCTGGTGGTATAGCTACATGGTCTAGCAGTTTTGGGTAGGTCCTGGATGTGAGTGTTGGGGGTAAGAGTTCGTACATAACTCTGATTACTAGGTAGTGGTAGTATCAATGGGTCATCCATAGGTGCTGATAGATGATCTGTTGGGGTTGAGTAAGGAACAGGTGAGAGGTTTCGTCTTGTGGAGCTAGTCATAGAGATCAGGTCTAGAATGGCCCTTAGTAGGACTGTGTATAAGGCTGCCAAATACATAGTGAGGTAAGGCAGTTTGGGATAATTGGCTCGCACTTGGTGCCACCAGTCGGGTGAGATAATACAGTATGGGTTAGCAGACTTGATTAGAAGTGCTATTGATAGTATGGAAGAGCACAGTGTGACAGTCACTTGATTCAATTCTATGTGTGTAGGCTGGGCTTGATTACTACCAATAAGGTAGAAAAAGCGCAGTGTGGCAAAGTGGGCTAATACGATTTGCTACCAATAGGGTACAAAGACACAATATGGCAGAGTAGGCTAATTCAATTTGCTACCAATAGGGTAGAAAGACACAATAAGGCAGAGTAGGCTAATTAGATTTGCCACCAAAAGGTAGAAAAACATGGCAAAGTAGGTTAATACCATCCATACCAATAGGGTGAAAAACACAGTAAGGCAGAGTAGGTAAGTTCTGTTTAGTACTATTGGGTGAAGCATGGGTAGGCAACAATGCTCTGCTCATTTTATCTGCGAATATTGAGCATGGCAATAATAGGAGGGCATGAGCTAGTTCCGTTTTGCTGAGCTATAAAAGAGTTGCTATACAAATATAACATGAGCTGTTTGTAGCGATGAATGGTGTGTGCATAATAGGGTCATAAGTACATTCTTGCCATTGATTGTGACTCTGCGCATATTGGTAGGATTCTTTGGGAAGGTTTGCAGTTGGGCTTGGCCCTTTCTATGATTAGGGTCGAGAGGTTGGTGGCCCCCTTGAGTTGAGGCTAATGGGATAGATGCTACCATTGGCAGGCTGCTTCAGAACGTTTCCATCTTCTGACCCAGGATCAAGACGTTTAGATCTCCTTGCAACCTTCCCTTAGTTCTCCAGGACCTACTGTGTCCTTTTGAACCTCTCCTTCTAACAGACTTGAAATATCTAACATCTTTTCTGTAGCAATTATCTCAATCAGAAGGATTGGAGAAATCAGAGAATTGTTTTGTTCTCCTCTGTATCTGGTCGTCCCTCCTGTATCTGTCACCCTACTCTGTGTCCCAGCCTTCAGGTCTAACGTCTTCTGTACCCTTCAGCTTTTGCAGGCGATTGTGTTGTCATTATCTCGTCATCAGATCTGTCTCAAAAGGACAGGGTTCTTTGCTGTTCTCCAGATGTTCCCTCTGTCATCCTCGCCTACCACGAAGGAACGGCTCAGTTTTGATTATCAAAAAGTCTTTTTGTAATGTATGGGGGTGACTTTGAGGGTCACAAGGCCTCCTTCTTTTCAATGTGTTGGTAACTTAAGGACACTATCGCTCTAGCTTATTTCCTGTCCACTACTCATCTACTGGGTAATGGAGTGCAGACGTGAGGAATGGCTAGAGGCACTTTTGATATCTGTACGGCTGCCATTTGGCCCACCTCTAGCATGTTCGTTCGTTCATCACTATAGTCTTGCTTTCTCCAGAGGTTCTGGTCATAGTTGTCCCTGAGCAGTCCTGCATTTTGCTCTGCCATGATGGCTCCACTTGCTTCATTTGATACTGAGGCTTCAATGCGGTTTTCAGTTTCTTTGAGTCTATCTTTGTTTCGGAATGATCGCTATGTTTGGGATTCTTCCCTATTATTATTATTAGGGTATTTATTGAGCACGTACCTAGCTTTGGGAAGCAACAGATCCCTTTACAAGTCATATGGGGAAGGACACTGCAAGGAAAGCAGAGATACAATGGAATGGAGAGCTAACAATGGGGAAGGCGGAGAGTGGGACATTTAGCAGCAAGTGATCTACAAGCAACCAGAGGAGAAAACGGGGACGAGCATATCACCCAGTCTCAGTTTAGGTGGGGAATGAAGGGTGTGAGCACAAAGGTGTTAAGGAGAGGAGCCATTTGTTGCAGAGGTTCTTGAGCTCCTTCCTGAAATGTAGAAGCAATGGGGCGTGTCTGGTGTTGATGGGCAGGAGGTTCCAGAGTCTGTTGTCATAGAGAGAGAAGGCCTGTTTTCTGGTTCTTTCCTTCCTGCACCGGCAGAGTTCAAGTCTGCACATGTCCTTACTCCTGGTGGGTCGTATGCCTCCGGAGATGCTGAGTTTCTCAAAGAGGTAGATTCAGAGGCATAGACAGGGTAGGGCCTGAGCGGGAAAGGCCCGCCCAAAGTCTGTAAATGCCCACTCAGAAGTGCTCTGTGGGCATTAACAGATGTAAATGTCACTGCGGTGGGCTCAACAACATTAGCTTCAGTCCCCACTCGTTAGAAAATCCTGGCTACGCCTCTGGGTAGCTTGGGGACTTCAGGGCGGCAGACTTGTAGATGATGCAACAGGATTTGAAGACGATACGTGCTTTCCACATGAGCTAGTGTAGATTGATGAGAGTCGGGTCATGTGGTCGAATTTGCGCAGTTTTTGATGAGTCTTGTAGGATACATCTCTGGGGTGCCTGGGTAGACGCAGAAGGCCTGCCAGAAGGGCATTGCCACCGCCCAGGTGGGAGTGGACCAATGCTTGGACAGCATGCCTTCATGGGTAGGAGTGGACTGTGGAAGAGAGGATCTGGTGGAAATGCTCATATTATTCACTGGTGATCGTTATTACACCTAGTCTCGCTCTTCCAGCTCACAGTCCTGATGCCATGCTCTCTCTCCTAAAGTAGGCCATCGACCCGACACCTTGGGTATATGAACAGCAGCATAATGAGTTAGGCGAATCAATTTGACTCTGGTGGGAAAGGAGGCAGGTACAAAATGTGATGTTTTGAGTGGATATATTTTTTGAGAGTGTGTGAGAAAAGACAGGTGTTCTTCACAAGTTAGGACTGGGACGAGGACGAGCGGGCCCTAGTAGTGTAATGTATCTGTAGGTATTCATAGCATTTCATGTGGATGGCTGTTTTGATAATAGTGTAGAGGAGATGCTGTAGAGTGCTGCTAGTTTCTCACACTTCTCGCTGATGCACACTACACCTGCTGGGCTGGGGGGAAGTTGGGACTTGCTGGCAATTCGATCCTTTGTCCCTCTTCTAGAGCTAAATAGCCAACGTCTACATGTCCTAACACACAATCTTACAAAACGAGACGCGACACACCCCCGCCCTCCTACTCCCCAGCTCTGAAGGGGCGCTTTCTTCCCCTTGACAGTCCCGTCTGGGCAGGCCACTCCAGGGATTGGTTTGTGCAGACAGCAGAGCTCCGGAAGCGAGGCGCGCGTGCTCCGAGGCCTCGGGATGTACTTATTCCCGAGGCTCAGCTTGGGATGGGAGAATGGCACGAAGATGCACACACTACAACCTCAGCCGCTGCGGTAATTACATATGTTAACTAGAAGAATGCAGGTTTCCAGCCAAAGGCAAGTGTCATAATACAATCATTTACTGCGTGTCACTCGTCAAACACCTGAACTGCAGGACATATGCATTAGTTTACACTGGAGGAACGATTGTTGCGCAAAACAACTCAAGGCAAAGGAGGCCACTTCGGCCAAATGAATTCTATTTTGCTATGATTTGGGCAGACAAAAAAATACAGAGTGATGTGGAAAAACATATTTACATAGAAACATGAATTCCTTTTTACACATACAATTAAGAGAAGAGCATTTTCTAATATTAAGCACTTTAGGATTTTTGTATTGGCATAGCAGCCCTTTAACATTAAGCCCATGACTTTCTACATCTATTCCAGGCCCGATATTCATACTTTGTAACGGAATACTGTACTTAATTTAATGGATTTTATTGTTTATAGCTCGAACCTGGCCCGTGGGCAGCGGAGTGCTTTACAGAGTTCAGGAGAAGCCAGGGGCTAGCGTCAAGCTAGCATTTTTAACAGTAATGCAGTACTGTGGGGGATTAACAGGGTTTCAGTCCTGGGGTAGGAATCGATGAAAGAGCCATGTCTACACGATTTTGTGGAACTGCATGATGGAAGGGGCAGTACGAGCCTCCACGGGGAGTGAGCTCCAGAGGGATGAGGCATAGCAGGAGAAGGACGCTTTCTGGTCCTTTCCTTATGGCTAAGTGTGGACTCTACCCTTTTGATGGTTGAGCTACGGGAGCAACGGGCACCTCCTGAGATACAGAGTTTGGCTCCCAGGTAAGATCAAGCGCCACGATGCTCCCGAGCTGTTGCGCGCTATACAAATCTGAATAAATAAATAAATAAATAAATAAATAAATGGAGTTACGTTCGAGACTGCTTTGTATGTGATGCACACCGTTTTAAAGAGAATCCTTGCATGGAGGAGGAGCCAGTGGAGATCACGTAAGATGGGGGTGATGCAGTCGAATTTACGGGTACACACGATAAGACGGGCTGCACCGTGGTGAGCAGCTTTAAGGGGAGCCATGTACGTGTCTGGGTGCCCGGTGAGGAGGGCCTTGCCCCCGTCAATGTGTGAGAGGACCAGTGCCTGGACTACTGAGTTATGATAGAAAGACAATTATATTTTCTTTCCATTTATTTTCATTAATAACTTTTCTTGGAACAGACAAAATAGCCATCAAATAGGTGACACAGAAATCAGATCACTACATAGAACAGATAAGTAACTGATCGTTGTATCATGATTATTATGGTATTTATTGAGCGCGGACCTACCTTCGAGCAACAGAGCATACCTTTATCTCCCCTTTCGCCTCATCCAGAAATATTGCCTCCTTTTCTGCATTTCTTAAGGTTTTCTTGGGCCGTGGGAGAACTGGTAGGGCTCAGAATAAGGTGAGAAAACATGGCAGAGTGAGCGGGGAGGGGAGGTGGGATTCAATTACCTGTTCATTTTCCAGGTCCAATCAAGGCACAGGTCACGCATACTTGCCACAAAATCATGCTGTACCTCCTGATGACTGTCTTAATCGTCCACTAGCCATGAAAACTACTTTCTCCAACGTCGCTAGGGCTGACACATCTTCTAACCATCAAACAACACTACTCAGTTTGTGCTTCAACTTCGAGTTACTCAACGTGTTAAATCTAGCACAAGTTACGCCCTCAACAACCACAGCCTCCTACCCCTCAATATACAATCTAGACATATCGGTGACCTAACAGTACAAGCATTGGTCCGGACACTCTCCACTATTTACGATCATGTCTATCTTTTCCCCTACTTCTTTCTAGTAATCACATACCTTTGGGCACACCTGGAACATGTGTAGCATTGACCCTGTACGCGCCGCAAAATTCCAACATACATCATTTATCAGCAGTGTCCTTTTACAGATCTTACAGAGGTCCAATATGGTCTAAACACACTTGGAGCTCATTTTAATGAAATTAGCAATTTGGCGGCGGTAAGCCTTTACGTATTGACATTCACGTAGGCAGCTCCCCGCCAACAACTTTTTGTCATTTGCATGACGGAGTGCAAAAGTACAGGGCAAAAAGAAGCACACGTGTTTGGATGCTGGTTTTTGCCCTGCAATTTTGCCCTCCGTCGTGCAAAGTGAGTAAGTGATGTCTTGCATTCTTTTATGCTACTCAGCTCATAGTTCAAAGTAAATGCTGAGTAGCAGCCGTGCTCACAATTACAATTAATGTCGGGCAGGGTTTAATTTCAACTGTGAACACTGCTTACCATGTGCGCATGGTAAGCAGTGTGCACAATTACAATTAAACCCTGCCTGACATTTAAGTGTTTCGGGCAGGGTTTTATTGTAATTGCGAAATGCTGCCTGCTGCATAATCCAGGCGGCCCCATGCGGATCGCCAGTATTTGTGCAAGCATGAAAATCCATGCCTGCACAAATGCTGGAGCATTTGTATTATGGCGTGGAAGAGAGGCGGCGAAGATGCAAGTTGCATTCCACCCCTCCTCTCTGCCATACTAATGAATACCAATGAATGAAAACGTACTCAAGGCTTTTACACCTTCCATTCACGTTACACCATTATAGAAAATGAGCTCTACTGTCCACTGTGTTGCCGCACCCAGGGGGCCTGCGTATGTCTCAAGCATTTCCTAATACTGGCATCTTACACTTCTTCTCATTTTGTTTCCCAGTCAAAAATCTCACGCTCTACCTTTTCTATACGCCACCTACATTTCCGATTTTCATAGTTACTCAGCCTGATGGCCTGCCTCAATGGCGTGTCTTGAGCAATATTATCCAGAGCCCATCCCTCTGTTGCTTTTAACAAATGTTCATAAATCTGCTCATTCACATCGTGCATATGTTGAAACGTTCTTGTTTCCTCCAGGGAATTCACTTAGCCACCCTCAACCAGTTCTTCGCACACTTCAAATCCTCAGAACCATGTGCTACACACCATTTACAAAATCCTTGGGTCCGATTCCATAGAGGAGTGCGTAATAACGGCCCTTCATGTATCGTAAGGGCTTGCATTCTCAACCATTCTTTTTGTGGGTCCACAATGGACAGAAACATCTGCCCGAGAGCTGTTCCTTCTTGTATAGCAGTGGAGTCTGCATTATTTGAGATGACACACTCATCTCTAGCATCACCCATAAAGGTTCACCGCTGACCTCACTCAATGTTCCTCATTCCCCAGCCTAGAACAATAAGGGACCAGGCTGGAGGGGAATGGGAGATTTTGACGCAGCATATTTGCTCAAAGTAGATTTCATCGAGTTTCTTTTACCTGATGTTGTCGCAAATATTTGTGGGGGTGGGTTGAGGTTAATATTGAGTGTAGGGGATTAAGGGAGGCTGTGGGAGATCTGCAAAATCACCCATTAAAAAAAAAGAAAATCGATGAAATCTACTTCGAGAAAATGATCTTGACCCAGTCACCAAGAACCGCCTGGAGCAGGCACAACACCATCTAGGTGAAATCTCCCTCTATCGCTTGGTCTAACAACGTCACCTTGGTTGGAGAGGTCTTCTACCCTGGCCCATGAGTGGTCCCTTGGCGTTTTCCACAGCTTAGACCAAAGCCTGTCTGGGAATATTACAGTGATCCATTGAATCGGATATTATAGTCAGTGGTGCCAAATCATCTCCAGGCTGTTAACTTGGCAGCAGAGTGACAGGCCTAGCAGACCCCACCGGTGAAGAGCCCGCTTAACTCAAATTAAAACAAATATTCTCACTATTTAAGGAAAGAGTACCCACTGATATTTTAAAGAGGATGCCACCTATTTCACTTGTCGACCTTGAAAAACCTGCCCTGGCACAACCTTTTGGCAACGGTAGATCCTCTGATATTTGCCACATGCACAGACCATCTGCTGAACTGCCCTATTCTTTCCAATATCCTTGGAAAAAGTATGTTGTCTCAGCAAACAATACATACATGTATTCATTCATCCATTCATTTTGTCATTTGTATAGTGCCTTTCCCAAAAATTATGATCTCAACTCGCTGGTGTGTGAATGCCCTCAGAAGGACGAACGTCCAAAGTGTGGGGAAATGTGAGGTGCATTCCAGCCATTAAAGTTATGAGGGTGTGGCCAAGACCCTGCTAGTCACCCATGGCTGAATGGAATGTGGATGGATGGTAGGAGGTATACTAGGAACTAAGCAGGAGGGAGTGTGTAAGAGGATAGATAGTATTGTGAGTAGCTACAGCTCAATATATTTCTGTCGTGAAAAATATCTGCATTCTTCTGCCAGGGGTGTTGTGCCACAGCGTATGAGTTATATGTGAGGGCAGATGTGTGCAGGGAGTGAGGCTGTGTCTTTGGCTAAGTTACAAAGGTGCGGAGCGAGAAAGGAATAAATGTGTTAGCTATACATTCAACATTGTCTATCCCATGGGTTCCATCTAGGCAGAGCAGTGCTGAAACTCATATACGATCTAAGTGCAGTAAATACCCACCGTCTGTGTGGATCTTATAAGGATACATTGCCCATACCCTGGTCTTTCAAGTGCAATACAATTGTCATCCTTAATGTCATCATTAAAATGTGAAGCCTTCCAGCTTTGCCTCTTGACACTCTCATCCACACTGATCTTCCTCATCAGAGTTTCAATCAACAAGTTAAATATCAATGGAGATAGCGCATGGCCATGTCGCGTACCCTATCAAATGTCAACCATCCCCAAAAGAACACTCTGATTACCCCCACCTGAGCCTCAGCCTTCCCGTACAGCAGTTTATCATTATTTGGAAGATAGTTCCCAGACACAAAGCCTCCAAAGTATGCCACGCATTTGGGATTGTTGGAGGCCTTCTCTGGTTTGGGAGGTATCCCTTCCTAGTATTCCTCCACGTCCTTAAATAAGACATATATATATATAAAGCCTATTTCTGATACCATTGTTCTTCAAATTGACTTTCGTTGTTCCTTTAACATAGCTCTTGGTGCAGGGGGCAAAAGAATAAGAAGTGGATTAGAGTTTCTTCGGCACTCAAATCTCTGATGCATATTAGAGACGTGTGTCATAGTTCACCCAATCCCAATAACACTTGTCGGATGTTTTTTTAACGGGTAAATGTATCTTCTCCTTAGTGGGCCAAAGCTCTTTAAGGACGTGGCTGTCAAGACAAGGTTGTTTCAACCGTTGAATTGCTCTTGATGTAACCACACTGAGAAGGCCTGCCCAGGTTTTCTGAGGCGACCATCGTTTGAGGGTTGGTTCCAATCCTGGCCTAAAGTTATTATGACTGAGCAGCTGCCAATCTTTCTAAGCCGTAAGTCCCCAATTCCGATCTTAAATTCTGATTCGAGCAGGATTTTCTGATTCAAGCAGGATTTTGGAAGACGTCCTAATGATTTTGGAAAGTTATTCCCTAGTACCACCAATGTGTTACATTTCCTATGACCACCATGGTCCCGAGTCATGGAAGGCAGAAGGTAACCCTTTGCCCAGTGTGTTCCTAGCACGGGACATACGGCGAGGGAACATTGAGTGGACATACATTTAAGCCATCTGGATTTGCACATTCTTACATAATCACACGATCCAGCCTGGTTTCACAGAGTTAGTCCCAGGTAATCAAACTGATCAACATTTTTCAATTACTTGCCCAGACAGTAAAACATTTCTTTTTCTTCCAATATGAACGGACAGAATTTTCCTTTTGTCTGGGTAATGTTATTCAAGTACTTCAACAAAAACTTTGAAATATATATCAAGAACATTGAGACAGCAGCGTTTCCAAGCATTTAGAAATAAATATGGCTCAGAAATGTCACAGGGCAACTACTGTGGTGTTTGCCCAATCAATATTATATGATACATTGGAGGGAGGTAAAGAGAGAGAGAATGGACAGGGGAGAGAGCAGGAGCTCAGGAGAAAGTGGGGAATGGAAGATGGGAGGGACAGAGTTCGGAGGAACACAAAAAAAGGGAGAAAGGGAGAGCATTGGGTTTCCCTTTAATAAATCACGGCTATGGGGTGTGTTAGCCCAATAGACTCAATTGAAGTGGACACAGACCACAATTCCCTGAAAGAAATGGCCAAGCGTGGGAAGACCCTTGCATTATCTGGTCAGCCTGTGCAGGAATAAGGAGCATCATGTCTTACTGAACTGAACCCCGTCTGAACGATGACCACCCGAATTCCCACGCCGAGAGGTGCACATGGCAATGAAACCTGCAGGGGGTGGCGGGAAGATGCGCACAGCTGGGGCACTTGGGGGGGGGGGGGGTAACAGGATCCAGCGATTAGTAGAGGGATGCCCCTAGCCGCAGGTATCATGAAATGGCCCGCGCTGCTGAAGTTATCCAAAGAGACACATCCTGCTGCAAGGAACCCAGAAGCTGCTGTAACTGAGAGTTGTTTTAATACTCTCCAAACGCAGGAAGATGAAAGGCCCCTGCGGGACAACGGCCATGCAAATGCAGAGTGGCCCAGTTCTCTGCGTAACCCCAATAATTCCTGGAAATCCGCTTCTATTGTTGAGCTTGATGCGCTTGCCCAAACCAGAGACCGGAAAGGGGAGTTCCTACACACACCAAAGCCCATCCGGATTCACAAAGAGATGTGCATTGAAACGTGTAAAAACGGAAAGAATCCCGTGCGCCTGATTTAAACAGGAGCAGGGGAATGTGCAATGCATTAAAGAGCGTTCAACCAGCACGGCATCAGTATGGAGCACTGCTGACCAGGCGTTGTATCGTTGTTATGGTGACATGAGCTGGAATCACCCCTGTGGGTGATGCTAGCCCAGGAATGCTTTAGGGACCAACAGTAAGGTATTCCAATGGGCGGGCCAGCACACATGGCCCCCATGAAATGCACAAAGCAACTTTTTGAATAAAGTGATGTGCACATTTCAGAGAGTTTGGTGTCTAAAAAAGCACACCCGCAGTGTTAATTTTAGAAGCCTGACAGTTTGTGAATCAGGCCCACGGGGTCTGATCTCCTATGACGGTTTTTTTTAAATCAAGGTTATCGTTTTCATCTCTTACAACTGCTCATTAAAACATGTTGCGATCCAACTATATCTGACTTTTGTCAAGTATTTCCCCCCTAAACACCCTCCTCCACCCCCATGCATTGCTATCACAACCACCTGTAACGTTGTCACAACCTTCACAATCACATTCAACAACCTAGCTTTGCTGTTGTAGCTTAATGTCCATATTTGTTGAAAAAGGGGAGCTATCCCTCCCCCCTCTATGTTCATGCGTGTATCGTCGAATAAGTGCGTCAGGTATTCAATGTTGGGGAGCCATCCCTCCCCCATCTATGCTCATGCGTGTATCGTCGAATAAGTGCGTCAGGTATTCAATGTTATGTATAGCTCTGGCCATCTGTATCCATTCCTTTTTAGTGGGGGTGTCCTTTCGTTTCCAGTGCTGTGGGACACTGCTTCTTGCCACAGATAACAAATTACACCCCATGTGGCCCTCTTCGTCTGCCACCCCATCCTCCACAAATACCCCAAACAACAGTAACCCAGGTGACAGTGGGCCTCATTACAAGGTTGGCGGTCCGATAACAACAATGCCGGTAAGCTACCGGCACCGTTGTTACCGGACCGGCAAACTACGAGTTCTGCAAGCGGGTGCCTTTCAGCCCACCTGGTCTGACCTGGCGGGCAGAACAACACCCACTCGCAGACCTTGATGGTAGCACAGGCACCGTTATTAACCGTTATTAACGGTGCCGGTGCTACCGTCCTCCCCATTCCCATCGAGTCCTATGGGACTCGATGGGAATGGGGATTTCTTTTGTTCTGGCGCCTGGCCGTAGGGACCGCCAGGGCTGTAATGTATTCCCCATTGCCAGGCGCCAGAAGGGCTGTAATGTATTCCCCATTGCCAGGCGCCAGAAGGGCTGTAATGTATTCCCCATTGCCAGGCGCCAGAAGGGCTGTAATGTATTCCCCATTGCCAGAAAAAATTATGACCCCGGCAGCAGTCGTGCTGTTTATTCCGGCATGGCTACCGCCGGGCTGATAATGAGGCCCAGTGTCCTCTGTATCCCATCCAGGCCTTTAAACTAATGCAGACCTCTGCTCAGTACCTTTGTATTCGGGAGCACCCCCACTACATGCGCCAGCAACACTAATCTGCCCCCGGGTACTTTCTGGCCATCACGGCCGGAGGATAGTGCCAGCGATGTATCAATTTGAACACTTGCATTCTATACTGCAGCGGCAGCATAGACAATTTCTCCCCCCTACAGATCCTGGTCCATAACTGGTCTGTGATGTCTACCTGCAAATCCTTGGCCCTCTTTGCCCTTGTTAGAAGGATATCAGTTGGGTTGCCTGGGGCCCAAAGCTAGGCTGTCTACTCGCTTCTGCAATCTTTAACGATTTCATCTATGATGTTAGGCAGACTTTCGCTGTTGTAGACTCTGATTCCCCAATTTTAAATGGGATGGCCATCAACACATTCATTTATGCAGACGACCACAAAACACTAATCGTAGTTTATTCTCCCACCAGAACTACTCAGAATAAATTCACATGGTCAGTTAAAGAAACCAAACTGTTTACTGTTCCCAGTTACACGTATTTGGGTATGTCTTTTGAGGGAAGACCACATGCTGTAGGCCAAGTAGATAGCCTGGAGCAAAAACTATCCACTGTCATATAACAAACCAGGATAATTTTACATCGATATAGTAAATTCAAACTGAACCCTGCTTTATCCTACCGGAATCAAAAAGCCATTCCATGTATTCTTTACGTCCTTGAAACACAGCCGATCTGGCCTCAATCCTCATTTGGCAAATTGGAAGCGAAATTCTGGAGAAGCATTCTCTCCCTGCCACAATGTATCCCAGGCTCATGTCTTCACCATGAACTTGGCTTAGTATCGCTCCATGCTGTCTATTTGTGGCAACTTTGCGCTCTTTTTCGGAAATGCTTGATTTCGACTGATTGTTATAACATCTTACAAATTTTGTCATCATACATGTTTTCAACCTCTCAGGTTTTTGTACAAAAATGGATGAGGGAAGTTCACCTCGCTTTAGCCGGAGCAGAAATTACTATAGAAATCTTGGTCTCAAACCCAGACAAGGCAAAACATATGTTATACCGCCATGACTGGATTATGAACCAGACCAGATATCTAAAATACAAGAATCATTGTGACCAAATTTTCTATCCTAAACACATGAAAATTATAGAACCGTATCTGGTCAAATCTCCCTCTCCGGCCATGCAAAGTGCTATCCTAAGGCTACGCTTCAACCTGTGGCCCACGCGGGATATTCAAGCAAGACGCAAAATCATTGACATACAAATTAATTTTTGTCGCTTTTGTGCGAATAGGGCCATACCTGAGTCACTTGAACATCTTATTTCACTTTGTCCCGCTTTAACAGAGTTACAACACAGTTATTTTAGAGACCATTGTTCTTACTTGGGCTCCTTGGAAATGGAGCTATGGTGGCCTTATATCCTATGTGCTGGTAAAATGTCTATTCAGTTAGCTTCTGTGAATTTTCTAAAAGCTCTTAATTTAGACTCATAATTTTGTGCAGAAGCGATGCTTCATTTTGAAGTTTTGAAGTTTATGTAAGCTTTTAATCATGAAGTACAGTGCTTACTTTTATATATGTGCATATTTAGGGGGTAATTCATAGAATCCAGCGCACAAGTGGCACACGCGGCTGGTGCACAATGTGCGCGTGCGACAGTCTGCGCCCGCCGCGTGTGCTAAAATCCATTTCCGCGCACAGCATATTCATGGATTTTAACATCCAAAACCAGCCGTGGTGCAGAGTGGCGCAGCGACTCTGCAGCAGCGCCAGTTACGCCCCCAACCCCTCCCCATGCGACATGCACAGTGCACAAATCCCGTACATAGCGCACAGGCCCCCAACCATGAAAACGCCTGTAAAAATCTCTGCGCACCCCTCCGAATACATGTACACCCCGGCGCGGGGAGTTTCACACAGGATTGGCCCTGTGCAAGCGGGGTACGTGTATTACTGGGGTTCGCGGGAAGTTTCACACACGATTGGCCCTGTGCGAGTGGGGTACATGTATTACTGGGGTTCGCGGGAAATTGCACATGTGATTGGCCCTGTGCGAGCGGGGTACGTGTATAACTGGGGTTCGTGGGAAGTTTCACACGCGATTGGCCCTGTGCGAGTGGGTTACGTGTATTACTGGGGTTCGCAGGAAGTGTCACACGCGATTGGCCCTGTGCAAGAGGGGTACGTGTATTACTGGGGTTCGCAGGGAGTTTCACACGCGATTTTGCTGTCAGAGCGGGGTACGTGTATTTCGGGGGTGCGCGTGAAGTTTCACATGCGATTTTGCTGTCAGAGCGGTGTATGTGTATTTCGGGGTGCGCGTGAAGTTTCACATACGATTTCGCTGTCAGAGCGGGGTACGTGTATTTCGGGGGTGCGCGTGAAGTTTCACACGCGATTTCGCTGTCAGAGCAGGGTACGTGTATTTCGGGGTTGCGCGTGAAGTTTCAAACGCGATTTCGCTGTCAGAGCGGGGTACGTGTTTTTCGGGGGTGCGCGTGAAGTTTCACACGCGATTTCGCTGTCAGAGCGGGGTACGTGTATCCAGTGGGGTGCGCGGGGAGTCCCAACATGAATTGGCAGTGTGGGTCTTCCCAGGTGTCCCCTCTACCCCCTCCACTGCCCCTGCAGGCAGCCCACACCACAGGGGACTACCCTGAACCCCTGGTCATGTCCTGCAGGCAGCCCATCCACCATGGGCATGCCCCCAGCCAAGCCACATGTCAGGTTGCAATATGATCACCAACTCATGTCCCCCAGCACCCCCACCCCCCAGCAGTGAGGGGCACCTGCCAGCAGGCCCCCACTCATGTCCCCCTGCACCCCCACCCCCCAGCAGTGAGGGGCACCTGCCAGCAGGCCCCCACTCATGTCCCACTCATGTCCCCCTGCACCCCCACCCCCCAGCAGTGAGGGGCACCTGCCAGCAGGCCCCACTCATGTCCCCCTGCACCCCCACCCCCAGCAGTGAGGGGCGCCTGCCAGCAGGCCCCCACTCATGTCCCCCTGCACCCCCACCCCCCAGCAGTGAGGGGCACCTGCCAGCAGGCCCCCACTCATGTCCCACTCATGTCCCCCTGCACCCCCACCCCCCAGCAGTGAGGGGCACCTGCCAGCAGGCCCCCACTCATGTCCCCCTACACCCCCACCCCCCAGCAGTGAGGGGCACCTGCCAGCATGTCCCCACTCATGTCCCCCAGTACCCCCACCCCCCAGCAGTGAGGGGCACCTGCCAGCAGGCCCCCACTCATGTCCCCCTTCACCCCCACCCCCCAGCAGTGAGGGGCACCTGCCAGCAGGCTTCCACTCATGTCCCCCTGCACCCCAACCCCCAGCAGTGAGGGGCAACTGCCAGCAGGCCCCCACTCATGTCCCCCAGCACCCCCACCCCCCAGCAGTTAGGGGCACCTGCCAGCAGGCCCCCACTCATGTCCCCCCCACATGAAATAAAGAAGCACAATCATGGCCCACTTCTACACCAAAATACCACAGCATGCCACCCCATTCTTGAGACGCAATGATTTCCCAATCCACCCCTTACTGACATGCCTATCTCAAGGAGGCACAAACCAAAAGTCAACTATGTACATCAACACATGTCAGTCACACACACACACTGGTTGGCATTGATTGGTAAACCCACATTTTCACATGCATTAACCCAATGAGCGAATCCCACACATGGAACTAAAATATCAAAATGTATTATGTACAAAAATAAAGCAATGAAATGAAAGCATAACAAAATAGCAAACATGAAATGAAAAGCATGTGCAAAAGATGAGTAAATGAAAAGTATAACCAATCCAAAGAAATCCGATAGAAAAATAGTCCAAACTCTCCGTCCACCAACGCAAATCCAAAGGAAACGTAAAAAGAAAAATCCATTGATCCATGGTGAAATCAAAAGAAAAAGTTCAAAATAATCCATTGTCCAACTATGTACAATCCATTGTCCAAAAGAAAAATCCATTAATCCATGTTCAAAATCAAATAAAAAGTTCAAATAAATCCATTGTCCAACTATGTACAATCCATTGTAAAGGGTTCATGAGCCCAACGAAAGAAATGAAACCTACCTAAGAAACTACCTAATAAAAAAACTATATACAAATGGATGTGGCATAGTCCATTCACCACAAATCAAAGGAAAAGGAAAAGGAAACCTAACTCTAAAAACTATTTACGCAGCGGGCTAGTCCGACGGCTCACTTCCCAATTTCCCAGGCCAGGGCATCATCGAACTCCTACTCGATGTCACGGAGGCGGTCCTCTTCCATGGCCCGAGGGTTCACAGGGATGATGACATGCGGACCTCCAACTCCCTGTGAATTGCCTCGAGGCACTCGGCCCACCTCAGAGCCCTCCGCATGGAGTTCTCCGCCCTGACCATTGTGAGCCGTGCCTCTTACGCCCGCTGCCGCTCCGCATCTATGGCCTGGCCCAACCGCTGCCACACGGAAGGCACTTCCAATCCTGGGTCCTCCTGCCCTCTGGCCGATGCCTGCCCCTCCGATGTTGAAGGCCCGAGCCATCATGGCTCCCACCTTGTTGCTGCTGCTGCTGTGCCTGTGCTCTGGCTCTTGCTGCCTGCACGCCCTTCTCCGGCTGGGGTGCAGTTGTTGAGGTGGCCACCCCTGCTGGACGCCCGACTCCCGACTGTGCCAGGGATGTGTCCTCCACCAGCCTGGCCGCAGGGTCAGAGGCAGCTCCACAGGGTACCCAGGTGATACATGGGTGGGAAGATGGCATGGAGTACGACTGGCGCACAGGGGGTTCAGGTGAGGAGGGAGTCGGAACAAGATCCAGCAAACAGAGGAATCCAGCCCTGGTGACCCGTCCCAGTAGGTCAACACGATCAATGAGGCATGCGAGATGACGTGCAGTGTCCTCA
Organism: Ambystoma mexicanum; assembly: GCF_040938575.1. NCBI lineage: Eukaryota > Metazoa > Chordata > Amphibia > Caudata > Ambystomatidae > Ambystoma > Ambystoma mexicanum. The sequence continues at coordinate 1,049,163,461 of NC_090921.1, read as the reverse complement.
CAAAAACACTGCAGGTCACCTCGCATGCCCCGTTGACGCAACGCCATCCCACTCAGGACAGGCTCAACCCGGTCCTGAATAGCCACGTCTGCAGGGAGAGGAAGGCCAGTTGTTGTAAGCGGATCCCCTTCCTGAAAACGGGTCTGGACGTAGGCATCCCTGCTGGTGCGGGATGATGCAGTCACAGGATCGGGGACAGGATTACACACAGGCACCTCTACGGCGGCCTGTGCTGCCTCCTGTCCCTGTCCCTGCCCCTGCACTGCACCACTGGCACCAGTGCATTCCCCACCTCCAGACCCCGTGTCTGTCCCTTCCACGGCCTCCTCCTCCACCAAACACCCCACCAACCTGGATGACTCTGTGCCATCTTCCTCCGCCGGACCCTGTGGGGTCTCAGCTGCCCCTTCTGCTGCCGAGGAGTCGAACTCTGACCTCTGCCTCTTGGACCTACCCTTGGCAGTTGCGGCCTGGGACGCGGCACCGGACTCCTCCCTGACGAGATGACAACCTGGGAGGGGAGCTGGGCCTTGCATCTCCAGCTGGTGGGGCGATCACTGCCGCTTTGCTCCACAGCACCCTCTCCGCCCTCTTCATCAGTTGACGCTGCAGACAGGGAGAGATAGGACACAGGCATCAGGGCACTGTACAATGGACTGATACACAAATGACAGTTGCACATGAGTGGCAGTGTCAAACTTCAGACATGGCATCACAATCCCCAAGACACATGTCATTTCAACTCACACACATGAGCAATTCCACAGCAATATTGCACCAGGCAGCACCATCCATACACATACAACAGCATGAGCAGCCGAAGGTGAGCCTGACATCACATGAAACACGGGAAGTGCACAAGACATGCACACACACCACCACACTTACATGCATGTGTACATCTCCACCAACTGTCGAAGTGATGAGATCGCCATCCATGTCACATCTGGCATTCAGCCTTCTACATATCAGTGTCACATGCATTCATGTTGCATCACAGTTGCACACTTGTCAAATACACACACATGCACATGTACACAGTGCAGATACATGCATCTGGAACCAACATCCATGTGTGACACCACAACCATGCCAACGTACATACACAGTAATTCAAACATGTGTGCTCCCACATCTGCATTTGGCCTGCATGCTTAGACACACATACACCATCCATGTGTCTCACACATGAGAGGACTCGCATGTGTCAGCCACACGCCCCTGTACATCCATACATGGCCCTACAAAAATACATGTGCAACCTGCACACTACTGGCACGCCACAACACGCACAGCGTCCAATCAGTATGCATGTACACTTACCGCTTGACTCCAGACGGGTCTGCCTCTCAAGGACCTGGATGTGGAGCGCTGGGCATATGCGTTCCAGGAGCCTCATTTGGTGGTCGGACAGGTGGCTCCGGCGCCCCTTGGCATCCGCTGCCTTCAAGAGGCGCCGGGCCTTGTCGAGGGTCCTGGACCTGAAGTCCTCCCAGCGCTTCTTGACATGTTTGATGTCGCAGACTGTCACCCATTCCTCGTTGATGGCAGTCACAATGTCCATCCAGATCCTGGTCCGTCCTTCATAGTCGGCGCGAGAACTTCCAAAGAGGGCATCATACTGCACCAGGACTTGCTCCACCAGGACACCAACTTCCCTGGCACTGAAGCTGGTGGCCCTCTGCCTCTCTGGCTGGGGGTTGCCAGTGGTGCCAGATGGTGGTGTGGCCGACATGGCAACCCCAGAGGCAGGTGTGGGTGGGCAACTGGGTCCTGGGGCTGGGCTGTGGAGCAATGGTATCCCAGTCGGGAGTCTTCAGTTCCAGCAGGGGTGGTCACAACAACTGCACCCCTGCAGATGGCTGATGTGCAGGCAGCAAATAGCAGGGCACGTGGGCAGCAGGCAGGCAGGCAGGCAGCAGCAGATGGCAGGTGGGAGCGTGCTCGGGGCACTTGGGGGCAGTAATTCGGCCGTCTGGGCAGGAGCGTGGTCTTCCGTGTGTTGTTGCGTGGCCAGCTTGATACGGAGTGATTTGGCACGTGAAAAAATTGCACGTCTGCAAGTAATTCGAGGAAAGGCCCTTAGCGCGTAAGCGCGTAAGCGCGTCTGTGACGTTACGCGCGCGGGCGTTTCCCTCGTGACGTGGGCATAGTGGTTCAGTGCACGTGAAAAAACTGCACGTCCACGTGTGAATGCGTGTAATCCGAGGAAAGGGCCTACGCTTTAGTGACGTGACACGCGCGTGCGTTTCCCTCAGCACAGGTTAAAGGTGAGCAGAGCCAGCAGTTCGCTGTACTTGCCTTTCGTGAAGACCGACGTGTGTTGCTGCTTCGTGTTGTTTCGCGTGCCATCACAACTTCACAGAGGATCGAGGACGTATCTCTTCTTTTGGCGGGGGTATTGGCTACGCGTGTTTTTCATTATCACGCTAGTCAGACGGTGAGTCGCGCACGCTATTTTTCCCACTGCGGGTGCTCCTGTGTATCGCACCCGTTTTCGAGGTCATAGTAGCCTGCGTGTCCCACGCATACACGTTTTTCATGTTACTGGGTGCCATCGCGTACTGCGGGAGGTTGATTCCACGCACGTAGGCTGCAGGGTTGTGTGCACGGTTTTACTGCAGTTTTGGGGTGCCTGAGCGTTGCGTGACCCGTCACTACATCACCGGGGTCACATACAGCCTTGCAGGTGCAGGGGGGCTGTTAACATCTTGCATCCCACCCCCTTCACCCCAATTGCCCAGGACAATTGTGGTGCACACCTCTCATTGGCACTCCTCCATCTGTGCCATGGTTGGGAGGCCACCAAAGGTGAGGGGCGCCTCAGCTGGGCGTCCTCCTCGTGGCGGGCATGGTCAGGGACGTGGCCGGGGTGACCAGGGCATAGGGGGACTCCAGGGTGTCCAGGATGGCCGCAGAGGGGGAAGAAGCAGGGGTGCGCCCCTTGAGCACGATGTTGTGCCATGCGTCGGTGCAGTCTTGCCACCACCCCCTGTGGTTCCGGGAGATGCAGCTTCTGCATCTGGCACTGGCACCCGTGTGACCCGGCAGTCTGTTTCATCGACTGCCACGGGCTCAAGGGTAGTGCTAGCTGCAGGTGCAGCTGTGGACACCACCACCCAGGCTCAGGGTCTGCCAGCGCAGGCTGCGTTGGCACTTGAAGAGCCCTTGGAAGATTTCCAACAGGCCAGGAGGGAAACCGTAGGTGCACACAAGGCTGCCCTGACCAAGACACGTGTCCCTGGGGCAGTAATGTCATCTGCTGCCCCGACCAGCCGGGTGTTGGCAAGTGCAGGGGCAGATGCAGCCAACAACACCCCGGTTGTGAGTCTGCCAACCAGGACAGTCACGGTCAATGACCCTGCCACAGCGGATGTTGCTGTGCAGGGTCCATTAGAGGGCACCCAGCTGCCACTGACGCAAGTCAGGCCTTTGGTCGACCCTCCACCTGCCACTCCCTTGGCTCAATCCACCGGTGCTACTGGCCATAGTGATCAGGGCGGCATTTGCCAGCCAGGGTCTGCGCCACAATCCAAGAGGAGGAAGTTTGCACCTGCAGCACAGGCTGGGACTCCCCACACAGCCACGAACTTCAGCACGTCGAGAAAGAAGCCTTTCTGCAACCAGTAACTGGACTGCATCGTGGACTACGTGCTGGGCCACAGCCGTGATATGCTAGTGGGTCCTAATTGTTGGACTACGGCTGCCCACCGTGATACCCACTGGAAGCAAGTTGCGGAACATGTGAGTGCATTCGGCCATGAGGTGCGCACAGGGCAAGAGTGCAAAAAGCATTGGAATGACCTCAAACGCAGTGCTAAGGCTAAGCGTGCCTCAAATTACAACTTGACTCTGGTGACTGGCAGTGGGCCTGCACCTGAGGAGGAAGACCTCACTCCACATGAGTCACTCGTTGCAGAGTTCATACCATCTGAATCGGTCGAAGGAGTGGGAGAGATGCCGGACTTTGATGCCCAGTCCAGTGAGTGTTGCTGCATGTTTGTTGTGGACATGTGTGTTTTACTTGCGTGATGTGTTGTGTATGACTGCCACTACATGTCACGTGTACATGGTTCTGATGTGCAAGTAATCCAATGCTTCCGTGATGCATGTCTGCTCTGCTGGATGGTGGACATGTGGAGCGGACGGGGACTGTCCGCATCACCACTATTGCACCCTACTCACATGCTGGTCACCAGGATGCCCCTCAAGTCCATGTTCCAGCTCACTGGCCCTTCTGCATGTAGTGTGGGGTGACCTTCCTCTCAGCCCAGGGACTATGTCATAGCATGACTGACGTGCATGTGCATGTGTCCTGCGTACTCCATGTAGGCATGCTCCCTTGCCCCTACACCCCCCCTCTGCACCCCAGTTCCACCTTAACACTGGTATGCTTCAATTTTGCCGTTGAGTACTTCCCTGTTCATGCGTCCTGTGTACATGCTAACTTCCAGCAGCCAATCTGCCAGACATATGCTGTGTGGTACATCCTTTGTACTTGATGAAGGGTGTCTCACTTGGACTGTGCAGAGGTCAGATGCCCCACAGGGACATGAGTGCCCATTCATGCTCCATGTGTATTCCACTCATGCCCCTATGTGTCCTTGACTGGATGATCATTGTAGTAGGAGTCCAGGGGGACCTACATTGCATGGCATTTCATCAGCCTTCCCATTTCCACTCTGGCTCAGTCCTGCGTCACACACATGTTTAGGGTGTGGCAGTCTGTGTGGGTCACAGGCCTCAGCCTGTTTAATGGCCAATGACTTTGTCCAACTGGTGTAGTGTCTTCTTCACACGTGGGTGTACTCCAGAGGTTTCAACATGTGTCCTGCTTACTGTCCCATCATCATTTGCTGTGTTGTCACTTGACTCACACGATGCAGTTGATGCTAGTCAACACTGTCTGTCAATCCACAGGTCTATGTTCAGCCTTTTGATACCATGCTAGGCATCCCTGCATTTGCACTTGGGGGAGGGGTGGTTTGCTTGTAGACATGCTACCCATTGAATGCACATTGCATGTGATGCCTGAAGTTGACCTTGCACTGCCTTCACATTTTCTGACACACATCATGAAGTTCTTGTACATGTAGATAGTGAGTAACGTACATATTTGCTGAACTGCATCGACCCACTTCAGTGCAAACTGACACCTTTCGACATGCCTAATCACAGAAGCAATTTCAAGTTGACCCAGCATGCATGGCAGGTTCTATTTTGTGTGTGACATGTCTGCTTGATGTGTTTGGTGTCTGTGTGTTGTGTGTTGTGTGCTTCTAACATGTGTAGTGAACTTTTTTCTCTCTACTTTTCAGATGATGACGCAATGGACCCAGAGGATGGTGTTGTCATGCAAGGCACAGGGTTGTCATCACTACAGCAACCCGGCACAAGTGGGGTTCGTGGGGTGGTAGGCCACGAAAACCCACATGTGCTACAGTCCATCTTGTCTCTGGCTGGCAATGAGTCCAGCCCTGATGACGACTCTGACGTCCATGCCGAGTTGGATGAGCATAAGGTCCATATGTCAGGGGTGAGTGATTCTGATGTGGACACTCCTCTGTCTGCGACACCTGCACTGAGGGGTCAGACAGTCTTGGAACCTCCGCCTGTGGTGGATCGGGACGCAGGGTCACCCTCCACACCAGCCACTGATGTGCCTGGGGCATCACGTCGACAGGGGCATGTAGTCGTGCAGCCGCGGGCGGTGCCAACACAACGAGGACACTCAGTCCTTGGGTCCCGCAGGGGTCAAGCCCAGCAATGCGGTCGCCGCGCACAACTGCAGTATACTGAGTGGGAGCAAGACATGACTGCCAATTCTGAACGTCAGGGGGCAGCAATGGAGAACATCGCTGAGAGCATGGAGCGTGTGGCCCAATCCGTGCTCCCCCCGGCTAGGCAGGTGCTTCTCCAGCAGCAGGCAGCACGGTCCACGGCCCGCTCGCTCAGGCTGGGCATGGCGGCATCAGACAGGGCACGCCAGGCTGAAATGTCGTCTCTGCGTAAAGCAATTGCTGCTCACACAGAGGCACACATGGAGGCCCTGAGGCAAGAGTATGCTTCCCTCAGATCCACTCTGGGTGTCCTTCTGATGTCCCAGAGGGAGCGGGCAGAGGAGAGGTTTGCGCAGCTTGAGCGTACCATCTCGGCTGAGTTACATGCTTGCCAGGAGGTGCAGCAGTTGTCCAGCCAGGCCTTGCAGGAGGAACTCTGTGTTACATGTGTTACCTTGCAAGAGGAAGCACGTGTATCACGGGAGGTTCTCCATGCAGACCTACGTGTGATCGTCGCACAGAACCAGGCTCACCTGTCCGGCAGACTTGCTGCCGACGAGGGGCAAGCTGCGGCTAGGCGTGGTCAGGCTCCTGTGCCACGTCCTCCTTTCCAGGAAGAGCCAGACTCGGACGACAATCTATCTTCCACATAGGTCGGGATGTGCAGGCGTTGAGCTCATGGAGGTTTTTATTTCCTCAACATCATCGCATGTGGGTGTTGAGCAGCACCCTGTACCTCCCCCCTCCAGGGTGGCCCCCCCCGGGTCGTATGTGGCCATTTTTTCTTTTTCTTTTAGTTTAGTTAGTTTAGTTTCATTTTGATAGTTAGTTTAAATAGGTAATGTAGGTTTTTCATAGTTAGTGTAATTAGTTAATATAGTTTAAAATTGTTTGTCTATTGTGCTTTCATGTGACGGTGTGGTGCTTTGTGGCTTTTGAGAGCATCCACTGTCTGTTCCAGCTGGGCCCTTCAAGCTTGTCTTGTGTATGTGTTTGCAGCTTGGGATCATTGACTCACATATGCCACTCCTGCTTCCCTTATCCATAGGCTCGCAAGGATGGTTCGGTGAAACAGCCTATTACACAAGGGCTCAGGACTGTCATATCTGTGGCATGTCTGCTGCTGTGAAACTTGTGTTAACACCCCTAGTGGGGATGATAGGGGTGTTATTGACCACTGTTCTTCATTCGCTAGATGGGGGGTTTCATGATTGATGTGTACATTCATTGCTATTCATTGTGTAGTATGTTTATTATCTATACTGTACATGTGCTTGTTGCAATTCATGTCGTAGATGGTGTGTTCAACAGTTTGCTTGTGAAAGACGGACTGATGGTGTGATTTGTGTTGTACGTCTCTGACATGGTCCAGTCATGTAATGCCATAAGAGACACACACAGATGATTTTAAAGCATTAATCATGTGTTTCATGCCCTTTCTGCTGGGGGGTGAGCCTCCAGACCACCTTTGCCAGCAGACATGGGCCATTGGACGTCTGGAAGCTGGACACGTTTAGTGGTGCCGACATGCGCATGTGTGCGCAAGCAGAGGCACAGGGATTGCGCTCATACATCCGAAAACAGCTGACGTATTTCAAGGGACTCCAGGCAAGGTGAGCAGGACAGGGGGGCCAAAACGCAGCAGACATTCCACCTGGCCAGTTGCACTTGCATGCTTAGTAGCAGCACTGACGGTGAGCTTGGACAAATATTGGTGTTGAAGCGCACAATACAGCTGAGATGCGTTGGTGGACTAATGGCTAGTTGATGGAAAAGTTGTCTGGGGCACCTACAGGGCCAGTGGCACATACCCTCCAGTCCACCATGGTCCATTGAGGCACTTGTGTTAGCCATGTAGCATTCCGAGACATGGAAAGAAGCAACTCACAGGGACAGACAGCAAGGGACAGACTCGTGTGCAGTGCATTTCATTACCATGTAGAATTTGACACATGCACTACCTACTTTATTTGGGTCATGGTGGAACACAACTTGTTCTGAAGTCATTCCTTGCTATATGCGTCTGGCTGCTTACCCAGGGAACATTGCATGTTGTGTGATTTGTGACACATTGGTCTTCCATTTGCAACGCGCCCAGCAGTTCTTGACTTACTGCATTGACTGTGTATGAACCATCACAGGGGTAATGTTATGTATGGGTACGAAGCATCAACACCAGATTGTTTGTTTGTAGAGTATTTTGTTACTTTGGGGCATATATGGTAGTGTGTTTGTGTGTTATAGGCACGCACAGATTAGTAACTGTGGTTCTCTTTGCAGCATTAAACTGCTCCTGTTACCGGACCTGAGAGTGCACAGGCAGCAGGCCAGCACTCACCCCAGAGATAAGTTTCTGTTTGTCTTCCATTTGAGTAATTTGTTACTATGTGCATGATGATCAGGTTTGGTGTACTTGTGTATGTGTTAATGTGAGTAGTACAGTTTTGTGCATTTCCTACTTTCCCATGTGAATCCTACTCCCCTCTCCTACCCCTCATTCAGGTTATCCAGTATAGCAATGCCTGTCCCGACTGCATATCCCTGACCCTCCTTCCCCACCAGGGTCTCAGAGGCCTGTGTGAGTTTGATCTTGCAGGCACCCAGCCACGGTGGGGGTGGTTGGTTCGTGCCACTCCTGCACCTGTACATGGGAGCAGTGACAGTACACATCAGTTTGTGGTGCATTATTCTGTGTTATGTACCACACATGGTACACATCCGTTTGTGACATTGTTTACTGTGCTACCTTGCTTGTTACGTCATTGTGGTAGTACTTGGGCTTTGTGACGTACTGCTACTTCAAGTCATCTACTGGAGGGTCTTCTGGTTTGTTTTGCTGCCTGCAGGCTTTTTGCTTGGCTTCTGTGTTGGCCTGCTTTGAGTTCTCTTTGATGTGGTGTTTTTGCAAGTCAAGGTGGCCTCTGAGGGTGCTGGATACTTTTTTGCACACAAGGTGGGAGATGGTGACAAAGGGGAAGGGTGATCCCGTGGCCAGGTGAACTTCAAGGATGAAGGCTAGATAACCCAGGTGCAGTTGTTCAGTGGGTCATGGTGATTTGTGAGGGGGGGGGGTGTTTTGTTTTTGACAGTTGCCTTTTCCTACAGTATGATGCACACCCTGACATTGTAATTGCAGTATCCTATGTACATGATGTATTCTGCTGATCAATGCATGTTCATGTGTTGTGTTTACCTTTCAGGTGTGAGGGAATAGTTGTGGCTTGACATGCTGGGGTGTACACATGGTGAATGTTCACATGTAATGTGCAGAGGAAACTGATGGTCACTTGATTGCACATGCATGTATTGAGTGCATGTCCCTACTGACCCACACACTCGCTCTATGATCCACTACATGTACAACCACCCTTCCATGACCGCATGTACACTCTGTTTGCCTTCTGGTGCCCACTGTGTCCCTGCAGCACATGATCTATGACCAATTGTGGATCCTGTACATGCGTAATTTGCTTTTTGATGTAATTTGTCGCTTGGATGCGATGCTCAGGGTGTGCGTCACACACAATGGCTGTTCACTATGCTGTACGCTGAGCAGTTTGTTGATTGAGGTGGACACGGCACACAGAAGCTGCAATGTTGATTTTGCAATGCACAATGTGCATGTAGATAGGCATTCATTGTTATGTTACAGCTACAACTGTTGGAATGCATGTGGGTATGACTTCTTTTGGGTGGGAGGTTGTTGGTCAGTCATTTCATCTGATTCCATGTCAGGCATCATTGTGTGATGCCACTTTACATTTTTCACATGTCAATGTGTACCTTATTGGTATTGTGTTGGTGTATAGCTATTGCTTGCCATGTCATGTTGTGGATTGGGAGGGTTTGGGTGACATAGCAGTGATAGTCATGGCCTGTTTTGCAGGTCTGTGTGATTCACACCTTGCATGCGTGCCTTTTGGTCACACAGGATTGCTTATGTTTAAGTAGCTAGGGATGCACACAATGTGGCACTTTCATGGCAACATTCTCAGGGTGGTAAGGTTGTGACAGTTGACTGTCTCTTTGTCATCATTGATTGTCACCTTGTATGTGCCAGGCCTGTGTGCACTCTGCAGGGGTGGGAGTTTAGGTGAAAAATGTGGCCACAAGCTGGGTCCGGGCTGCCTCGCCACATGCCCTGTCCCCTCCCATGGGCAGCGCCTGTGCCTGTGGTTGGGGATGTGGGGGCACCACCATGTCCACCGGTACGCTCTGCCGTGTTGCAACATTGTGCAGGACACATGCTGCCACAATGATCCTGCACACTACTGGGGGTGCATAGAGTAGCTGCCCGCCAGAGCGGTCAAGGGAGCGGAAGCGTGACTTGAGTACTCCGAATGTGCGCTCCACTATGGCCCTGGTTGCAATATGGGCAGCGTTGTATCTTATCTGGGGTGGTGTGGTGGGTTTCCGGATTGGCGTCATCATGTGGTTGCTCAGAGGGTAGGCACTGTCCCCTGGAGAGGTGATGACGGTTGTGATTATTGAGGTTTGTGTATTTGTGTGTGTGTGTGACATGCATGCCTGTGCACAGGCATTTGTACTCACCTAGAAGCCATGTGTTGCCATGCTGCCCAGCTTCCAGGGCCCGGTTCAGGGTGGACATTCTGTATATGAAACTGTCATGGGTGGAGCCAGGGTAGTTTGCATAGACAGAGGTGATGATTCCCTTTGCATCGCATACCATCTGCACTTTGATGGAATGCCAGTGCTTGCGGTTTCGGTAGATGTGCTCAGTGACCCTAGGTGGACATAGGGCCACATGGGTGCAATCTATGGCACCAAGCACTTTGGGGAAGTGTGCCACCCTGTAAAAGTCCTGGACAACGGCCTGCCTTTCTGCAGGTGTTCTGGGCATGTATATGTGCCTGCGGACTGAGGGGTGTGCTGTCATGATTTCCAAGATCTGGTGTAGGCAGCGTGACTGCGTGGCCTGTGAGACCCCCCCACTATGGCAGTAGTCCGCTGAAATGACCCAGTGGCCAAAAAATGCAGGACATTGAGCACCTTCTCCAATGGGCTCAATGCTTGGAAGCAGAGGGTGAGGGATGTAAGGTCATCTTCCCACTATCTGACCAGGTCTAGGATGATACGAGGTGGAAACCTATACCTGCCGTAGACCTGGTCGTCAGGCATCCCAAAAAGGCTTGTCCGGGGTGAAAAAATGCATGCCCTGGCTATTCTCCTCCTCCTTCGGTGTCCCACGATCAGTGCTGCGACAAATGGGGCATTCATCGTAGCGGTATATACGTGTTTGTTGTTTGCGCACACTTTTATCCTGTGCGCGGGGACGCTTCCGCCTGACTTCCTGGGGTGGACGTGTTGACACCTAGGCACATCTCTTGCCGTGCACAGGTTTCCCGTATTCAGATCCATGAATACGGGTTGTTCACGTGCGTGTGGGCGTTCCGTGTAGTTCCCTGCAGTACTTCCCCAGTTACGCCTTCTTTTTCACGCGTTATTCCCCATTCCGCGTGTTACGCCCACTGTTCCGCCCACTTTTGTTGTGTGTGCCGCGCTATGTGCGCGTAGCGCATGCCATTTGATGACGTGTGCGCCCGCATGCGCCACGCACGGATTTGGCGCACAACCAGTGGTATACACGCGCAGCGCCTTCCTTGAATCGCACGCGTGTGTGTGCACTTGCTTTCTCACGCTTGCGCCACCTTGCGCCCGCTTGCGCTGGGATTTTCGGCGAACGTTTGTTCCATGAATTGGCCCCTTAGTATTTTGTATTGATATTGAAAAGTTGATATAATGTCAGCTAAATCAATAAAAAAAAATTAAAAAATGGGTTGCCACGCCTGATTTCCCCATAGAGTTTGTCTATTCGGCCCCTTGTGTTTGTACTATGCAGTATTATCTTCTTGAAGGGGGTGAGTTCCCTTTGCAGGTTGTCCCCCACCCCAGCTGCGTTAGCACCCCTTTGAGATGCAAGTACCTAAAGACTGAGAGTTTACCTATGTGAAGGCATTCTTCCAACCTGTCGAGAGACAAAAAATGACTCTCCTCCCACATCTGCCCCGCTCTGGATAGGCCTGCCTCGTACCAAGATTGAAAGCGCAACGGGTCTGCAATCCAGTTCCACAGGGGTAATGCCCAGATACAACTAAAGGGCAAGGGCCATGGCGAGAGGCAGCGCGTAGTGCTGTTTACTCACCGTATTGACTAGAACACTTCTAGTATGTGGTGCATCAACACCTGTTGGGGAATCTCCTTCTGCAGTACCCACATCCACTCCCCCAGTGGGACTGGCGCCAGGACTGTGTTGTCCATATGAACCCATTGCTTCCAAAGGTTGGGGTCTAAGTGGTCTACCATGATTCTCACATATGAGAATATGATTTTCCATAAGACCAGTGTTCTTTAGGCCACTGTCAGTTTTGCTCTCGCCCACAAGAAGCGGAGGAGGGCCCTCCAAATAGTTGCAAAAAAGGGTGTTGGGACCACTGTTGGGAGCATCTGGAATAAAAACAACAACCTGTGGAGGACGTTCCTCCTGACACAATTCTAGCGCACCATCCTTGAGATGTTGAGCCACCCCCAGCATTGCAGGTCTAACTGCAGCCCTTCCCAGAGTGGGAGATACTTCCTCTCAAAGAACTCTAAATATCAGACCGTTCACCCACCCCCGCCCAGCTGTATCTTGAATCCTGTACCGTCCATAAATCCCTGTCTTCGTGGCTCCATTTCCCAGCCAGGAATGCCACTAATTTTTCCAGATTAACCTTGAACGCGGCCAGGGCTCTGCATTTCACAAGGCCCCAGAGCAAGGCAGGAACGGAAGTGCGTGACTAGTAAGATAAAGCAAGTCATCATCCGCAAACATTGTAACATTGCCCAGTGAATCCTGCCACGTTTATAGATGAGCCAGTAGAAGAAGGCAATCATGTGCATGACTGTACTAATTATGTTGAATTTTATGATGATATACCCCGTGTGAAGGAGAATGTTTTAGCGGGAGTGGAGATTCTTTTTATTGATGGTTCTTCAAAAATGTATCAGACTAGTGGGGAAAGGCATTCAGACGCCGCAGTGATAAGACACGGGTTCAATAGACAATTTGAAGTACTAGCGAGAGCAAGACTACCGTATCACTTTTCAGAGCAAGCAGCAGAATTACTAGCGCTTATTGTCACGCTTGAGAAACACGAAGGGCAGGAAGTGACCGTGTACTGTAACTATGCCTACGTGACGTCAACCATACATGCAGGGGTGACATGCAGGGTTGGAAAAGGAGGGGCTACCAGTGCAGCATGCATTCTTATTGGATAGGCCCATTAAGGCACTACAACTCCCAGTGGCCATAGCAGTTGTTAAATGCGCAGCACATACTAAGCAAACAGATTTTGGGCCTCATTACAACCCTGGCGGTGGACCATGGTGCTACTAGCACCATGATCCATGCCGGATTCCGCCATGGTGGATGGCGGATTTACCGCCCCATTCCAAGGTTGGCGGGGCGGTAAATCCCCATTCACCATGGCCCCTTCCCCATTCCCATTTTATGCCCATAGGGCTCAATGGGAATGGGGAAGACGCTAATTACGGCACCGTAAATTACGGTGCCGTAATTAGCACCAAGGTCCCTTAGCGGGTTGGACTTTAATGCCTGCAAAAAGCAGGCGTTAAAGTGTGAATCGGGCGTTAAGGGTTTAACGGCGCCACAGCCTTTTACGGCGCCGTTAACCCCTTAACGCCAGGGTTGTAGTGAGGCCCCTTATCTCTTGCAGGAATGAAGCCGCAGACGAAGAAGCCAAAACGGTAGCATATTCCCCAGAAATTTTGAGTTTTGATACTGAGAGTATTAAAGAAAAAGTAGTTACAAACATGTTAGTCCAAGAGGGGTTTAATAGGTTGGCGATAACCCAACTAATAGAGATTCAAGGAAGTGCACCACAGGTAGAGCAGGGATTATGGAAACAAAGGGGGTGTGCTTTATGACCCACGGAAGCATTATGGTGACAAGACAGCACTGGAAAGCCAGTTTTGCCAGCAACTTTATTAAAGGTCGCTCTTGAACAGCTGCATTACCCTGCGCACATAACTAGAGAGAGTCTTGCTGCTACGATTGCAGAAGACAGGTTCATTCCAAATTTGTTGGAACACGTTGCACTATTTATGGTGAACTGCATTGTGTGTCAAATGTTTACTGCTGGGCATACACTGAGAATGATCAGAGGGGTAATGCCTCAACCGAATGTTCCATTTCAGCATTTATATATCGACTATGTCGATATGCTGCAGGTCTGTAATGGATACACTTGTGTATAGACGCATTATAAATGCCATATCATATCATATCATATTAGTGGTGGTGTGTCCCTTCTCTAGGTGGATGGAGGCAGGTCCGTGTACACACCCTGATGCCACTTGCCCATCAAAGTTTTTAGTGTGCAAAGTTAACCCGGGGTGGGGTGTGTGTGAGGTGCTGAGATCCGATAATGACCTGCATTTTGTCAATTAACGGTATCTAGTCTTTGCATCGAATGCCTTACCATAGAAATAAATGCATTAAAAAAAGCATTGAATGCATTTTCTTCAATGGTAAAGTGTTCATTTTATTATAATGGGGTTTTGAGGTTAAACAAGGGGTTGTGGGGGGCCCCCCATTAATAAAATGAAGAAAAAAATGCATTTGATGCTTTTTTTTCAATGCTTTTTTTCTATGGTAAGGCATTCGATGCTTTGGCATTCGATGCAATGACTATACACCCAATTAACTATTCGAACAAATAGGGCTTCTATTGAGTATAAAGCACACGTTTTCTTCTGCTTATCACCTGCAAGCAAACGGCATATGTGAGTGACTCAACTGCCTCCTAAAGTAAAGGATTGCCAAATTCAAATTGACTTTGAAAAGGGGATGGTTGTATTGCCTACCCCTAGCTTTATATGCCCTTCGTAATTAGCCAGGATCAGGCCACCACCTCACCCTGCATGCGCTACTTAGAGGGCGTTGCATCAGAATACTCCATAGACCTCTGGGAGTAGGAGTGATGCCCAGAGCGTAGCAAAAACTTTAGGTAATGAGATGCACGATTATTTGACATGTATGACCTGTAGCATTTCTTTCCTTTCAGATCAAGTTAAGCACCAGGAGGGTGGTCTAAGGACACAGAAGAAGATAATTTGACAACCAATCCAAGCAAATTATTACCAACACCTAAGTTAATTTTGGGGACCTAGTATTAATTAGAGATTTTACCAGAAAGTGGCATGATCCACGTTTCAATGGGCCTTTCTGTGTTGTAGAAGTGTTCCCTTCCGCTGCCAAAATACATGGAAGAAGAGATTGGCTGCACCTGGGTGATGTGAAGCCCTCCCACTATTGCCAACACAGAAGCAAGACAAGAAGAAGAATTTCAGCATGTGCAGAATCAATCGATGACGAAGAAGAAGGACGACAAAACAACAAGTGATTAGTACAGATTTTATATTGGACTGGAATTCAATGAACACTTCTTATAGATATTTTAGTAGAGATTGCAAAGACTTGCAGAGAATTCCAGGAATTTTGAAAATAACTTTTAGAAATGCATATTAAAGCATCAGAAATATGCCTAAATGTCAGTTCTTGATCAGAAATTAGAAAAGAGATCAGTATCCAGATTCATTTCATGGAGAGTACATGTTTTAAGTGATTAAACATATGGTACCTTCCGATATTGATGTTCATCGGCTTGTGCTAGTTGTCTTTGTGTTCATACTTCGATCTTACCCTGCCCTTGCTAGAAGAGACGTTAATGTTCACACTTTTTTGCAGGACCAAAAAATGGCCCAGTGTTAAGAAGAATTCTTATTGCTATAATTGAACAGATTTTACAGTTACAGACAAAGAGATTTGATGATTGTATTAAAAATTATTGAAGACGAAAGTGGCGCGGTTCTTGTCACCTCCCTCGGAGTTCCCGTTGTTCCCGATGTCACCCCCCAAGACCCCAAACCCCATACCTCCACTATGCCCCATCCGCAGGCTAGGATCCGGGACCCATCGCTGCCTTCTTCCTGTGTTCCAGGGCGGCAGCACCAACGGCCAGCCCACCACCGTGGACGCCCGCTCCATTGGTGTATTCCGTGGCGGTTGCGGGATCAGCCCCGTTTCCTGTTTCTGCGTCACGTGGCCGACACCTCCCACTCACGTGTAACAACAACGTGATCACGTGTTGCGGGTGCGGACCACATGACCAGAAGACAAACGTAGCGCCACTATTTAAACGTTCGGATACGAGTGTTCAGTGCTTCACAGCTGTTCTCATGACTTCTGTTTGGTGCTACGTTCATATTTGGCTCATTTGGAATTCGACCTTTGGATTGTTTTCACGGACTGTTTCTTGGATTGCCCTGTGTTCTGGCTCTTGGATATTGGAACTCTGGTTACGAATCACGGACTGCCTTTGGTCTTCCATTCTGATACTCGCCTTGGTTTTGTTTTCTCTGGACTTCTTGGTGGACTCCATCAACAGGTGGCCCGATGCCTTCAAGAACTTTACCTACCTTTTGGGAGGAACAACCTGCATCGAAGGCAAGACACTGGTGGGTCCCGGAATCCATCGCTAGGTTTAACTGAACCGCATCTATCAGCCATTGGTAAGACCGTTCCTTTCTTGTTGTTTGGTTTGTGATTATTGTTGTGGCTAGTTACTTAACTGGTGTTTATTTGCAGTTGCCCAGGGGTTCCCAGAAGTCCGTGGCTCCGGAAGATCATCTCCCACCTGTGGCCTCATGGGCTGCACAGAGAGTGACATTTGTAGTCTCACTGTGCGGCACTTGTGGACGGAGGTATCCTCGTTCTACACGACAGTCAAGACATAACAGTTCTAGAGGATGAACAAGTACAACAAGTAGTAGCATGTTGTGAGAGATGGATGCATATGTTCTTATGCATAATGTACGCTTGTATGATTGTTCTCTTTGTCTTTCTGTTCCTCATCTTTCACAGTCTCTACCATGTTAGCACTTCCACTGAAGGAGAAGTCCCTTGTGGCTCTCCCTACTATGAAAACCACATTTGATTTACTCCATGAATATTACACAACCTTTGGGAGACACAATAGAGATGCAGAGGAGGATAGTGAAGGGATAAATACCTATCTAGATAACACAGCACATTTGGGGAATAACATGTCGTACCAACACATGAGAAATGTGGGAGAGAAAGCATCTAAGGAGGGTTGCTATGTCTGCTCTCTCATCCCCTATGTCATGAATACAGCACACAATTTCATTGCCAGAGAGATTCCAGAGCACGATGCAAGGTGCCTCAGTCATCCTGCAACATGTACAATGCAAGGACAATTCCAAGGAAGCTGGGCAACTTTGCAATGGAGATCGAAATGGTTGTTTCCATACCAGGATGACTATATATAGACCTTACAAATAGAAAAGGAAACTGGCTGGAACAGCAAGATGCTTGTGTATCCTGCTGCAGGAGAGGATGAGGTGATCATTGAAGAGATGAAGAAAATGAACTGATGTGACCGAAATAGCTGGATCACCTGAATGTTGGGAACAAACTCAATTTTTGATCTATGGGTGAGTGAAATCCAAGAAGGGATGGGAAGATGGAATGATGTCCTGTGTAGCTCACCTGCTGAAAACAGAGTACTTACAAGAAGTGCAGAGGGTGAATGATGGGTGTTTGAAGTCATGGGCTAAGCACGCCAAAGTACTGACATAGGTAGAAGATGAATCAGGTCCAGCAGTTGTAATTTCGTTGGCTAATGCAACACTGTGTTTCTGAAGACACAGAAAGAATCATGTGGGATACAACAAAGAATGCAAAACTACAATTGACGTTGCAAGGTTGGGAGACGGGACAGCTGTCCTAATATACCATTATTGGGCTTGTAAATCTAGAGCTTATCTAAGGTTGCCCAAGGATTGGGGCGCAGTATGTTCTTTGGTGCTCATCCATTTTCCAGCATTAGTGATTCTACAAAGCGACCTGAACATTGGTGAATTTCCAAAAGTAGAGGCCCATTTTTAGAAAAAGAAGATCGCTTGAACTTCTTCATCAAACAAGAAGAGAGAATTATTTCTCAGCCAAATCAATAACAGCATATGACTCCATTCCTGATGAACACAGGTTGTTCAGTAAAACTGCCACAATATTAACGACTATATGCATGCCTGGGATCCAAACAGTAGCAAACGCTAAGTGGCCACATATTTCCAGATGGGAGCTTCCACAATCAATGCTACCATAAAGGGATTCAACGCTATCAAGGAAGAACTGAGGGACATACGACTAATGACCCTCCAGAACAGATATATCCCGAATATAATCACAGCGATGGAAGGAGGAGTTTGTGCCACAATCGTGCCATCATGTTGCACGTTCACACCTTCTGATGATGAAGAGAATGGGACCTTGACAGAGGCATAACATTGTTGACAGACCTGCATAACAAGATGGAAGATGTGACAGATGACATTGAAGATGACAGTTGGTTTGCCTCCCTATTCTCATGGATTCTGCAGTGGTTGGCAAATATATTCAAAATCCTTGGCATTATATTAGTGCTAGTGATGTTCGGATTCTGTGATAGCGATTGCCCAATGCAGGAAAACAGCAACAAAGGTGATAGGAATGAAGATCATGATCAACATCAAATCCAGATTAGGACCCAAGGAGCTGACTGATGAAGTTTTCAGAAAATATATAGAGGCCAGTATCGTAGCACCTGAAGGAACGAAGTTCATGTATCAAAAGAATCATAAGAAGTATGTGGGATGATGTGTCTATTGTAATCTGAATGGACAATGCAACTACATGACCCAGAGTGTAGATGAACATGTCAAATCAGTCGGCACCCTCAGGGAGGGTGATGAAGATTTGGACGCCAAAGAAACACTTCTTCAAGGGAAAATACCAGAATGTGGAAACCATTGAAGAGGTGGTCAAGGACTAGACCAGAGGGGGGACTGTAGAGGAGCAGTTACATGCCTTTGTAGGAAATCCCACCCCCCTACCTTCTATATGTTGGAAGTCTGAGATTGTGCCGTGTATAACACCAGCAGTTGTGCCAATAACGCAGCGTATTTTCGAAAGAAGATACCCATTGAGACAACCCTAGCGAATGTATCCACGAAGAGATGACAATCTGAGGGAGGAATGCCCTGAAGGAATATGAAAAAGAGCAAAGAGAGGAGCTAGTGACGTCATAAAAGACATGGGCAACACCTCAGGATACTGGCTGTAGAAGATGCATGGATCCTATAAGAAACTAATATCGAAGTAAAGAATCAAGTGAATTCTTAAAATATGAAAAAGAAGATTACACATACATGAAGTGCTGCAGAGAATCAACCGTTCAATAATTGTACAGATGCTGAAACGCAAGGTAGATTAAGTCATCATATAAGCTGGCTATATGTAGTAAATAGAATGCAGGCAGAGCCGCCACTGTACAGGAACTGGACATCAGTGTCATGAATTTAGTAAGCCAGGACTCATGAAGAAAAAAGGCAAGGATTGCGTTGCACCAAGAGTAAGTTGAAATCGTGGAGCTGCATGACGAGGCTGTCTGGCCTGGTATCAAAACTAAAGTAGCCAAGGTCGGTTATCTATTCTTGAAATGAGTGAATGTGCAAAGGATGAATCATCTCTTGTTAAGGCGCAAAGAAAGAACACCAGGAGTGCCACGTTTTTATTCATTTAAGACATTTAAAAACCTGCAAAATGGACCAAAGCGTGGTCTACTGTCACATGAGCCACGGATGAAAATAGAGTTGAACTTGGAGTCCTAGAACAGCGATAGTGAGTGCCTGCACTCCCATGTATTCCCAGAGACAGGGATACTTTGCAGGGCCAAGTTCAAAGACAGTCTTCATGGCAGAAGGCATGGGCGATGAGAGATGTTGGGTTTATTGGGTGGGGAGGTAGAGTCAGGTCCACCTTGCACCTTGATCTGGGCTTACGTGCTGCTAAGTGAATCAAATGTTCCAGACATGGCACAAGCATGCCAATCAATTGTAGAGGTCTGTATAATGAAGGACCTTATAGTTTGAAGACCAATTGAAAACCGTGTACTTAATGATCTTGAGGGTGACGTGTTTTACAGGTAGGCATATATTGTCCACCTGACAGTGGACAGCCAATCACAATTCCAGTCCATGTAATGTGTACTTAGATTTTCCGCTTAAGCCGATTACAATCCCTAGTATGTTTTTAATTATTTGCCACGTAGTATGATGTCACTTGTCTGTCGTATTTCTAGTAGTGACACTCTCGCTCCAATCTTGGCCATCCTCTGCAACCTCTCTTCCACCACTGGAGTTTTCCCCTCTCCATTCAAGAACTCTCTTGTGCACTCTCTGCTTAAAAAAACCTCAGCCGATCCGTCTATTCCAGTAAACTATCGCCTGATCTCCATCACCCCTCTCCTGGGAAAACTCCTGGAGAAGCGGGCTATCATCAACTTACCCTCCACACTGAATCTGTTGGTTGTCTCCATGGCCATCTATCTGGCTGTAGAGCATCCAGAGGCATGGAAACTGCTCTTCTGAACACCCATGAAGACCTGCTCTCAAATCTTGACTCTAACTCTCCATCTGTCCTCATTCTTCTTGATCTCTCCTCTGCTTTTGATACAGTAAACCACAACATCTGATCACCTGTGTCCGTGATACCCTGGGCATCACAGACCAGGCCCTGGTGTGGCTCATCTCCTTTCTCTCTGACTGGCCCTCCCGGGTGGAACTTGGGTCCTTTCTCTCCTCTATCACTCTCTCTACTTGTGGTGTCCCTCAGGGATCTAACCTGTCCCTCTGGTTCTTCAATATCTACATGGTCCCCTTGGCCAACAGGATCTCTAACCTTCAGTGTTACACAGAAGATATGCAGCTCTCTTTCAGGCTACCCTCAGCCTCCTCTTCCTCCTCGGTCATCCCTGACTGTCTATCCACAATTCAGTCTTGGTGTGCTGCTAACGATCTCTGCCTGAATGCCAGTAAGACAGGGATCGTCCTCATTGGGACCCCGGCTCCCGTTTTCCGACTTGCAAACTGGTTGGCCTCCATTGGCCCTGTGCCTTCACCTACCAATGAGGCAAAAAATGTGGGGGTCATCTTTGACCCCACTCTATCCTTCTCTTCTCACATCTCAGGCAGCCCAAAAAGTCCCACTACCACTGCACCCCCTCACAGGTATTCTACCTTTTCGCACTTTGCCCCAGAGGCTCACCACTTCGAGAGCCCTGGTTTTCTCTAGGCTGGACAATTGCAACAGCCTCTTTCTCAATCTTCCTACTTCTACTCTCTGTCCTCATGCAACTCATCCAGAACAGAACTGCAAGACTTATCCTTGGCCTCATGCCCAGGGACCGCATCTCCCCGGTGCTGAAATCCCTCCACTGGCTCTCCGTGGCTGCAAGGGTCAAGTTCAAGATCCTCTGCGTAATCCACAAGGCTTTCTGGTGCCGGGGCCCGCACTATCTAAAACGCTCTCTTCCTAAATACTCCCTCTCTAGAGTCCTCCACTCATCCTCCTCCAACTCACAAACAGAGATTTGGGGGTAGATCTTTTTCCTCTGCAGGTGCCTCCCTCTGGAACAGCCTTCCAGCCTCTCTCTGTCTTGAGCCAGAGTCCATAAATTCCAGAAACTCTTCAAGACCTTCCTCTTTTCTCTCCCTCTCCCCTGCTAAATTCTGTTCTTTTTCTCTCCACCCTCCCTCATCCTTCTCCTCCCTAACTCTGTTCAGGTTTTGCTGACTGGTTGCCTGGTTCACCTCCAGAACCTTACAGGTCCCAGCCCCCCGCCAGTCTTTTGCACTTGCCTCCAGGCCACTGTACGATGTTCAGCATTACTGCACTTTCAGCTTACGCTCCATGAGCGAGGCAACCTGTCTGCACTTAACCTAGGGCCCTGTTAGACTGGACGTGTTTGTTCCCCCACCCCCTTTTCCTCGCACCTCTGTACGCATGCATGACCCAAATGTACCAGGACTGGTAAGTTTGTCTGTCCTGTCCCCCCTCCCCTTTTTCTGTTCCCCACTCCCTAGCTTGGTCGCAACTGTAACACTTTGTGCACTTGCACTAGGAGAAATACCGTCAGGCCTAGTATGCTAGTTCTTCTGTTTAGATCATTCGGAAACTTCAAGGCCTAAGAATGATTACTGTATTCCCTTGTTCCCTTCCCGCCTTGAAGCGCTTTGAAGCACTCCATCTGTGTATAAGCGCTGTATAAATAAACAATTACAATTACAATTGTTAGTTATGATATGATATGATATTTTATTTATATCGCGCCCATAGACAGGTGTTTAAGAGCGCGACCAGGCAAAGGGAGGGGGAGCAGGGGAGCAAAACAAAAACAAAAACGATCTTACTAGGCCCAGTGACATTGAGACCGCGCAAGTGCATGGTAAGGGAAAGGGGGAAAAGTGCAAAGCAAAAAGGGAGGGGGGGGGCAAAGAAGTGCAAGGCATAGGAAAAATATAAGTTAGTGGATAAAATAAGTGAATAAATAGGGTGATAAGAGCAGTGATAGGTGCAGCCAGTGAGGAGAGAAGTGCAGGGCAAGTCAGATAGGATAACATCTGATAAGTGCAGATAGGATAACATCTGATAAGTGCAGGAGAGGAGTGGGGGGACCTGTAGGGGTACAGATAACAGGTCCCAGTGCAAGGGTGGCCAAGAGGGTGCCGGAGGATGCCCGGGAGGGCAGGTAGCTGAGTCAGGGGGGCCCCGTTGGCAGGTGAGGCAGTGCTGAGAAGAGAAGGCAGATCAACAGGGGAGGAGAGTGGCAAAGGCAGATGCGAAGAGTAAGGTTTTAAGGAGCTTCCGGAATCGTAGATGGTTTTCCTCCAGTTTCAGGGAGGCAGGGAGGCTGTTCCAAAGGGAGGCTCTGGCCGAGGACAGAGATCTGCCACCTTCGCGTTTCTTAGAGAAGCGGCTGACCCTGAGGGAGTTAGAAGAGTTGTGTTATTTATGAGAGGATGCATGTTTCCAGACATTAGCTTAGGTTATGGATGACATGATGAATCCCTGTTTCCAGGTGCTAGTTTAGGTTACGGAATGTGGCACCTTGTTGAATTCTACAGAAAAAAGAAAAAGAATAAAAAACAAAGAAGACGGGCCACGCCCCTGAAGGGGCACTTTAAGAGATGAATCCCCTGTGTGTATAGCAGGAAGACGGACGTAGGGTATTTGTGTTGGGGTATTTTTGAGTGTTGTGGTGGTTTAAGAGTGCATTCCTATGTTTTGCATGCATAGTAGTTGATGAAGGTTGTGAATAGGACACAGCACATTGGCAAGAGATTATCGACATGCAGTGGGTGCACTGAGGTGTTGGGGAAGAAAAAGGGAAAAAGAGCTTGTTTTGTAGTGATGTAAGGTGATGATTGAAGAGTGGAGGGCCAGCTAGCTCTAGGGGTTGAGGTTTTGAGAAAAAGATTGTAGTACCATTGGGTTGGGCTCGTGGAGCACTTGGAAGTTTGTATTGGCCTTTAGGGGTGGCTTGTGTTATGGGCCCTCAGCATTGATTTATTTTGGGTTTTCTTGTGTCAGGGGTGCACCCAGGTATGCAGAGAGTGTGTGATGTGGTTTTGTAGTTTGGTCAGATTATGGAGTTTGTATGCGAATGGGGAGGTACATTAAGAGGGAAGCATCATGCACTGGAGTTTGAAGGATAACTTAAGATTTATGTAAACATGCCCTAAAACGGATGCACTCGCAGTGGCAATAGGATTTAACCTTATACAACGCCCTACATGAAAATATTCAAGGATTCCTTATAACATGGGCAGTGACCCACTACAAATGTGACCTATAACTGAACACAAGGAATGTTAACTAACGATAATGTACCAGCAAGATGACAATGGGATACCAACTCATGAAAGAGTATTTACATTGGTAAAGATTTTGACTAACCAAGGTTGCTAACATCCAAAGATTGTGACCTAAAAATGTCAGGATGTATAGACAACTAATGGAATGTTAACAAAAATGCTACTAATACACAATTGCCTATAACTTGGAACAGGTTATTTGGTTTTAACTGTTGTAAATGTATTGCTACGCCTTGCTGAAGCCCAAACTAGGGTGAAACATTAGCACGTGCCACTCTTTGGTAAATGTTAGCTTAGGACATGTATATAAAGCCTAGGATGATCTAGGACTATACTGAAGGACGGAAGGTTTTTAAAATAAAAATCTATTTGGTTATGCATGCTTGAACTGACTCAGTTACCTAACTCATTCTCATTCTAATTTCTATTTTTGACTAATTAGGTGAATATCAGTCACAGTTAAGTTTTTGCAGCTGGCATACACATGTATTCAACATCCTCAACTACTATAACTGAAAAGCATAGAGTGGCACACAGACATACTATTCACCCTATCATTCGGTATTCAATATAAGTTTCATGTACCAACTACAAATTGAGCATTTGGCACCAGTACTAAGCACATTGTGGGCTAGTAGCACGGACGATGGTCACACATTGAAGGGAGCAAAGGCAGTTAGGAACAGTATAAGAAGGGATACCGGTAGATGGAACAACTGGGAAATAAGCGGAGGAGAGGAAAACATGGAGTTAGTGGAGGTAAAGTTGGAGGTGTGGAAAGGAAGGGCATAGTGCACGCAATATGTGAAAACAGAGAGGTATCTCATTGGGGGCTTGTCAGTTTTTTTGGCCGACAAGTGGGTGGGACAACACCCACAGTACGAAAGGATCTCCCCCCACAATACTAGATAATATTTCTGTAACATAAGCAAAATAACAGATTGAGTAGGGGAAAAATATGCTAGACTAAACATAAAACAAGGAGGGGGGGTGGTTTAACCTGGATATGTTGCTTTGGTTATTTTCAAGAAAAAGAAAATGATTTTCCACGCAGTATGATGCGTTTTGGTGCTTGTTTGTGAAAAGGGTTTGTTTATTGGCTTTACGGTTTTGTAAAATATACCCTTGTGTAAGGTACATCTAGGGCTCTTATGTCCCCATGTGGTCAGCCGACACGTGTTTCGACCCGTAGGTCCTTCTCAAGGCTGATACATGTTCAAAACCATATAATGTGACATTTTGTGTTAAGTGTGACACATTGGTGTGACATTTCGTATTAACATATGTGCAAGGTGCATGGTGTTGGGCGAACATTGGTGTATTTGAAATTGAATCATACATTTGTACATGTTTCAATAAGTTTCCACATATGTAATAGATTGTGCGGGGGAGAGAAAAATAGAGAGAGGGAGAGAAGGTAAGGCAAGGCAAGCATGGGTTCTGGATTGCTAAAGATGGTCTTAGTGTCAGGATATTGTATCCTCTTACCTAGGTATTACGGTCCGGCACCCACTATGGGGTCCTGGTGGAGATTAAATTGGTTTTGTAGGTACAGTGGCTCCTGTTGGGCCCTGTGGAGGTAGGAGTACAATTGAGGTCAGTGTTAGGTCAGGGTAATCCCTAGCCATGTTTGCTGCTTGGCTCATGCTGTGCATTGGCCATACGCTGGAGTAAGGCTCCTGTGAATGTGGTCGCCTGATTGATGGTGAGCTTAGGTATGGCTGGAGCATGGATTGGCTCAAAATGCTGTGCCTGGTGGCGTGTGGGCGGTACTCTGAGTAGTAGGGTGCCTGATTGCATGGCAGATGCTGCACGTGTGGTGAGCGAGGGTTGAGTGTGGTTCCTGGTCCGAGGTCATGACAGGTCACCTTGTGAAAAGGCGGCCCCTGATTGGGGGATGAGCCTGTTAGTCGGCGTGTGACGTGGTGCCGGTTTAGGTGCTTATGGGCTTGGAGCATGAGACTATTCATTGGTTGAGTAAGGTGTGGCATGATGGCTGAGTGCCGCTGACTAGGCTAAGGCAAGGGTGTGGGTTTGGGCGTTGTAAACCTAAATTGCAGCAGCGGTGTCTCGCAAGGCATTGGCCCTCATTACGACCCTGGCGGAAATCAAAAAACGATGGCGGAAATGCAATACCGCCATCGAATAGCGCTCGGTGCGACTATGACCCGTCACCGCAAAGTACGAAGCCATTAGCGACAGCGTAGTGAACGCCAACGCTAACTGCACCAAGCACGCGCGCGCGCGCCATGCCAAACCGCAAACACCACCATGGTGCAACGGTACGCCAATTCCGACCCTAGCGGACATGTACCTAACGCCATCAGGCATGGCGGAATGTACCATTCCGCCATGGCGAGAAGTACGGCATCGCGAATCAACCGTAAACGGCCCCACTGAGTGCCTGTACACCGCTCCCTGCCCACAAAGTACAACTCCCGGTAGGTGCAATGAAGTCACAATGCAACCATTGAAATGCACAAAGCACCCATGCATGCCAACGAACAAAAGAAACACAAGAGGGGCCAATGGGAGCTGCAGGGCACAGATGGCACGAATACAGAAGCCATCCCAATGGACATGACCGCAGTCCCCCACCAAGAAACGCACGCAAACACAGGCACCTGTGCCCAGCAACATTCCGAAAATCACATCATTCCACCAGTCCACCTGGCTGACCGGCATCTGTTACACAAAACCCAATCCCCCGCCCCTGAGCATGACAACATTCAAACTGTCATATAGGCAGCCCCCATCCCTGACCTCACGGGCTCAGTAGGCAAACGCGCCCAGTACAGTACCACGCAACTAAACCCCGAAGCTGGAACCCAATGCAGATCTCCTCACAATACATCGCCCCCCAAATAGGCATATGCCACATCACTTGCAAAGAAAAACGCTACACGGGCCAAATCAGAATAGCAATTTATGCACATCAAAGACACCAAGCCCATACAGCCATCAGGCCATGAACTCCAGAACACTAATCACCATTGTGGGCTGCATCCGCAAGAAATGACCAGCCACTACTTGTGTGTCGCCCTGTACCCCCATGGTACACAGAGCCACATTCACGTACGAAAAGGCAACATGGAAGCGCACAGAACCGCAGGGCTGTCCCAATGGGGAGGCACTAGTCCAGCTGAAAGGCCGAAATGTTGCTCCGAGACACCAGTACTGCGTAAGGGCATGTGGGCCATTGGCGATCGTCCCATAAGATCGTAATGCTGCTCCACCGATTAACACGAAGCAGCAGGTGTCGGGAGTAAAATCCATCTGCAGGCGTGGCATACAGATGGCAGTGGCAAAAGGGGAGGAGATACCTGTCAACCAAAAGAAAAGAAAAAGAACAGAATGGCCATCAGAACTACATTCGAACAACTCACTTCAATGATCACACGAAATCCACAGCCATATGCATGCTAGCCCACTCAAAAGGATCATCACCACCCCAAAACCACTTGCGACTCATAACCATCTATATCGAGGTGCAAACACCATCACAAACGAGTGTACCTGTGCATGCGTCTGTCAAAACAGAATCCATCAGATGGGAATGTCAACGTGCATGGACACAAGTGTCTGAGGGCGCCTCGAGACAGGGAGGGCTCAACAAGGCCAGATAGACGATGGTCCCACTATGGCAGGCCTGCATCACATAGCGTAGGGGAGGCGGATAGATCCCAAGAAGCCCTGTACATGGCAAACTCTGTATCAAATCACCTGCCCATGCATCCATTCATCATTCCCTCATCCCGGGATCAAAACGCCTGAATAATTACTCACATGACATTAGAAACATCCATTGAGTCTGTGCGTTATGCAGCCTGCAAAATCCACAGTGCCCCAGCCCGTAATTCCAGTGTTGTGAAGTAACATGTATTTGGGAACGGCCGGTCTCATCGCCCACGTAGCTAATGCGCATCCCAAACTATTCATATCAATCATTGCTCCCTCGCCATGGGCCCTGTCTCAAGGACATTGAACAATAGAACGTTATATTTGCAGTCAGACCTGTGGGCATCTCCTCGCCGCCAGCTGATAACCGAAAGCGCCGCCCTTCGAATTCCTCATTTGCAACATCACGTCGAAAAGGCATCTGTGGCCGTTTGAAATCACTAATTATTCCATCGAGTGCGGCTGTGTGTGAAAATGGCAACTGCCTTCACCCACGAATGGGACGCCCCGCCCGTCGTTGCAACTCGGTACAGTGATGCATGAGGGCCCACCGTAACTCGAGTACTACGTTCCACTGACCCTTCACAAGTCTGTTCGCGACTGCACAGATAGAATGGGAAACAATGGGACCATAGCCGAATGAACATAACAACCAATCCAACACGCCCATCGGGTACAAATACATGATAGCAATAGCAAGATACCATTCCCCGATTTGCAGCGTTGTGCGCGTGACGTGCCGGCCAAAGGGGAGGGCAGTTTGCACAGGTGGAATGAATCACCACAGGTGGAGGCCATACAGCCTGAAAACACATGAATTGCACAGCCAGTCTCCTCCCACAACCACACCGAAATGCTACCGGCAGGACTCGCGATGTTGGCCCTGGGGGACCTGATAGCACTGCAAGTGCTCCAACTCCAAGAGGAAGACGAACACCAACTACAACCGGCCGCACGGAGGAGACGCAGGAGGAGGAGGAGGGCAAGGCAGGGCCAGCAAGGCCCACCAGCACAGCCACTACCACCACGCAGGCAGCCCGCAATCCCACGCCTCCGAGCACATCCGTTCAACCTCACTGATGAGCAGATCCACACCCTCTACCGTTTGGACCGGGACACCATAGCCGCCATTGTGGACATGACACAGGCTGACCTTGTCAGCATGATAGATAGCCCAACCGCCATCCCACCCCTACTGAAGGTGGTGTCTGTACTCCACTTCCTGGCCACAGGCACCTACCAGCACACAGTCGGACAGTTGCATGGCATTTCTCAGCCACTGTTCTCACGGACACTATTGCAAGTGCTCGATGCCCTCCTGCAGCACGCAGACAACTACATCTCCCTACCACGCTCGGAGCAGGAAATTACAAACACGAAAGTGGGATTCCA
The DNA here is from genome assembly GCF_040938575.1 of Ambystoma mexicanum. Classification (NCBI taxonomy): domain Eukaryota; kingdom Metazoa; phylum Chordata; class Amphibia; order Caudata; family Ambystomatidae; genus Ambystoma; species Ambystoma mexicanum. The sequence goes on along the minus strand of NC_090921.1, from coordinate 1,049,134,812 downwards.
TGCACTTGCCGGCATACCGGGTTGCATTGGTGCCATCGACTGCACCCATGTGGAATTGGTCGTCCCACATGCCATGGAGGCCCAGTACCGCAACCGAAAACAATTTCATTCCCTGAATGTACAAATGGTGTGTGACTCCAACAGGATCATTACACATTGTTGTGCCCGATTCCCTGGATCAACCCATGATTCTATGGTCTTGAGGAACTCTACAATACCACGCTACATGGAGCGACACGCAGGGAACAGATCCTGGCTACTCGGTGAGTCTCATTACATGCATGATGATGTGGGGTATGTGAATTGGCAATGACCTGGCAGGAAGGGGGGGGGGGTGTGCGTACGTATCAATGGCATTCCACATCATACGTTTCTCGTCCACATACAGGTGATGCTGGATATCCACTGAAGAGATGGCTCCTCACACCAGTCCGGAACCCACGGGACCAGCATGAGGAGGACTACAACCATGCCCACTCACGTACCCGTGTAGTCATAGAACAGGCATTCGGCCTACTGAAGGGCCGTTTCCGCTGCCTCAGCAGGTCTGGCGGGGCACTCCTGTACCGCCATGAGAAGGTTGCAAAGATGGTGATGGCATGTGTCATGCTCCACAACATGTGCGTACGTAGAAATGTGCCCATGCCCCCTGACACAGAACTGCAAGCACCTGATGATGGTCATGATGAGGGTGGGGATGTGGCAGCACCTCATGGAGTCTGCGAGGCACCGGAGGCCCGTGACATTCGTCAGCATCTCATTGATGTATGCTTCTAGCACTCACGCCTGGTGGCTGATACATGGACACGGGACTCGTGGCACTGCGTGTGTCTGGGACATGCGCAATATGGACTGTACGCCTATGATGGCCTAGTACACAAAGATCAATGTCCACACATCTCATTGGTTGATCGTGCACTTTTTATGGCATATGTGATGTCATGTTGAACACCCTATCGACCCGCCACCCAAGTGAGCCCAACACACCCCCTCACCCCCCTACCTCCCCCCCGAACACCAGTGTCCAAAGATGCTCATTGTCAGTGGGCTGTCGCTATTGCAAGCCCCCTCTGCGGGTATCAGGGGCACCCCTGCCTGTGGAGCGCAGGTTCCTTCCAGATCTACGTTGGGGGCTGCCCTGGACGGAGCTTGCAACGGATGATGTGTCTGCCTGCTCACGTCCATGCATGTCCCTAAGGGTTTGCGAGAGCTCAGTGAGCACACGGCGCACTGCGGCAAGTTCGGCACATACGTCCTTGGCCGTCGCATGCAGTTCCCCCCTGAGGCTCTCGGTGCTTCTCTCCATTTGGACTCTCAGGCTCTCGGTGCTACTCTCGATTTGTGCCCTAAGTGTCTCAGTTGATGTTTCTATGTCTGCCTTAGTGCCCCCACATTCATCAGCATGGTCCTTGAGGAGCGTGGCCAGTTGCTGCTGTTGTTCGATCAACTGGTCGAGGGACTGTTGCCTCTGCTGGGCCAAGGCCATTTGCGGGGGTGTCACAGAGGGGCTGTTGTCCTCATGTTGCATTGCCACAGGGCTTGTGGGGGATGGCCAGTCGTCGTCTTGTGGGTGCCCCTGCGTGGTATCCTCATGTTGTACGGGATGGGACAGACAGGGGGATTGGGACAGGTCATGGATGGATCTGACTTCGGCATCCCCGTTTTCTGTGTCGGAGCATGCTGCCATCAATGGGGTGTCACCTATGGTGCTGCTGCCACCGGAGGCAGTGCCTTCTGTGGCATCCATTGGGGGGACCTGTGGTGGTGGTGTTGTGGGCATGCTGGCTGCTGGGGTGCCTGTTGATGTTCCCTCCTCTGTGCTGCCACCTGATTTGTGCTGCTGCCGTGTCTTGATGCGTGCAGCTGAGGTGGAGGGTCTCTGGCCGTTGGTCTTGGCCCTCTTTGCAGGTGTGCTGGTAGGGGTGTCCTGTAGCTCGTCGTTTGGATCGGACCCTGTGGTGGAGTAGAGGAGGGCGAGGGTTATTGGTGGGTCTGTGGGAATTGGAATTGCATTGTGTCACAAGCATTGGGGTGGTACCTGAGGGTGATTTGGGCCGGGCCCTTGGAGGTGCTTTGATTTGTGTGTGGAGTGAGGGTGCAGTTGTTTGGCAGCCTGCAGTTAGGGTGTGCCTGCTGCACGTGTAGTGCGTGTATTAGGGTTTTTTAATTATTTATGTATTTATTGTGGGTTTTAACGTGCGCTATCAGGCCGATGTGTGTGGACGTTCTCCTGGACATGTGTTTCTGTTGCACTATGTGGACGCATGGTACTTCACATGGATGGACTGTGTGGATTTGGCATTGTTTTATCTGGCCCACCTACCTGAATCTTCGGATGTCTGCACTCCTTTCTCCATCCCTCCGACTCCCTCTATGCTCTCCATTCCGATGGTGGAGGCACAGATTTCTTCCCAGGGGGTCAACTTGATGGGTGATTCAGGACCTCCCCCGGTGGCTGTGGCAATGTTGCGGTTGGCAGAGAGTATGCTGCGGACGCGTATCCGCAGGTCGTCCCATCGCTTGCGGCATTGCTGTGGGGTGCGGGGTGCGGTCCCCACCGCACTTACCCGCTGTGCCACCAGAGCCCATATGGCCTTCTTGTTTGCAAGTGCCGTCCTGGTCATTTGCGTGCAGAAGACGACGGCAGCATTCTCCTGGAGGGTCTCTGTTAGCACGGTGAGTTCCTCACGGGAGAAGTGGACCTGCCGCTTGCGGTCGCACGCTTTCTTCGCTGCTTTTCCCATTATTCTTGGTTTCGCTAGGGTGGTTGACGGGTTGGGGTGTGTTTCAGGGTAGTGATTTTAGTGGTTGTGTGGTTTTAGTGTATTTATAGGTGTACGCCGGGATGTTTCCCGTTCCGGGCCCATGTTTTAACTTCCGTTTCCGTATATTTCCGGCCACCGTACTTTCCGGTAGGCGCACACTGCGGTGACCGCTAAGAGGGGTGGCGGTATTGCACCTGGGGCGCCGTACGGCGGCGGTGTGGGCCGTTTTGGGGTCATTTCCGCCATCGCGGACTTTGCACTTCCGCCATGCCGTGGTGCTCGTGCCCGATGGGTCGGAATGGGCCGCACTTTGCTCCTTCGTGCAATGGCGGAAACGCTATTTACGCTGTGGCGCTCCGGTCAGTCGCTTTCCGCCAGGGTCGTAATGAGGGCCATTGTGTCAAGGAGTTCCCCCCTTCTCACCTGAGTCCGATCTTTGCTGGATTTCTTGGTCGATGCCTTCTTGCGGACGGATCGGGTCTTGAATGAGGCTGCACGAGTCTCTTCCGACTCCAGCGTGCGTTCAAAGTTCCGGGATGCAATGATCCAGGAATCTGGGGAAGTAAGAGGGTGCACTACACAGCACACGAGTCCAGGAAGCAGAAGGAAAGGATAGGGACTAGGAATGGAGTTTAGAAGGGACAGAATCAGGGAAAACAATACCGCGAGCTACGGAGCACACGTCTGGTCACTACTTCGCAATAGCATTGAGACGCGCGGAGCCGCGGGGCGTGGTCTATAAATAGAACACGCTACGTCCAACGTGTGGAGCGAGGAAGGTGTTTCAAGCTGGACGGCCATGTTGGGAGTACCAGGGAGTGTAAGCCCCGCTGAGACAAGGACCAGGAAGTCCAAAAGGGGCGTGTTCTGTAGGTCATGACAGCATGCCTCCTCCGAAGACCCATTCCTCCAGGTTTGCCCAGGTGTATGAGGTGAAATTTTCTGAGCAGTCGAGGGGTCTTGAGATTAGAAAGTGGTTCCCAGGTTCTTTCACTAGGAGGATATCCCTTCCATTCAACCAGGTATTGAAGCTGACCCCGTTTACACCTGGAGTCACATATTCTGGACACTTCGTATTCCAGTTGGTTGTCGACCAGTAGAGGAGGGGGTCTGCAGGATTTCCGAGAGGGTTGGATGTAGGGTTTTAATAAGGACGTGTGAAAAACTGGGTGAATTTTCTTCCAGGAGTCTAGTAGTTTGATCCGGTATGAGACTGGATTTATAATTTCTTTGATGGGAAATGGACCATAGTACCGAGGGGCCAATTTGTTTGGCCGTAGATGTCGGGGTAGTAATTTCGAGGACAACCAGACTTGATCACCAATTGCATGGTCTTCTTTTGGAATCCGCATACCTCTTAGTCTGTGTTCTGGCCTTCTCTAAGTTTTCTTTGGCCTCCTGGTGTACGTTGATGAGGGTTTCGATCCAGGAGTCGACAGTAGGTACCGGAGTGGGATGAGGGAGAACAGAGGGTAGAACCGATGGATGGAAACCATGGCTACAATAAAAGGGACTGGTCTTAAGTGCTGAATGATCGGAATTGTTGTAGGCGAATTCAGCCACGGGTATCAGGAGCGACCAGTCATCCTAAACCTTGGTGGCGAAACATCGAAGATATTGTTCCAGGGTCTGATTAGCACGTTCTGTGGCCCCGTTGGTTTGGGATGATAACCTGATGAGAGGACGCGTTGGATTCCCAAAATGCGACAAAGATGTTTCCAGAATTGTGAGACGTATTGAGGTCCTCGATCAGAAATGATCTTGGAAGGAAGTCCATGCAGACGGAATATGTGTTCCAGAAAGATTCCAGCAAATTCGGATGAGGATGGTAACTTACACAGGGGTGTAAAATGACCCATATGAGTGAACAAGTCAATGGTAACCATGATGGTCGTGTATCCTCGGGAAGGTGGTAATTCCACAATCAAGTCTGTAGCAATGAATTCCCATGGCCTTGTTGGCAGTGTAGGTTGCAGTAGAAGACCCGCCGGTCTCTTGTTATCATGATTATTTTGACTACAGATAGCACAAACTTGGACGTACTGCTGTACGTCGGTCTTCATTCCAGGCCACCAAAACTGTCTCTGTATGAGGCGGAGGGTGTTGGATATGCCACAATGTCCGGAGTGAAGGGTATCATGACAGAGGTTTATTATTCTTTGTTGTAATTTCTGTGTGGGAATGACCAGTGCATTATCCTTGAATAAATATCCTTCCTTGACTCTTAGATTCCATTGTTTCTTCCTTGAAATATCCTTCCACAGATCAGAGGTTTGGGTTTGAACTCAAATTTCTTCAAGGAGATTGACTGCTTGAGCTACAAAGATCATGTGGGGAAACATCTTAGGGTAGGCCCTATCTTCAGTAGTTAAATAGTCAGGACGTTGAGATAAGGCGTCAGCAATCAGGTTTTGTGATCCGGGAACATGAGTGATGTGGAACTGGTACTGGGCAAAGTAGTATGCCCAACGCGCCTGACGACTGTTCCTACACTCCAATGAATTTGAAGATTCTGATGGTCCGTGTGGACCTGAACTGGATGCCCAGCACCCAGAAGTAGATGTCGCCATTTAGTGAAGGCTTAGCGGATGGCTAACAGTTCCTTTTCCAGGACGGAGTAGTGTGTCTCACTGGGAGTCAGGGTTCGTGAAAGGTAAGCAATGGGGTGTTCCAGTTTATCCTCAAATTCCTGCTTCAACACCGCTCCTATGGCGTAGTTAGAGACATCCGTTTCCACTATGAATGGTCAATTTATGTCGGGTTGGGTTAAGATGGGGGCTTGCGTAAACTCTGCCTTTAAATGTTGGAATGCCTTATCTTGCGGTGTAGACCAGATAAAGGGGGTGTCTTTCTTCAAGAGAGCAACGATTGGCTGAACGATCTCGGAAAAGGTGGGTATGAACTTCCGGTAGAAATTGGCAAGCCCCAGGAAGGATTGAACTTCTTTCACACACGTGGGAGTGGGCCATGCCAGTATGACCTTTACCTTTGAAGGGTCCATACCAATTCCTTCTGGGGTAAGGATGAATCCTAGGTAGTGAACAGAAGTAACGTGAAACAAGCATTTTTCAGGTTTGGCTAAATGTTTGTGTTCACGGAGTCGTTGTAATACTGCCTTTACATGTTCTTCCTGCTTTAGAAGATCCTTGGAAAAGATCAATATGTCATCCAGTTAGACAATGACGAAGAGGAATAACATGTCTGAGAACATCCTATCCATGAAATGTTGAAAAACTGCAGGGGCATTAGCTAGTCCAAAGGGCATGACTAGATATTCATAGTGACCAAAGGGTGTTCCAAAAGCTGTTTTCCATTCGTCTCCTTCCCGGACTCGCATAAAATGGTAGGCACCCCGGAGATCCAACTTTGTGAATATTACGGCGCCTCTCACAGCTTCCAGGATATCCGAGATCAAGGGCAATGGGTACCCGTCTTTGAGGGTGCATTGATTTAAGCCACGATAGTCGACTCAAGGTCTGAGTTCCTTGGTGTCCTTCTTGGGAACAAAGAACAACAAAGCACCCACTGGAGATTTAGAAGGTCTTATGGTGCCATTTTCGAGGTTGGTATCCAGGTATTCTCGGAGGGCCTTCTTTTCAGGTTCGGAAAGGATGAACATTCTGCCTAAGGCAATCACAGCTGAGGAATCTGTATCTATAGCGCAGTCTTCAGATCTGTGAGGGGGTAAGGCCTGGACTATGGCAGTTGAAAATACATCAGCGTATCCTTGATAGGCCTCAGGAACTTGTATGATATTGGAAACCATGAGTGGTGTTTGCTGGTCTCTTGGTGGTTCTTTAGGGGGTGGCAAGGAGGGATCCAGGAATAGACAGTGAGACATACAAAACTCTGAGCCTAGGAATAGTGATCCTGCTGTCCAGTTGATATACGGATTGTGCTTCTGTAACCAGGGCATACCCAATACCATGGGGTAATGAGCTGACTTAATGATGTCGACTCTGATACGCTCTTGATGATGGTTCATAGAAAGCTGGATCTCTTTAGTCTGCAGGCTTATGGGCCCTGAAGTGAGGGGTCTTCCGTCGATTGCTTCCACCGGCTGCATGGTACTTCGAGTCTTGTATGGAATCTGATGACTAACAACCCAATCTTGATCAATGAAAATTCCCATAGCTCTGCAGTCTACCAAGGCCAAGATGGAATAGGTCTTATTCTTGGAGGACGATAGGAAGGCCTGCAGTATCACCAAATTGTTTTGTCCAGGAGAGTTCAAGGATGGAATTTATGTGGAGCAAACATCTCTCTCCCGAAGCTCTGCTCCATCTAGGATCGGGAGCTGGCATTTCCCGAACGCAGAGGAGGGGCTAGAGGACACTCCCTAACCAAGTGTTTATCTGAGGCACAATACATGCACAATCCCGTATGGATCCTTCTCATCCTTTCTTGCGGGGATATAGGTCCACCGAAGGCTCCTATTTGCATGGGTTCTGGTTCAGTGACTAAGCCTGGGTTTGTGTCCGTCTTGGTGGTACTCTCAAAGGACACTTTTGGAGGATTTCCTCTGGATTTCTTCTTCTCTGCCTTCCTTTCCTGGATTCGAAAGTCTATTTGCATGGCAAGGTCCATTAGTGCCTGGAATGAGTTTGGGCGAGCCCTGGGCCAACTCATCCTTAATCTCCTCATTCAGTCCTCTCCTGAAAAGGGTAAAATTCACCTCAGAGGACCAATCAGCTTCCTTGGCTAATTGCTTGAATCGGGTTACAAAGGTAAGCATATCCTGGGATCCCTGCTGGAGGTCTAACAGGCGTTCCTGGGCACTATAGACCTGCTCTGGGCGATCAAACATGGTTTTAAGGGCCTGTATGAACCCATCATAGTCATCTAGGAGGGCATCAACGAGGGGCGTTGCCCAGGTTAATGCATTTCCTGAAAGATGAGAAATTATGAAACTCACTTTAGCTATGGGAGTCAAAATGTAGTAGGGTTTAAAGGTAAAGGGGACTAAGCATGAATCCAGGAATCCACAAAGGGTTTTTGCCGACCCATTGTATTTCTCAACTACGCCGCCGAGCAACACACTTTCTTTTGTGGCAGAATCACGGGATAGAACCAATTGCTTAAGAGCAGCGTTTTCCGCTTTGAGATTCTGTAACTCGGTTGATAGTTCTTGCATGCCACCCATCAGGTCCTGAACGGCGCTTCCATGTCCATATCGAGTTCGTTCGGGTGGCGTCTAAAACTGTCAAGGAGTTCGCCCCTTCTCACCTGAGTCCGATCTTTGCTGGATTCCTTGGTCGATGCCTTCTTGCGGACGGATCGGGTCTTGAATAAGGCTGCACGAGTCTCTTCCGACTCCAGCGTGCGTTCAAAGTTCCGGGATGCAACGATCCAGGAATCCGGGGAAGTAAGAGGGTGCACTACACAGCACACGAGTCCAGGCAGCAGAAGGAAAGGATAGGGACTAGGAATGGAGTTTAGAAGGGACAGAATCATGGAAAATAATACCGCGAGCTACGGAGCACACGTCTGGTCGCTACTTCGCAATAGCATTGAGACGCGCAGAGCTGCGGGGGCGTGGTCTATAAATAGAACACGCTACGTCCAACGTGTGGAGTGAGGAAGGTGTTTCACGCTGGACGGCCATGTTGGGAATACCAGGGAGGGTAAGCCCTGCTGAGACAAGGACCAGGAAGTCCAAAAGGGGCGCGTTATGTAGGTCATGACACATTGGGGGTGCTCAAGAGCTGTCTGCTTGGTGGTACACGTGTGCCCTAGTATTCTAGGTGTTGTGACCACTAGCAGGTTGTCCCCGTATTCGTGTGGTGCCTAAGTTAATCTTGCTTGGCTCCGGTGTGATGTGCTCCACCCCGGGTTGGGTGTGGGGTCACTCTCCTGCGAGGGATCCCAGCAAGGGATAGGGCCAGGGGGCGTGGGGCTTACCTGGGATCAATGTTGATGCGCCTAGTAGCTTCGGGGCCCATAATGAATGGCCCGTCTGTGGGTCGCAGTGTTAAGTTACCTATGCTGTGATCGCGCATGCGCACATGTTGACTGTCGAGTCATCTTGTTGTGCGCATGCGTGTTGCAGAGTCAATTCGGTGTTCGTTCGCGTGCGCTATGGTAATGTGGGCATGGCTGTGTATTGCGCATGGGCACAGGGTGACTGTTGAGTTGAGTCATCTCTCATGTGCGTGTGTGCACTGCAGAGTCAGGTTTGTGAATTCGCGTGCGTGCGCTCTGGTATTGTGGGCATTTTTGGGAATTGTGGTTCTTTTGAACCTGTGTGGTTACTTGGTATGGGGAAGGGGGGTGGCCATTCCATGGCAATGGGGGCTGGAGCATAAGGTTTGTGGAGTGCTGATTAGCTTTGCAAAGGTATATAGCATGTGATAAGTGCTGTAAGTATGTGGGTCAGTTAGGAGTTTAGGTAATGGGGTTATGGCCTGTTATGAGCTATTCCTTTGTGGGACTGAGTCTGTGTTTAGGTTGATCCCAACCGTGGGGTGAGGGAGGTGTAGTTACGTCCAGGGCACCGGTGTCCTGGGGTTTGCCTCGGTGGAGAGCGTTGTAGGGTGGTTAAAGGCAGTAGGGTTGGAGGCATGTGCATAGAAAAAGTCAGGCAGTGGCTATTACAGAAATACTTTGAAATCATGATTTAGGCCATTTTTAACACATCTGTAACGGCAGATGAGTTTTGCTTCTTCCTGTCGCAGTCTGAGCATTCTGTTGCCTCCTCTTGCTCCCATCTTGACCGTTCATAGTCCGATGTATCTTATCTGGTTCTTGTCCTCCATCTGGTGGTTTTTCTGCCAGTGGTTGGCCAGGGGCAGCTTTGGGTCCTGGGAGTGAATGCTGTTCAAATGTTCTCTTATTCGGATCTGGACCTCCCGGATAGTGCTCCCTATGTATATCTTGTCACATACACATATTAATGCGTAAATCACGTATTTTGTTTTACAGTTCAGGTGTTCAGTGATTTTGAATGGTGGACAGCCTTTGAAAGTTGCACATTTTGTTGGTGTTGCAAATTTGCATATTGAGCAAGTGCTGCATTTTGTAAAGCCAATTTGTGTCTGGCTGCTTAGCCAGTCTTTAACCAAGATCTTTTTCTCAGATAGGAAAGACGGGCTTAGTATGTTACGTAAATTTGGGGCCCTGCTGAATGATAAGCTTGGGTATGGTTTCAGAATAGGTCTAATATGTTCGTCCATTAGTAGCAGATTCCAGTGTTTGGCCAGTATTTTTTGTATTTTGTAGCTGACCATGTTGTACCGGGTCACAAATCTGATTGTTGACTCCGTAGTTGTAGTTTTTGTTCTTGGGGTGAGTGGCCCCACCCTTGTTGTGGCGGCTGCTTTTAGTTTGGCTTCTGTGAGGTTTTTGTTAGAATATCCTCTGTTTCTGAATCTTAACTCAAGGAGATCACATTCTTCTTCTAAATGTTCTTGTGTGTTGCAATTCCTTTTAGCTCGGATATATTCGCCTTGTGGAATGTTGTGGATCACGCTTTTCCTGTGGTAGGTCTTTGAATGCAGTACCGAGTTGACCTCAGTTGGTGTCCGGAAGGTTCTCGTGATTATTTTGTTTTCTTGGATTGTGATTCTTAGGTCCAGAAAATCAATTTGGTCTGTACTATCATGGCTGGTTAGTTCTATTCCGTAGGTGTTTTGGTTGAGGTAGTCTACATATTGTTTTAGTTCATCTGGTGTGCCTTCCCATATGAGGATGGCATCATCTATGTAACGTGACCAGTTGACGATTAGGTTTGTGAATCTTGTCTCTCGCATGGCATGTTTTTGTTCATATGAATGCATAAAGCAGTTGGCTAGTGGCGGAGCGTAGCTTGCTCCCATTGTGATTCCCCTCGTTTGCTTATAGTATTTGCCATTGAAGACGAATACATTGTTAGTCAGCGAGAAATTCTTTTGTCATTTCAGCTTGTTCCAGGTGCGATGCTGATTCATGGGTTAGCAGGAATCCTAGGCTTAAACATAAAACAAGGGACAGGAATGAAGGGCTGTGAGGAGAAGCAGAATGTGTGGAATGGTGACACAACTGCCAGCGCAAGGAAGCAAAGTACAAGAGCAAGTAACACAATATTTTGCACATGATTAATGGACACTGGGTGTGTCATAAGGTCAAGTGAGGTCATTCTTTCATATGGCCTCTATGTTGTAGCATATTAATATTAATGTAACCGGAAGGAGCAACACGTGAGGAGGTAGGTACTTGTGGACACGAAGGGAAGGTGAATAGGGATGGAAGGTAGGTACTGGTGGAAGCGAAAGGAGTGTGGGCGGTCTTCTATTGGTCTCCATGGAAATAGAAGGAGCTGCAGGTGAGTAACAGGTAGAAAGTGAAAGAGAAGTGGAGTGGTTTTGAATTATTAGTATCTCTCGTATAGTGCAATAGGCACAGGTAAATTATGGTATTTCGAAGATGGCCATAAAAGACAACAACGGAATTCTCTTTATTAGATGCAGGAAATGTAATTGTAATTACATGTTATGCAATGTTTTTGTTATATTTGAAAAAATATATGTTCTATGAGAAGAAAGTACACTGTTAGTATCTTTGGAGAAGGGACAGAAATGTATATGTTAGAGGTGATAGGCAAAATTGTGTACACATATCTCACACCTGCATGCATACCTACATCACATGCGCTTGCTTCAGTGTCAGAGGTAGGTGTGTTAGCATAGGGAAAGGTTAGGAAGGAAACCAAAATTAGCAGTTATGTTTTGACAGGACAAAACAGCAGGAAACAGCAACGGTCACAACCCAACACAACATAAAGAAGGTGGACAGGAAGAAAAAATCACGACAAAGACAGCTCAGCAGGCCTGCCAACTCATCAGCAAAAAGCAGAAGCATTCAGCATTTTTGGGAATACCACAGGAAGATTTTTGGACTTCACATGAAAGCCACCACCCCAATGCATTGGCCCCAGGTCGCAGAGATTCACATGGAGGAAACACACATAGGCAAAGCCAAGGCCCCACGCACAAAAGGGGAAAATAGAGCTCATTAAAAGGGGAATACAATTCTACATATTACTTTATCATGACTGAATGAATTCAGCTCATGAACATACCAGGAAGAAGTAAGAAGTAGCAAGGACAGGGAATGGGTTTTGTTACTGTCGTTTCTGTTTCATTCTTTGTTTCTCTTTCATGTGGTTAAAGCAAGTGGGACAGCTAATTCTCCAGTGGAAATAAGAGTGCAATAAAATAATGATATTGAGGGCAGAGACGGATTGGATACTGAGCATGTGTAATATGACTTAGATGGAAGGAGTAGGTGAATAATAGGAAGGAGTATTAGTAGCAAGTATTAAGGAAATAATAGGGAGTGATAATAATAATTAAATGTACATACCCGATTTTCTTTGTGTTTCAGGCACGAGGGGACTTTTAAAAAAACACACGAGAGAGGAATGCGCATCGAAGGACTATGCTCCCCAGCCCATGAGCAGGGACAGAAGACCCTATTGCCAAGAGGGCCTGTGGGACCCGGCCTAACGCACAGATGTCACAGAGCTGGGGCACAAGAAAGAGCCCTGTGATTGTGTACTCCACCACCCTTGTGTCTCACATGATAACATTGTCCCCTTGATTGACCATCCTACTACCCAGCATACAGCTCCCCGAAGTAGGGCCCTCGTACAAATAAGGAGGTGTCTGGACTCATTGAAGGAGCGTTGGACTGATGAAAGTTTCCAGGACTTGAAGCCGCCCAGAGGTGTTTAGACACAGAGGTCTACGCAAAGCTACATTTCTGAGTGTCTTACAAAAATATACATGGTATCCAGGCAGATGACAAAGGGGACAGGGACAAGAGAAAGGCTTTTGAGGTTGAGGAGAATATGCTTTTGGGGTGACATCTTTTTCAAAAAAGAACAAGAGAAAGATAGTGACATGAGAAAGCAACTACCAATGGACTGTTGAGTCCCTCCAAAAGGTATTTGAGCGTCACTTAAGTAACAACCTCGAATCTCCTGGTGGCAGGGGTCACTCGTTGTGCATTAAAAAGGGGAAATGAATAAATAAATAGGAAATGATCTTGATGGTACACAGTGGTGTAGGTTTTGCAAGGTATCAAGGTACAATTTACAGACAGGGTAATGGGCGTGCACACTTGCAACACATGGATTACACTGCTGAACTGTATACTAGCTAGGTTTGTTTTTGCATTCTGCTGTCTCTACTTCTTTACCCTCCTAGTATTACTAAAAGCAACAATGTATTATGCATGTAGTATGTACCTGAACAAGTATATGTTATGTGATATAGGTTCCCGTGGTTACTGAAGTAATGAAATGAAGCAGCTACAACAGAGCGTCATTATCAATTTTAAACACGTAACTACTTGTATGACCAATTCGGCCCACACGACTAACAATATATAGTACCAGCACCTGACCCGTGTGGGGGAGAGAGGCTTCATCGGAGGGCTGCCATGTATGCTCACTCACTTCCCATGGAATGAGCACCTCCAGGACTTTCGTGGCTTGCAAAATACTGGCAACTAGGGCACAGTGCCTGATGCACTTGGCACAACTAGGGGCCGGTTCCAGCGGAAGTCGGCTACAATACGATGAATGCCACAGATGACATTTCCACATGAGGACAGCAATATGAAAACACAGACAATGATAGAGGATTGCTGAAGCATGGATGACATGATACAATATGCACTTGAAGGCCCAAGCAAAAGGAGAAGCGAGAATAGTGACACAAAGGGAATTGCAATGCCCTAAATCAGGAGGAAGAGAAGTAGGGGGAATGTCTGAATGCTGTGTGAGGGGGCAGTAATGTGAGGCTCACAACTGTGTTTAGTTTTCTCAAGGTTTGACATTTCATTTTAAACAAAATTATCAAATAAACCCTTACTAAACCTACTTTACCAGGAGATTCCCTACCTAGTCTAGGATCTAAGGGAAAAACTCCTACCATACACAGGACTAACCATACTAAAAACCAAAACATTCAAAGCAACACAGAAACAACATAAATAAAAGGTTACCAAACAACCAGTGTCTTGGGTGACTTCTACTGGTCCTTGGCAGATCTTGCTCCCAGAGGAATGTCCCAAAATCCTTTCTTTCAAAGGAAAAGAAAGTCTTAAATAAAGTCTTGAAAATGGCCAAAGAAACACAAATTCACACAAATAATCCTCTGGTAACGGTTCCTTCTTTGCTTGATCAAACGATTTTCCTTTCCAAGTTCCACAAAGAAAACAACACCAATGCGGTTCCTAGATAACCACCTTCTAGGAAAGAATGTTGAAGACAAAAGTAATACTTCTCCTTAACCACAACTCTTCTGCATACAACTTATGTGGCGTCTTTTACATAGAGTTTGTCACGATGCTTCTGCTTGCTCTATGTGCAGCAACTCTTTTTTACTAATGAGACTGTTTGAGCAGGTTCCCTTTCTCCACAGTTGACTTCTGCTTCTACTACGTGCAACTGCTATAGTTCTGACAATAATGTTGACGACAACAGTTCTACTGCTGCTACTGCAATTTCTATTTTATAGGCAACTGCAACAAGACTTTTTCGACCTCTACAGGTGGGCAAGGCACTCTTATCTCTTGGATGGCAAGAGAGGGCAACCTCTTTCCATTTCCTTCCATCTTGTAGCTACCAACCACAGTTATACTACTACTGCAATTTAAAAGTTAGGCAGCTTCAGCAAGACTTCTCCGACCTCTACATGTTGGCAAGGCACTCTTTGCCTTTCCTTCTGTCTTGTAGCAAAAAATCTGTTTTTAGCCTTCAGATTATTTCTTCCCAATTGAACAGTCTCAGCTTTACAGATTTTAAATGTAGTCTTTTAACAAGTACCCAGCTCCCTTCCCCAACTTGATATGCATCGTCTTCCCCTGGTGGTTACGACAAAGCTGCAATGCCACTCTTTTAGCTTTTGATAATTGTGCCACCCTTATACTAGAGGACTCTGGATTAACATTAGTTTCAGCAACTCAAAATTAATGGTGTATTATTCTTTTTTATTTTATCTTTTTATTTTTTATTTTTATCATTTTTATTTATAATTTCTAAACAAATTCAAACAAGGAAGGATAATAACATAAGAAGAATAACAAAAACAGCTTTAAACCTTCCCATAAAGCCCATAACATTAAACATTTCTCAGAATGAGATACATGGAAATGAGACAGGAAACAAGAACCAAATGAGAGTCAAATGTACAGAATGAGTTAACAAGTTCTTTGAGAAACATTAATTAAATAAATATGAAACAAAAACATCTTCACATCAAAAATGACCAGATCTCATGACATATAGACAAGAGGACAAAACATAACAAACAGATACAAAAAAAAATTAAACCCTCATACCTCACTTCCTCCATCCTGTGCTACACTATCATACAAATCAATGAAAGATTTCCATAAAGATTTCCATAAAGACCAATACTCCCTTTCTTTACCCTGCTTTTTGGATAGAACTAATTCAAATTCCGATAATACAATCACATCATTAATCCAGTCCTCAATAGTTGTTTTTTTCCTAGATTTCCACACGTTCATGATTTGTTTCACGGCTACTACTAATATCTTATCTATCCAAAACCCATACAGACGAGCTTTCAAACAACAAACTCTTTTTGCCAATAACAAAACCTGAAAAGGTTCCCTTGGAAAGGAAATCGACAAAGCGATATCTAACCTATCCAACACCTCCTTCCAAAAAGTCGACACTCTCGAGCAATGCCATAACATGTGAATCAATGTCCCCTTCTCACGTACATACCCGCAGCATCATTCTTAAATGAGCTGGATTCACTTTAACATGGTTTGGTCTGTTGGCTTGGGTACTACTTGTTGTTTGTTCTGCTTCTGCCACTTCTACAACTTCTACTTCGGTGTTCAATATGTTGCAAGATGCCAGTCTCTGAATTAAACGAAATTAGGCACATGCAGTTTCGTTTTGCTCTTGAACTGCCCCTTCAAACGATGCGTGTTCCCGCCTTTCGGTCAGCATTCAGCTACCAAGGTATTGGAGAAACACTGTTTCATGCATGGCCTCTTCAGACATTACACTGAACTTGTAACATTTTGGGAAAGTCAATTCTGCTTTATTAATTTTACCAGCAACATTCTCCTTGTTAATAGGAGCCACAAGACAGCTCTGCAACCAATTACTTCTAACAATGGGGAAGAAAGATGCTGTTAATACACGTGGGTACTTCAGCTTCATTACGATAAGCTCATGTTACAGTTCCCATGTTAGAAATACTTCCCACTTCTATGAACAATGTTTGCTCGCTTTGATGTTAACGCAAGTATGAATAATAGTGGCTACAATTACAAGGTATTTCTGTTGAAGTACGGAGCTAACCTATTCCGAATCCAGAATCACGACGACTGCGTGCTGCTTCTGCTTCCCGGCTTAGTTTCTTCTGCTGCTGCTCTAGGCTCTGTTTGAACCCACACACCTTTGCTGCACAGGTGTCTTCGATCCGGCCTCATTAAGGGAGAAACTTCTAATCTATGGTTTTCCTCGGCTTGCTTCTGCACACGGGCCTTGGGTGGATGCATGACTTCAGCTCTGCATTCTCAGCAATTAGGTGTACCTGGAAAGACTGCCTGTTTCTTCCAGTCCCTTCCAATGCTGCCAAGTCAAAAAGGGTTTGTGAGCAGAGGATCAACTCAGAGCCTGCAGGTGAAATGTGCCCTTCCTCTGCTCTGGCGTCCCTTCTGTGGTCACACTTCCTTCTGAACTGCCAGCCTCATGCTCTGCTTGTTCTGCTTCTGCTACTGTCGACCTTGCAGCTCTTCCTCCAGCTTCTTTCTGCTGCTCCTCCTTGCTGCAGCCTTTTATGCCCCTTGGGTAGTGGGTTAATTGGTTTCAGGTACAGGCCCTTAGAACGAATTATCTGACCCTGCCAAAAGCTATTTGGGGTGCCTGCCTGAACTTGGCTCCTGCATGCCTCTTCAGCCCTCCTCTTCTTCACAGTCCCTGAGGGATGATTCTGGGACATGCAGTCCTTTTGAGAAAAGTGCAATTTCTCAACTTTTTTTGAATGTTTAAGAAAAGATTTTCCTTCTGTGAAAATATTAAAAGAGGAGTTATAAGGTTTAATTGTTTGAGAGATATATGGGGCCGAGAAGGTTAGAGATTCACTGTTCATGTTGGCATACCTTTGGCATTGTGGAGGATAGGGAGATTTAGGAGTATACAAGATTGGTCCTATGGGTTTCCACACTAGATTGAGTAATTTCTTTTGAATTTACCTTTTCATTCTTAGTAGGAGGTTGAGATATATCAAAATGGCAATAAGCCAATTCCTGTTCTAATTCTGGGGTCACAGTATGCCTCTTCAAAGAAAAATACCATGTCTCACCCTGCAAAACCTCCCCACTTCCTTGAGCCTGGTCTCCACCCAGGTGATCCTCCCACAGAACACCAGGATTGGCATCAGGAAACGTCTGCCCTCTCCTTGCCACCTGGGAGAAGAATCTAAGCAGGGCTTTAGCGGGGGATCTGCAAGATTCTCCACAGGTGCAACAGACCCCAACTACTACTATATGGATAGGTGTTTACAAGAGAAGAATGGTTCAAAGGGCTGCTGGGTGCAAAGCACAAGCGCTCCTGACAGTTCCAGTGGAGGTGGTGCAGAGAGAGAATGATGATTGCCTCAAGCAGTGGGCAAGGCGTTCCAGGTTGCTCACATGGGTTGGAAACAAGGCAGGCCCTCTGCCCATAATGCCCCGCAAGAAAAACACCACTATGTTACCAGGATGTTGGTCCAGTAAAGGTTGGAGAGAACGGAAACTGCAGACACATTTTGAAGGTACATGGCATGAGAGGAGGGACAGCAGTACTCGTGGACCACCATTGGGCCAAAAGCCTACATGCATATGCCCCCCATCTCAAATAGAGAAGGGGTATGTACCCTGGTGCCATTAAGACAGCGGCCTTGGTGGTTTGCCAGAAAGACTAAAGATAGATGCGTTCACCAAACTGGACACACACTGGAAGAAAAAAAGGTCATTGAAGCTGAGCAGAGTGAAGAGGAGAAGGTATGTCTCCAGCAAGACAGAAGAGGCACTTACAATACAAGAGGAGCATAGGCTATTCAGCAGAAAAAAGATGTTCCTGGAGTACAGGCAGATGGTGCAGACCAGACGTGGAGTGCTGCTACATGACCTGGAGCACGGACGAACACAGAAGGAACTCAAGTGACTTGAGGGGGGTGACAGAGTTGTGGAAGCACAAGTGGGGAGGGGGCATCAAGTATGTGTGGTCCATGTCTGGACCAGAGGGAGGATTGTAGCACGGTGGAGTGTACGAGCCCCGCCCGTTCTGGTGTGACAGACATGAATGGTGCATATCTCTACTGGCATCTACCCCACTCCCCCATTATATTGCCAAAGTGACAGCTGCCACTCACTGAAGCAGTCCTGCAGACCATAACCAGATGACATCACCAAAGCAATGAATCTGCAGACGATGGGGCAACTAAATAAGTTGTAATCATGAAAAGGTGAGTGACGTTATGGCTGAACACACACACACACACACACACACACACACACACAGACAGGCACACACACACACACACACACACACACACACACAGGTAGATACATTCGACATGAAGCACACATGCATCCCTGCAAACATATATACAGACACTAAGTCAAATTGCTGTTGAAGGCAAAGAACAAGCTTACAATAGCTAAGATAGAGATCACATACACCTCTATATCTCTTATGGTGAAATGTAAATCACACAAGAATACATATGCTTGATGCACAACTCTAAACTGAGTGGCCATGTAAAACAAGATGGAAGCTGCAGCCATGTTAGATGAATGGGGGCCATTGAGAAGCCTTAACACTGTGGGGAGAAAGATTCAGTCTTGCTGAGCCAGCGAAAAGAGCCAAGCCGGGACAGCTCAGACAACAAGTGCACAGTTGCCAAGGTCCCTACGAGTAGGCAGGGTTGAGCCAGTATTGGAAAATTACAGACAAAATGCGAATCCCAGGAGAGAGACATAACTCTATCTGAATAAACAAACAAACAAATGTTGCAGAAATGTCAGGTTCTCATCAGCTCACACCTGATACAGAGGTGAGAACAGACAGAACAAGTCTCCAGAGTCTAAAGGAGGTAATAACATCCATAGCAAAACCAGGTAAAATCCTCATAAATTACTTAGCAGGATAATCCGAAATGTGGTCCATACACACGTGACCTGCAGTGGCAGAGAATGCCTATTCAGAGTTTTTCGTTCCCATCCCGTTCATTTGGACAAAAGATACAGTACAGTGTGAAGTGCCAGCTAGAATGCCCTTGCTTGCGGCCACGGGAGTCTGAGAGTGATCACCTTATTGGAAAAGGCAGTACCCTGGGGCCCTTCTCACCACCCCCTATTGTGCTGTTAAGCTTCCAAGGCACCAAGGCTGAGAAAGCCCCCACTCGCCAATCCCTACCCACCTTTAACGCTCACTCACACCTTGTTGCAGCAGCCACTCCCAACAAACTAGTATGACATAATTTCACTTGCAACATTCTGTAGGTGGTCTCCAGGCAGAGCTGCCTGATGCGGCAGGAACAATTAGATCCTCCATCCTATACAGAATACATATCTAGCCATACTATTGCCATACTTTTCACCCAATCCCATCTTATCTGAGGTTTTAGAAATGTATCTCTTAGTTGTGACATCACAGTCACTTAAAACCAGTTGACAAGCCTGTGACCAGTTGACAGCATTTGAAATCCTGGGATGTCCAGTTCCATCCTGTTTTGAGATCTCATTAATAAAGCAGTGGTTTTGTTACATTTCTGGATTTTTCTTTTTCTTGGACATGGGGATTTCCCCTGAACCAGACCTCTTGCTTTTATAATGGGGCTTTCCCACCCCCTCCACCTCACACCCATTATTCTACACGGTTTAGAGTTTCATCTTTTTGGGGCATGTCATTGTGTAGTCATTAGGCATCTACAGCACAGCTGTTGTGCCCTGTGGTATTGTGAGACAAAAAAAATGTTTCAAAGAGTATTTGGACACACTGTGCTCTGCTCGATGGGCCCTGTGTATCATTACCCTGCTCACCGTTATTTACTTGAGGTTGTGTGGATATGTGTTGTCTTTGCGGTTACAGCGGCACACTCTGGCTTTGTGCAACTGATGCTTGTTCTCAATGATACTGGGGGGTGATTTGGAATTTTTCGGTGGAATATACCCCAATTGTGTAAACTGGGATTTACTGGGAATTAACAGTAAGTCCTTAATGAGCATGTCAAGCGTATATGGATTATCAAACTGGCTGCTTTCTTGGAATAGCAAGTTTACCGGGAATGTCAAAGTGGCAGCTTGCTGGCAATGTCACACCTGGAGCTTGCTTAGAATGTCAAGCTTAACAGAAATGTCCAACTATGACCTCACAGGGAGAGTTTACATTTGAATAGCAATACGTTTCCTGGCAATGTCATGCCTACTGGAAAATCAAACTCAGACGTTGTCAAACTTATCATCTCTGTTTTCCTACTCAACATCACGGGAGACGAATGCACCACCAGACACCCTAAGCGTATATTTATTTTATTTTTTTATTTTATAGTGTGGTTTTTATAGCAGGTACACATTAGCGACAGGCCGCCTCGGAACCCAGTGCACACGAAGGAGTCATCTACATCGTCTGGGAGGAGGCTCTTCAAGAGCCAAATGCGGATTCAATAAGATCCGGCCAGTCTTTGCCATTCAGGAAAGATGACTGTTTGCTGTACACGTGTGAGGCTGGCAATCCTGGAGGAAACAGGAATGCAATGGAGATGTACCCGGGCTCCTGACGCCATTCAGCTACTCCGCTCTCATTCCCACCACCTGATAGCGTGGTTTTGGGCCCATCCAGTTTTGCTCTTTGCTTCCAAACCATTGGGTTTGGCTGAAACAAGGATCACATTTCTGAGTTCACTTTTCAGGAGTTTGGCAGCTAGTATGATATTTTATTCAATGTACTATGTCCCTGTGTCAGGCAGTGTGCCGAGAGTGGACAGAAGACAGGTTTGCAGTGAGATAACTTTGTATTTTGTTGGTCATAGAAGACATATTGTGATTCAGGTAGGGTTGAGTGCGGGGAATGACTAATTGAAAGGTGGGGCAAAAAAGAAACAAATAGTCTGCTTGAATTTTATTGGCGGAAAGTGGTGAGGGGGGGAAGGAATGTAGAGGTTTTCTCCAAGCGCAGTCTCTCAGCAGTTAATTGTAGCAGAGGGAATGTCTCTTTCAAAGTTCTTGAGTGGGGATTGTCTGCCAATGTCACTTGCCTCATGATTAGCTCATTATCTCTATGACCCTTATTACTATTGCAGGCTCTCATACCTTCTCCCACCTATGAGATTGTCCTTGGGCCTACCCTGTCTGCCAAACCCTGCCTGGGCTCTTGGGCATGTAGCGGCGGTACCTCGTCTCGACCCACCTACTGAGGTATAGGAACTCCATCTCCCCCTGGATCTTTCCTCTGTCCTCCTTCCCAAAAGATAGGGGCTCTGTCCTCCAACCTCCAACTCTCTCCCCCTGATGGCACCCAGTCCGTCCAACCTTCTCAATGCTCTCCCTGTAAGCGTCTACCCTCTCTTCCATATGGCAGTGAGTTTCCCTACAGCCTCCTAAATACCATCCCTCGATTCCTCCAACTCTCCCCTTCAGCTCCCCACTCAATAAACATCTAGGCTTACACAAAAGACCTTTCTCCAGCTCCACCTCGAGCATCCTACACTCCTTGAATGTGCTAGCTGGCATTTACAGCCAAGTCTCTCCTCCTCTTTGGTGGTCATTTGGGACATGGATTGCACCTGTGCTCTGTGGATCGTGCTGTTCTGGAAATGGGCTCTGGCTGTTTTTGTGGGCTAGGAGGGGGTTGCCCTAAGCTTACATTAGAGCCTGTGGACACGCTTGATCTTAGAACTGCCTGGGACATGTGCACGCCCTCCTTATCCTGTCTTGGGACCCTTGCTGCCATTGCCTGCTTCATACTGGGTGTCTCTGCTTTTCCGGCATGTACTTCTACAGCCAGAGGACCCCTTTGTAAGTGTGGGAAAGTGTTGTTGTAATTGTAACTGTATCATCTTGCAGAATATTAACTTTGTAGCCCCTTGAGAGGCTGAAGAGAGACTAGTGTTTCTTTGATTTGCTCCCCGTGCGTCCAACGCAATTCAGTTTCCTTGTTCGAGGGCAACAAGACTTCCACAGACTGCACAGGACAGATTGCTTTTCAGAAGTGTCCCTTTCATTATTAGTGCCAAAGAAAGAAATGTGTTTCCCTACTCGCTGGTGATTTCATCATATAGTAACTTTGTGATTTTAAAGGGGAGTGTATTTTTTTCCTCTGCTGGTTGTTTGGGTCTGGCTAGGGAGTACGAATGCTCTCTAATAGTGGCCACGGTACTATACAGGGTATCTCGTAGGGCTCTTGAGTTTACACTTCTTCCTTGGTGGTTATTGCTGTTCGTGGGGTGGTGTGAATATTAGTGCATCCGGGACTGCCCCTTTTCTTAGTGCGGGCACCCAATTGTTGTGGTCTGACTGGGATGGATCCCCTATAGCCCCTCCAGTCCCACACTCCACCAGCTCAGGGCAGCAGCCAGTCCATTTGACCACCCCTTGGTCATCCCCAAGGGCAGTCAGGAGGCTTTGTCACATATGTTACCCAGACTGCACTGTATACAGCATCAGCCCCACTCCTGCAGGCCAAGGGTAGGTGGAGGATAGGAAACGCCAGCGGCTTGCATGTGATAATTCACTTTGCTGCAGTCCAGTGTTGCCATTAAAGCAGTGTTCCTGTTGTGTTGGCCAGGAATTGTGTTTTTGATTCCTAGCTCTCTGTTTCCTGCTCCTTCTTGTTGGTCCCTAGTGTGTACTTTTGCTAAATGTACTTTTGCTTGGCAGAGTGTCCCTGCTTTCTAACTTACCCTTGTGCTTCCAACTTCCCAAACATCACATTTAAATTGTGTTCCATAATTCTTTTAGGTGCATTGTATTACTGTTTTCTAGGTTACCCTACTTTAATAGACGTCCTTCCTCTAGTTCTAGTCTCCTTTCCTTTCGTGGAGGCTGGTGCCATTATTCTTGTTTTGCCTTGTTCCTTTTCTTCCCTGAGTGTGGAGGGTGGGTGATTTTTGTTATTTTCCAGATTGTGGGATCCCTGTTGGGTTTTGTTCCTACTGTTCCCATGATTCCTGATATTTTACTAGGTGTGGTGTACGGTGTTGTCTTCTTTCCTGCGCCTCTATGCATGCGGATGCTCTGGTCTCGCCTCCTTGTGTATTACATTCTCTTTCCTTTCTTGCTCTATCCTTTCTGTATCCATTTTTGCTTGGTAAGCTTTGATGGCATTACTGGTATCCTAAATTTTTGTTTTTAGGCCTTTTGAGTGTCCTATGTTACCTTATGCGATGCCATCAAAGGTGCCAGCTCACAGACCCTGTCATTGCTTGTCCTAAATGTGAACAGTAACAGCAATTGTGGGTGACAAGATTGCAGATCTTCAGTGTAATCCTAAAGAGCTTCTGATTTTTAATATTACTAGTATAACCGCCTAGCTTGCACTGCATTTTAGGTTGTGCGTGTTTTGGTTCCTGATGCATGTTCTTGATGAGTGTCATCTTCCTGTGTGATCTTGGGCACATTCCCTTTGGCAATATAATTTGCCTTGTGTCTTCCCATGACAGCTCCAAGATTCTAATAAGAGGTCTGGAACTTTGCCGGAGGGATTATTCTGTGCCCTGTGGCTCTTTGGTTCAGATTCACCTGGGGTCACCATTGACAAAATGGAAATACAACAGTCAGGGCAGTCCTTGAAGAAAATAATAAAATGGCAGTGTGACACAAAATCAAGACACAAAGCAGACAACTTGTTCAAGAATTCTTGTTCCATCTCAGCGCTTTGGGGCTGGTGTCAGTACACACTGGACATAAACTGTGCCTAAGCTTTCATTAAGTGTAAGAAACCGGTAAGATAGCTCAGCGGAATCTGAGCGTGATCTGCAGGTTGCAGGTTCGAATTCTGGCAAGGCCAACTCACCCTTTCATCCTTCTGAGGTCAATAAATGAGTACCAATTTCGTTTGGGTGATATTGTATGTAAATATGTACTCTGTAAAGTGCTTTGGATTAAGGCGCTATATAAATAACACATCATTATTAAACGAGTTATAACATTCAAGAGGATCGCTTAGGGGTAACACTTTGTTTTCGAAGCAAAACAACTCAGAGCAACGCAGTTCGAATCCTGTTCTTGGCTTAGAAACTGGTCTCTGGTGTTGCTTTATAAAGAATAATTATATTCAATAATGCACACCTAAGTATACTGTTTACTTTCTGGAACGCTGTTCGGATCGCCGTCACTGCTGCGAAGACTGCCTACCCGACTTCGCTGTTACAAGCTATCCATTCTACGAGAGGAGGACGTCTCTTCGTGTAACACAGAAGTTGCCTGGAGGTGAGTCATGTTAGTTTACCTGTTGTAGCAACGGACTGTTTAACGGACTATCAAGTTTAAAATACTTGGCTAAAAAAATTTCTTTTTGATTTAGATTCTTTAGGGAGCCTGTGACTGGCGTCGTGTTGATGGACCCGCCCCTTCCTAATCCCTCCCTTCTACTATATTTACCAAAGGTGCAGGACACCATCACTGCAAACACCCTGTGAAACCAGCCCTACTGTGACAAGACCACACAGACCAAGAAGAATACAAACCCACGACTACACACTCAACCCGAGAAGATGGAGTAATGAGGCTCAAGCCTCGGTATCCAAAAATCACTGCTGATGGATAAAAATCTATCAGCAAGAAGAAGAACAAGAGGAGCTGCACCTGCACGCGCACCTCGAAGCACATCTAAGTATACGGTTTACTGTTCACTGTTGGCTGTTTCCTGTGTATCGTGCAAGCCACCACAGCCTTGTACTATTGAAAGAAGCGCCGGCCGAAGTGTACGTCTGGCAGGGAGGTACTTGCCCGCTGACCTGTTTGAAAAACAGTCGGCAATCTGGCTTCATTGACAATGAAAGGTAAAAAATGCAAACTCCCTAAGATCATGAAAGATCCCCGCGCTGACTTCTTTACAGCAGTTTCAACACGCAGGGCTAGTCTCGCGCATGCAGCTGCTATACCTCTTCCCCCCCAAAGTGCTGATGAGGAGGAGGAGCTATAAGCATGTGCGCAAATTTGTTCAAATGCTTTGAAAATAAATGAGGGCACTGCGAACGATTGTACACAATCGAATGATAGTTCGCAGTCCCTGTTTGCGGAAGACTTATTAAATCTGCCACAAAAAGAAACGTTGAAAAGTATGTGGAATGAAATGGCCAACACACAGGGGGCAGTTGCCATGGTACAGCAGATGTTTGATGACACTCCTAGTGTTTTCAGAACTGCTGACATGGACGCTTTACAATTGGATAACAACTCTGACTCAACAGATAAAGTTAGCGTAGATTTATATAACGACCCTATACCTGACAAATCAGATAAAA
Organism: Ambystoma mexicanum; assembly: GCF_040938575.1. Classification (NCBI taxonomy): domain Eukaryota; kingdom Metazoa; phylum Chordata; class Amphibia; order Caudata; family Ambystomatidae; genus Ambystoma; species Ambystoma mexicanum. Next base: position 1,049,109,569 of record NC_090921.1, on the reverse strand, counting down.
CGGATATATGCACATTGATGGGAATTTTTAATCGCCTGATCCTGAGCGAATTAAGAAGACAAACAGAATTACTGCTACAAATCAATACATCTGTTCAACAGGTCCCTGTAAAATTTAACGAGATACTTGTTAACTCAGCTTCAAAACTGTTAACTGAAAAAGATGTATCTAACACAATTGCCGCTGTGAATGCCAACAATGTACCTATTACAGAGGCAATTGTGATAGAAGACTCCCAGAAGCAGGCGAATCCCCTCGAAACAAAAGCTAATGCGACTGATGTATCAGTCGTGGTTGTTGAACACCACTTCCCTGCAAAACACTGGAAAAACAAGGGGCACGGTTAACTTGACTAAAACAAAAAAAGAGAAAAAAGGCTTTTACAGCTACAAAACCAAAATCAAAAGAAAGACTTGTCTAAGACATCACGAAAATACTTAAGAGATGTAAACTTTAAAAGCCTGATTGAAGAATAAAGACATGGGTTGGTTGACTCAGACATGTCTAAAAATATAAATGTCTTGGATGAAGTAAATGTAAACAGGGTATGTACCAGACCTGTTGAGCAGCTGATACAGGACGGTTAATATGAGGCGGAGAACTCTATTTCTGACACCATGAAAAAGAAAATTGAACCTTTAGATATTGCCTCTCAATTGTCATCACTAAAAACAGTCATGGCTGACATCTTTGAAATTTTTAAAGCTAATTCAATGATTTCAGCAGAAGTGTCTAATGTCAAAAAACCTATAGATATGGCGAACGTTGGTTTTGCGGAAGATATAGTAGGTCAAGGAAAGCAATTTGGGACCAATAATAATAAACAACCGCTTAACTCAATACCCTGCCCAAAAATTAAATTAACCACATCGATGGTAGCTACCTCCCTATGTGATAAACGGTGTGAAGGTAATACCAATACACATGCCCTTAGCCACTTGAATTTAGGACCTAGTAACAATGTGGCCCCGGTGCGAGTTGGTAAACCAACCCAAGACATTGAAGTGACTGATCCTGGAGTCGGGGATCTAAGCCTTGAGCCTAAATGTGGCTACACTAGTGTGTTGAATGAGAGTGAATGTTATACCCATAAGGTTGACTTTGGTACCGATTATGATGTCACTGCCAGTAAAAATTAAATTGCCAACATTGTGAGAAAAATCTTAGAAGAACAGATTGGCAACAGGGAAAAACCCACCCATGGTCAAACATACCTTTATCCAGAAGATACAAATATCCAATATCACAATGAAAACTTTGAGATGGGAAACGATCTATTAGACCTAAAGAAGCCAGCGATGAGTGATCTGCCGAGTCTAATATTAACCACGCTTTTTACAGAAGGTAGACAAATATCGTTGAACAGTCCCTATATCATGTCACTATTTGCTACTATTCCTGCTCTCGAGCTGATATCTCCCTCATACATTGTATTGGTGGATTTTATTCACAAAAGAAGATTTGATTATGTGCGCTTGGTAATCCCCTCACAGTTGGTTAGAATGTTGTTGATGAAAGAAGCTGAAGTGTTGCAATGCAAAGGTTTCGACATCTACCAATATACTCCCACTGAGCAAAAGCAGGACACTATACATCTTGAACTGCGGGGTGATAAGAACACTCAGCCTGCTAAAACAAAAGTGGGTGATACAGCTGACCCAGGCACAGACAAACATTAATGGAGAGGTTTGACCCTTGCTCTAAAAGAAGCGATTCTTTCTCTAAAGACGCTGGTTAAACCACTTTAGCGATAAAGGCAAATTCTCAATAGCATGCTGAAACTCGAGAGGCCATGCTCACTTGTTGAACAACACGGAAGTTACAGAATAGTCTGTATGCATTTGACTTGGTTCTCTTACAAGAAAGGTGGGTCACTACGCAACTGACATGGGAAAGTTATGATATCTGGCAAATACCTGCTACTAAAGGTAAAAACGGGAGACCGATGGGTGGTTTGCTTACGGCATGTACATTCACTATGGATGTTGAAAACATAGATGTGGGGGCAGATCTGAAATTCTTTCTGGCAGTTACATGCAATATGAAAATAGGTGGTACCCGTGTCAACAGTATGTATTATTAATGTTTATTGGAATCCCCTCAAACATACAGAAACCCAATTGATTAAAGAACTAAAGAATGTAACCTCTAAACTTGATGCTTGGCGTGGAATGATGACGAATGGTTTTGTGGTGATAGCCGGCGATTTAAATGCAGATTGCAATCTTGATAGTTCGGAGATCGATGCTTTACTGTGTGACATAGTTACTATTAACAAAAAATCTAGACCTGCTATGGGTAATGGTAAATTAAGAGGTGCGATATGGATGAATTTTGTTGAAACTATGGGACTAACGAAAATTCCTAACTCTAACAACACATGGAATGCAAGAGGTTATGGTTCGATCTTAGATTACATTTTTGTGACAAATGGCGTGGACAAATACACACCCAACCTTATTGTTCAGAAAATGTCCACTAGTGACCATAATTTGTTGCCGCTAGACATTCTACACACGGAAACTAAAGACCATTTTGTAAGTTATGATGAAGGACTACTTACGAACATTGGTGGTACACGTATACGCTGGTCATATACTAAAACAAAAATATTTACATCTGCATTACTAAAAGACTTTGGCTGTATGTCGTTTGAAGACGCTGCAAGAAAACTGTCTGCTACCTACTTCACTAATTATATTAATGAGATTACATGGAATACGTGTCATAATAAGGACTGTATTGTTAGGAAACGTCTACATACACATGCGTTTGACAGTCAGATTCTAGTTAAGAAAAAGCAATTAAAACAAGAAATCCATAAATTAACGAATTGTACAGACATTGGTAGCGAAAGAAGTAAGAGGATAAAAGTTTTGAAACAATGTTATAAAAACTGGTTAATCCCTCTCAAAGCAGCAAGAGATCAAGCCGATGGCGAAAAAATTCTTGCCACGATTAAATGAAAAAACATATCTAACTTTTGGCTATTGATTAATGATATCCAGCTTATGCAAAAAGAAATTCTTTTTACACAGATCAGCGAAAAAGCATGGAATGAACACTTTACTAAAATGTATGATGAAGTTTGCAGTGTTAATGCATGGAAAGAACAGATTACTCAAAAGTATGAAGACGTTAGCGATGACAAAAGAAACATGTACTTACGAAACTGTCACTGGTACTTGGATATATCCTCAAGCAATATTAGCAGTCTGAATGCGAAATCCAAAAATTCAGCTGCACCAGGCCCTAATAATTTATCCAACCTAATTTTAAAAATGGATATATTGCTGTGGGGAAAAATCTTGCATATTTTATTTAATGATATATTTGTAAAAAAGCTGACTCGGGAGTCATGGAGATTAGCCATTGTGATCCCTATATATAAGAAAGGTCCTAGGTGCTTCCCTGAAAGTCACAGACCAATTGCTATTTCGGATCCTGATTACAAGATTTTTACTTCAATTATATTGAAAGAACTAGAAGATTGGATTAGTAGTTGTGAAACTCTGGACTTTAAACAAATAGGCTTTAAGAAAAAGTTTGGTACTGACTGCGGGGACTTGTTTTGAAAAGTTTACAATCGAAAGTCCTAAAAAAGCAAGGTTCAGCAATATTTGTGGCATCTATGGATCTCTCTAAAGCCTTTGATTTGGTGGATCGGTGCACGTTACGGGCAATTTTAAGAGATTTATCGATCCCTAGTAATCTACTTGAAATGATTATGGATTTATACTCCAGTACTAAGATTAAAATCAGATTAAATTCAGAAGGGCGGCTCTCCTCAGAGCTGGCAATTCCGAATGGCCTGAGACAAGGCTGTAAGATAGCTGCGACACTATTCAATTTATATGTCTGTAATGCGGGCAAGATGATGTCAGATAAAGGCTTGATAGCACCGAAATTAGGAGATACATCGATTGAATGGCTAGCATATGCTGACGACTTTTTACTGCTAGACTGTACAAAGGTGGGCCTGCAGAGATTGATAAATGCTTTTGTAGTTCTCACTTCCAATATACACTTGAAAATCAATGCTGCCAAACCTACCATAATACGACTGGGTAAGTTCACGAAAAATCAATCCCGTCTATCTTGGTCTTTTCAAGGGAAACGAATTAGCTGTCAAGAAACCTTTAAATATTTAGGATACCACTTTACTGGTAATGGCTCTGCTGTTATTGTGAAAAGACAATTAGAGGTCAAAGCAGACATGATATGGAGACAAATGTGCAAAATTGATGCTAAATTTGGCAGATTTACTGTAATACCTTTGAAACAATTTTATACTTCTTCTTGCATGCCTAAATTCATGTATGGTTTGGAATTTTACGACTTAAAAAAACGCTGATTTTATGAAGAACTTGGAAAGTGTGATACGGAAAGGTGTTTTATTCTTTCTTCTGAAGACCATACCGATTGAAGCAATTAGATATGAATTTGGCTTGCAATCTTTGAGATCAATTATTACTTGGAAAAAAATGTTGTTGTGGAGAAAATGTCTAGTAAATGATAATAAGTCTTTGTATACGATAGCAGGAAAAGACCTATCCACTATTTTTTGTCTGAAACTGAAAGCAAGTATGGAGGACACTTTGGTGAAAGCAGGTATTCCGATAGAGATGCTGTCAACGAATCCTTTGAAAGTGAAACACATACTAAAATGTAATGATTGGCAACAGACTCTTAATTATGTTTTGCAATCAAAAATGGTGAATCAAATGTACTCGTGCTGGAAATTCAAGCCTCTTTTAGAATCTTACCTGGAAAAATATCCTTCTCGAACTTTTAGAAACACTTTTATGAGATTTCGATTTAATATTCTTAAAAAAATATATATTTTGAAAAGATGGAATCTCCTCAAAGAGGCCTGGGGCTGGTGTAGATTTTGTAAAGAAGAAGGGGTTAAAGAAACTCTGTTGCACTTAATACTGTTATGCCCAGCTCTATTGAAACAACGTATATTATACTTTGAGCAATTTATTGTCCATCTGCACTGTGTGAACACGGAAATGCTATGGTATCAGATAAGACACAACAGCTCCACTATTTTGAAACTAAGAATGATTGCTTTTTTGAAAAACCTTTGCGATCTTTCCTAAAGCTACACATATGAACTCTTGAAAGTCTTGTTGTGTTATGTGGATCGCTTTAGATGTTTTATATATTTGAATTCTGTACTATGACAGATAATGTTGCTAATTGATTCCATTAATGTTCGTAATGCGACTATATGAATTGTTCTGGTTTTTAAATGTTTTAATGTTGTATTTATTTTGTCATTATATTCTGTTATCCTATTTTTGTAAAGTTTTAAACAAACCATAAACAAATAAACAAATAAATAAATAATCTCTTTTCCTTTGACAGTCAAAAGCGCATTTTATGGTCAGAATGTGTTTAACAGACTCTGCTTGCAATATCTGCCTGAAACAGGGGTCAAGTCCTAAAAAGAAAAGTGGGGGGACTCATTAACATACCAATTGAATGTGGCATCACCGGAAATTAGCACATCAAGTAGCCTTCTGAAAATAGTGGGGGAACTCCATACACCCGCGTGTACCCTCCACTTGAGCCCTGGCCTGAAATACAAATGTTCACAAGTAGTTCTACAGCGAATCCTAAAGAATGTAGTTATAGAGGTTCCACGATACTACCAGGAACAACTCCATGCTTAGCTAATGTGGCTTCATGCATAACAGTTGGCGTGAAAATGTCCCTTTACTTCAGCATTGGTGGCACCAGGGATGGGCCTCCCCATACGATAATGGCTTTTGCAGTCTGTAGTGCATTTTTAGGGACCATGAAAATCCGAGTCCAAAACATTCCGGAGAGGCACAGGTTGCAGACCTCTGCCTTAGGTGATTGTCCTGAACAAGTTAATCTAAAAGTAATCTGAAGTACTCTGTAGTATGGAGTAATCTAAAAGTAATCTGAAGGACTCTGAAAGTAATTGAAAGTAATTTGAAGTGTTGTAAAGTAATCCAAAATCACCTTGGGCAATCAGAATGTAATCTGTAAGTAATCTGAAGTAACTCATACTGATCGGTATGGCTCACTTTCCTTAAAATGTAGGGCAGAGAGGAGAGGCCGAACGTAACATACGTGTCCGCCGGTCCCTTCCTCTCCTCCGTACTTAGGCATGGATTTCATGACAGCGAAAATGCTGGGGATTCCAACAATGCTGAGAAATTCATTGTAAAGGTTGCCTGCCATGATTGCATGACAGATGGCGTTGACTTCATGTATACGCCAGAGTGCAAATTGGCAGCGTACAGGCGCGTACACCAGCTGTTCGACCTGCCCTTCTGCACTCTGCAGTGCAAATGAGGAAACTGTTGCAGTAGAGACGGACCTGTTTATGTGAAGGTGCACACGTAACGGGTTCCCGCCGCCAAATTACAGGATACCCGAAAATGACCTTCAATTCTGTTCCGAGAATTAAAGCCATTTATAAAAATCCAATAAATAAATACATTTTTACAAAAAAAAGGTGACTGCTACAAACATGAGTGTGTGAGCTAAATACACTCTAAACAACTGTCTTGGGTAAACAGGAAATTTCTGCAATGCTTCCAGTGTTCGGCCACTTGGGGTTATTGCATTCCAGAACGTGGACACACATTGTGGTCCTGGCATAATACCAAAGAACCAGCCATGCAGGTGAATGGCACAGTGTGCTCTCCTGGCACTCACATAGTATGCCATGTATTTAAAACATCTCAGCTACACTCCCCATTGCCAGGTACTGCCCTCCAACCCCCTTTATGTTCAGCTCTATGTGCAGTCAGCATAGATGGGCCAGGTTCCTCTCCGCCCAGTATGCGCAGCAGCGCCGGATTCCATAGGCCCGGGTAGCAAAGCAGTTCCAGATTCCTTGGCGTCCCCGTGCCAGAAGCAATTATGCTTCGATAGCACAGCTGTGCAAGATTCCAAGCATCCAATTGGGACAGCAATGCCAGGTCGTGATAGCTCACAAGGCCTTTAGAAAGTCACCATCAAAACACGGTGGGTCAGATTTCACCCACCTCCACCATCCCCAATGTAAGAGAATTGGACACGTGGCTTTAGATGACGGTAGGAGAGAGCAGAAGGCAAATAGAAGGGGTTTCCAATTGTAAAATAAAAATAACGAAAAGGGAGTTGCCAGAGGCATACCAAAGCCAATATTATGACATGCAGCCGTGCCAGGTTGAACTATGCCAATCCAGCACAGGTAGTCTTGATACTATTATCCCCACTTAGAAAAGCAATGGAGGGCTGCATTATGCCCAGGTAGCAAGTCACAGTTATCGCAGCAATGGGCGCCAGCAAGCACAGCAAGCCCATGTTCCAGTATGCTCAGATGGCCCTGCACGGACGGGTGCCAAGGGGGGCAGGGAGGAATGGAATTTCCTGGTGACGACTGTTGCATGTGCGGCTGTAATAACGTAGTGTTGTGGGCAGTGTTTGTGTGGGAAGGGTTTTGCATTGGAGGTGGTGTGTGCACAGTTTGTGTGCTTCTGCGTGTGGGTCTGTGTTAGTATGCAGTGCAGTGCTGGCAGCGGTGAGTGCATATTAAATGGAGGTTTGGGGTGTTATGTTTGGTTCCAGCACAGTAGGTTTAGGGGAGGTGTGTTGGCAATTCTGTGAGTGAATTGTTTACCCTAATGGGGATGGTGTGTGGACAGTAAGGGTGTGTGTTTGTGTGTGTGTGTTAGTTAGTATGCAGTGCAGTGCTGGAAGCGGTGAGTGCATATTAAATGGAGGTCTGGGGTGTTGTGTTTGGTTTCAGTACAGTAGGTTTGGGGGAGGTGTGTTAGCCGTTCTCTGAGTGATTTGTTTGCCCTAATGGGGATGGTGTGTGGACAGTAATCGTGTGTGTGTGTGTGTGTTTACAGTCCATTGTTGGTATGTGCATAGTGTCAACCATTATGTGTATTTGTGTGTGTGTACAGCATCTATTGTTGTGGTCTGTGTGTATATATGTGTGGAAATCTATTTTGTTTGCATGTGTGTGTGTGTCCGTGTGTGTGTGTGTGTGTGTGTGTTAGTATGCAGTGAGTGCATATTAAATGGAGATCTGGGGTGTTGTGTTTGGTTTCAGTATAGTAGGTTTGGGGAGGTGTATTGGCCATTCTGTGGGTGATTTGTTTGCCCTAAAGAGGTGTGTGTGTGTTTTGCTGGGGCAGTGTGTATTTGCACTCCTGCTGGTCATGAGTGTGTGCAGTGCTAGGGCAGTGGGCATGTGTGCACTAAAGTGATGTGAGTGGTATCTGTGTGAGTGATTTAGTGCCTGTGGTGTATGTATCACTTTCCTCTGAAATGCTTTCCAATGCTTTAATGCAAGTATGTGGGGATCACAGAAGTTTGTGTTTCGTACTATCGTGTGTACCAAGGGGTGTGACGAATCAAAGGAACGCTTCACTTCTCCCAAAGGGGGAGCTCCTCCCTGTGGGGCTAAGAAGATGAACCTGTTCTCTGTCACCTTCCCTAAAGGTCAAGGCAAATGGGACCTCACCGGGAGAGACTCCCCCTTAGGGGACAAGGACACTCATTCCTGTGAGGAACTCTCAATGCAAAGCCATGTAATGGCATATATGGGACTGTCTCTCATATCCAATATTTCCAATTGTCGAGACTTGAAAAAGATGCAAGATAAAATAGGCTACCCATGAGAGAAAAGAACAGCTGGCCCTTTAAGTGAAAAGCCTAGATCCACTGGGATGAGTGGATTTAAGGAATAGTATTTGTTAACTCCAGAGAAGGAAGAGAGAGAAAGGAGAGAGGATTGTGTGATGACGCAGAAGAGGTCCTCTAGTAACGTCAAGCTAGCTGGAGGCAGGTCCGGGGACAAGGGAAGAGCCCACAAAGTCCAGACTTGCTGGGATCCAGCAACAGAGAAGCTATCCACTTGGAGGCTGAAGGGGACAAGACTCTGACCTGACCGGAGCCGGAGTAGCGGTGGTGGCATGACCACGAAATTCCAGTGGTGGGCAGACTGCCCAGGTAACAACGCTGAGACCGCAGAGGGGAAGCTGCTACAGCTGACTTGGTCCCCAAGTGAGGAATACTGAAGCCGGGAGAAAAGATGAGCTGTGTCAGGCGAAGACGCCAGCGAGGAGAGTAACAAAGAAAAGAGAATGCCTGGAGGTACCCTAACTGTAAGCCATCCTGAGATGTTCCTGTGATGCTGGAAATGCATTGGAGGGACAGGGCCTCCCTGTCCTTGTTCTGTAGTCCTTTTCCATGTATGTTCTGTATTGTTTTCTGCCAGGGAGTCCATGGGGGACTCCTGGCAGTGCAGCTCTTCCTATTTTTGGTTTGGTGTACAGACCCTTGGGATACCCTTATGGAACCCATGGGAGGGGGTACAACCCTGTGCCTCTAGTGTATGTTTTTGGGCACCTGTGTATGGCCCACATAACAGGGTGCAGGCTGGTGGCACCTGTGTGCTGAATTGACAGATGCCCTGCACATCCTCCATTTTGGGATGCCCAGGCTCTGTCATTGGAATCAGTGGATTCCTGATAGGAAACAAGATGGCCCCTGTGGCATCTTGCTTTCTATCACCTGTTACCTTACTTTTCCTGAAGTCCCTAGAAGCCCTGACTCTGTCCCTTCCCGTTGACTGGCTGTTGGGTGGAAGTTCCATTTATGGTGTTGTGGGAAAGTCCAGTCCAGGCCAGACTGGCTGGAGCCTTCCCAGTGACTGTATGTTGTGGGTACGCCCGTGGGCTGGGACCTGGGTGAATGGAGTGTGCGACAAATACACATTCCGTGTTATGGGTGTGTGACACAATGACTGAGACAGCCCTGCCCGAAACCGGTATGAATGCAGTGTGTAGTGCTGAATGTCAGAGTGCTTGTCCGAATCCACATTCTGTGTTGTGAGTGTCGGGATTCAGAAGAATGGCTGAATGCACTATGAGCCGATTAGCTGCCTGACTGCCTGAATACCATTCTGAGTGATTGGTTGCCGGAGTGTGACCCAGCAGATTGAATAGTAGATCACCAGTATATCTGGGGGCCTCTCACTGCTAGAAATCGTTCACAAGATGAAGTAGAAACTAACATTGAAACTGATGCTTAACTTTGAAGCCCACTGGAAGAAGAAGAACAGCTGCTGCTGTTCTTCACTAATCTGAAAGCTGCTGTGCCTTCAAGGAACTGATCCAAGAGAGGACCTGGCTAGGAGACCTCTTCTGAGCTACGAGGGACCATCGTGCACCAGCTGATCTTTTCCAAAGCCCCCTGGTAGACAGACCTAAGAAAGGCTGCTGACCAGAGACAGGGACCGCTGAGGAGAACAAAGAGAAGCACTGGACAACAGTCCACCGTCGGCGACCGCCGTCCGGAACTGCAGTGCTCCCTTTGCCTAAGAACAGTTTGATCTAAGGACTCCCATGCTCATCATCATCGACCGCTTTCGTCCTGCCGAAGAAAGTCAAGGCTGCCGAATAGCGAGGAGAATCTGCCAGTGGGTTTCCTGCCACCTGAAGACCTCAGAGACGCCGACGAAGCTACTGAAGCCAGTGTTATGTATCTGATTATATCATTACAGTCACCATGTTTCTATTAAATAATGCCAGGAGACAACCTTTATGTCTCAACTCCTTTTATTCCATTTTTTAACTGACTGCTCTTCAATCCTTTTCCTGGCATACCCATTCTAGTTCTATTCTCTCTTCATTCCACATTCTACAAGCCACAACATCCCCCCCCTTGCTTATCATATAGGTTCATTCCCCATCTGTCCAGCAAGATCACCTCTACATCTGCTCAATCAGACGTGCAGGCTTACGAGTATTTCTTTGGGGCCGAATATTGACTGTCCCCTGACTTCCCTCACCAGCTACACATGGTGGAGAATGTCCACAGTCTTTAAGTGACATGACATCAACAGGTTCTTAATTTCCCTGTTCCGCATGCATCTCTTCATTTCTTCTCTCCTCATATGCTTCTTCCCCACCTGAATCATCTTGAAACAATGCATGAAAGAACAGATCCCCAGACACTTCATCTCTCCTTGCAATGATCACGGGCCCTTTACACTCGGTCACAAAGAGAGGCTCTGACTCATCATTAAGGTCTATCTTCTTGACCATCATCCTTAGCTGCCTTTGACCCCATCGCATGCTCTCATCCCCATCCATCAAATGTTCCTCATGTTCCTCAACTTTCCTCTTACCAGTTATCCAAACTCTGTCCCACTTTACTACTTCCCTTTCAATGTCACCATCCTCCTCTCCATTTACACAATTATAATTTTCACACCCTGGGAAGCAGTCTTTTCCTTGGTAGCTGACCATTCTTTCACTGAGAGCACATCCTGTTGTTTTATGGGAACTCCTCCGGTGACTTCTTAGGGTCTCTTTCTGAGATAGCCACTTTCTTCCAACCATTAGTCCTCGATCTGGGGTGGCCACATCATTCTCGGAACGCTCCATCATTAGGCATTGTTTCCCATTCAATATTGGCTGGGCATCAGTTCCACAGGTCGACAATAGAGATCTTCTCCCTTTACATATGACCAAAAAGTGATTTCTCTGACCACATCCCACACATCTTTGACCAATGGCCGGGCATCGACCTTTGTGTGGAAACATAAATCCACATCTAGAACACAGCTTTCCTTGACCACTTCCGTTGATACCATTCCATGTGCTTTGAGATAATATCCTGCTCGAGTATTGGGACTGTTTTTGCACATTGCATCTGAAGCCAGCCAGTGTCTCCAACTTCCCGTCGCTTTCCATATCTTCTGCTTGTTTCTCAAGTCTTTCACACATTCTCGCCAATTACAGAATATCTTTCAATGAGAGGGGCGCTCTCAGAAGATGTCTCCGCAACTCTGACGATGTGCAGCTTTCAATTATTCTTAACCTAATAGCTTCTTCATCATCAAACTTTGCAAACTCACAATAGGTTGCTTTCTCTTGCAATCGTAATACAAACTCTGCAATTGTCTCCTGTGGTCTCTGTTTGCATTGGTTAAACAGATATCTCTCATAATCTTTGTTAGGAGGAATTCTCAAGCGTTGCTCTAGAGCAGCACGAAGAAGCTGATACGATGTTCTCTCCTCAGTTGTTGTCAATGTTCTTATGATACTCCTCATTTCTCCTCCCACCAAATTCATGAATATGTCTAATTTATTAGGAGCATTCTCATTTCCTAGTGCTCTCATGAAGCCCTCAAATTCAATCACCCACTCTTGCCACCGCCGCCCTTGATCATCATATGGCTCCGGATTGAATGATTCTGGACGGTGTAGGTAATTAATTAACCTCGAGGATATGGCGGTTTCACATATGTCCTGAGCTAGATTTAAATCCCCACTCATACCCTCATATGACATTTTGAGCTGGTAGTTTTACATAAGATATGCAGATTTCTTTTTCTGTAGACTGCTGTGATAAAAATACCGGATCTGCGCTGAAATAGGATTAAACTTTCAGTTTTCTATCCATGCACCTCAGCCATTCTGCATGTTTAATCCTCAAGATCCCCTCAACTGTTATTGCTGGTTTTGAATTGACAGTCTGTCCCTGTCTTGTTTTGATACAGTGCAGCGTTATTGATTTTGCTGTTCTATTGACATTGCTGTACAAGTTTAGGTGTCATTTCTTTGATTTTTTGTCTGACATTTAATTGCTGCAACTCCGACACTGATGTGTCATGCATTGTCACACCTACATGACTGTGTTGCTGTGACGGCTCTTGTAATGTATGTTGTTAATCCACAGCGTATTTGTCCGTGTTATTTTAATTTTTCATTCATGCACTACGCACTATGCTGCTGTGCACACTGCAATGAAGGTATAGGCATCATTATATCACTTTAGGGCTTCAAATATTGTCTTGGAAATTAATGTTCAGTGTCTTCGCCGAGTTTGCTTTGCTTTTAACAGACAAATAAAGTGTTGACAGTGTGCCCTTGGGTTTTAGAGACCAATACTTCTTTAGGATGGTAGAGATCTCCCTTATTTGCTAATCTGAGCACTCTTGCCACTGTATGCGCATGGCCTTTATGTCATCTCATCAATTCCTTCTTCCAATATTCGCTTGAAACCCTTGCTTTTACACTGCGTTGCTCTGGCAATGTTTATATTGTCATGTTATCAACGATCAATCCAACATAAAGTGACCGTACTTATTTGATGTTGTTAAACTCTTGCTGTCATTTTCTTCCAGTCACCTCCACAGACCATCTGTGTCTTGATCGTTTATTTTTTCCTGTTTTACAGCATGAGTCAGTCACTACCTCATCACCAAATGTTATGTATCTGATTATATCATTACAGTCACCATGTTTCTATTAAATAATGCGAGGAGACAACCTTCATGTCTCAACTCCTTTTATTCCATTTCTTAACTGACTGCTCTTCAATCCTTTTCCTGGCATACCCATTCTAGTTCTATTCTCTCTTCTTTCCACATTCTACAAGCCACAACAGCCAGTCATGGACACGTCCCGCTCGCCGACGCCGATAACCCAATGCCCTTGCTGGGCCAAAGTTGTTCATTGACTCTTTGCAGCAAGGAACACTCGTCGTCGAGGTGCACCACACGTCTCTTCTTCACAGGACGTTCACAAGCTTTCGTCAACGAGCACCGTGAAGATCGAAGCTGCTCCCTCAACAACAATGTTCACCCCTTTCTTCACTGAATTTCAACGACCCGCGGCTCCTGCCTTAAAGGGAGTGCGCTCAAGAAGGGCCTGTCGACGACTCACCGAAGAACTTTACAAAACCAGATACTTTGGGACATTAGAACTTTTATAGAAAGAAATAAGACTTGAAGAGACAATATATGGACTGGACTTGTAGTGCATCTTCATTTACAGGTTGCCCAGGTGGGGGGGACCCTCATACAGAACTGTGTCTAGGTATCGGGCCAGTATTCTGTCAATTGTCTAACCAGCTTGTCTTCCTCCTAAGTCTATGGTTGATATCGTTTTACTGTGGTCATTCATATGCTATTTGGGGCAGTCAGCCGTGGATGCATTTTAATGGAATCAGAGTAAGGCTGGTACTACCTAGAACTGTATATATTTACCATTTTAGAATCATCAGAGCACCAAGTGTGTTATTGTGATTGTGTATATAACGTGAACCTTATGTATATAAAGAGCTGTGTTTTTACTAACATACTGTGTGGACATTCCTTTGTGGGTGCTTGGGGACTACACTGTACTTAGGACCCAGCCTGCATCACCTCCTGAGAAGCTAGGCCTTGATTGCTCGTCCATTGCTACCAACAATAGAGAATCCTGGCTAGGGTCCTCTGTGCCTCTCCTCTGCCATATAGAGAGCAGGAGTACAGATACCCCCCCTCCAGTCTTTACACTGGTGGCAGCGGTGGGATGCTAATGGTTTTAAGAATCAGTGTGTAACCTTGCCACTTACAAAATATCTACACTTTGTTAATTTGAGGTTTAGTTGTGTATAAGATAACTAAATTACAAGCAATAGAATCTATTGCAAATGGTAAGTTGACTAGGACGAGCTTAGAGGCTCTCCAGAGTGCTTGTAAAGACAGGGAGTTAGACTTTGAGGATAAGTCTAGGGCTGAGCTGATAGCTGCCCTGCTGGACTACCAGACTGATTGTGAAGCTCTTGAAGTGGGGGATGTAACCAATGAGGGCCATACCCCTGGGGGTGTTGTTGAATCTGATTCTGGGAATTCAATAATTCTGCTGCCTCTGTTCCGAACCGCAGCAATGTTTCTCCAGGGAATTCCTTGGAACTTGAATTATTAAGGATGAAATTGGCCTTTGAATATAAAAAGTTGGAAACAGAAGCTGAACTTAATAAAGAGGAGTTGGCACAGCCAGTAATTTTTAAGGCCAAGGATCTGGAACTAAGGGATAGGGATATTGAATTTAAGAACAAGGACACTGAATGTCAGAGAATCCAGCTAGAGAAAGCTAGAGTGAAGACTTCAGCAAAACCAATTGAGAGTGTCAGGTCCCCAGCCACCAAGTTTGTGAAAGATTTGGTTGGTGTGTATCCGGAGGGTTCTGATATCCTCCAATGGATTGAAGCATTTGAGATGACTTGTCCAATTCATGATGTTGATAAAAGGGATTGGGCTAAGTGTTTGTTAAGCAGAGTTCCTCAGACTGGGTATGACTGTATTCTGAAACTGAGTGTGGAAGAAAGGGGTCAGTATGAGGGCATGAATTCTGCTTTGATTGCCAAGTTTGGCAAGACACCTACCCAATACCTTAAAAGGTTCAGGGAATTAAAAAAAAGAGAGAATGTGTCTTGGGTTGACTGGGTGAGTGCTGCATATATGAACATAATGGATTGATGGATACAAGGTGAAATCTTTTGTTGAATCCCTTTAAGCTGGCCAGGCTGGCTGACAAGTGCGTCTCACACCGGGTGTCCCCTAAGGACTCCAGTGGGAAGGACAAGGACCAAGAAAAGGGGACCTCTCAGAAGTCTGAGGAGTACCAGAAGCAATCACAGTCGGGTAAACCAAAATCTTCCTCTCCTAAGACCCAAACTTCTAGTGGGGATAAGTCCTATGTGGGCGGGAGTAAGAGTTGTGGTCCACCTGCTGCAAAGCAGACTCCCAGTGGTTCCAGTACCGTACCCCGCATTCCTGCCACTTGGTGGGGACCGTGGGGCTCTGGACCACAAGAAGGGTGACCCCAGGTGTAAAGGTAAGGCACTTGGAGTCCAGGCTCTCAGCCTGACCTACCCTTACCCCATCCCTGTGGTGGAGGCCACTGTCCTCCCCTCCTCTACAGGGATCACAATCGGTGCCCCTGTAGGGATTTCCCTAGTGTCCCTTGGGGCCTGGGACCAGTACGCAGAAATACTGGTGACACTCCCACAGAACACCCGTAGGTTTTTGAGAAGTGTCCTCTTGAATGGCCAACCTTCTACTGGCTTGAGAGACACTGGGCGAGCATGACGGTGGTGGACAGGACCCTGCTCAAGCCGGAGGACTATGCAGGTGCTCCTCTGAGAACCTCCAGGTTAGCTGGTGGGCCTTCCAAATTATCGCCTGTAGCCTTAGTCAACATTACGATTGGAGACAAGACAGCAAAGCTTCCTGTCCTGGTTCAGGACAATGTGCCTGCTAACATTTTGTTAGGCAATGATTGGGTGGAAATAGCGATGATCACGGATGGTCTACCCATGGCTGCTGCGGTGGTCACCCGATCACAGGTCACACCGGGTCCGGCTGCGAGTCCGGGACCCTCTCCGACGGGTAAACCCAAGGCACAACGAAGGAAGAGCAAGAAGGCCGCCTCTGCGAAAGGGACAGCTTCTCTTCCTGCTGCTTCAGCAGCACCCATTGGGATTCATGATCCGGACGGGCTGGATCCAGTGGTAAACCCAAACTCAACTCCTGAGGGAGAAGAGGCAGAAGACCCTCCTGCGGGAAAGGTGCTCAACCGGGAGGACAACCCCGACCTTCAATGTCTGTTGGATGAAGGGGGACTCTCCCGGGTGGACTTCTGTAGGGGTCAGAGAGAGTGACACTCTCTCGAGGGTGTGAGGAAACAGGCCCTGTCCCAGGCACAGGGAGATGTACCTAGGACATTCCGCACATATTAGGAGGGTGAGCTCCTTGTTAGTGAGCCCACTAAGCCTGAACCGGGTGCCCTCAAGAGGTTGGTCGTACTAAACAGAGGCTCTTTGCCCATTTCTACTGGTCTCGGATGGGAGTAGAAGTGGAGTCCCACTGCAGGACCTGCCCACTTGTCAGTTGTCTGGCTAGACTGGAGGCAGTGGCATTGCCCCACTGCAGCCATTGCCAGTGGTTGAAACACCATTTGAGAGGGTGGGCATCGACATTGTTGGTCCCCTTGATCCTCCCACTTCAGGTGGACTTCGGTTCAGCCTGGTCTTGGTTGATCATGCCATCAGGTACCCTGAGGCTGTACCCCTTCGGACTGTGACTGCCAAGGTGGTTGCCAAGGCCCTCCTGGGCATTTTCACCCATGTTGGATTCCCTAAGGAGGTTGTCTCTGACAGAGAATCCAACTTCATGTTGAGTTACATGAATACCATGTGGAAAGAATGTGGGGTAACCTACAAGTTCTCCACCTCTTAACATCCCTAGACCAATGGTCTGGTTGAGAGATTTAATAAAACTCTCAAGGGCATGATAGGCGCTTTGGAAGAGCCCCTAAGGAGGAAATGGGTATCCTCCTGCCATGCCTGCTGTTCGCTTACAGGGAGGTACCTCAAGAGGGTGTTGGTTTCAGCCCCTTTGAGTTACTCTTTGGCCATCCAGTGAAGGGGCCCTTTGCCTTAATCAGAGAAGGTTTGGAAGTCACCCCGCCAGGTCCTGCCAAACAAGGGGGGACTATGTGTTAGGCCTCAGATGGAGGATGACACAGATGATGGAGCAGGCGACAGCAAATCCTAAGGCCATCCAGGAATTGAACAAGGACTGGCATGACCATAAAGCCTTGCAAGTGGATTGGACTCCAGGACAGGAGATTCTTGTGATGGAGCCTACCAAGTCTCAAGCTTTGGCAGATAAGTGGACTGGACCCTTCAGGATAATCTCCAAAATGGGCAAAGTCAATTATCTAGTTAACAGGGGAGTCTCTGGGGTAGCCCCTCAGGTATTCCATATTAACAGGCTCAAGGCTTTCCATAGGCGAGCAGGAGTCTCATGTCTCTTGCTGGCTTCAGAGCAAGAAGAGGATGAGAGTGAGCCCCTTCCTGACTTGCTGCATAGCAACCCTCAGGATGGCTCAGTGGAGGGAGTTCATCTCTCTCCAGATCTAACGACAGAGCAGCAGAGGGCCTGTAGGCCTCTCTGTTCTCACTGACACCAGGCCTTACACTGTGGTGTAGGCATGAAATTGACACTGGTGACAGTGTGCCTGTCAAAAGCAGGTGCTTCCGTGTGTCAGATACAGTTAAGAACCACATCCAGGCTGAGGTCGCCAAGATGATGGATCTGGGTTTTATTGAACCCTCAACCAATCCCTGGTCCAGTCCAGTGGTCCTTGTCCCCAAGGCAAGTTCCCAGGCCGATACTAAGGCTTGACGGTTTTGTGTGGACTACAAAGGGGTCAATGCCGTCACCAAAACTGCTTGTGGACACTATACTTTCTGCAAAATTTGTGAGCACCTTTGACCTTACCTCGGGCTATTTTTAAATAGCTCTGACGGACCATGCTAAGGAAAAGACTGTGTTTTTAACACCTGAGGGGCTCTACCAGTTTAGAGACATGCCTTTTGGGTTGAAAAATGCACCTGCCACTTTCCAACGTTTAGTCAATCATGCACTCAGTGGACTGGAGGCCTTTTGTGTGGCCTAATTAGATGAGATCGCTGTCTACAGCTACACTTAGGAGGAGCATTTGATTCACTTGGATAAGGTGTTGCAGGCCTTGAAAAGGGCTAACCTCACTATCAAGGCCGCCAAGTGCCAGATAGCTCAGGGGAAAGTCGCGTATCTTGGTCATGAGTGTCCCAGGTTGCCTGTGTCCCTGAGATCGAACGCCTGGGGTAGTTGCTGCGGGGCAGTTCCACCCTGGCTTTGAGAAAATGCCTCCGAGAACCTTGTAGGCACTGTGCTGGGGACGTCCTCTTCTGACATTCTCCTGTGTCGTGCTTCAAATGGCAGCACAGACCTGGTCTGGGCTTCCAGTAGCTGGGTATCTCCTGTCTTCAGTGCTGTATTCCGGTGTATATGTGTGGGGTGGGCCACACCCCTTGTGCATGTGCAGGGTGGCCTTGGGCCTGCACATCAACGTTAAGAGTCCCTTGGGCCGTGTTGTGAGGGCCTGGGTCTGCAGGACCCTATTTTGCTTTATGTGGCCACCACCGGGCGCTGCGGGCCCTGTACGAAGCCTTAATATATTCACTGCTGCGGCCCAGGGGGGTCTGCTGTGAGGACTGCCAGCTCCAGCAGTCTCCTCTGGTGCCCCTATCATCACCGCTGTGCGGGCTGAGCCTCCCACTGCGATGTCCCGCAAGGGAGGGACGGTAAGGACAGACCGCACCGGATCCGTCATCCTCGTCGCCAGTGCGTGTTGTAGGTGCCTCCTACAACACAGGCAGTCGAGCCACTTCACGTTAGCGGGTCACCACTGCTCACAAAGAATGAGGATATATCCGGTCTCAACTTCTCTATTTTGTAAAACTAAACTCTTCCTCCCCAACGCGTCATTTCCCTTCCCTCGGTCCCGCCCCCTCCCTAACCTAAGCTTCCACATAACAATGTGGCTTGAGTGTAAAGTCACAACATGACAGTGCACTTGCCAGGTCCTGTAAACCGAGCAGTGTTAATGCGTGGGCTGTGGAGTATTTTGGCAAATGGCACGTGTTTTTTTCAATATTATATATGTGGTAATGGTAAAGGCCACACTCCAAAACGGACGATGTAATCTGACTGCCGAAACACGTGTTTCGGCAGTTAGATTACATCGTCCGTTTTGGAGTGTTCAGGGACACTGTGATTATTTCAAAATTGTCAACCTTGGAAAGATAATAACTTGGAAGATCAAAAGAATAAGAATACCATTTAAAGTCGAAAAATGTTGCCCATGGCAACTGAATGAGGGGGTGAAATTTAGGGCAGAGCGCACATCCTCGCAGTAGCAGAGGCAGCTTTCGGTGCGGGGGGGATAATAGGGCACCAGTGGGAGGCTAGGGGGCACACTGGTCACCAGGGGGGGCTCACGGGGTGACGGCGCCCGCCTGCCATCTCTCCTATCACCAGCACTTGCTCTGCTCCTTGACATGATCAGAACTACCAACTGGTCTCATGTCACGTGGAGCACCTCTATGTCGAGGTGGCATTTCAGTCCACCACACTGCTCAAGCTGGGCCATACAGTCCCATACCTATGATGTAAACTTCAAAACTACAAGTCCCAGCATGCAAAGTGTTGTGGACTAACAAGCTATGCCTGGATTGACAAAAGGGCTCCTTCTTAACCAGGCCTTCCAGTTATTGTAAACGTGACCCTTTCTGTACTTCTGAAGGGGACTTTGCAAGCACCGTGGCGCGAGGTCCAGCGCGTG
This sequence comes from Ambystoma mexicanum, assembly GCF_040938575.1. NCBI lineage: Eukaryota > Metazoa > Chordata > Amphibia > Caudata > Ambystomatidae > Ambystoma > Ambystoma mexicanum. Next base: position 1,049,089,575 of record NC_090921.1, on the reverse strand, counting down.
CACGCCACATTCCCTTCACGGCCTCTGTGCTGTCCCTGGATGTGGGGGCTCATTGAACGGTGCCAGTAATAGCCCCAGATTAAAGCAGAGCTGTCTGGAAGGAAGATAAGAGTCGATACATTGGAACCAGCAGGGCTGGCACTGCTGGATTCATGGCAGCCTGTGTTTATTCACTATATGTTTCATGAGCCAGGGCGAGCTGTCGATGCTTTCACACCACACGTGGAGACTGAAAGACAATAATCCCAAAGCATAAACGCGATGCCTTGTTCCGAAGTAGGACTAGTTCTTGCTTAAGTGCTTAGGCGCCTGGTATTGCACACGGGTGGGTCTGCAGGGACAACTGCCGATGCCTTGCCTTCACTGTGCAGGGAAGGAGGAAGTGGGGCTGCTTGCCAGAAACAAATGAACATCTGGGCTTCAAACTTGGACAAAACACTGATTATTTATGCATTTATTTTGTTTATATCGCGCACAATGGACCCATAGGCATGATGGCAAACTACTCAAGCGAGTATACAACATAGAACATAGAACATATAACATAGCATTTTACAAATATAAAACAAAGAATTCCCATAATAACTAGTAAATAATAACTTATGAAGGTACCCTTGGGGAAACAAGAAGCAACACAAAAATATGTCCATCTGAATCAAGTGTTTGTCTGTTAGCAAAACATTAACCAGCCACACTGGCGTAGCCAGCAATTCTCTACTGGGTGAGCCCGTACCACAGGCACCTGGGTCTGGCGAAGGGGTCACCATGCATTAATAAGTGCCATGGACGAGTATGCTCGCCCTTTTTGCATATACTTGCATAATAGCCTGGCACTTAAGGGGTTAAGTAACACATATTTATTTAAATGCAGTGATCATATTTTGTGCTGCCACGTGGCCATGTTGAGGTTTGAAGCTTTGCATTGCAATTCATGAGTGCTTCCATTTCCCAATCAAAGCGTGCTCATTTCATCCACTGTGTAAGGATGAAGGACAGAAAGGGCCCTGCCCTAATTCACACAGTACATAGGCATGCAGGTCCCACTAAACACCATACATGGGAAACAGGCACTGCAGGATAGTCCCGCCTCCTGCATGTCTCCACTCCCCCAGGAAGAACACACCACGCCCCTGGGGGCTCTCGCACCTCCGGCAGCAAAACGATCAAAAGGTTGGAGTCAACGCTAGCCTGCAAAGAGAAGGCTCGCAAGCAGTCCTTCTCCTGCCATCGCCTGACCATCTGGAACACCACGCTGGTAGAGGCTCGAAAGCCCCCCGCCCATCCTCCAGTTCCGCAAAACCCTAAGAACGTGGCTCTTTCAACAATACCTGCCAGAGGAATCAAATCCTGCTCTCCCTCCACCCACAATACTGCATTACTGTATACAATGCCAGGCCCAGCGCTGCTCTTGAGCTAGGTTCCTGCTAGAAACAGTCCAATAAATGAATAAAGAGCCTGGGATGGTGAGACCTATTAAGAGGTCTGTTCCTGTGGGGCCAGGGTCCCATATGGCCTTTAGTGGAACTCATATGCATATTCTTCTCCCTTTTCTGTGCAGCACTTGGTAGCACACACGTGCACATATCTATATGTACATATGGATTAAACAGGTAAATGGTTTCTCCGCTGCTTCTTATTAGTAATCTGCATGGGAAATAACGCCCAATCGTGAACATCGAAAGCCAGCGATGCAGGCAGTCATTCCACTGCCCACGTTTCTCACCCAACCACTGCATTTACACTTGTGTCCCATAAGAAAATATGCTGAAGCAAAGCTCTCAAAATATGTTCTATACGTCCTGGTATTGTTATGACATGGGATTTTGATTATTGCACAGTTACAATACAAGTACCAGAATTCATTGCAACCCATCCCGTTTCTTGGCCCGGACGGAGCGGGCAACAGCCCGGGTTGCAGAGCTAAATAGCCCAGGAAGGGGTGCAGTAAGGGGCCCACCGACAAAGCTGACTCAGATCTTGCCAGGCAACAGGTTAAGCAGCCTTCTGTGCCGGTGGGTGCTCCTCTGAGATGTGCGGCTGGCTGCTCTCTGTCCACTTGTGGATGACTGAGATGCATTCGGAATATGCAAAGGAATGTATATTCCAAACGTAGCCTGAGATGCTCTTGAGTCACACACCCTGTGCCCCTCATTCTTTGTGTTGACAGCCTTTCAAGTGAGGCAATTTATAAAGGCTGGCTCATTTAACAAGCCATTGTTTTTACACACTATGTGCTTTACATTTCAGTGTTAAAAACTGAACATGGGGCATTTTTATTCATCGGGCCAGCACAAGTATTCAGTTAGCTGACCAAAAACCTATGCATTCTTCAAAGAGAATTAAACTGCCACAAAGAAAAAGTTTGAAACTATTTTCTTTATTTTCATGTATCTTTATTTGACACACAAAAAGTTCTCTTTTTTTGTATATCACTTTTTAGTTACATATGGCTCATCCCTGTCATTCTCTTGCTTAAGTATTCTAGTAGCTGCTTTGGGACATGGACTAAATGCATCCGTTCGTAACATATATATATATATATACACACACACACACACAAAGGGGCTTGTTCCACCAGGAATAAATGTCAATAAGTAATTAAATATAATTTATTATAAATGCGCTGGGCCATAGCCTCACCTCTCACAATGGTGCCAATGGTGGGATGTTTTTACCCATGCATCCGAGCCCTACCTCAAAAACTGTACAGTATTGACATGGAAAACATCATGATGGCCAGAGCTTCCCAGAAAATGCACAGGGAAATGCATGAAGAATAGGCTGCCACTCATTTTTGCCAATGTTATGGGCACAGAAGGGCACTGCCTAAAACCACCATTGGACTACCCACACAGTAGCCTGAAACCATTGGGAATGGCAATGCTGATTGCCAAAAGCAACCTAGAATTGTGGGGAATTCATTTTCTTAAATCCCAAAAATGGGTGCATTACCAGTACTCACCACTATCAGAAAGCCGGCGTTTTAAAACAACACCAGACTTTTTTCTTTTTTTGTGTAAAACTGAATAAATGAACCCAAAGCAGGCCAAAGAAAGACTTACTGAGAGGTGGATACAATCTAAAGTTATATTCTGAAGTGACTTGAAGGTTTATAACAAGACTGGCTGAGTTGTGGATTTCAGCAGTTTAAGTAAATTTGGACTGAAAGACACTAAAAATCTAAATGTTTAAAAGAAATGAGTGACCTACTTTTGAGTGTCACATAGGTTGCAATTGTTTAAATGTCATAGTTTTAAACTTAGAATCAGCATTCTAGCTGCATATGTAAAAATGGTTAATTTTATTTGAATGCAGAAAACTGGGTAACTAAAAGTGACATTAGCTGGGGCCTGGCTTAAGGAACTGAATTCTGCCCACCAGCTACCCCCGACAGGAGATGAGACTTGCACAACAGCTGTGTTCCCAGGCCTAGCTGCCCTTTTGCTGCTCCCACCAAAAGGGATATGACACTTCCCTGATTGAATTACCTGGGCTCTGCAGGAAATTGAACAAAGCCCTGTCCTGACTCAGGCAAATGTTTTATTATGGGGGCCGTAAAAAGTGGCTTCCTCCTGGAAGGAAAGGGGAGGAGCACTGCCTGGGAGAGCAAGCTGGCTTGGCAGAACTGGAAAAACCAGAAATTCAACCTTGTGCTGGGGGGAAACCACACCCCTGTAACCAGAATATGGTTTTAGAAAAAGATGAATAACTCATAGTACGGACTTGTCATAATTATTTAAATGATACCATAATTCTTGTGATTTTTCTGCCCACATTTTAAGAGGTTTTTAGAACCGGTGGCATGATCTGGGGGCAAGCTAGCAGTTAAGAGGGTATTACTTAAAATGTATGCATGTTAAAAATCTGACACTTCATCAAGTAATGTCCATACTCCTTGCGCACATGTGTATAAATTTGGGGTAATGTCCGATATTACGAAACCAGTTAAAAAGTGCAAATGTTGCCATTTCTGAATGCAAGCTCCCAGGAAGAGCAGATTTGGACAGGGTATACCTCCTGTGATATGTGATGGGTGCATGTAATTTTAAACAAATGTGTACCTGTGCAAATATGTCTTTTGGGTCAAAATATAGATTGTGTGTAATTTGACAGGGGTGGGTTCTCTGTACCATAAACAGACCTCATCATGATGACACTTCATTTCATTCCCCCAATCAAGGGGAAGAGGATGAAGTGGCCAATGACAAGTGGAGAGGGGTAGAGCCTAGTGATGCTGCACACACACCCATTTTCAAAACACATAAAAGCAGACAGTCAGGACAGATAGGGACATTCAATTCCATTTGCTGCGGAGCATGCTGCCGGACCATACAACATCCAGAGATCCAGACTTCAAATCCATCAATCTCCAGAATCCAGAGAGGCTAGACCAGCAGAGCAGAGCTGACCCAGACCACTGTTAGCAGAACCAGAGAGCTGACCCAGATCACTGTGAAGTGCCGAGACCAGACCAGAGTCCAGTCTAAAACCTGACCAGATCCGTGGCGAGGCCTAATTCAAAAATATATTGTGAGTACCTAGCAGAACTGTGCAGAACCAATCTCTTAGTTAAAATAATATAATTCAATCTATTTTAATCTAAGTAGAACTGCCTAAAAGCTGTCACCTGTCATTTTCTAGCTGCTAGCTGTCACTTGTCACTTTGAACTTTTAAAATTTCAAATCTGAAAAACGACCTTTGCCATATCGCTCATATCTCCGTGACCGTTTGTCTTAGAGACTTGCAGTAACTTTCCTCTGAAAGCTGGGAATCTTGGCTTTTCAACGAACCTAGAACCGCATTCCTATTCCATACACTTTTGCCGCACTCGCGAATTTTGCCGCGATTTGCACATTTCTCCATGTGTGAAACAGCAGTTCTTGCTTTCCTTGCTAAAATTTCGTTTGCCTCTTAAGAACCATCCCTGAATCATTGCTAGAGTGAGCCTGGACTAATATTAACTTGATACCACTCACCCTGAACCACACGAGGGAATTAAAAGCATTTTAGCATATTTTTCCCTTCATTGCCAGCACATATAAAAGCATTTTGGGGCCTGTGTTTCAAACTTCTGTAGTCTAAGCTTGCTGGGGTGAACTGAATTACATTTGATTGCATTTCTGAGAACTGTGTGCTTTCCTTCCATTTCCTTGCATTGCATAAAAGGGGGGAGGGGATTGCCAGAGAAAAGTGATTACATTGTTTTGTTGAAATCATATTGAGTATTTTCTGTATTGCATTTCATTCAACATTGCATCCATCTGAACTTATATAAAGCATTCTCTACCACCTTATTCTTCTGTTCCTATTCACAAGTGTGCTAGTGCCAGACTATCCATTATTGATTACTGCTCAGATTGAGTGTGATATTCAATTATTAATTTATTATAAAGTGTGATATATATATATATATATATATATATATATATATATATTGTTTAAATTCTCAAATAAACCTTTTAACTTGCAAAACAGAACTACTTCTTGGCTCAGTGGGGACAGGGGGATTCCAAGAGAGGGGTGTTATATAGGGGTAGTCATCCAGAACGCATTAACTGGACATAAAGATATATCAATAAGGGTTTCCATTCAGTATCCCAGACTAGGCATTGACTTCGCTGTAGTGTTGAATTGAATCCTCTTACGCAATGAAGCTGCAAGGACCCACCAAATGATCCTATACATGCATCAACCAATCCGAGCAATTAATACAACAGCAAATAATGTCAAACAGGTTATGATTAAATAAAATTATACAATTTTCTGTTTTACATTATTTGCTACTGTATTAATTGCTCAGATTGGTTGATGCATGTATAGGATCAATACTCTCACTACTAAAATTCTTCAGAAATAAGAAGCAAATGAGCAAAAACTTAAGCTGTCCAAATGAGTATGTATGGTTTATGGTTACAAACATTTTAATGTTAAGGTGAGTGCTGTGAACAGTGATGTGAGCACCAAGCCATGCCTCTGTTATAAATTAAGAGATTCACACATATAATCCTTTTATCACAGTCTTCTTTATCCAATATAGAGATCTCTGATCACTGTTATAGTCCTGAAATGCTCTGTGATCTAATCAAAAGCAGACAGGAACACTCATTGGTGCTATTTGTCCTCTTTCCCACTCTCATAGAGGTATTTTGAAAGAGTACAATTAGAGTGTACCAGCTTGTCCATCTTGGAATGATAACCTTCCATCAGAAAACAGTTCATTGCCTCTTGCGAAATACAAGTAAGGTGGTACGAACAGAACACCTGAAAAACAGGGCCAGTGGTCAGTGGGCCCTCAGACCCTGGTACGCTGCTCATATTGCAGTGTGCCAGTATGGAAAGTTTGAAACTGCATTTAGGCAAGGCCTGGGGCAGAAAACATATTTACTTGGACAGCAACAGCTGTGTTTTAACATTAGAATTCTTCTGTAAAGTACTTGCATTACAATGTAATGAAACCTGCTTCATTTATATAGCAATTATTTATTCATATTGAGGAAGGGTTTTGTCGCACGACACAGAGGTGTAGTTTGGGAGTGACGTGTGCCAGTTGGGGTGGGGACGCATACTGGTGTTTCGCCCTGGGCACCAAGTTGGCTAGGAACTGCCCTGATTGCGACTGGATGATTATTTCACAGCTCGCACGGGTCTTGAGATCTTGCCATATGTGTTTGAAGCTGTTTGTTTATATGTATAACATGCAGACCATTTGGAGTTAAGCAAACCTGTTTAACGCATTTCTGCTAAGCAAGCAAATATGCACCCTCATCAACTCTCAGGAAAAGCTCTGGACGCAGCTGATCTGTGGCCAGAAGAGCAGGTTGGCCTCTGGGACAATGTGCGTGGGCCGTGTGCCTCGCCCCACACCCTGCCCACACTAATTACCAGCACTGCACATTGGAGCCTGTGCACTGAAGCATGTGGAAGCTTAAAATTAAATAAAAGGCTGGCAGAAAAATAAGGATTGCCCCCAGGATGCCTCAGGAGTCTCTTGTTGCTGTGTCACTTGAATGCAAAATCTCCTTCTTTGATTAGCTGAGCTTGAAAGGGGAGGAGTCAGGTGAGGCCAGCAGAGGTGACGTAAATGGACTGGCGCCAGGGTGTGCTTGATGCTGCCATAGTTAACTCCTGATAGGATGGAGCCTCAACAGGAAAGCCTGCACCCGACAGGATTAGTTCAGGCCCAGGCGACGTTGTCCCCTTTCATCCCAAACCCAAAAATAAGTAGGCCTCCATGGGCAGTGTCCCTGTAGCGCCAACATGACACTGTATTCTCTCCTTCGGCGAGGTCCACTGCTCATCCGCACATTTCAGCCTCTCAGTTCCTGACCATTGGGCTGATGAAATGGTCCCAAAGAGGCTGCACTTTGGTTTACATGCGCCTGGAATGTTGTTCAATGACACTTAGCCAACACAGCGCTATATGCAGTCCCCGAGTGCTCTCAGTTCAGTCTTTTAAAAAATGGGCCCATGTTACTTAAGTGCTGCTGAAGTGCACGGCACACAAAGTCGAGCTCCCATAACCTGCAGCAGGAATGCCACATTATAGGAGATCCTAGCGCCTATGGACCACAATCAGGGGGGCTGCAAGTACTGCAGCATAGTGGTAGTACTGAGTAGTCTAAGTATCCTGAATCCTACCACCAACTCGCAGTAGGGAGCGAAAGCCAACCAAGAGCAATAGAAATAGAAAAGAAATGCTATTTCTATTGGGGCCCTCCCATGCTACAAATAGCTTGTTTTCTATTTCTGCACCGAGGACAAGCACTGCCCATAGAATGAATACTATTTCATAGTTTGTCTTCAAGCAATGACACGAACATATACATTGTATTATGGTGCGTTTTGAAGCCATATACTTGGGGAATAAACTGTACATCTATGTAAGAACGATCCAAACTGGCTTTGGCAAAGTTCATTTTGCTTTTCTGTATGATTGTAAAATATTTGATTTCCTTTTGTTTGAGCTTTATTGTTTGCATAGCTTTAATATAAATCTATTCCCAAACATATACATGCAATCTAAATCCCTACTGGTCTGATTATAAAAAGTTCGGCAATAATGTCTCTTTCCAATTAAATTAGCCAATCCAGAGTGGCTTCTACACTCAAACAGGGGACATCTCCGTGGTTGCCTAATTGATGCTGTGCCCTTCATTATGAGGCTGTAGTTTCACACCCATCTTCACATCAATACATGTTATATGAAACATGGATGTCAAGCAAGTTGTAAGCGCTTTCCCTTTTTTCTTACGACGCTTGGAGTTTCATCAGGTTATGTTGATACCTTTTCTGTACGCCGCTGCGCGTGCTCTTAGAAGTTTGCCATGGCTGTTTTTGAGGATGTCTAATTCATGCGTTGTATGGTCAGATATTGCAACTAAAATGGACAGTTTTATCTTTCTAAGAGAGGAGTTGTCAGCAAAACAAGGCCACCCCAAACCGTTTTAGTGGCCCCTTTCCATAAAGGCAATCCTATCTGCCTCTGGTTGGCCCAACCTATTGAGTCCAATACGTCCAATGCGTTCTCAGTCTAGCCTGCCATGTACAGATACCGAAAGAAGCAGGAAAACTCTAGACCAGAGTATTATTGTACCATAAAAACCAGAACAAATTTCCAGAGGACGTTTTTATAATAACGTATCAAAATTTATTTTTATTATTTTTAATTATACAAACATTTGCAAAATGGTGAATCAATCACATTCTATTAAACACTTCATAATTACAAAACACAGCAGGACAGCAACAATTTACCTAAAAATGGCTAAAAAAAAATCAACCACACTTGCCAATCATAGTGCAACATTCAAACAATACTCAACAATCAGTGGCATCATTCGAACAAAAGACAAAAAGAAACTATTCACATTTGAGGAGAGGAATTCATGAGTTCTCCTCACAACTAGACTTATTATTTTAGTATTTATAAAGAAAACACTAGAAATCATTAAAAAACAATCTATCGCAAAGGTGGATCACAACAGAGGAGTGCAAGGATCACATCCCTTTGGGATTTTCTCAACCGGTTTCAACGTGGAGTGTTGATTTTAACATCTTCATCAGGAGGAAGATGTAACTATACTGCAAAACAAGGACAGAACTGTATGAATATACATAAGAGTCCTGTCCAAACACATGCTGCCTACACCATAGAATTAATTAGACTAGAAAAGCCTACATTTTAAAATAAAATAATATATAGACGCCTGATATGCAAAAAATAGAAATATCAAGACGTCCACAATCCACAGAGTTAAGGACCAGAGCACAGGGTTAGTGAGACCCAAACAAGAACCGTGCTGAGTGATGACGGACCGACAACACCAAGGTGAGGCTGCATGAATGAAGAAGTGAGAATTAAAGGGAGACTGCTCCAAGCATACTGGCAGACTGACCTTGTATGCATGAACTGCTGTATTTAACAGGTAAGTAAAATAGAACGGCACCTCACAACGGAGCTTCGGCCTGTGCCCCAACTTGTTACAAGACCTGAATGAAACAAGGCACAAGATTAGGCAACGAGCCCAAAGAAGCCTAACATGCAACTGATCTCCATTCAATAAACGAGGGCTCACCTGAAAATAGACCCAACCACTAGGGGTCTATGCTTGAACTGGAAGTGTCCAAAGGAGTGAATACTTGATGGAAACGGATGTGGAAAAGATCTCCAAAGTTAGCTGGATTCGTTAGCTGGAAATCAAGAACCCGGGAAAAGCCAGTTAGTGGCCACTTGCTGACCATAAATAATCTGAACACAGTCAAATAAAGGTGAATATAGATATAAACCCAAGACCCTCACGGTACATTGTGTGCAAAGGCACAACGCCAGGTCGGGTCTACTTTCAGGTGAGCCCTCATTTCTTATTTGGGTCTCACTAACCAACAGAGAAACACAAGGTGGTCATTCATTCATTCATGGGAGTTCAGTCAGATTCAAAACGAGATCCAGACATCCATCCAGGCAGATCCATTCATCCATCCAGATCCAGGCACACCCAAGAATCCAGGGAGAAAGGAGAGGAGGTAGCTGACCCCATCCAAGAGAGATCAGAGTGACCACAACCCTTGCCTAGATGTACAGAATCCCATCCAGGAGAGCTCAGTGACCTGATCCCTTTGCCTCGCTGTCCAGAGTGACCAGATCCCTTGTCCTAGCTGACCAGAGACATCGCAGGCTTTTCCAGAATCCCATACTCAAGCTTACATTGCAAGTAGCACCTAACCCCTGTCCCCAAACTGCATATACCGCTCTTTTGACTCCTGCATCCCATTGAAAAATCCCATTCAAAGTCCCAAATTTCCAGTATAATCCATTTCGCTTTCCATAAAATAATCTGTTTTAGCCTGTGTCTGTAGCGTATTCCATTTATAGTTCTTTTCGTTATCTGTGTAAGTCCTTAGTACCATTTAGAAATAAATAAATTAATTCCCCTATAAGGAAGTTCACAGTGCGAGCTGGTTAAAATTTGAAATTAACCCCCTTGCGTTCAGTGTCTTTCTTTAAATAACTATAGTCATTAAAATATAGCATAGGGAGGCCACCAGGGGGCGCGCAGGTGATGGCAGCCTGAGCGTTGCTCTCCCGCCGTACTCGGGCCGTTGAAAGGGATTGAGCCCCCCGAACCCCTTCTGCGGCAACACAGTGCTGGATCGGCTGCTGGACACCCCCCCGCGCCTCTTTTGAGCGAAAGAGCGGACTCTGGGGGCATCGGGAAGCCGGAGAACGGACCTCACGGCCCAAAGCGACGGAGTGAAGGGAGGGCCTGGAGGGGTGATCCCTCGACCGCGGACCCACAGCGTGGGAGTTGCCCGGCAAGGCGGGGGATTCCCATTGGAGTGCTGGGCCCACGCGGAGAGCCCTCTGCCCATCACCGTGGGTAGACACAGAGACCTGGGACATCGATCCTGAAGCAGGAAGAGGACGCGGACGAACAGAAGCACCACAGATGGGGCTCCTGCAGCGGTAGAGCCTGGGTGTGTGTTCCACAGGCCGGAGACGAGGCGACGCCCGGGGAAGAGAGGGTGGCCCCCTCTCCCCCTCCTGCGAAAGGTCCACGAGCCCGTGCCCGAGGAAGAGACAGACGACGGCGATAGAAGAGAAAATATCTGGCGCTCATTTCTGGTAGGTGGAGGCCCCTGCGTTAGGCCGCAGGGCGTGTGCCCACCTGCAGTCCCCCAGGACTTTACAGGACCCGGGTGTGAGGCCCCCACACGGTTCTGGTGGGGCGTGTGCCCGCCCAAAGGTCTCCTCCCACTGCGCGAACCCATCCACTAGGCCCCGGGGGGCAATCCCCTCGCCCCGGAGCCGGTGGGGGACAGCGAAGCAGGAACGGGAAATGCCTGTATGAACTGACGGGAGACCCTGCAAACCTATCGCTACGAGGGGGCTGGTGACAAAAACAAGAACCCCACAAACCACGGGAGCATGCCCCATTCGGAAGCCCCGATGCACTCCGCAGCAGCTATGGAGAGAGGATTCGCATCCATACTCCAGGAGATCCGGGATATGCGATCAGACATTGCACAGAAACTGGAAAAAATGGACAACAGGGTGGACAAGGTGGAGGACAGGCTCTTGCAAGTGGAGACCTATCAGTCGTCCTCAGCTACGCAGGAGGTGCAAATGGAGATGCGGCTGGCGGCCCTGGAAAAGAGAGACGAGGAAAGGGCCAGGCAAATGGACGACTACGAAAATAGGGAAAGGAGGAACAATCTCAGATTTTTTGGGGTTCCCGAAGTGGAGGGGGAAACGGAGAGAGACTTAACCCGTGTGGTGCGAGACATAATCACCCTCCTATTCGCTGAAGAGATGACCACAGAGCTGACATTAGATCGTGTGCACAGAGCGGGCAGCAGGGCAGAGGGCCCCCGTTCGATCCTTGCACGCTTTCACTATTATACGGACAAGGCAAAGGTCCTGGAGGAGGTAAGGAAAGCGGGGGTGATTTCCTACAACAACGCAGAGATCTCAATATTCCAAGACCTTTCCGCCTACACCTTGGCGAAGCGGAGAATGTGCCGCCCCCTCACGCAACTGTTGAAGGACAAAGGGGTGCGCTATAGATGGGAGTACCCATTCTCCCTGACTTTTGAATACATGGGCCAACGGACATCGTTAATCACAGAAGAGGATATAAAAGGGGCCATTCAGGATTATATAATGGAGTCTACCCCCAGAAGAGGCCGGTGGGCCCGGCAGAGATCGGGGAGGGGACCTCGGACCGTCCTGGGTCCAGGAGGAGGAAAACCGGCTCGAAAAAATACAGGAAGCTAAACACCCCACCGTCCGGGAGTGCAATGTGCAATGACTCAGAGGACTGAGGATCGGGGCGACCCATCCGCTAAAGGGACGGGACCCGACACAATGATGGTCCGGATGAACAAAGATTCCCCCAGGACAGCAAGTAAAATGGGGGCGACAGTGGGGAAGAAACAGAGGGGGGCTCATAACAAAGAGCTTGGAAGTGAGTTCCCGGTCGGGAAGGGCAGTCTGGTGGTCCGGCCTAATGCCAGGTATGGCGGAACTAATTGGCTGGACGCCGGGGAGTGGGGAGGGGGTGACAAAGTTAGTTGGGGGTTTCTGGTTGAGGAAGGGGTTCGGGGACGAGTTGGGGAAAGGTTCAAATAATGTCCTAACAATGAGACTAAGGGAGCGAAAAGGGAATAGTGATGCTAGGCAGGTGCCCAACAGATCTGGCGACTTAGATTATGGCTGACTGCCAACCAGCCCTGGGAGTGGGCACCCTGAATGTGCGGGGCTTGAACACCCCCACCAAGAGGTCCCTGGTTTGCCGAGAATTCAGGAGGGCTAAGCTGGACCTGTTGTTTTTGCAAGAAACACACTGGGCGCGGGGGAAGGAACCCAAAATGAGAGGGGGAGGCATAGGGGAGGTTTTCCATGCATCCCACAAGGGGAAGAAAAGAGGGGTGGCCATCCTGGTTGCCAGGGATGTCTGCTTCACTAGCGAAGCCACCCTACAGGACCCTGAGGGCCGTTTTCTATTGGTGAGGGGCACCTTACAAGGATCCCCCCTGACCCTGGCTGTGGTGTACGGTCCGAATGATGGCCAGGCCCAATTCTGGGAGGGAGTAAAGGAGAAGCACAAGCTATTTGTACGGGGCATGTTGGTAGTAGGGGGAGATTTCAATATGGTGCTGGACCCATCTTTGGATAGGAAGCGGGTGGGCCCCAAGAACCCCAGACCCGCGGATGAGTCCACGGCGCGCACCTTCCGGAGGGTGAACGAAGAGCTGGGCCTGGTAGACTCAATTCTGACCCACAGAACAGGAATCCCCTCTTTTTCATACTACTCGGCCATCCATGCCTCGTTTTCAAGGATAGACTATATTTTGGTGGACGCAACCCTTCGCCCGTATGTGGCAGGCTACAGGGTCGATCCCGTACCTTGGTCGGACCATGATATGGTGGGGGTTACAATATCGGGGGGATGGCGGAAAGAACGCAGAGGCCATTGGAAATGCAATGATGCCCTACTAAAGGACGAGGTCCACGCCCAAGAGATTGCAGACGCCATAACAGAATTTTTTTAACTAAACGACAATGGGGAAGTGGGCACACACACGCTCTGGGACGCCTTTAAGGCAACTCTACGGGGTGTTCTTATCCAAAAGGGTGCATCGGCCAAAAGGGTGAGAGAGGCTCAGGAGAAGACCCTCCGGGAAAAAATTGCCGACTCCATGCGGAGGGCTCCCCGGACCGAGAGCCGGAACGCGACCGTGTGGCTGCCCTGGAGGATTACAGGCTCCAGCTGAAGGACTTGCTCCTCCACAAAATGGAGAGAAGTCTTCAGATGGTCAAGCAAAAGTACTATGAGGAAGGGGACAAAGCGGACAGGATCCTGGCCTGGAAGCTGAGGGAGGTCCAGAGGAACAAAATGGTGAAGGAAGTGAGGGACGCTCAGGCAACTCTGTGTTGCGAGTCTTCCCACATTGGAGAAGCCTTTCGCCGATATTATGAGACCCTGTACTCATCCGAATATGATGGGGGATCTGCTTCGATAGAAGATTTCTTGAACTCAATCCAACTCCCGCTTTGTCTAGGGAGATGTCCAAGGGTCTGGAAGGGCCAGTGACCGAGGAAGAGGTAGACAAGGCGATAAGCGGGATGAAAGTGGGAACCACCCCCGGGGATGACGGGTTCTCTGTTTATTTTTACAAAAGATTCCGAGCCTCTTTAATCCCCTACCCAGTGAGAGTCATCAACTCCGTGCTAGAGGGGGAAACTCTCCCCAATTCCATGATGGGGGCTATCATCGCAGTGTTACCCAAGGAGGGGAGGGACCTTGCAGAGTGTGCATCTTACCGCCCCATATCACTGCTAAACATTGACGTTAAGATTCTGGCCAAGGTGGTGGGGAGGCGGATAGAGGGTATATTGCCAAAGTTAGTCCATGGGGATCAGGTGGGCTTCATCAGGGGAAGGCAGGGTTCGGACAACATACGTAAGACCATAGACCTATTCCACTTCGCGCAACGGTCAGAGCTCAACGCAAGTGTCCTCTCCTTAGATTCGGAGAAACCGTTCGACAGGATCGAATGGCGGTACATGGATCTCCTCCTGAGGAAGTTGGGTTTCGGGACCCACATCATGAGCTGGGTAACGGCACTTTAGAGAGCTCCCACGGCAAGGGTCCAAGTGAATGGGGAGTTGACCGATGCCTTCCCCCTCTCTCGAGGGACAAGACAGGGATGTCCCCTCTCCCCCCTGATATACGTCCTCACGATAGAAGTGCTGGCCATAGCGATCAGATCACATCCAGGAATTAAGGGGATCAGCAATGGGGAGGTGGAATTTAAACTCTCCCTATTTGCAGATGATATCCTGGTTTACCTGGTAGACCCTAGCTCCTCACTCCCCCCTCTGTTGAACCTGGTGAACGAGTTTGGACGCTTCTTGGGCCTGAAAGTCAATGCCTCGAAATCGGTCCTGCTCCCTTTGAGACTGCCGGACCCGGTGCTAGACCCCTTAGACAGGCTTCACGGGATCGAAATGGGGAAGGCCGAGATACGATATCTGGGGGTTCTCCTCACACAGGACCTAACTAAATTGGCTACTGCAAACTATGACCCCATAATAACAGGGATCACATCAGATCTGAGGAGGTGGGGCGGGATGATCCTCTCCTGGTATGGCAGGGTGACGGCGGTTAAAATGAACGTACTGCCACGGCTCCTATACCTTTTTACAGCCCTTCCGACCAACGTCCCAGAGCAGGCTTTCAGGGCTCTCCGGAATGCTATCCAGGACTTTATATGGTAGGGGAAAACCCCGAGAACCAGGAAGACCACACTGACGTTACCAAGAGAGGAGGGAGGGTTTGGGTTGCCGGACGTCCATTTGTACTTCCGGGCCACCCAGCTCTGAGTGCTATTGGAACACATGAAGGAAGGAATGGGGACGTACTGGTCATACCTGGAGGATATGGACACTCATCCCCTGAAGGTCCCCAACCTTGTGTGGGCTCCACGAAGAACAATCCCGAGTCATTTGAAAACCCACCCAACCTTGGGGGTTCTCTGGGACATTTGGAAGGAAGGGCCTCAGACAGCGTTCCTCACTACATGGCCGTCCCCGATGACCTCCCTCTGGGGCCACCCCCTCAACCTGGGTAATAAGGGGTTTAGGTCATCCCAAACCTGGTCAGACAAGGGATTGGAGTGGGCAGGGCAGATGTTCAGGGAGGGTGAATTCCTGCCTTATGAGGAACTAAGGGACGCGCTCGTTCATGGATCCCTAACCATCTTTGAGTACGTCCGCCTAAAGGGCATTCTATGTGATCAGTCGTGGGGCCCTGCCCACTCCAATCCCTTGTCTGACCAGGTTTGGGATGACCTAAACCCCTTATTACCCAGGTGGGCTAACCCCCTTTGAGAAGTTTATAGATACGGCGACCTCGAGGAAGGGGGTGGTATCTTCCATGTATAAAATCCTCAATACACACGACCTCCAGGGAAGGAGAAACTTTCGCAAGTTCTGGAATGACCTGGCGGGAGAGGAGATTTCAGAGGACTCCTGGTCCAGAATATTCAAAATTGCCTTCCATGGGAATCTATTTACCACTGATATGGAACACAACTTTAAGGTACTGCAGGGTTGGCATAGGGACCCAGTGAAATGATCTAAGATGTTCCCGGCGGTGTCCCCGTTGTGCCCGAGGGGATGTGGTCAAGCAGGCTCCAGGAGCCATATGTGGTGGCACTGTCCAAAGGTTCAAGTGTACTGGGGGTCAGTGAGGGACTGGATGGCGGAAGTGATAGAGGAACACTTACCTCTAAATCCCCTGACAATGCTACTGGGCCTCCCCCCGGAGGAAACGGAAGTACACCGATACCCAAGGATGTGGGAGACAATGCTGCGGGCGGGTAGAGTAGCCCTCGCACAAAAATGGAAAAGCCTGGAGCCCCCTTCTAAGGAAGATTGGATGAAAAAAGTAAAAAACATGTTGACAAAACAAACTGACTGCCATGGTAACAATGACATAGGCTCATTCCTCACAAACTGGTACGGAGTACAACAATCCTGGGGATGGGAGGTCCATTGAATCCTGGGTGGGGAGCTCGGTCCCAACGGGGCAAACCAGACTGAGAGCTGTGCAAAATAAGACAGGGAGGCCCGGTACCCGGGACAAGGCGGCTTCAGGCCTGTCGGAGTCATGGGCACTAGCTGCATCACAACAGAAGAGAGGAAGAGGATGATAAAAGTCTCCCGGAACAACAGACTTGGTTTGGACATGGGGTCGGGGGGGTGGCTACAAGTTGGGGTGGTGGGATAGGTGGGAGGAGGGGGTTTGGGGAATGTCTAAACACTGTTTTGTAAACCTGAATATAATTTGAAGTTTAAAAGTTTAGACTTAGAAGTTTAAAAAAAAAACATATAGCATAGATAGAACTAGTCTCTGTGTAACAAAAACTGAATTTGCCCGTATATTGTGTGTCTTCATAAGAATTCCGATTTGCATCTGCCCCATAGAAAAACCTAAACTGTAGTCCCATTGAGAGTAACACTTTCTGTCAGAACATATCTGTTACTTGCCTCTGTTCCTTGTCCTGAAAACGGATTTTGACAGCTAAACCCTTCCCGTGGCTGCCTGTCATCTCAAGTCCCATGTAGAAACGAATTTTCATTCTGTGTTTACCTTTGCATTTGTTTTTCTTTTTCCAAAATTGACTTTTCTTACCGTGTGTTCATGTTGCCTTGGTGCCCTGCTTCGTAGTCTGTAAGCTTCCTTACCTCTCGAGTATAGCAACACAAATTTCTGTCCTAGCAATCCCGCCGCAGTTGTAAGCTGCTGTGCGAGAAACAAGTGAAATCTGATTATACAGTTTTGCTCATAAATCAGGTTTTCATTTTCTTTTCTGTTCTCCCATCTTGGGGTGGTGGACTGAATTCTAAATCTGATTTTTCCCTCTTCATCCTGACTCCTTGCCACTGCCTTCCATCCAAAAAGAATTTAGTTATCAGACCTTTGGGGGTGAGTGTCACAGGGGGGAGTGCTTAACCTGAATTTTATCTGTTGCTGTCAAAACGATTTTTCTTCTGTTTGCTATTAAAGGTTTCTGTAAATTGTGTTAGGAGTTGGAACTAATTGTGTTGTGGGAATCTTTGCATCTTGTATTGCCACAACATTGGTGGCTGCTGCCCAATTGTTTGATTTTGCTTTTACTTTTTATTGAACCATAAAATTAATAAATATCATGTTTTTACACACCGGCCTGGTTCCTCGTCTACTGTGACACAGGGTGTTAGTGAAGGTGGGCGCAAGACGGGTTGGGGGACTAATCAAATAAAAGAACCTGTGGATTATTAAAGATAAAAATCATGTTTATTGTGCACCACGTTCATTGTCAGGTGAAGGAGTCCCTGGTTGGAGTGTGCCGTGCTATAAAACCGTTACACACCTGCTGCCTAGCTGTTGTTGTCACATACAATACAGTCAAATTGATTCCTGTGTTCACTGTAGTAAATACAGTTTGTTTACTTTACTGCAGCTGCTGCAGCATTTTCACATGTTTGTGAACGATGTATTGATCACTTGAAAAACCAAAGATGAAATTTGAGTGTCACTATAGTTTAGAAGATAGCTCAGTTTGTTAAGCACTTGTTGCAAAGATCTTTGTTCATTTGACAACTCACAGTAACACATTCTGCCATAGACCACTCTGTTGCTATACAGCAGCATGACTTTACTCCGTCTGGTGTATCTGGAGATCACCGCTATGTGGGCTTGAATTGATGCATATGCTAGGACTTTCTGGGCTAAGCACAGAAGTTATGGCCAGGGGTGGACTGGCCTATATGGAACTCTGGAGATTTCCCGGTGGTCCTCGGCACCCTGGACCTCTTTTGTGTTGGATTTCCATGTTTCTCCATAAGAAAAGAGGAGGGCTTGTTGAAAACGTGTAATATGGGCCACTTTGAAGATTGCTTCCAGGGCCTCGTTTGGTTCCAAGTCCACCTCTGGTTATGGCAGCAACTGTTCCAGTTGTACCTGCAGCAGCTGGACACCTTGTTGTTTTTCACACCAAGCACAGAAACCTTTCCACTTGAGGTTACACGACATATTGGTAGAAGGGGCCCTGGCTATTGACAAAATGTCCTTGCAGTCCTGAGGGATTGCTAGATGTCCGAATTCTGCAGATTTAGGAGCCACGCTGTCAATTTTAGGGTCGACAGATCGCAATGCAAGATTTTCTGCAGTCTTGCGAAATGATGTCAGGGTGATTGCATATTGGTTGATCCATTGAGATTTGAAGCAGGTCCGAGTACCATGTCTGGCGTGGGCAGTTTGAAGTGATGAGGATCACATGGCACGGATGAGCCCTGATCATTTGTACTACCCAGCGTATGACCCTGAAGGGATGGAACGCGTAGGCAAATAGGTTGTTGCATGGAAAGTAAAATGCATCCCCCATTGATCCCTGTTTGCATGATCCTGCTGGCAAATTGTGTGCACTTTTTGATGTGACTGGTGGCAAATAGGTCCACACGTGTTACCCCACTCTGAAATAGCAGCTGCGGCTAGCTGTCATTGAGTTCGCACTCATGGGTCTGAGTTGCTTGCCTGCTTAGGCCATCCCCCACCTGATTCTGAACACCTGGAAGGTGGAACGCCTGCAGAGAGATGCTGTAGGGTATTGCCAAGTGGCAAACTTGCTGTGCCTCCAGGGACATGGTCCTGGACCTTGTGTTTCTCCTGCTTCCTGAGGTAATACAGTGTTGTAGTATTACAGAACCCTGACCGATTGCCCCTTCAGTATCAACAGGAAGGATGTTAGCACCCATGTCACTGCCCTCAGCTCCTTCACCTTGATGTGGAGAATCATCTCATTGGTTGCCCACAGCCCTCTGACATGGAGCTGGTCGATGTGGGTTCCCTGGACCAACATGGAAGCGTTGGTGAAGACTGCCTTGTAATATGGTGGATCCTGAAACTGAATGCCTTTTGTGATGTTGGGTCTTGTAAAATAGTGACCTCCAGGCTTCTTTATAGGTTACAATATCTTTAATGACAGCTTCTTAAATTACAGTTACATTAAGTATAATGGACATGAAAACACTGGCACCCATCACCAAAGCAGGCGGGGCTCTAACTGCCTGAGTGTGGACCCTTCAACTGAACATTCCTACATTCACTCCACATGACATCACCAGCTTACAACATACACAGACAGGCACTATACAACACATCTCCTTCCCTTACTGATATACAACATACACACCGGCACACAGCACAACACAAAACATCTCCTATCCTACACACAGGATCACACTGGAAACACGAGGAAACAAATAGTGCACCTTTTTATGGAGAGGTGCAACTCACAACAAATATTTCCAACCGCTATCCCTCCATATTACTGCTGGAGGCGCTACCTCCCAGGAACCCGTGTAGCTATTTCAACCACTCTCACCTCATACTAACTATGGAGGCGCTACCTCCCAGAAAATCTTGTGGTTATTCAACCACACTTACATTCCATACTACTGCTGGAGGCGCTACCTCCCAGGACTTTGTGGCACACCCAACCACATTCAACATTCCATACTACTGCCGGAGGCAAACCTCCCAGAAAACCTGCTGGAGGCGCTACCTCCCAAACCTTGTGGCTATTCCACCACACACTCATGACTCACATTCCATATTAATTCTGGAGACGCTACCTCCCTGTCTATCGTGGGACTCGCCCACACTCATACTAATACTGGAGGCGCTACCTCCCAAACCTTGTGGTTATTCAACCACACTTACATTCCATACTACTGCTGGAGGCGCTACCTCCCAAACCTTGTGGCTGTTCCACCACACACTCACGACTCACATTCCATATTAATTCTGGAGACGCTACCTCCCTGTCTATCGTGGGACTCGCCCACACTCATACTAATACTGGAGGCGCTACCTCCCAAACCTTGTGGCTGTTCCACCACACACTCACGACTCACATTCCATATTAATTCTGGAGACGCTACCTCCCTGTCTATCGTGGGACTCGCCCACACTCATACTAGTGTAGTAGGCGCTACCTCCCAGAACCTTGTGGCTATTCCACCACACACTCACGACTCACATTCCATATTAATACTGGAGGCGCTACCTCCCAAACCTTGTGGCTGTTCCACCACACACTCACGACTCACATTCCATATTAATTCTGGAGACGCTACCTCCCTGTCTATCGTGGGACTCGCCCACACTCATACTAATACTGGAGGCGCTACCTCCCAAACCTTGTGGCTGTTCCACCACACACTCACGACTCACATTCCATATTAATTCTGGAGACGCTACCTCCCTGTCTATCGTGGGACTCGCCCACACTCATACTAATACTGGAGGCGCTACCTCCCAAACCTTGTGGCTGTTCCACCACACACTCACGACTCACATTCCATATTAATTCTGGAGACGCTACCTCCCTGTCTATCGTGGGACTCGCCCACACTCATACTAGTGTAGTAGGCGCTACCTCCCAGAACCTTGTGGCATACTCAACCACACGCAATACATACACTGGGCGTTACCCACACCTGACCTCTTTGACTCACACCAAAACACGTTACTGCATGTGCATCCATTACACTTTTCATAAATGAGTCAGTCAAAAACCATTTTGCATTACAACATCCTATATCTGCAAACCTCAAAACTTTAAAACTAGGTTCCATTAATGCAAATTTAAATACACTCCTTTGAATTTCAAATGGTCCATGTTGCATTGAGCAACCTAATACTGTAACATACCGTAACTCCTAACATGCAACCTACTTGCAGCGATGCACTTTCATGTGCATGCTATAAAAACTCTAAAGTCCATAGCCTGTCATTGGCTCTAACCTGCAATTTCCTCAAAGTCGGTTATAACTTCAACCATGACCAATCCCATGCACATACTACCTCAGGCACACATCAGCCACTTCACGTACCATCATTAACACAGCCTTATTCCTAAAGGTCCATAAAAGTCCTTGTGTGCCTGCAAATCCTCAACATTTTAATCTGATTTACATCTACCAACTTCACTCTGGCACATCGCATTTGCCTGCTTCCACACTAGACTTGTACACCACACCCCAACATTTCCCAATAACAATGTGTGGTTGGCAAAGGATACATGTAAGTAACCTCAGCTTCATAAACCATCTTCATTGTAAAAGTCTTGTGTGGGGCGCTCAAAAACAAAACTCGTCCCGCATCATTTCACCGGTATTGGTAGTTGTCACTGGATCATACATAACATTGTACTGAGTAAGCCAGCATGTACAGCCTTTGCGTGCAACTCCTCCTCTGTACTGACAAATCCAGCATTTATAGCCATTGCGCACAGCTCCTCCTCTACCTTACAACATGCGAGTCACCTTTAGTCTGTCCTCCTGCTTTCATAAGATTCTTAGTACCATTGCTTATCGCAGAAGTCCCTCTTTCTTTTACACATTATCCATAGCTCTCAACTCACACGCTTTTGGCGGCTGTCACCTGCCTTGTAAAGAGCTGACTCACCCGCCAAGCCTCCTGCACGCCCATTCATTCCAATGGGCGTCTCACCCGCCAAAAACAAAATCGGGTGATTTCACCCGCCTTTGAAGCACAAATGGTTGAGAGCTATGCATTATCCTCTCCAGAACGACACTCGAAAAAGATAAAAAGAAACTTTAAACAAAATGGAGGTTTTCATACGCTTGCCGAAGACTTCCTGATAACGTTATCAGATAACGTTTGGGTCCTTTACTCGAGTCCCTCATCTCTGTGCCAATGGCGCCACAGCTAAACATCAATACATCTGTGGCGTTCTATCAGATCGCTAGCTCGACCTGCTCCTACAATTACGTCATCATTCCCCACTGTACGCCGCATCTCACAGAGCTCTGCAGCTCCAACCGCCAATCTTTCTCGATGCGTTTTTTTCAGTCAGACCCCTTTCTTTTTATAAGAATTTGCAGGCCAGCCACAGGTCTCAGCATACACACTCCCACGGGACACAATTTTGCACACTGTTCAACGTGCAACTAGCTCCTTTCATAGTTCAGAGGCACATTTCCAGTTTATGGGGATAGCATCCTTTTTCTGCATTATGGGCATAACTTTCCTCTCCAATTTATGGGCTCAACTAGTCCTTCTCCAGCTTACGGGCACCGATTCTCTCTCCAGTTTATGGGCACACCTAGTCCCTTTCCACATATGGACACAGCTCCCTTCTCTGATGGGAAGCTTCCCCTTCCAGTTTATGGACAGCTTCCCTTCCTCAGCTTATGGGTGCAACTTGCCCCTCTCCAGCTTATGGGCCAGCTTCCCTTCCTCAACTTATGGGTGCAGCTTCCCCTTCCAGTTTATGGGATAGCTTCCCTTCCTACCCCTTTAATGCCCCGGGTGATGGGTCTTACTTGTCTGGGGGCAGTGTTTTCACTTCCTTCTTCTGTCTGCAGCCCTGCAGCAGATTTTCCAGCTTTACTTATTTTTCTTACACGTAGGTTCTTCTTCTTTAGACCAATTCGTCGGATGTGTAAAATAGTGACCTCCAGGCTTCTTTGTAGGTTACAATATCTTTAATGACAGCTTCCTAAATTACAGTTACATGAAGTATAATGGTAACGAAAACACTGACACCCATCACCCAGGCAGGAGGGGCTCTAACTGCCTGAGTGTGGACCCTTCAACTCAACATTGCTACATCACATCACACACTCCACATGACATCACCAGCTTACAACATACACAGACAGGCACTATACAACACGTCTGTTTGCCGGAGTTTCTCAGCAAGCTTGGCTGACACCTGTACCATGTTTCCCCATGTTCCTGAAATTAGGGACCAATTTATTTATTTATTTATTTTCTTATATCGCGCCACATGGGCCTCAGGGCGCACACTTAACAATACAAGACAAACAAACAGATATTAGAATTAAGGGCGATCCGGACCAAGAAAGAGAGTGCCTTAGATGGGATGAACCTATTTATGGCCTGTTAAATAGGTAGGGTTTCACTGCAGCTTTGAATGCCAACAGGGAATTACAGGCTCTGATCGGTAGTGGCAGGGCATTCCGAGATTTAGGAGCCTGTACTGGGAAGCTAACACCTCCAAATTTAGCCAGCATGAAGCGAGGCAGCTTGAATTTCTAGTTGTCACTAGAGCAGAGGGATCGTAGTGGTCGATCAACCGTAAGCCTTCCGAGAGATAAGCGGGGGCAGTGAGGTCCAGCATTTATATGCTAGTGCCAGAGACTTGTGCAGTATCCTATGCTTAAAGGGCAGCCAGTGCAGAGCCCTCCTGGAATCAGAGATGTGATCCCGCTTACAGAGACCAAAGACTGCTCGGACCGTATTGTTCTGTGTGGTCTGGGGGACGACCAGGTTAGTTTGTGTTGTCCAACTCGGGAGACTAAAAAAAGAATCAAATCTTGAGTTGACCAGGGCAGATGCTAGAGTGGATCTGTTGTTGAGTGAGATGTAGGGCTTGATTTTGTTGAGTAGCCGTACCACGTAGCCACATGACGAGCTTGTGTGTGACTCATGAGTATTCATGTTAACTTCTGCATCTATGTGGATTCCTAGGGTTTTGACACAATCTGAAACCTTAATATGATTATTTGCAATGTTCAAACTCTTGTAGGATGTATCACGTTTCTTAAGTCTCTGCCTGGTAGCCACAATAAGAAGCTCTGTCTTAGTGTCATTCAAAGCCAAGGAATTTGAGACCATCCATGTTTGAATTGTGGCATAGACACTATTCAGAGTGTCAGAGTCCTTGTCATGATTGCCTACAAGTTCAAATACCACCTGAGTGTCATCAGTACAGTTGGTGTACTTGACACCCAGATGGTCCAGTAGGTCGAGCAGTGGCCTAATATAGATATTAAAAAGAGATGGTGAAATGCAGGATCACTGTGGGACCCCCGCATTAACGGCATCTGGAGATGATTGGACATTGTCCACTGCCACTCTGAAAGTCGGGTGCCGAGGAAGCAGGAGATCCAATCTGATGCCTTGATGGAGCAGCCCACTATATTCTTTAACCGATCAACAAGAATGGAATGATCTACCAAGTCGAAGGCTGCGGAGAGATCTAATAGCATCAGTAATGCTGGGCTCCCACTTTCAATTATACCAGTCAGAGTTGTTTTGCGGTGCAAGAGAGCTTTTTCTGTCCCATGCCTTGCTCTGAATCCTAACTCGTGAGTGCATAAGATATTGTTTGTTTCAAGAAACTCCTGAAACTGAAGCTAGGCCACCTTGTCCAGGATTTTGAGTAAAAAAGTTACGTTGGTTATGGGACGATAGTTTTTTGCTAGGGAGGGGTCCAAGGAACTTTTCTTCAGTAAGGGAGTATCCCATACCTCCTTAAGCGAAGGTGTATCTATGCCCTCACTAAATGAGAGATTGACAATTTTTGTGATCCAAGGTGTCAAAAAAGGAAGTGATTCCTTAAGGATGGAGGCTGAGCAAATGTCTCCCTTACATGCTGTGGGTTTACGGTTAGCGACTATTTTAAAGATGTCTGCTTCCGTACATTGTTTGAAGCTGAATTTGAGTAACTGGGGCCTAGCAGTATTAATGTTAGGAGGAGGCCTATCGTCTGATGTGGCGTTCAGCTTCAATTGCTGTATTTTCTCTTGATGGCCCCAGAATTTTATTAGAAAATCCGTTTTGAAACATTTGGCACAAGGCTGAGTCTTGATTGATGGCCTGTTTGTTGACATTTTTTCCTTCGATTTCCTTCACAACTCTGAATAGCTCGCTAGAACTAGATTTAGCGTTACTAATCCTAGATTTGTAATATTTAGATTTTACCTCAGTCATAGTTGCTCTGAAGTTCTTAACTGCAGCTTTGTAGTTTGTAAGGGTCTGAGTGGAGGGATTTTTCCACCATTCTCTTTCTAGTGCCCTTTTCTTTGTTTTTGACTGAATCACTTCTTCATTAAACCAAGTATTCTTTAAGGTTTTGGGTTTAATTAGTTTACTCTTTTCTGGGGCTAAGGTTTCTATAGCAGCCAATATGATGGATGACAAATGAGTGATCAGAACAGTGAAGTTTTCCAGTGATTCAGGGGGAAGTAGATTCATTTCCAGAAAGGAATTGAATTGGGATTGAGTCATAATCTTAAACTTGTGGCTCATTTTATGGCTTCTTGGCAATGTGTCCAGACGAACAGGTGCCTCAGGGAGGCATACTGTAAAGTTTATTAAAAAATTGTCAGACCATGGACATCTAGAAGAAGTGGAGTTCAGAACGTCCAACTGGTGCATCAGAACCCAATCGATGGTATGCCCGTCCCTATGTGTGGGTTCTTTTATCCATTGGGTATAGTTAACTGCATTCAGTGATGAGAGTAATGAGCTGGCTAGTTTATCAAGTGTGTCCTCTGCCCAGTAGTTAAAGTCACCGAAGATAATAATAGGTGACTTGGGCTTAGACTATTGAGAACGACAAGACATTGTTCCTCAAAAAATGTCATGTTGGTTGGCGGTCTACAGATGGTTATAACGATGGTAGCGACGTTAGGATTTATTTTTATTTTTACAAGTAGGCTTTCAGAGTCATCTATACCGGTGTGGTCTACAACGTGACAGTCCCATTTTATTTTTACCAATAGTGCCACTCCACCTCCTGTCTTCTCAGTCCAATCAGCCCGAAAGATATAGTCCGGTGGAACTGCAGATGAGGCGGTGAAGTTAGTGGCAACATTCAGCCATGTCTCACTGAGACCTAGAATGTCAATGGTAGATGTGGCAAGATAGTCTTATACCTCTGCTCCATGCTGAACTAAGGAGCTTGTGTTGGAGAGTACCATATTAAGAACTGATGGTAGTGGGGAAACTGCAGATATAACGGTGAACAGTATCTCAGCGTCTGTTTGAACGGTAGGAGCATCTGATTACCATTATGCTGTTGCTCAAACGGTCAGTGCCATAGTGATCTCCATGACCAGATGCCATCAGTAACTTGCTTGGGTGGGTCATTATACCAGATAAGGTTAAAGAGAGAGCTTACTTGTGATGGATATGGGGAAGCCGAGGCATAGTGTACTTCTTTATACTTCCCATGCACTAACTGGCACAAACCGGCGCCTCCCCAACGTGCCACAATGACGCACCACTGAGGGTCTTATGAACCCTGGGGGGTGCTGGCAGAGGTAGTTCCCAGAGACTATGGCACAGACTAGTTACAGCGTAGGAGCTTGTAGCTAGTGAAGCTGACAGTGCGCGAAGGGCGCATTACGCTCGTTATATTGTCAAATGCATTCAAATCAATTCTGGATGTCCTGGCAAATTTAAACAAAAAGTCAAATCTAGATGTTCTAACAAAGATTTTGTAAAGTATCACAAGGTATTGCAAAATCAAATCTAGGTGAAATTATAAAAGTGATTGAAGTAGGCAAACTGTTAACATGCACACACTTAGACTGAGCCCAGTCAGACTGATGTCTGGCAGTACGTGACCAGTGAGACTTAGCAGACTTTAATTGCTTCTTCTATCAAACAGAGCCATTCACACATGCACCGGCAAGCACATACCCATTTGATGCGATGAATTGCTGTAGAGGCCTCATATGGAGTCTGCAGTTTGGTATCAGTGGGATTCACAACGCCATAGTTCCCAGGAGCTGCATGCAGAGTGCACTGTTAGCCATCATCCTGGCCTGAAGTTTGAGATCAGAGAAACGAGTGTGTCCACTCTCTCTGTTGACGGCCGTACCTTCAGCTCTTCCATGGAGAATTCAACACCAAGACAAAACTATTTCTTGGATGGCAGAAGTGAGGACTTCTTGTAATTTATGGACAATCCCAGGTCTTGGAGACACGTTTGTGACGTGGAGTGCTGTGCCCCGGCCACCCTTTGTGCTTGCACCGACTAGTTCTCTATAAATGGGTGGACCTTCATGCATTCTATATGTAGACATGTTCCCCTAATCCAATCCCACCACTCGATAGGTTTTTGCAATATGCCTCGTTCGATGGCATCATAGATGACGCATTTAGCGTTATATAAATTAAGTATAATCAAGAAAACATTTTGATCCTGCATGCATTGATTTGATGAATGACGATTAACCCTGCTTTCCTTCATTGAGATAAAAGGAGTATGTTACCATCTTCTGTGAGTCAGTCTGATTATTTGCTCAAAGGCAATTTATTGGTAATTCCATCTAGCGCAACAACGCTTCAAGGTGCTACAGCATAAACTATACTCCTGTACCCGGGGTAAGTTCACTATGAGGTCCACCGTGACAGTGTGTCAAGGCACAGGTGGAGTAGGCAAAGGTTGGAGAAGCATGATTGGTTTTTGGTGACATGCCTTGTTTCTACAACAAATCTCGCAATTCACCACATACTGTTGCACATCCTGCCGGAAACTGGGACACCAAAAGTGTCGGGCTACCAGGTCTTGCATTTTTGTCGTACCTGGATGACCAACAAGTGGAGAGTCATGACACCACTGCCTGGCCTTCGTTCACAGTTCCTTAGTGGGTAGATATAAGGCTTGGGAATAGTAGGCAAGCCCATCAGTCAATTTGTGTTGTGTGTCAAGCTTACACCTGTCATGCAGTTCCTTAGCGGACATGGCATTTCGTACGGCTTCAAAGAAGTTCATGGTTGCTATATCACCTACGATTTGACTCGCAGGGACGATTGACTAAGGGTTAGAGGTGGATTCTATATCAGGGGGTCCCGGATAACGGGAGAGGAAATCTGCTTTTCGATTATCGGTACCTAGTCTATAAGTAATTAGGACGTCAAAATCGGGGAAGAAAAGCGCCCAGCAGAGCTGGTTCAGACTTAAGGTTTTTGTGGTTTTGATCAATAGCAGGTTACGGTGGTCTGTCATAACGATCACGTTGTGGCAAGCTCCTAGTAGGTAATGGCGCCATACTTCAAAGGCAGATTTGACTGTCAACAATTCCCGATCAGCTATGGTATAATTGGCTTCTGCTGGTAGCAGCTTGCAAGAATGGTATGCTACCGGATGGAGCAAACCGGTCTGCTGTTCTCTTTGAGAAAGCACGGCTCCCAAGGCGTAACTCAATGTGTCAGTCTTCACAATAAACAGTTGTGCTAGATTAGGGTATCTCAAAACCGGAGTGGCCCTGAAAGCTGCTTTTAGCTGTTGAAACCTGTGTTTGGCTGAGGTGTCCCAACAAAATGTCTGCCCCTTCCTAAGCAGCTTAATAATCGGTGTGACCAGTTCCGAAAGGTTTTTGATGAATCGCTGGTAAAAATTACTGAGTCCTAAAAAGAATTGTATGTCCTTAACGGATGTGGGTGCTGGCCAATCCAGGATGGTTTGCACCTTCCTGTGATTCATTTGGACTGCTGAGGGGGTCAGGAGGTACCCCAGGAATTTCACAGTGGTGCAATGAAATTCAAATTTTTCAAGTTTTGCAAAAAGACGGTGCTCTCACAACTGTTGCAACATGGCTCTGACATGATTAACATGGTCTTGCATATTCTGGCAATATATTAGTATATCATTGATAAGTCGAGATATTCCCAAAGGACCTTTTCTAAGAAGTGCTGGAAGGTGGCGGGTGTGTTGCAGAGACTAAATGGCATAACCTGATTGTCGTAAAGACCAAACTTCATCCGAAAGGCGGTTTTCCATTCATCTCCTTCGCACACCTGCACCAGGTAGTACGCACATCTTAGATCCAGCTTTGTGTATACAGACGCATATCTTACTTGGTCCAGCAAAACCTGGCTAAGAGAAAGCAGTTAATGGTTTTTGATGGTAATGCAGTTAATTCTGCGATAGTCTATACCTGTGCGAAGGTCCCCAGTTTTCTTGGGGCCGAAGAAGACTAGCTAAGAAACTGGTGAGTTGGAGTGCCTTATAAACCGATCAAAGAGGTTTGTTTCAATGTAGTCACGTAAGTGTTCCGTTTCTGATTCAGTTAGGGCATAGACATGGCTACAAGGTAATACTGCACCCTGCTCTAGATCTATAGGGTTGTCAAGTGGCCGATGGGGTGGTAAGGTTTCTGTCACCTGTTTGTTGAAGACATTGCAAAAGTCACGATATTCCTGCGGTGTGGCACTAAGGTCTATTGTGTCTGGAGGACTAATCTGGTTGGTGTTGATGTGCCGGTGCAACAATGAGATCGAAATAGACCTCCTCCCGATATGTGTCCCTTCACCAGAGCATTACCTTTTTAGTGCATTGAATTATGGGACTGGAACACAGTGGGGTGCAGTCCACTTCCCTAACGGCTTCTGATTTGCTTTTATGGCAATCTTCGCAGCGTAAGAAGCATCAAAAACATTCCCTATGCCTCCCGAATCAACTAACATGGTAACCGGCTGATGCCAGTCTAGGAAACATAACAGACCAGAAAGCATAACATTTGAAGCATAATTGGTATCACCGATGGATGGGGTTCCCTTCCTACCCATGCTCGACTCTGTAACCCCTATGACCACCTAGCTGAGGCATTTCCTTGGGCCTTGGGTTTAGTTGGACACTCCCGCACAAAGAGGCCTGTGGTCCCGCAATACATGCAGAGGCTGTCTTTTTCTTGCTGTTCCCTCTCTTCTTTAGTGGGGGGGCCACGGGTCGAGCCTACTTGCATTGGCTTGTCTCCACCCTGCTTGTCTGGGACTTGCGGTTGTTGGCATTGGTAAAGCCGTGTATTTGGGTGTACATCACCGCTTTTCCTGTCACACCGTCTCTCAGTCTGTCTATGGTGCAGGCATAGAGCCAGATCGATCATGTTGGGGCATTCAGTAGGCTGTGGGTCAACTTGCTCGATCAGGTCCTTTAAGTCATCCCAGAGTCTGTGATAGAACAGAGACACCTGTTTCTCTCTAGGCCACTCAGCCGTCCACCACTAAGTGATTAAACTGTGTGACATATGTCACAAGCTCCTTACTACCCCACCTAAGGGTGAATAGCTCTCTGTCCTTGTACCTGGCTGCGGCCTGACCATTGAATATTTTACCGAACTCTTCGAGGAACCCATCCCAGTAATACAAGATGCTGTCATCCCTCTGTACTAAAGGATTTGCCCATGCCGCAGCATCATCGGTAAGGTAAGAAAGGACAAAAGGCATTTGAGCCTGTGTTGCTCTGAATGCTGCAGGTTTTGTGAGACAATGAAGGTGACATTGTGTAAGAAAAGTCTGATATTTTTGCAGATCTCTCGCGTAGCGCTCAGGTGGGGTTAGGAGCACTGTGACTTCAGGCGTTAACTGGACATGGACAGGGACTGGGGCTGGTGTGGGTGTTGGACCGGGTAACAGGGCAGTTTGAGCTGCTAAACCATGCACCTTGTTAGCTAAGGAGGCAGAATCCTGTCTTATGAAACTAGCTCAGAACGTAGGTCTTGATGAGCCTTGGTAATTTCATCCATAGTGCGGCAGGGTTGTACCGGTCAGTTGTCTGAAAACACGTGGGCGTGCGCTTCTGACAGGATCCTCAGCTCTGAGGTGCAGTAGTGGCAAGAACCAACCTCCCCCTCTGCAGTTTTGGGACCTGCAAGTCGGTGCTTACACAGGGCTCTGCAACATCAGCAGGGAAGGAGGGTTAGGGTAACATTGGTTGGATGGGATGGGGGAAATTGGGACATTGAAAAGAGGGTTAGGGATGGTTTATGGATAGGAAGGGGGTGTTAGGGTAAGGCCTTGACCACTGTGCATGCTTCCAGCGTCTGATACGTTCATACAAGCACACATCCCTACTTCTGTCACTACACACACATACAATATCACAATAGCAGCAAAGATAGGCAGAGTAACATGATGCAAGAGAGTGCTACATTTAGTGCACTCATAAACACTGCTGCACGTGGCTGTTCACGTGCATGTACACATGCCTTTTCTATGTTTTTCTAATGTTAATGGGTTTCACTAATGTTAATACCCGCACTTGGCGATTCATGGGCGTTTTACATGCAGGCGTTTCTAATGGAGCCACACGTGGCTGTATGCGTTAAGACATGAGGGAGTATTCGCAGTCAGTAAATGCTTTGGGAGGGAATTCCGAATCATGTCCAAGGCTAGCGAGCCGCTTCCCTGGAATACAGGGTCGGATTGGCCCCTCAGCCTTTCGTCCCTGGGTAGTGGGGGCCAGTTTCTGGCCACGCCTGGGCCGGTTTGAAAGAAAAAAAAATTGAAAAAAAAGAATAATTTTTTCCCCATTTTTTTTTCTTTTTCCAAAAAGCCTTTCATCCTTCTCAGGTCGATTAATGAGTACCAACAGAGGTTGGGTGTGATATTGTATGCATATTTGTTCTACAAAAAAAGAGCTTAAGCGTAAGTGCTATAGAATAACATTATCATTTGGACTTGGACGTCTGCTTGGATTCACAGTAATTTGACAATATGGATTTATACACATAGATATTAATGATACGTATGGTGATCCATTCCTGTATGAAATGTATATCACATTAGTGAAATCATAACCATATTTTTCGTAGTATACTTAGGAACAATGCTATTTGATGCCACTTTCTGTTTTGTCAAGGGGTGAAAGGTCTTGTTTCATCGCTTCCTGGGATGTCACTATGGGGTTGGGTCAAATTACATCACTTCTGGTGATGTCATCAGAGGTCAAGGGTCATGAGGCAAGGGGTGGGCAACATTTTTGAGGGGTGGGCCACTTTTTTTTGGGTGACCGGGCCTATTTCTTGTCCCAGTCCGACCCTGATGGAATATGGTGCTTTGTGTGGCTCCGAGGCGCTTATTAGTGATGCGCTCTGTTACGCCGCATGCAGTGTCTTGCCGGAAAACTTAGCTTTGCAGGAATCAGGGGCCCATTGTTTGGTGGGGCTGGGCCCCCTGTGGAAATTCAGAATGCTGCAGCATTTATCTGTGTCTGGGGAGGGGCCAGGATGCTGATCCGGTGGAGAGTGACCCCTCGCATTTGTTTTGGAGTCTTAGCTGCTCTGAGACACGTCGTCTCAGCAAGAGGACTCGAGCGCAAGCCATGTGCCTTTGTTTCTGCGCACACGTGCTGATGTGCCACTGCCAACGTGGCTTTCCTGCAGGGTTGGGCCTGGGAGCTGCTGGGTGATATAGTCTGGTAGGCTATTGCCCTACAAAAAGGGCAGAGATGCCTCCCAAAACACCGGATTGCCCATGTGTAGTTGCAAAATGTTTTTTGTTGTGCCTTGGGCATTCTTATATGGTTCCTGGCATGGCTAATGCCACATATTGATTGGACCTTTCCCCCAAATTTTGCATACTGGTTTGTTCTCCAGGGCCCCAGCCATGACACTTGTCAACTGAGGTGGTGGTGTTGCGTGCCCGACGGCGAGACCGGTTTTGTTAGATCCTTTGTGGGAGCCTTCGTCGGCTTGTGCTTACTTGACAATGTTGTCATCAACAAAGTGGATATTGTCATCCACGTTGTGGTCGCAGTCAACAAGACATTAGATTTATTTTGTTTGCTCGACGACAGACCGGTATTCCCCTGGCTTGTCGTCGGAGACTCCGTGGATGGATTTCTCACTTTTTTGTTTGTCGATTTCTTTGATGGCGACGGGCTCATGGACTGTTTGCCTGATGACAAAGGTCGTTTTAGAGGCATCATAGGCCATGCTTCCCTCGACGACAAGACCTCCCGCCCCGACGACAGCTCACGGCTCTGGGTGTTGTGACACTTATGTTTTTTAAGCAGTATTTCTTCTGATCTTGCTCTCTCTTTAGAGCGTGGTCATGTGTTCTTGGGCATGGCCATACTTCTTGTGGACTCCACATTGGAGTGGTAGTTAGACTCAGGGTAGTTTCCCTTGTTGAGCCAGCAAACAAGGTGACAGGTTCCTGTCTTTTAGGGTTTTAGAACTAAACCCCTTAGAAATCTCACACTGCTCTACTGTGTGATTGGGGAAAAAAGCAGAGGATACACTCTGCGTGCCTGTCTCCCTCAAAGACATTTTAAAAGCCACAGGTGGCACAGGCCTTAAACAAGGCTTTCCTTTTGCCTTCCATCCCGACTTATCTGTATAGATGACAAAACTTCTTGTAGATGTGGTAACACAAATAAGTTCCTTTTCTTTCCCAAAAACATTTTTTCTGAACTGTTTTTCTTTTCAAAGAAGATATTGGCCCTGTGTACTAATATATCAAGTGACCAGCTGGTCATAAAGGAAATTGTTTCCAATGTAGCTAACTTGAATGCTATGGCAGAAAATTGCAGCCTAACTAAAGCCACAAGTACAGCTACACAGTCAAATGCCACGGGCCCTTTGAGAAGGGGTCCCCAAAGGATTGTAAAGCCTCCTATTATTAAGACAACTACCTCCAAAGATACAGATGTGGGGGACATTGAAGACACCCTCTGACTGATGGAAGAAGCCATCTCAATTAATTCCACAAACAACATTCTTGGAGGATCACGGGTGAAAATGAGGAAGACGCACTTGAGGCGCTATGCAATGACATTTGCTTACTTAACAGCTCCCCGAAGATCCAGAAGAAAAATAGAAAGCTGAGTCTGTCTAAGCTCCTGGCAATCCCTCTCTATCAGGAAGAAGCCATTATTAGCCCCAAAGGTAACAAGAAATCAGGCTCATTAATCACCTAAGCATACCTAATGCGTTGCAAAGAGTTTCTTTTCAAACAATCCTGGGGTTGATATTCGTAGAAAGATCGAATTGTGGGGCCCATTGGATAAATGGGTTCAGTCCCAGAAGAATCCTAAATGCAAGAAATCAACAACGATGGCCCACATCTCAGAGGATTCCCCACAAACCCAAAGTAGGCCCAAGATGGACCGTATTATAGTAGTAGAAGCTGGGAAATGTAAGTGCCAAGAATACCTAGTGAAATTCCCTCAGAGAGCTATAGAAAGCAAGCTCATAACTGAAGACCTACATGCAACAGCAGGAGCAAAATGTAAGTGCCCTGACCAAGGAGTGATCCGTACGCATAGGATTAATGATAGTACGGAAAGGAGGCACGTATTTGCTGGATTGGAGCCCATGGTAAAAATGTGAGAACTGCACCCGAAGCAAGGCCCTTTCTTGAATAGGACTAGGTTGCTGGAGATATGGGGAAGAATTCCTGACTTGTCTTCGATTTCTTCGAGTGATATTTGTAGTGTGGGACTCCCAAGGTGCGATAGCTGGTATAACTGGGCTATCATAACATTTCAAATGCTGGCAATTGCATCACTACTACATATTTGCTCGAATGCTCTGACAGAAATGGATTTAAAATTGACAGTCTGTTTGCGCATGGGAAGGAAGGTCGGGGTGAGAGCAAATGTCACCAGATATAATATGTGTTTCTTTAAATGTAACGACTCCCAAGGTATGAGTGGTGGCTATAGAGGGAAACAAAAAAATATATTCTTGTAATATTGAGGAGATCACTTTTATCAGTTGGAACACCAGAGGATACACTAGTGACATATTTTTGGTACATGAGACTTGGTTGTTGGACGGTCTCCTCATTGATGGGTATTCTATTGTACCGGCCCATGCAGTCGGTGGGAAGCAAGGGCATCCATATGGTCGAATGAGTATTGGTGTAAGGACCTCCTTGGATTTAAAACCTTTCATGTCCTAGTTAACCTCCAAATCAGTATTAGAAGCTACTGTGGGCCTGAGGTCATTATATTTTTGACATTGATTGTTAACATTTACTCTGCTTCAGGTGCGGGGGGGGGGCTACATGGAGGAGATTATTGTATTGCACAACATATTAAATAACTGGTATGAAAAGCAGCCTCCTGGGAGGATAATACTAGCCTGTGATTTAAAGGCTCCATGTCTGATTGATGAATGTGACCTTGTCAATGAGGAACTCGCGGGTAAGCCCCCCCGCCATAGTAAAGGGCAGGGGTGGCACCTGGGCCAGGTTGTTCTTCGAGAACGATTTTGTCTGTCTCAATAGGATTGCGCAGGGTAGGGGTTCAAAACTACAAACCTGGTCTAATGGCACTAGTAGGTCTGTCTTGATTATGTTTTTGTTGTCAGGAGTACACAAGAGGTATTTTGAAAGTGTGTGATGTCCCCCACCATCCTGAGCGACACGATGTCATGACATTTACCCATATTCTGCCGAACCTCAATACGGTTAATAAAATCAGTTGCCAGGTGAATGTAAATCACACAGGAAATCTTATCTCATGGAACAACAAGAGTATTCTTAAAATAAGTAATTGTATAAATAATAAGGCATCTACGGTTAATTGGTTTGTAAATAATAACTGGGACCTGTCGCTATTCATGCAGTGGCTCAATTCACAAGTTCAGATATTTCCTAAGTCGTTTAAGCCACTGAAGCAGCACGAAAACATGTTTGGTCTGGAGATTCAAGCAATAAAAAGTACTTTGCTTAAGCTCCATAGAGCTATTGACAAGAACATCAGCCACACTGTATCGGATAAAAAGCAGTTTAAGAGTACGATTACACAAGGCATAAATATTGGGTCAGAAACTCTAAATTGTCACTTAAATCAGCAAACTGGCTTGCCCTCTATAAACTCATTAGAAAGGGGATGACAAAAAATGTGGGGAATGGTTTGAAGATTCTTAAATAACTCCTCAAGGATTTAATTGTGCCGATACCCTACCCTAAATTCAATGAGGATTTTGGGTGCGGAAATATTTAATTAATTATTAAGTCCTCTAAAAACTCACAACCCCCGATTCGTTGGCTAACGTTGTATTCAAATCAAACCCGCTCTTCTGTGATCATATATTAGAACAATTGTTCAGTAAAATCTTGTATGAGGGCAAAATTCTGCAGTCTTGGAGGAGGGTTATTCCAATACCGGTTTTAAAAGGGGTACATGAGCTGACCCTGAAAATTATCGTCTTCTGTCGATGCTTGACACTAGCCAGAAGATCTTTGCTAGTATATTATTGAAAAGGGCGACCAAATGGTCCATGTAAGCAGAGCGTCTTTCCCCCTTTCAATACGGATTTAGAAAAGGCTTCAATACTCTATATAATATTAATGTCCTGCAATATATCATCTCTGAGTGTATCAAAAAAATACATAAAGAAAAATAACACATATGTTTTATTGGTTATTGCAGAGCATTTGACATGATCCCTCGTCAGAAACATTGGATGAAGCTCGACGGTTGGGGCATGAATAGTTCTCTACTGTTTTTTATCACTCTTCTTTTTTCCAAGAATAGTGGGGCTATTCGTTTGAATCATGAGAGGGTGATAACCATGGACATTCAAACAAATGTCGGGGTCAGACAAGGTTGTGCACTTGCACCCCTTTTGTGTAATCCATATGTGAGCGATATGGGGGCGGCAATCTCAACTGCAAGAAGCTTCCCGCCCAAGTTGGGTCCCTTAAAGGTTCAATGGCTCAGCTACGCAGGTGACACAATTCTATTAGATAAAACAACTATTGGTATCCAACACTCGAAGAAGTTAAAGCCTAACATTGGAAAAACCAAAATAATTACTCTGGGTAACAAACATAAATCAGATAACCATAAATGGTATCTGAATCGAAGTATCCTGGAAGTTGTTGATAAATACACCTATTTGGGTTTCCAAATATGTAAATCACGCTCTAGTGATTTCTATTGTAATAGTGTGAGCTCCAGGGGATGAAAAAATTAGTTGTTTATAAAAAGATCATGCGGTTAAAGGGCGGGAATAACTTGGGAGGCCAAGTAGCGTTATATAGTAAGAGTATTGTTCCAGCAATACCTTACAGTCTGGCTATTATCCCAGCTAGATAAATTGGTGGGTAGAATACTTAGATCGATTTTAGAAGTCCCTCAATCAGTACCTGTACAAGCTCTAAAATGTGAGTTGGGTGTTCAATCGCTGAGTACGTATTGGATAATACAACAATGCCAATGTATATCACAATATGGCTAGCGGCTGTATCCCTGGACTCTCTCTATCACCATTTGGCCCAGTTGGATGGCCTAGGTTGTAGCAATATATTTCTACAAGGGTTGAGGCAATCCGCAATGGGGCACATTGCATGGATTAATTTGCAACCAGAAGAACTGAGGAACCTCCCTAATTGGTTAACAACAGTAAAAAAGAGAGCCAACCGCCTAGAGGTTTGTAATAACTTAGATTCCCTGACGGCCAAACCGATATATGCAGAATACTGCAAGCAGTCATTTAGGGGCCTCCATGGCACTAGTTATCTGGTTAAATATTGCCCCAATTCGATCCAAAAATGTATAACCTAACTGCGTCTAAGCATTCAACCCCTTTTGGAGCATATAGGGAGGTGGAATCATATCCCCCGTGATAAGCGATTGTGTCGTTTGTGCAGGAGTGAAATTGAGACTGCCCATCATGTACTAACCCAGTGTCAAAAGATGTGCAAATGTTATGACAAGGGTTATGCACAGTTTACTGTAAATTCACAACAGCATGAGGGAGAACAATTCTGGAGCTCTATCATAATGGCGCGGAATCTGTTGTAATGATGGCTGCTGTGTTTCATATGTGGAAGCGTGTCAACAACTGCATAAATGCCCAAGAAGTAGTAAGATCAAATTCTAAAAGGACACTGACTATTTGATAGCACAATATCATGACCTCTCTTTATGCTTGTGTTTTTACATATTTTGTGTTTACAATAAGTGCATGTTTTAACATTTTAGAATGATTACTGGTCATAAATTACAGTAATTAATGTAATCAGATATAGTATATTGGATTTTGTATTGATGTGTGTATTTTAGATATTTTACAGTGCTACGTATTAATAAATGTGTACACTGTTTATTTTAAATAATATTGCTCAATAAAAAAAGAAGGGGCCTCATTACACGGTAGGCGGAGGACCAAGGTGCTATTAGCACCTTGGTCCATGCCGGTAAAATACCGGCACCGCCTTGGTGGAAAGGGGAATTACCGCTCTATTCCAAGGTTGGTGGGGCGGTAATTCCCCCTTCCCCCATTGCCCTTCCCCATTCCCATTTTTGCCCCATAGGGCTCTATGGGAATGGGAAAGGCACTAATTACGGTGCCGCAAATTGCGGTACCATAATTAGCACCCTGGTCCCTTTGCGGGTTGGTTTTTAACGCCTGCTAAACAGCAGGCGTTAAAGTACCTACCCGCAAAGGGACCTCGTAGTAAGGCGGTAAGGGTTAACGGTGACCGGTACCATTACCGGTGACCGTTAACCCTTACCGCCTTCCGTGTAATGAGGCCCAAGATATTTTCTCAGATAAGAAATCACAGGGATTGCCATCAGTGTGACACGCAGATAGAATCTGAGGAGACAAAGAGGAGGAGAGTGTAAGGGGCCAACTACTCAAAGGGCCTCATTACGAGGTTGCCGGTCCGGTAACAACGGTACCGGTATGCTTGCTGGTACTGTTCTTACTGGACCGGCAACTCTGAGTTGTGCCGCGGGTGCCTTTCATTCTGCCAGGTCTGCCCTGGCGGAATGTAAGGCACCCGCAAGCACAGCATGCCTGTAGCACCGGCACCGTTCTGAACGGAGCCGGTGCTACAGGCATCCCCATTCCCATTGAGCCCTATGAGGCTGAAATGGGAATGAGGATATACAGGCCTCGGCACCCGCGAAAGGGCAATTATCAGGTCCAGCGGGGTCATAATACCCCAGTAATTGCCCATTCGCGGGTGCCGGACTTTCATGCTGGTATGGAGGTAGCTTTGCCGCTCTTACCGGCAAAGCTACCTCCAACCTCGTAATGAAGCCGAATGCACTATAGGTTGGGACCAAAAGCACCCATAAGGAGGGTGACAGCCTAAAAATGGAAAGTTTCTTTGCTTTAAGCAAGGGGAAAAATAAGGTAACCGAAGATTCCCAGCCTGACGCCGGGGAATATTCAGAGCATGTGATTCTATGAAAAATCCAATGCTGGAGAACAATATACCTGCACTAGCTATAACAACTGGCCTCATTACAACTCTGGTGGTAGCTGTGCCAGTAAATCGTGAATTGAACGAGGTTATTAGGTAGCCAGATTCAAAGCTGTGGAACCAAAGTGTAGACACTCATATTCCAGCTTTACCACCAGGCGATACAGTGATTCTGGACAAACCATCCTATCTGACTGCTGTCTTCTTTGAAAACGTTTGCCCTCTCACATTTTGGTGAAATTGTTTTGGTAATTGCCTGATCTTTCCATTTATATAGGCCATTTGATTTGAAGGTGTCCTACACAGAAAAAAAGTTGACCCAATATCACAGTCACGCGGCAAGCTTATTTTCAGATCTGCTTATTTCAAAGAGGATTCTGTACATCATGAATAACAATCCACACGTCTATGTGTTGGGAGCATTTAAAGTTACAAAGTACAATGCAATGGAAAACCCAGATGAGATATTTTAGGCTTGTGTCAATTAGTATTCTGGTACTTGTTTACTACCCTTGATGATAGAGAAAATGAAGCCATTATCATTTGGCTTGAGCAAAACATGCATCTATAAAGCTATTTTCAATCATGTGATTTGTGTACTCTTCAAGTCAGGTCTACAAAACGGCATTATTTAAGTGAACGAAACTCAAACATTCACAAATATTTGCACCTTGCTATATGGCAAGAACTGGAGACAGGCTCAAACTCAGCTTCACCACTTCTTCAAAATGTGTGATCGTGGGCAACTCAATTAACCTATCACATTTACCAAATTCTAAATATTTCAAATTGGTAAACACCTAAGAGGGATTTATTTCTCAGGGTATTCTTTAAATTGTGCAAATCACTAGGTACTGGGCAGAAGAGAGGCTTGTTTGTGTGGGAGACAAAATGTATGCAATGTTGGGCAGAGACAAAGGTGCCGGTGTGCATGTGTGGTTCCATGCATGCCAGGAAGCCAGAGACAGGGGTCTGCTTCCACTCCCCCACACCACCTCTGGGGTAGGTCTGGCTTTGGAGTTGCCCTCGTAAGATACCTTCCCCATGTTGAGTGTAGTCCTCCTGTCCCTTTTTGACAGGGTCATGCGATGACCCTGTCCAACATCATATGTCCAAGAACTTGCATCATTGCCAGGCTGATAATAACGCTACATATGATGATCCATTCTTGTATGAAATGTATGCTACATTATAGTGATATCGTAACCATATTTTTCTATATTGCTATGTAATGTAATGTTATATAATGCGTCATTTATATAGCACCTTTCACCATTGGTATGGTCACAAAGCGCTGTAGTTTGAACGCCTTCTGGGGAGACCGATGTCCAAGGTATGGGTAAGTCGAGGAGGTGCTAGTATGCGTGTGTGCATTATAGCCTATACAAGGATATAAAGGGTTCGCCAAGTCCCTGTCACCGCCATGTTGCCCACGGCACCTGAAGGTCAGCTGCCCCGAAGGGGCCTTGCCAAAACAGTCAGTGCCAAAATAGCTACATCGAAATATGGCTTGCTGTGAGGTTAGGCTATGTGTCAAAGCATTCCAAGTGTATGGCCCACATGCATCGGGCCTGTGGAAGAACTGTTGTCCCTTAAGAGGTGCGAGCGGTGAGTGATGGCAAATGGGAGGAGAGCATAAGGCTGCACGCTGTGAGAAATAATGGCTCAAGCAGATGACCTTATATTGCCTTGCTTTTTTTTCACTCTGAGAACAGTTTTAAACTGCACATGAGATTTGTTTAGGATCACGTACCTTTACAGGATGGTACTGCAACAGTGGTCAAAGTGGGCGGGAGCGGAGCTTCGCTACTTGTTTTATTACGTTTTACTGTTCCTATACTTTTATTTTATAAAGAAACCATTCCGGAATGGCTTAGTTTTAAAATAAAAGTATAGGAAGAAGTTGAAACGTTCCCTTAAAAACTAGGCGTGTTTGTTTGGGGATTTGGATTGTGCGTGGAAGGGGTGCAGCAATGGGGTTTGTGGGGAGCTGGGATATTCCAGCAGGGAACATAGTTCCACTACTTCTTTTCGTACACTTCGACCACTGTACTGCAAGCTTCCATTCTGGATGTGGAAAATAAAGCTATTATATTCCTTTGCTCGCCATGTTTCTATAACAATTTATCTGATGTCAGCTAAGCTTTTATTGTGATTTGTGTACTTTTTAAGGCATTGCTATAAAGCTAATTATTACTGAATCTTCTGAAACCCAAACTTAAAAAAATAAAATATATATATATATTCAATGAAAAAACGTCATTAAGAGGACGTTATGGTTAATTTGTACTACTAAAAACCTATGAAATTCAATGAAAAAACTTTCTTAAAGGGACGTTATGGTTTCAAGTAAAACCGAAAAACCCCAGAAATTCGCCAGTTATGGTAAGCTAAGCAACCGTAACTTGCGCGACCACCGTGCACTGCTAAGACTAACACCCAGGACATGAAAGATGACATCACAAATGTTTTAATATGTTTTACTGCGATGTCCGTGGACACCGGCCGCTGTCCGCAAATCCAAGATGGCGGGTGTTTGCAAAAATCTGACGCACTTCACGCTCTTCACCATCCAATCAGCGGCCGCGTCCGATGTCCACAGACACCACGTTGCCCTCTAAGCCAATCCGAGTCCTGTCCGCGGACCGAACTGGCAAGTGTGTCCGCGGAACAGACATAGATATCACTCATTTATTTAGACCTACGTTTTGGTTGTTTGAAAAAATAATTACTGGACAGATTTCCACCATGCCGCCCGCCGCTCCTGCCGCAAATTTGGTGAAATTCCATCCCACGGGTTGGGCTGTAAACATGAGCAACATTTTTTTCCCCATTCAGTCTATGGGAAAAAAATAAATTTTGTGACCCCCCTATACCTTTGCCCCCGCTTGACCAAACGTCACCAAAATGTGCATACTCTTTTTGCAAAGTTTGGTGAGGATTCGTCCAGGGGGAGCGAAGTTATAAGCCGCCCAAAAAGTGCTCTTCCTATGGAAACAGCAACTTAACCATAACTACATGGCTGCTGTCACAGGCCATGTACTATATATATATATATATATATATATATATATATATATATATATATATATATGAATCACAGCTCGCTGAGTCCTTAGATTGCAGAGTGGGTCCAAATCCTGGTTTCACGATTTAAGCAAATTGTGTGATCTTGGGCAAATCATTTAATCTAACTATGCCTGATGTGCCAACATTGTGACACCTTAGAGGTAATTCAGTTTGCAGCTTTTGCTATTAAGAAACCCTCTCATGGTTTACTAAAGTATAAAGTTGTTACTTAATAGTGACAGTGACCATTTATGTATTGAACACTTCTTTTAATCTCACGTCAGTCATTACTAATGTTGCTTTAGAGAATAGAAGACTGATGGCACTCCTGGTGAGGGATTTTTCTGT
Organism: Ambystoma mexicanum; assembly: GCF_040938575.1. Lineage (NCBI taxonomy): Eukaryota > Metazoa > Chordata > Amphibia > Caudata > Ambystomatidae > Ambystoma > Ambystoma mexicanum. Next base: position 1,049,046,867 of record NC_090921.1, on the reverse strand, counting down.
GATGTCACTTCTGATGAGAGAGAAAGAGAGAGAGAGAGAGAGAGAGAGAGAGAGAGAGAGAGAGAGAGAGAGAGAGATGCCTATTCCTCCCTCTAATTCACCATAAGAACAGATGAGGGAGAGGGGCAGGAATGATATCATGTGGAACATCGTGCACCACCACAAACTGCTTCTGATGCACCACTATATATAACCATTTTGTCCGATTGTAAATTTTAATGTTATTTAACACCAATAGGAAAAAAGCAAAAATACATACTAACTCTTTTGTAAAGTTGGCCACGCCAAACGTACATGAAAACCATGAAGTTCAAAGAACATTTCACAGGAGTCAGCAGTGGTCATTGGTCATTGGGCCGGAGTTTCCGGGATCCGAGATCCAACAAAAAAAATCGTCCCCTGGCCTCCATTCCTGGAAACCTATTTGTGCCCAATGATATAATCAATTTGCTTTCGTTACAGGGAGCGGGATTCGAACTCCGGTCATCAAGATCACAATCGTGTGACTTACCCACGAAACTACTGGAACTTCCGGTTACAACCTTTGTGAATATCCCTGAAAGGAAATATTCAACTACAGCTTTGTAAAGATGCGCACCTTTTTAAATTTGCTTACAACATTATAGGAAACGCTGTTTATTTATGGGGGTGGAGGGAGCTGAGCATCTCCCGAGTTAAGCTCCCCCTCCCCCCACTTCCCATTGCTGGTGGGACCCCACAGTTAATAATTTCAATTTCCAGCAATAACCGGAGTGCCGAGAGAACCTCTTGAGAGATGAGTGGAGAAACGTCCCGGAGCCACATGGTTAAGAACCGTTTATTGAATCTGCAAGGAAAAGCACTTTACACTTTTTTTTAAAAACGCCTGACTGGGGGCGCTCCAGGCCCCAGGAGCCAGTGCTTAGTGGAAACACACGGTGATCCTGGCACGTGACTGCTCGCGCTGTGCGGTGGAAAACGAGCAGAGGACAGTCCGGAATCCAGCGTCAGGATCGACAGATTCAGCAAATACGACAGGGGAAGCTTCAACCACAGCCAGTTGAAGATGGAAATCAAAAGCAGCCCGCCAAAGGACGTCTCGGGGGCCCTGTTCCATTATAAACCCCTGCGATGCACGTGGCAAATGGATGGAAAGCGTTTCAGACACTCACGTCGACGTCTATCTCTGCGGATTCTGTGGGCGCCAGATAGGCAACAGATAGACGCCTGGTAAACACAATCGGGAACTGTTTTGGCGCTGTATAAAAAGAATTTACCCCCACCTCCAGTGCCAAGATTTATCCAGCGTACGGTAAACGCTCCCCCGGTACTCATTATGAGTTGGGGGCATAGTGGTGGTAAATCTGCTGGAATACCGCCCAACAGAATTGCCGTTACTGCCACTTGGTCTGGGCGGATTTACTGCGGAATACAAGTGGTGGTGGCGGTGTTAGTCCCCATTAATATAGGACTCCATTGGGGATTTCCTGTGGAATTACCACAGGGGTAATTTCGCCAGCTGTAATTCCAGTGATTTTGCTGATTTTTTACCGGAAAGTGATATGATATGATATGATATTTGTATCGCGTTCGTACACAAGTGTTTCAGAGCGCGACTAGACAAGGGAGTACAAAGCACAACATAAAAACGATATTACTAGGCCCAGTGACATTGAGAACGCACAAGTGCATGGGAAAGGGAAAAGGGAAAAAGTGCATGGAAGGGGAAGAGTGGAAAGTGCAGAGCCGAGGAGCGCAGATAAATAAAATAAATAGAAAATTGAGGCAAACTGTGGTAGTGCAGTCAGCAAGTGGCAAGCGCTGTGTTTAAGGCAGCAGACTGGGTAAGTCTGAATAAGTGCAGAAAAAGAAGAAAAATGGGAGGGGGCTGTATGGGTACAGATACAGTCCCTAGTGCAAGGGGTGGCCAGGAGGCAGTGCAGGAAGGTGGCAGGGTGAGCAGGTACCTGGGCCTGGAGGACAGAGGGTGGCCAAGTGCACGGTGCCAATACAGAACAGTTCAGCAGGGGAGAAGGGGAGCGAAGGCAGAAGCAAAGAGGAAGGTTTTGAGGTGCTTCCGGAACCGGAAATGGTTCTCCTCAAGTTTTAGAGTGGCCGGGAGGCTGTTCCAGAGGGAGGCCCCAGCTGAAGATAGAGATCCACCCGCAGCTCGTTTCTTTGAAAAACGACTGACCCTGAGGGAGTTAGAGGTAGAGGAGCGAAGAGCTCGAGAGGGGAGGTATTTGCGGAGGGATAGCTGAAGGTATTTTGGACCCAGGCCCCAGAAAGCCTTGTGGACAATGCATAGGGTTTTGAATTTAATCCTTGCATCCACTGGGAACCAATGGAGAGATTTCAAAGCTGGAGAGATACGATCCCAGGGCTTGAGGCCAAGGACAAGTCTCGCAGTCCTGTTCTGGATAAGTTGTAGAGGGCGGAGAGTAGAGGCAGGTAGATTTAGAAAGAGGCTGTTACAAAAGTCCAACCGAGAGAGAACCAGAGCTTGGGAGACAGAGAGCTTCTGAGGGAAGGAGAGGAAAGGAAGAATACCTCTGAGGAGGTGCAGTAGGAAGTTTGACTTTTTAGAGACCTCAGAGATATGGGCCGAGAAGGAAAGTGTGGAGTCAAAGATGACGCCAAGGTTCTTAGCCTCGCAGGTAGGGGTAGGAGGAGGGCCAAGGGAGGCCGGCCAGAGAGTGAGGGAAAAGGATGGAGATGGTGTGCCGATGAGGAGGATCTCCGTCTTGCTGGCATTCAGACAAAGATCATTGGCGGCACACCAATCTTGAATGGCAGTTAGGCAGGCAGAGATGAGAGAGGGAGAGGAGGTGGCTGAGGACAGCCGGAAAATGAGTTGAGTGTCATCAGCGTAGCACTGGAAATTTGAGCAGAAAATGGCAATGCAGTGAGCGAGAGTTGCCAGGTATTGGTTGAAAAGCCAGGGTGAGAAGTTAGACCCCTGGGGAACCCCACAGGTGGAGAGGAAGATAGATGATAGGAAAGACCCCAGTTGGACCTGGGAGGGTCGATCAGAGAGGATTTACAGGGCCAAACTTGTAGTATGACCGAGCTGGAAACCTAGCGGTAATTCCGTTACCGCCACTTTTTTCCCACACCGCCATACTCGTAATGAGCCCCTCATCTGGTAGCTACTTATATGGCTGCGCTGGTTTGGTTCCATGTGGAAGACTGCATTAATGTGTGACTCCTCAATGAATTGGACATACACGTGCAAAAGAACACGAGAAAATGTACAAATTATCTGTTGGCTCTAAATGCATGCATAACTTTTATTCAATCGGCTCGGGGACCGGTACTGAAATTAAAAAATAATAAAATATGTTCTTGCTAGAGTTCATGGAGCTTTTTTTATGTTTGCGCTTGCACTTGCTCTTAAATGGAAAAATATGATAAAATAAGATATTTGTTTCAGGCACTATCATTTTAGCCGCTATCCAACGCTTTACCCATGTTTTCTAGGACAAGGGTTTGTTTATATAATTACACAAGTCCTAAAATATGTTGAGGAGGGTGTTTAGTGGGGGAAAACAAATACAGTTTAGCCAATGTTAGTTTTCTGCGGCGAAAACAGATCTGAACAAAAGGAAAAACCTCTGTTTGCTCAAATGTTCTAAATATTACAGTGCACAATTTTGCAAGGAAGTGTGTGGATTTGGGTGCAGAGAGAACAGGCCCTGCCGTTTCAGTGCAACCCCTATTCGGAAATGTGATTCTCTAAAAATGGCAACAAATGTAGAGTCTTTCCTCGTAACAGGTTTATGGGAAAGGGCAAAAGGTTAAAGTGACTCTTTTGTGCATTGCCTGCTCTTGGAACTGAAGTGATGTTATGTTATGTTAAAACATTTATCACCAGCTAGGGCATCTTGGTTCTGTGGAGACCAGTTGGACAAGAGGAGCAAAGCTAGAAGAGGAGACTTTTGAGAGCACGACTCAAAGTGACAGAGCTAGAGTGTTCCAGAGCAGTGTAGCAGTCACAGAAAAGGGGCACCCACCAATGCGGGACCGCTTAAAGTGGGGGCCAGTTATGCAGCAAGCCACCAGAGAGCGGAGGCAGTGAGCAGGGACATATGGGCAACATTTTGCCTATACATATTCATAAAAAGCCAGATGGACGATACACAAGACCTTAAAATGTAACCGCTTGTCCACCGGAAGCCAATGAAGCAAGGCTAAGAGGAGGGTAGCCGAAGTCAAGCGAGAGGCTCCCAAAGCCACCCTTGCTGCAGCGTTCTGCCGAATCTGCAATTGTTGAAGACGGTAGGCTGGTTGTGCCAGATAGAGTGCATTGCAGTAGTCCAATGAACCAGAAGTCAGGGTTGAAACTAACACAGGACGGAGGAGGAGAGGCAGGTGCAGTAGAACCGGACCGGGAGCCCGAAGTTGTAAATGGATGGCCTGGGAAACGGCACTCACCTGTGCCTCCATGTATAGTGAAGCAAAAAGCTTCACTCCCAGGTCCTTAACGACCAGGCTGGGGATGGCCAAGGGGCCTAACTCTAACAGCCAGAAATCAGCAGACCAAAGAGGGGCATCCGCATCCGACCCAAACAAGAGCACCTCAGTTTTCTCACCATTAAGACGAAGCCAGTTAAAGTATGGACCACCAGCAAGCAAGAACTGCAGACGTAGGCAGTGGAAGGAAGGGAAACGTCAAGGTGCACCTGGATCTGAGTGTCATCCACATAAGAGTAGCACCGAAACCCAAAAGAGTGAATCAGTTTGACTAAAGGTTGTATATACACATTGAAAAGAAGAGGGGAAAGAGGTAAACCACAGGTTATAGGTAAAGCATAACTTAAAAGGAGAGAAGAAAAGAGACTGTGGGTGGTCGGAAAGAAAGGAACAAAACCAGTTGAGGACCGAACCCGCAAGGCCAGCTGAGGCAAACCTGTCGACCAAGATGGTGTGGTCGACTGTGTCGAATGCGGCAGAGAGATCTAATAATATCAGCGTACGAATAGCACCCAGATCAGCGATCTGGGCCAGGTCGTCTACAGCGGAAACCAATATGGACTTGGTGCCCGACTGGGTCGAAAGTCAGACTGAAAAGGGTCAAGGAACCCAGAATCCTCAAGGAAAGAGCACAGCAAAGGGGTAACCAGAGACAACAGGAGTTTCTTGGGAAAGGAGAGGAGGGAGATAGGTTGAAAATGGAAAGGAAGCAGAGGGTCCAAGTGAGGTTCCTTAAGTGAAGGAATAATCAGAGAGTGCTTCAGAATAGAAGGAACCAAGCTGCAGCAGAAAGACGTGTTGACTGCCCAGGTCAGAGAAGAAGAAATAGAAGGGATGACGGGAGGAATAGAGTCAGCAGGGAGGCTGATTTTAGACCCTTAGTGGCCATGGTAACATCCAAAAGCAGAACACTGGGAAATTTGTCCCAGACCAGGGCCAAAGCAGGGGAATTTATGACAGGGACCGGTGAGGCGGACGGTAGGCCTAGGTCAGAGATCTTCTGATGGTGATGCCATCCTAAGAACATTTCCATTCTTTTGTAAGGGATGTATTGTTTGGGTGTATGCATTTTAGCATGGCAGGCCTATAATCCTGTCGTAATGAACTACCTTATCATCATGGGAAGACCAGAGAGTGCTGATGTCACAAAGCTCCAGCCCCCCAAAGATGTAGATGATGGATGTCAATATATAGCTAAATAGCTATTAATGGGTGTAAGGAATGCCATCTGGTGAGTGTGGGATAGCCTGAGCTTTTTTTAAATTGTAATAATAAAGGATGCAAGTGATTTTGGGTTCTCAAAGTAAGATCTGCTAATCAGATCCCTCTTTCAAAACAGACAGAGGTGGGTTTTTAACTGTTTATACCCCAGTCTCAAAATATTATTATTGTATGTCCCAGCAGCTTGGTGGCAGATTAATATCAAAATATAAGCCATGTCTGGTTTTGACAAGGTGGCTACTGATATTATAAAATGACACAACCATAAGTATTTTATGTCCTTTATTGTGAGCTTGGTGACCAGTGACACATTTATGACAGTACCTAATTTGTATTAAACTGTCTGCGCTGGATGTAACCCACAACAACCATGTTGGCCCCAGCCTGACAAGCCCTTTATCCCCTGAGAATGGGTGTCACCTTCCTCCAGGAAATAGGAACCTTCCCTGATTGTTACCCTGCGAACCAGTGCTTAAAAGGCAGTAATTTCATTACAACTGCAACCTCGCACCAGGATGCTGATTACTGGAGACCTTTTGATGTAAGCAGACGGGGAAAGAGGATTGAGTTTAGAATATCCAGAGGAGACTTTCAGTCCGAGGAGGGGCCTTACCAGCTTGGATTTGTCTGGGGCTCTCAAACTTCTTGTCCCCTCCATTCCACTTTCTGCAGACAAGGCACCCTTGGTAGGACATCAGCGGGCAAATAACACTTGTTAAACAAGCCAGGTTTGGACACATATGAGCAGAAGTTTGGAAGCTTCTTCCTGACTTCCTGAGTGGGGTGAGTGCTCCTGCAGCAGAACCACCAGGCTCCAACTCATTAATTAATTCAGGCAGCGTTGTAGTGCCGCAGTGCTGGGCTCCAGGCACTTATGTTTATGTTTTTGTTTATTTTTATTTGTTTGCATTGCGCCAGAGCCCGCAGGCATCAGGGCGCAAACATACAACAGATAACAGACAAGGCCAACATATTATGGTCTAAGCAAACAGTAGTGTCTTAAGACATTTCCTGAAGATAGTATTGTTTTCTTCCCGGCGCATGTCCACTGGGAGTTTATTCCAAGTCACCCCTGCCTGTGTGGCGACGGAACGTCCATTACCTCGGACTCGTTTGCATGTAGGCTGAGTCAGACGCATCGAGTCCTTTGACCGAGTGACTTTGGCAAGGTTTTCCAGTACCAATCGCTCTTTTAAATATTCAGGTGCTTTTCCATACAGGCACTTATGTACAATGATGTTAAGTCTGAAACTTATTCTAGCCTCTACTGGGATCCAGTAAAGCTCTCTCCTGTGTATGGATACTGGGTCCCATCTTGTAGTTCCTTTAACAATCTGTACTGCTTCATTCTGGAGTATCTGGAGTCTTTTGATACAGCCCTTACTGGCCCCAGCTAGTAAAGCACTACAATAGGCCAACCCTGGCACAATAACAGCTTGCACCAATATTTTACAGTTTGCTGCTGATACATAAGGCTTCACTAGTCTGAGCAGCCTTAGATGATATTGGGCTTTCTGAACTACACTACTTACATGGGTTTCAGCACCCAGGTGGTTCCAAAAACACTCTCAGGGTCTGCACCTTGGAAACAGCTTTAATATAATGACCTTCTGTAGTAAAACCTTCATACAGATTTGAAAGTTTAATACGTGCCTGCGTCGAGTCAAAGATAAGGAACTCTGTTTTATTGGCATTAAGACAAAGACCATTCGTTATCATTCAGCTTTGTATGGCCTCGTACACTTTTTCTATATTCTCCAGATCTTTCTTGTAGACCCCGCTCAATGCAACAAGGAGCTGGGTTTCATCTGCATAGTTCGAGAAACGCACACCCAATGCATCCAAAATGTCACATAGGGTGCAACAAAATATATTGAATAGAACCGGGGAGAGACACGCTCCCTGCGGAACACCACACTTAATTAGCCTGGACTTGGAGCATGCCTTGCCCCAAACTATTCTTGACTTCCTGTCAAAAAGAAAGGACCAATCGATAGCTCCAGTAGAGCACCCTCCATGGTCCACAAGCTTAGTTAGCAATTTTTCCTGATCTACGAGGTCGAAGGCGGCTGATAAATCCAATAACATCCACAGCCCGCCTTGCTCCTATCTATAATGTCAAGCATTCTGACTGTAGATCCAAAAGAGCGGTCTCTGTGCCGTGGAAGGATCTAAAGCCTGACTGCTTAAGATGGGGAGAATGTTCTGGCTTTCCACATATTCTTGGAGTTTAATAGTTGCCAATTTGTCTACCATCTTCAATAAAAAAGGTACAATTGTTATGGGTCTCAGATTATTACAATTTTTATAATCCTGCCCAGGTTTTTCAATCAAGGGAGTAACAGTCACCTTCTTCACCAGGGCTGGCATGCGATTGTTGTTAATAAATGTGGCATTAGCAAAATGCAGCAAAAAGGGGATAAAAATGTCCCAATGTTCTAAAACAATGCTTGCGGGAATGATGTCCTCCAGACATGGTAGTAGGATGCATTGTTCTGAGAACCTTCTCCAACTCATTTCTTGTAACAGTTTTAAAAGCAAATGTGGAGGTATTAATATGCCTTGATATTCCCGCAACTATTGCCGCTAATTTAGATGAAAGTGTTCCTTAGTTTGCCTTAATTATTTTGTCCAATTTAGTTCACGCTCCCAGTGCTGATGCGCCTGTTCTCCTGCTCCTCCCACCCACTGTGCTCTCATTGGTTAACTGGCCTGTGCCAACGCGGGTCTACACCCTCCGGGCTCTGATCATCTTTCTTCTTCCTGACTTCCTGGCTGCAGCAGAGCCACCGTGCTCCAACTTGTTAATTAATTCAGCTGGCGTTGTAGCATCGCATTTTCGGGTTGCAGGCACTTAGTTTGCCTTCATTATTTTTCCAATTTAGTTCACGCTCCCAGCGCTGCAGCACCTGTTCTCCTGCTCGCTTTAGCCCAAATGTCCATGCTCTCTTTGCCTCCCCCTCCTCCCTCCTTCCCACCTAGTGCACTCTCATTGGTGAACTGGGCCCTTATCTGACAGCTTTCCAGGCAGCCCCTTCCTGGCAGCCCCCTTGCGAAGGACCCCGAGGCAAAGGACATCTCCAGCGGATGCCACTCCAGATGTTGTCTGCCGGGGAAGCAAGAAGCCTGCAGCCGTCAACCTGCTGCGACAAATCAGGAACGTTGGCATCTGGGTGTTTTACATTGTTGGTGTGTTTAAAAACTAGTTCACACAAAGGAAGACTAACACATCTGTACAACTAAATCTTGTAACTAATTACACACTGGTCAAGATGTAGAAGAAGAAGAGGTGACCTTTAATTTCTAAACCATAGAAAGAGACACAAGGATAGCGTGATTTTCTATCTTAAACTGCCTGTGGATGTACTAATCCTAGGCTTTGCTGGTGTGCCACTTATCTAACAGTGGACAGAATAAGAAAATAAAATGTCCATTACTTCCTGGACTGTTTAAGGCAATTATTCTAAACCTCTTCTTCAGATCATTAAATCTCAATCATACATATTTAAAATATGGGAGAGAAGGCAATTGTGACATGGCTCAGTTGTCTATTTATGGTATAATAAAATTTTGATAACCTATAGACAATGTGAACAACTCCCATTGCTCTTTAAGAAAATCGAAAAGCATAAAGTATTTACTAAAACACCCATGTTATATATTTGTGAAGACAACGCGTCTTCTCCCTTGTGTAGACCTGTATCGATAGAATAGGGCTGCACCGAGAACATGGCAAAACTATATGATTGAGTAGCAGCCTTACCCTTGTCACAGTTTTTACTGTCTACCGGTTTCCGTGGTATTAATAATTGGACCCACCCACTTTCTTCAGGACAGTCTTCAATATAAAACAGTGGCATACTCACTACCATCAGGAGTGTAATGGACAGGTGCTGTACCTCTTACTGCACCTTCCTCAACTACTGTGTGTGAATAAAGGACTGGAGGCCCTGTAACAAACCAAAAAGGTATAGGGTAATACTTTACTTGCACGTCTAAATCAATTAGATAGGAATATGCGTCTCCTTGCACTTGCTAGATCCGAGGGTAAATCCACGTCCACTTATTAAATAGGAGCTGTCAGGGGGATAATTGAGCAGAGTAAGGGTGTGATAATGTTGGACCACTGTGATTAGTGAGCTCTACGTTATTAGATATAATCACTGATCTGAAAAGATGCCAGTATTTTCATCCACTAAGTCCCTTTGGAGAGCTGTATTCTTCCATCAAGGTTGGCCGCTTGTCCTAGGGGTAATTGTTAACCCACTTGCTTCATAAAGGCTGTCAGGGGGAACAATGAGGCAGGATGGAGAGTTAGCACTATCGTATGGCTAAATCAGTGAGCCGTCCATCTCTTTCATATAGAGAAAGACAGTTCTTACAGTATCAACATTGCTGGCTCCTAAATGCATGCTGCGCCTGTATTGCATTCCAGCGCACGACCAGCCACGGATTCCTTTCAAAATTTATCGGCGGTGACCGCAGCTTGTCATGTGATACTCCATTTCCTATTTCCATCCTAGTCCCTTTTCTTAGTCATACATGATAGTGGCTCATCCTATTCCTTCATCCTAGTTATAGCCCCTCATTAATGTCTTTCATTTTAATCCTATACCTTCATGCTCTTTCTAGGCCCATGTCTTTGTCCCTCATTCTAGTCTCTTAATGTGTTACTAGTGTCTTGTCCTAGTACCTCATCCTAGTCCCTCATCCTAATCTTGAATCCTTGTCTCTCATCCTAGTCCTAGTCTCTCTTCCTAGTCATACATCATAGTATATTCATAATTCCTGTCCATCGTCCTAGTCCCTCATCCAAGTCCCTCGCCCTAGTTTGCCTTCCTACTCTTATTCCCTGATCCAAATCCCTAATGCTGGTTCCTCATCCTGGTCCCTCATCTCCCTTGGTCCCAGTCCCTTACCGTAGTCTCTTGTCCAAGAACATCATCCTAGTCCCTCACTCTAGGTCTTCATCATAATCCCTTCTCCCTTATCCCAAGCCTCTCATCATCGTCTCTAGTTGTCCTTGGTGACCCTAGTCTTAGCCCATCATTCTAGTCCCTTGTCCTAGTCTAAGACCCTTGTTTTCATCCGTCTTCCTTGTCCTAGAATCTCAAACTCATCATAGACCTTCGTCTTAGTCTGCCGTTCTCATCCTAGTCTTTTGTCCTTATCACTGCCCCTTATCCCACATCTCACATACCCCATCCAAGCCACTCATCCTAGCCCCTAATCCTAGATTTTGTCTCTCGTCTTAGTCAATCATCCTAATCTCCTGTCCTTAGTTACTAACCCCTTCTCTATAAGCCCTATCCTAGTCCCTCATCATAGTCTCGCATTCTAAACCTAGTCTTTTATCATCCACCTTTGTAGTAATCCTGCCACCCTTATCCCTAGACTCTCAACCAAATCTCTCATTCTCATCCGTTTTAGTCCCTTGTTCTGGTCCCTTGTCTTATTCTTTGACCTCTTATTTTAGTCCCTCTTCCTCATCCTAGTTTCTTCTCATCAGATACATTCATCCTAGTCTCCCATCCTCATCCTAGGCCTTTGTCTCTAGTCTCATCCCTAGTGCCTTGTCCGTCCTCATAGTTACTTGTCCTAGATCTTTTCTATTGTCTAAGGCATTCATCCATGTCTCCCATCCTTAGGCTTTCATCCCTACTCTTTTGTCCTCATTCTAGCCCCTCGTTCTTCGATTCCCATCCTAGTGCCTTGTCCTAGTACTAGTCTCTCATCCTACTCCAAGTTCCTCATCCCAGTTCTAGTCTCTCATTCTCGCTGTACTCCCTCATTTTAATTCTAGTCTCCAGTCTGCCATGATAATCCCTCATTTTAATCCCTCATCCTAGTCTCTCCCTCATATCCCACATCCTAATCCTAGTCTCTCATCATAGTCTCTTTTCCTAGTATTAGGGCCTCATTACACAGATGGCGGTGAACCATGGCGCTGTTAGCGACATGGTTGATGCCGGTAAAATTACCGCCCTATTCCAAGGTTGGGGGGGCGGTAATTCCCCCTTCCACCATTGCCCTTCCCCATTCCCATTTTTGCCCCATAGGGCTCTATGGGAATGGGGAAGGCGCTAATTACGGTACCGCAAATTGCGGTACCGTAATTAGCTCCCTGGTCCCTTTGCGGGTTGGTTTTTAACGCCTGCAAAAAGCAGGCGTTAAATTCCCCAACCCGCAAAGGGACCTTGTAGTAAGGCGGTAAGGATTTACCGGTACCGGTAAAATACCGGTACCGGTAAACCCTTACCACCATCCGTGTAATGAGGCCTTTAGTCTATCATTCTAGTTCCCAATTCCAGTCCCTCTTCCTAGTCCCTCATCTTAGTACCTCATCCAATTCCATATTCCAATCGTAGTCTATGATCCCAGCCACCTATCCCTTTTATAACTACATAGCCCAGGATCGATGCATGAGTGACAGTATTCCATTCTAGTCCAAGTCCCTCATCCTAGTCCCTTCTCTTAATCCTTCATTTTAAACCCTTATCCTAGTCCCACAATCTCGTCCTTCATCGTTAGAAATGCTGGATGTTTTTCCAGTCTCTGACCCCAGTCTCCTATCATAGCTAAAACTACATAGCCCAATAGTTTCTGCTGTATGAGTCACATTCTGTCATCCTAGTCTCAGTCCTGCATCCTAGTGCCAGTAGGTAATCCTGGTACTAGTTCTACATTCTAGCTTCTCATCCCAGTCCTAGAATGTCATCCTAGTCGAAATCACTAGTACCAGTCCCTCATGATACTCTCTTATCCAAATCCCTTGCCCTAGTAAATTATCCTAGTCAGTCATCCTACTTCCTCATTGTTGACTGTGCAGCCCTTAGTTTAAGGTGCCTGGGTTAGTGATCCCTAATCAGTTGGAATTGCTATCACTGGATTTTTAGAAGCATTAAAATAACAAAGCCAGTAATTTAATGATGAATGATTATGTTTTTGATATTGTTATTTTATGAAATGTAGGTTTTTTATCAAGACATATTTAAGGAGTTTGACTTAACTAAATTGTGTTTTATTAGCTATGGATGATTTTTATTAGGGCTAGGTAAGATAGTTATTTAACTTTTAGGAACAATGTGTGTGATAATCGATTCTTATGAACAGTGGGCTAGTTCCGTCAGCATCATGATGCTGTGACATGTTTTATATTTGATGTTTTGTATACTGGTTCTTATATCGTTCATTGTATGACTTTTATGTTGCGTGTTATGTGTGAAAGGTTGATTGTTCAACCAAATTACAATAAATAAATACAAAAGGTTCCTCATTTTAGTCACCCATCCTACTCCTTAATTCCAGTTTCCAGACCTAGTTTTCCATCCTACTCACCCATTCAGGAACTAGCCCCCTGTCATACTGAAGTCCATTGTCCTGGCCACTTATCCTCATCCCAGTCACTTGACCAAGACCACAACTTTGCTCTTTGTCCTAGTCACTTGTCCAGTCCTAGTCCTTCATCCTACTACCAAGTCCTTGTCCCTAGTCCTAGTTCCACATCCCAGCCCTATGTCCTAGCCCCTCATTCTAGCCCCTCCTCATAGCCCCTTATTATAGCCCCTTGTCCTAGCCACTCAGCCTGGTTCCTAGTATCTTGTCCTTTTCATTCATACTAGTCTCTCATTGTAGCCCCTCAATCTAGTCCCTCACCCTCCTACTAAGCCCATATCCTAGTTCCTTGTTCCAGTATCCCCTCTTTGCTTTAATCTCTCAGCCTCCTCCTAGTCCCCCTTCCTAGTCCTAGTTTCTCATTCAAGCTCGTTATCCCCCAGTGCTATGTCCTATGTCCCTGTCCTTTGTCCTAGCTTCACATGTTAGTCCTTTTCTCTTGTCCTTGTCCCTACTCTTAGACTGTAGTTTCTCCTCCCTACTTTCTCATCCCAGTTCTTGTCCTAGTCCCTTGCCCTAGTCCTCCTCACCCTAATCTCTCATACTACTCTGTTGGCCCAGTCCTAGCCTCTCATCATAATCTAAGTTCCTTGTCCTCCTCCTAGCCCCTCATTGTATTCCCTCATTTTAATGTGAGCCATTCATCCTTGTCCTGGTTTTGTTTTTCTCTCTCAGTCCTAGTCTCTCATTTTTTCCCACTCCATTACCATATTCCTTCATCCTAGACCCTTTTCATATTCGTTCATCATTCTCCCTCATCCTAGTCCCTAGTCCTAATCAGTCATCCAAATTGCTCATCCTTGTCTCTCATGTTCACCATATTCTTGTTTCCTAGATACTCATCGTAGATCCTGTGTGCATTCTCTTATCTTTGTCTCTTGTCCTAGTCCTAGACTCTAATCCTGCATCCTAATTTGTGATATTAAATCCTCATTCTAATCCCACATCCATTCCACTCATTGCCTCCTAATTACTCGTCTTAGTCCCTCTCTGTTAGCCCAGTCTCTCATTATATTCTCTCGTGTTAGTCCTGGCCCTTTGCAGGTCCCCCATCCCCATCCAAATCCTAATCTTCGTCTCTGATCCCAGTCTCACATCCTAGTCCCCTGCCCTTGTTTCTCAAATCCCAGTTTTGCATTCCTGTCCCCCACCCTAATCTCTTGGCCTAGTTGCTCATCTTTCTAGTCCCTTGTTCCATTTCCATTTCCTTATCATCCTAGTCCTTGTCTCTCATGCCCTAATATATCATCCCCTTCCTTTCCCTCACCCTAGTCATAGTCCTTCATACTAATTTCTCTTCCCCTTCATCCTAGTCACTCACCCTAGTCTCCCATCCTAGTCCCTTATCTAAGTCTTAGTTTCACGTCTAGTCCTGTCCTGGTCTCTATTCTGAGTCAAAGTGCTTATCGCTCATCGTAGTCCTAGTCTCATCATAATCATAGTTTCTCTTCCAAGTCCTAGACTCTCATTCTTGTCTCTCATCCTAGTGCTAATCTCTTTAATTCAGTCTCGTCCTAGTCTATAGACGCAGTGTATAGTCACAATCTCTCATATTAGCCACTTATCATAATCACAGTCCCTCATCCTTGTCTCTGGTTCTGTCTCTCACCCTTGACTCTCCTCCTAGTCCTCGGACTCGGACTATTTGCCATGTTAACGGTTTTTTATTCAAAAGAAAAAGAAAACGCCTATCTAGCCCTACCACTATTATGGAAGTTCCCTGCCTAGCCAACTAAAAGGGAGGGTGCTCTTCGAAGTCCGAAAGTAAATAGTCCTGAGCCCAAATCCTATTCAGCTACCTAGTCCTACCACTTAGGAAAACGTTACAAAAAGGAGGCCAAAGCAACAGCCTCTGTTTTCGGCTTCTGCCTGGCCCAATCGCTTGGATCCCGTTTCCTTTGGTTTAAAAGTTCATCACAGTCCCACAACACAGTTCACAACCACTCTGCAGGTTCTGTTTGTCATGTTAATATCTTCCATACGGTTTCCTTTTCCTCAGGAAAATCAAGGTTTTCTTAATACAATTTCTAAATGTTTGACTTGGTTGTGGACAATTGTCCTGTTTTATATGTAATGACTGAAACCTTCTAGGTTCTCCTTCTCTCCAGTTCTGTACTTTGTCTCTTTCTCTGTGGGGGGTCTGCCCATTCAGATTTGCTTGGCTCCTGTAACTCTTCTGGCTATCCCAGCCTGGGAATGTTAAAGTGTCTCAGTTTCTTAGGGCTTACCGAAGCACTCTGGCCCTCTGATAGGCTTGTTTCAACTTGACTTAAATAGGCCATCTGCTTGTTTGGGGATATTAGGTTCCCGTAACCTTTGCAGCGTTGCCAGTCTGTCGTTCTTCGTGCCTCTCAACCTCCTCGGGTGATCACAATACCTGCTTTTCAATCTCTTGGCTTCTTGGTGGGTCAGGATGCCAGCCTTCCAACAACTGGCTATCGATTTGCTCGTTCTCCACGCCACTGTCTCTGTGGTCTAGCATGGCGCCACCCATCCAGGGCGTCTTCTCATCAGAGGCTCACCTCTGCGTAGAATTCTTTCTTCTCAGCATAGGAGTTTCTCTCTACCATTCAAAGTTCCTTGTATTATTTGTAGGTCATCACGAACAAAAGGGGGGTGTCATTCTTCTTCGACTGTGGCATTCAGGTGGGATCAGCATTACCGGAAGCAAAATTGATTGAAGAAATGTCACTATTCAGTGAATCGAACCCAGAGTTAACAACAGTCTTTACGATTCCCATGTAGACAGATAATTTACGCTGGACCGGGAGTTCCTTATCGGAATGGCAGTCCTTATCCCAGAGAGGGTAGTCACTCCCAGTGAGGTACCACTTGCCCAGATCTCTAGGGAGGGTCTTGCTAAGCAGGCTCACCTCCCTAGCCTCAAAGGGAGTGGCTCCCCTCTGGGGAGAAGCGACGAATTGTCCAGAATTGTCACAATAGCCTCCTACACATGGGGCCTCATTATAAGTTTGGCGGTAGCCTTGCCGGTAAAACCGGCAGGCTGCCGCCACACCTGTGATTTTTTCCGGCACCCGCGAATGGGCAATTACCGAGTCATTACGGCCCCGTCAGACCCGGTATTTGCCTATTTGCGGGCGCTGGAAAAAAATGTTCCTCATTCCCATTTTAGTATGGGAATGGGGAGGTTGGATGCACCGGCACCATTCCTGAATGTTGCCGGTGCATCTGACATGCTCTGCTCGCGGGTGCCGTCCTGCCCGTCAGGTCAGACCTGGCGGGAGTAAAGGCACCCGCGAGCAGAACTCCTAGTTTGCCGGGAAAGTAACCACGGTACAGACAGGCTTACCAGTACCGTAGCTACTGGACTGGCAAACTCATAATGAGGCCCATGGTCTCCTATATCATTTTTGTCAGCATTGTAGTTAAGAATCATACAGATTGTTAGAGGTTATAATGTTCAGTTGGATATCGGTTAAGGACTTCCATGATTGAGGTTTGGAGGTGTGTTTTTAATTGTTGTTGCTGCCATGCAGGACCACACAGAGATCAAAAGCATTTTATGGGTCTCCGTAGCAGGCGGTTTAATCTGCAGGCTTCATGCTTTAGCTGCCAATATAAAATATTAGAAGCTTTTAATCAGGCAGCAGAGGCTAATAACTCATGCCATAGTGGTCTTGTGATGCCTGGCCCTTAAGCTTGCATGTCCGTTGAGATGGGCCGTTTCTTCATGAGGTTCATACAAATCCATGACTTTAAATATAAACTGCAACGACCAAACACAAACATCATAACTACTGGCATTGCCAATGCTTGTTTGGGTTGTGTTACAGCACGTTAGTAGAGTAATAAGAGTCAGCTGTGTTATTGGTCTTGGGCTGCATTACAGATTTTCAGATGTGTGCTGGTCTTCATCTCAATTGTTGGTCTTTCACCTCTTTATTTATCTTCTAGGGCATTTCTGGACTCTGATTGGGCTACTGGTCTTTGGGTGCATTGCTTGGTCTGTGGCTGAACAGTTTCTTTGGCTGCATTATTTGTCTTTGTCTGAACCACTCATGTTATGCCGCATTATGTTTTTCCACTTTTTTATTGGAGTCAGCTGCATTATGGTTATTTGTACTGCATAACTGGTCTACAGATGTGTCTTTGGCTACATTACAGGTCTGTGGCTGAATTATTTATTTTTGGCTGCACTACGGAACTTAGCTTGTGTGTTCGCTCTTTTTCTCTTTTGTTGTGTTTGGCTGCGTTATTGACCTTTGTTTGTTTTACTGGTCTTTGGCTGTGTTACTTGTCTTCTCCTACATTGTTGTCATGTTACTTCCTTACTGTTGTCCAACTGTGTTACTGGTCTTCTTCTTAATTATCGGGTGCGTGGGCGGACCCACGCAGGTGCTTCACCATCCTAAAGGATGATGTGCACCAGACCCACCAATCAATACTTGTCTCACATAAACTCACAACTCCTCCCACTGCCCCGTCTGCCTCACAAAATCCAACATCACACTGTTCCTCCTCCTGCCTCTCACACCCGTCACCTCCCAGCAAAGCCTTCCCACTCAGCTCAGCCACACCCAGCGCAGATAACCGGACCCTCATCAATTCTCTCTCCTCAACATGTCTCTCACATCTAAGCAGAAAATGTCCCACAGTCTCAGGCACCCCACACACCACACAATCCCTCGTCTCACGCTTCCCCACTCGATACAAACAGTCATTCAGCCCCACATGCCCTATCCTTAATCGATTCAGCATCACCTCCTCCCCCATCCTCCATTCCAGACTCCCCGCATCCACCTTCACCAACACATTCCCACGAACACCAAACATCCACCTGCCCTTCACCGCACTCACCCACCTCGCCTGCCACTCATCCATGACCCGTCTCACCCCCACAGCCTTCACCTCATCCACACTCAAAGGTAGCCTCACATCAACCACTCCCCTTGTCATACCCTCATCCGCCGCGAGATCCACCAACTCATTACCCAAAATGCCACTGTGACTGGGGACCCACGCAAACTCCAAATCCATTCCCCCACGCACACACCGATCAATCTTCCTCCTGCTGTCCAAAATCACATCCTTCCTATCGCCATCCCCTGCCACAATCGCCTGCAACCCACTCAGTGAATCTGAAAACATCACCACCTTCTCTAACCCCAACTTGCACACCCTGTCAATCGCCAATGCAATCGCCACCAACTCAGCCGTACAGATCGACACATCATTCGTCAATCGTCCCATTTTTTACTCCCCAGTGCTTTCCAGATGATACGCCATACCCACTCTCCCAGACACAGGGTCTTTCGAACCATCCGTGAACACCTTGCATCCTTCCTTTCCTGCCACATACGCCTGACCCAAAGCTTTGATCTCGCCCCGCAATCCTCTCTTCTTCGACACCACATTCGCCAACCCCAAACACACCTTTGGAGACCCCATCATCCACCTCGGCCACCTCTCCAAATCCGTACCCGTCACAGTCTTCAAATCGCCCACACCCCACTGCACTCCCTTCTCCCACATGTGAAACCCAAAAGTGCCCCCCTTCCTCCTCCACCGGTCCCTATAATAGTCAAACCTCCAATTATACTTCAAACATTCACGCACCGGATGAGCCACACTCTTCGCACTGCACTTCACCCACCATCTCATATTCAACGCATCCCTCCTCAACCCCAACGGCATCTCCCCCACAAGCACCTGAACCGCATTCACTGGAGAGGACCTCATCACACCCGAACACACCCTCAATGCCCTCGCCTGTACCCTATCCAACCACAACTTCTGACTCGCCGTGAAACCCACTGACACCTGGCATCCAAAATCCATCACACTCAGAATCAACCCCTTATACAACATTCGTAGACACTTCTGCTGCGCACCCCACTCTTTCCCAGTCACCACCCGCAGCAAATTCAACCTACGTTTACACTTATCCACCATACCATTCACCTGCAAATTCCAGTTTAACTTCCTATCCAAGATCACCCCCAAGTACCGAAACTCTTCCACACTTTTCACCCTCTCACCTTTCAAAACTAAGTGCAACCCTTGCTGCACTCTTGTCCTTGAGAAAACCATACTCACACTTTTATCCACAGACACCGAAAAGCCCCATTTCCCACACCACTCCTCCATACGCACTATCGCAGCTTGCAGCCGACTCTGCACCAACAACAAACTCCGCCCTCTTACCCATACCACACCATCATCTGCGAAGAAATCCACCTGACACCCGAAACCCGCCAAAGCTCGAATCAACCCATCCACCATCACATTAAACAGCATCGCACTAATCACACTCCCCTGCGGCGTCCCATTCTCCATCTTCCAAACCTCAGACATCACCCCCCTCACTCTCACCTGAAAGGTCCTGTCAGCCAAAAACGCCTTAATCCACCGAAACATCCTCCCCTTCACACCCATCTCCAACAGTCTCACCAGCAACCCATTCTTCCACACTATATCACACGCCTTCTCCAAATCCAAAAAGAATGCCCCCACCATCTCCCCATCACACAACGCCTCCTCCACTCCAGTCACCAACCTCACTAACGGATCTGCCACCGACCGATTCTTCCTGAACCCACTCTGAAAATCACTCAAACACCTATTCGACTCCAAATAAAACACCAAATGCTCAACTACCATCCGTTCCATAACTTTACACAACACAACAGTCAGCGCAATCGGTCTATACGAATTACACTCCGTCGGGACCTTGCCACTCTTCAAAATCGCCACCACAATCGCTCTCTTCCACGACCTCGGTAAAACTCCACTCTTCCAGATCTCATTGAACAATGCTAACACCTCCAACTTACATTCCATTGACAACTTCTCCAAAAATACATACATAACCCCATCCACCCCTGGACTAGACCACTTCCCCTTCCGAATCGCCCCATCCAACTCCACCATAGAAAACGGAACCTCATACTGCTCTTCCCAAGGCCCAACATTTGCCAATAACTCCCGCATCTCCTCCCCAACCACTCCCATACTTAGTCTCACTGCCTCTGGGAAGTTCCCTGAACTGTGCACTCCCGCAAAATGCTCCCCCAACAAATTCGCCTTCTCCCCATCTTCACTGACCACCTCCACCCCTTTCAACAACACAGACATACCACCCTGCGGCCTCATCAACCCGGACATCCGCTTGAACTGCTTCCAAACCTCACCCACCCCAGAATTACTCCTCAGAGACCCACAATAGCCCCTCCAATATCCGCGCTTTCTTTCCCTAATCACCCTCTGCACCACTGCCTTCGCCTTCTTGTATGCCACCAAATCCTCCAGCATTCCCGTTCTCACCGCTCTGGCCCTCGCCTTCTTACGCGCTGCCACAGCCCGTGAACATTCCACCGACCACCAAGGAACCTCAACCTTCCCACCCTTCCCCTTCTCAACCTCCAGAACTGCCACCACCGACGCCGCTCTCATTCCCTGCACCAAATGCTCATTCCATTCATCCACCCCCCCATCCCTATCCCGAGGAACAATCAATTCCTGACACAATCTCTTATACAACTCCCAATCAGCCTTCCTAAAGTTCAACCGGCTCCCAGACATCCGTGGCCTGATCCCTACCTCACCCCTCACTGTCACCAAAATACCAGAATGGTTGCTCCCCATATCCCCATCCTCACGCACCTCCCAATCACATTCTCCCGCAATCGCAGCAGACACCCAGGCAAATCCAAACACGACAACTTCCCAGTCCTCACATCCAACCGCGTACCCGAACCATCATTCAGCAAAAACAGACACAATTCATCTGCCATGTCCTCCAATAGTTCCCCATTCGCATCTGTCCGATCACTACCCCACAACGTGTTGGCACTGTTAAAATCGCCACACAAAACACAAGGTCCCACATGCCCCCTTAACACTCCAGATAGCACATCCACCTCCACCACCTCACACGGATTATAATAATTTAACACCAAGACTTCCGATCCCCCTACCCGAATCCCCGCCCCGATAGCCTCCACTGCTCCATCCACCACAATCTCTCTTACAACCAACCCCTTCCGAACTGCCAGAGCCACACCTCCCCCTCTCCCCTCCAACCTATCCTTATGAAACAACTCAAAACCCGGAATCACAAACCTCAGAACACCCCTTAACCACGTCTCCTGAATACAAACCACATCAACATTCAATTCCCCACACAGCGCCACTTTCAGCTCCTGCCCATTCCTCAACAAACTCCTCGCGTTCCACTGCAAAATCCTCAGGTCGACACCCCACTCTGCTTCCGCACTTTAGTAACCATCCTGAACACATCCTTTTCCAACACATCCACAACATTCAAAAACCTCCTCCCTGCTTCCACCACTCCTTTCGTAAGATCCGACACACTGACTGACAAATTCCCCTGAACCAGCTCCAGCACACTCACAATAAAGCACATAAACTCAGTTTTCGGGACAACCATCATTTCTACGCCTTTCACCTCTCCCACCACTCTCTTCCTTCCCGCAGCCTCATCCACCACCGGCTCTCTCCCACACACCTCATTCACTACTCGTACCGGTTTCACCTTTGCCACTGCCTCCGCATAAGACAAACCTTCTGCCGCCCTCACCTGCACCACCTCTCTCGCCACCCTATGGCTCTCACACCCCCTAAACGCAGTAGAGTGCCCCCCCACAATTCACACACTTCTCTGGGGTCTCCACCTTGCATTCCTTAATATCTTGATCTCCTCCACACCTCCCACAATGCCTCTCATTCCTGCACACTCTCGCCCCATGTCCAAACTGCTGACACTTATAACACCTCAACGGCATCGCTACATAAACTTTCACACGGAACCTCTGATAACCCATCTCCACCACCTCTGGACACTCCGTTCTCGCAAACCTCACTGCCACAGTCGTTGACACCACATCCCCTTGTGCATCTCTCCTCCCCAGCCTCCACGCCTCCACTACCCCCACATCCGCCAGCTGCTCCTCCACCTCAGACATATTCATGGACACCGGCACACCATACAACACCCCCTTAAACGACACACCACTTTGATCAAACACTCGCACCGCATGTCTACCCAGACAACCCACCTCCAGAATCTTAGCCTTACTGCCAGCATCCGTCCCCTCCACCAACAACCGGCCCCCAGTCACCACTTACACCCGAGTGACATCTCCCACAGCCTCTTTCACCCATCCAGCAATCACCATCGGATTCTCCCCCTGAAACGTCTTCACACGACTATCAGGCTTCAACACCACCTTCCACACACTGTTACACTGCATCTTCTCCTCCCCAGACCCACCGCTCCCTGAGGCTTCCAGCCCCTCCAAAGCACACTTTTCTTGGGTCCCCGACCCTGAAATGCCCCGGACCAGCCCCCCTCCATCATCCCTCTGTGGAGATCTGCTGCGAAGCCGTCCCTCATTTCCCCCCTTCCCCGCCTCCACAGGTGTAGATTTCACAGACTGCGTCTTCCCCCTCTTCCTCCCTTCCTCCACCCCCCCTTCTTTTCAGCCTTCCCACCCCCTTTGCCATCCTTACCTCCTCCTCCAGGCACACTCTCCCCCTGCACCCGCCTAGAGAGACAGCTTCGCCTCCTCAAGCCCAGCACCCTCCTCCCAGACACCGCTCCGCCCTGCCTGAGTCCGCCCGGATCTAGTTCCCATCTGAGGAACGGGTGTTACTGGTCTTTGGGTGCCTTCCCACTATACTACTAACCTTTATCGATTTTACTGGTCTATAGCAGTGTTATTATTTGACTGGGTTGTGTTAAGCTGCATTACTAGCATTCAACTGCATTATGTCGTCACCTATTTGCTGGTCTTGCTAGATGGGCCGCATTAATAGTCTTTAGCTGTTTGGTCTTCGTCTGTCATACTTAGCTTTGCCTGCGCTACTGGTATTTGCTACATCCATTGTCTCTGGTTGCATTACTGGTAGCCAACTGTTGTTAGGGATCTTCGGCTACATTACTAATCGTTGGCTGCATTTCTGATCTTTCCCTGTTGTGCTGTTCTCTGGCTGTTATAGGGGTCATGCTTGGAAGTTTCCCTACTTGAAGTGATCACATTGCCTGTGCAGAGACATGTTGTCTAGGGATAATGAAGTCATTGGAAAATATTGCTCAACTCAGCATTACAAGCATGTCAGACATGATTACAGGATAGAGTACTTGGGGTTTTAACTTGGCTTGTTCATAATGAGTAGCAGATTGAAGTATGTTTATTCTAAAATATGCAGTTTTTTGGATGTGGAAAAACAGACAATGATGGTCTTATATAGCTGAAAACTGTAACATGTCTTCACATCTGCGAAAATACATCGGTTTGTCCTCGCATTTGAGCATAAAGGGGTCCATATAAGATTTTTCGGTGGGAGTATTATACTCCCTACTTTTGGATGGTGTGAATAATGTGATTTTTCAGGGAGTGAAAAGGTTGTTCCCATTGTTTCCGCAGGTATTTCTAGGTAAGGAAAAATGCATTTTCATTTTGAAAACATGTAGGCTTTTTTATTGTTTGTTATTACTCTACATTAAAAGACACTTTTTAAAATGTTAGCTCCTTTCAGTAGCATGCATTGCTGATGTCTCTGGTCTGAGCACTTCAACATAGCAGTGCAAGTGGCAGCAAGGGGCAGACACACGCCCATCTGTAACTCCCTGTTTTCTTTTGTTAGGAATTTATTTTCCTGGTTTTCAGGGAGTAACACCGACAAGTATGCTGCTATCTAGATGGGCTGGGTGTAAAAGCATGGATGCCGTCGCACTTCTGTGTTCCCCCTAGGGAACAAGAGATGTAAATTAGGAAGAAAAGTGGACATGCCATAGGAAAAAAAAGAGGAAGGGTTACTGGGGTGTTTCACACCCCGAACTACTACTAGACAAAAAGAAAAAAAACAGACTCCGCCCTGATGCCTTCACACCGATGCTCAGACATGCCAATGATTTTAGCACCAGTGTAATAACACAAAGCCAGCCTTAGCTGGGATAATAGTGGTTAACTCGGCAATGAAAGGTCTGAACGACCTGATAAAAACGGAAAAAGGCTGACACAACACCACTGTGGATGTGCTTGGTGCCGTATAATAAAAACCGTAACATACGAGGCAATCTTTATTTATTTGAAAATGAGCCCATTATGCGTTTCCTGTGACATTACAGCATTAGGTGGATACCCAGATGACAGACCTTACGAAGCTGGCATGGACAGCTGATAGGTTTATGCATTGTACTCTACCTGTCATTTGTATAGCGCAAATGTTACCATTGATATAGTTTATATTATATCAGCACTAAAGTTCATAAGAGGCCATGAGTGCAGCACAAGCCTGCTAGGGCCCTGCGCGCCAGCATCTGGCAAACAACTCAAAATGAATGGCCACATCAGCCATAAGGAAAGGGTGTGGAGAACCACGACGTGTGATTTCATAGACAACTATTTAAAAGTTAGCATTTTGTTTGTGTACTTTTGGTCGAAATCGACCAATTGCATATACACATACATGCAGAGTGAGGGTGTGGGGGGTTCAACTGGGAGTCTGTTGCAGGGGCTCCCAATTAAAAAAAACAGTGATAGAATCAGGGACGCCATTTCACCAAAATGCCATGGGTAGCGGAAGTGACATCACACGGCCCTTCACCTCCAATGACATCACAGAAAGTGATGTAATTTGACCACACCCCCGAAGTGACATCATGGGAAGTGATGGAACACGACTGGTCACCCATTGACAAAACAGGAAGGCCATCACATAGCATTGTTCCTAAGTAAACTACGAAAAATATGGTTGCGCTATTACTGTAATTTGATATCCATTTCATACAAGAATGGGCCAACATATGTATCGTTAATATCAGTGTGTATAGGGCCATATTACCAAATTACTGTGAATGCAAGCAGACGTTCAAGGCCAAATGATGATGATGTGTTATTATATAGCACTTACACTTAAGTGCTTTATACAGAACAAATACCCCCAACCTGTGTTGGTACTCATTTATCAACCTCAGAAGGATGAAAGGCTTAGTTCGAAAGGGATGCTGTCAATGCACTCCTCCCAGCTACTTCACTGGGCTAGTGTTGTCCTTTAAGGTGGACAGCCCAAAGCTGAGGAGAGTGTTGCAGGCAGCTGCCTCGTTCTTGGTTGGGTTCAGAGAGACTCTGGCACTTCCCACCCAGGGATCTTGCTGAGGAGCCTAGCAGGGCATGCTGTGTGCTGGCTGGGTACCGGTTCTGGAGCTGCTGGACGGTCCTCTGGATTTGGTATCTCCCTCTGTTCCCTGGGAAATGTTTAAGGGAGTGATCCTGCTTCCCTCGGGAGGTCCTGGCCTTCCTTCACTGGCGGAAGTTGTAAGGCAGTCTGTACTGTGCTCTTGCACCTTGAAGTGTCTTAGTGCTCGATGGAATGACCAATTAAATGTCTCAGACCAAATAACTGGACAGACTCAAAGAAGATGGTAAAATGCTGCTTTAATCTCAATGAAGGAAAGCAGGGTTAATCGTCATTCATCAAATTGATTCATGCAGGATCACACTGTCTTCTCGTTAATAATTAGTTTATATAATGCTAGATGCGTCATCTATGAAGTCATCCGACGTGGCACATTACAAAAACCTATCAAGGGGTAGGATTAGATTTGGGGAACATGTTTACATAAAGAATACATGAGTGTTAGTCTCTCATTGGCGGTCCCTTGTTTGTAGGACACGCCCTGAGCTACTTCTACATACGTAACACACTGATTACAGCAAAGAATATGGCAGCAGAATAATACTTGCAACATTGTATGTAAAGTGCATGGCAGGCTCTTCTAATTGGTTGGCAACCCAAATCCAACCTTGGACATTCGGCTTGCTAGCAGCACTTACATAGAAACGAAACCCAGGCGCTTTGAAATACGTCAGCTCTTCCGTTGTTTGCCCAATTAGTCTACCCTCTCTTATTGGTAGGCCCCATGCCAGTGTCCTATGTTTGAAGATTGACCTTGCCAGTCTGCACTTGTCTGGCATATTCAAGAGAGTCTAGGCACACCATTATCTTAGTTTCAAGCCTAATGAATAGCGCGTGTTTGCAAGCTCGTCATCAAATGTTAAGAGACCACAAATGTGTCCATTTTGACAGTGTATTTGATTCACCTATACTGGGTGCAGTTGCATCCCTTTACCTTTAGAGACTTCCTCATTCTATCCCACAGAATCTTTTTATGCTTTTAATTGTCCAATACTTGGTATGTGTAAATGTTCTTGTTCCTCCTAATCTTGAGAAAGATGTCCTTTGCACATGGTCTGCTCATTAGACTGCCTTCGTCCTTTGCCTTCATCTCTCGAAATAGCATCCTTGGTCTCAGGCCAATGTACTCCTTTGTTTTGCAAGGGAAAAACAGCATTTTCATTGTCTTTTCCCTTCAGGATCCTGGGCTCGTATTTTGAGGTAGCTGAGTTGATTGACATAAGCCGTCGCCCATCTTCTAATAGTTGTCCTAAATGTTGAATATATAGCTCTTATAAGCAAACTTCTATGTGTTCTTTCTACCTTGTTTTACCACGTAATTACAGTTATTGACTAGTGAGTCGCTTCATTCTTCTTCGTGTTGATGATTACTGTATCATTGGGTACATGTTTCTCTTAGTGCTCAAGTTACATCGTCATCTTTAAGAATTTTCATATTGTTTCAGCATAGGTTCTTATAACTTCTTTGTGACATTATTTTGCTGTCATCAAACTTTTAATGTACATCCATTCTGTTCATGGCTGCATTTTTGATTGATATTTTATTTCTATCGCACTCGTACACAAGTGTTTCAGAGCGCGACAAGGCAAGGGAGGGGAACAGGGGAGAACAAAACAGCGATCTCACTAGGCCCAGTGATATTGAGAACACACAAGTGCTTGGGAGAGGGGGAGGGAAAGTGCATGGAAGGGGGAGAGGTGGAAAGTGCAAAGAAGAGGAGAAACAGATAAATAAAAATAAATAAATAATAAAGGCAACAAACAGTGGTAATGCAACCAGCAATTTGCAAGTGCTAGGTTTAAGGCAGCAGACAGGGTAGGTCTGATAAGTGCAGGAATTAAAAGGGGGGAATGTATGGGTACAGATACAGACCCCAGTGCAAGGGGTGGCCCGGAGGCAGTGCGGGAGGGTGGCAGGATGAGCAAGTACCTGGGCCCAAAAGACAGAGGGTGGCCAGGTGCATGGTGCCAAGATAGAACAGATCAGCAGGGGAGAGGGGGAGCGAAGGCAGAAGAAAAGAGGAAGGTCTTGAGGTGATTCCGGAACCAGAGATGGTTCTCCTCAAGTTTTAGAGTGGCAGGGAGGCTGTTCCAGAGGGAGGCCCCAGCCGAAGACAGAGATCTACCCCAGCTCGTTTCTTAGAAAAGCGACTGACCCTGAGTGAGTTGGAGGTAGAGGAGCGAAGAGCTCGAGAGGGGAGGTATTTGCGGAGGTATTTTGACATCTCAGGAAAGGGCATCGTTCTTGGTAGCTTTCCTTCACTATGTCAGCTTGTGGGTACATTCTAAATGGTTGCCTGAGTGCATATCACCTCTCATATACTCAATGTGGTACAGGAATGTTGCAAGGATTCATGCACAGTTTCCCAATTATGGTTCTTTGTCTCTCATTCCAATGGGATGGTGTTAAGGGAGCAGAGACCAGGCAGCAGGTGTCCACCTGCTACTCTACATTCCACCGTCTGGTTAAGTTCTCAACCAAACTCTTCGCCTCCTCTTCGGCAATTCCTGCTTCATCTTCTATCGTGTCATCATATTTTCTTTTCTTCGGGACCCATATCTTTGTCACCCCCCTCAGGTGGCCAGTATTTTTCTATATGTTCATCCACACTCCAGGTCATAAGACAATAATCTCCTGCTGGTGCACAGAATATCCATCGTCCCAATATTTCTACCGATCTTCAGGATAATAGACCTTAGTTCCTGGAGGTGCAAGGGTACATTTTTTATGTTCTCACAAGTACTGTCTTCACTTTTCACTTGTCCACCAGTTGCAGTATCCATGGCAATCGTTATCTTCATTCCAATAGCTGTTGTGGCTGTCTTTTTACATTGTCCCACAATGATCCTCATGAGACAGAATCCTAGCAATACGAACACTAGTAGCTATCCAGGTCGGAATCCATGAAAACAGAAATGTAAACCAATCTTCAATTTCATCTACTTCCTCCACCATCTTTGTGTGCAAAGTGGACAGCATGGTTATTGCTTCTGTCAGGGTTCAATTTCCTCCATCATGAGATGGTAAAAACCTACAGCAAAAAGGCCCGACCTTGGAGAACATGCCTCCTTCCATTACTGTAATTAAGTTCAGGACATACCTGTTCTGAAGAGTCATCAGCCTGATGGCTCCTAATTCTTCTCTGATTGCATTGAATACTTTTATTGTTGCATTGATCGTCTGCAGCAGCCCCCATCTTGTAATCTGCAGCCACTTGGCGTTTACTGCAGCTTGAAGTCCTGGCAAAAATATGGCTGTCATTATCATTGCGTCTTGCTGAACAATTCATGCTCATCTGGGATATTTTCATAAGACTATGGATTTTGCTGAAAAATAATTACTTCTCTTCAGTCAGTGGAGTTCAGGTGATCTCTTCCTCTTTAAATGTTCATCCATTTTTGGAATTTCATCGATATGGATGTCACTTTGGGGAATCACTAATGCTGGTACATGTAGCATTACCATAGAGCATATTCTTCCCCAATTCTTAGGCAACTGCATGTAGGCTCTGCATCCACAGGCCAATATCGATCCATTAACACTGCAGTTCCTCCATTCATTGCTGGGACTTCAATTATCTGTCCACATCCTTTATTTCTCCCAACCAGGCCATTGGTCCTAAAGCATGTTTTTGCATTTTTCAGTGGTATTATAGAAACTGGTCCTGCTTCATTATCAACCCATGTGAGCATCTTTGAATACTTTGCCCATGATTCCAGACTTTTGTCACTCACTATCTACACTATACTTGCTGATTCCTTCTTCAATAAATGTGCAGGGCAGGGCAATAGATCTTCTTCCCATCCAGTACGAGTGAAAACACATCTGTATATCACTAGCTGAGGTCTCTCTCCACATCTTGGCTCGCCTGGTTTTTCAGTGATGTCTGAGCAATTCAACTTCTTCAACTGGACAATCTTTATTAATTCTCCTATCTGGGATGGATACACAAGTTTCTTGCTTGGCCATCCTAATCAATTTCTCATCCTTCTTGTTTTCTCAAAGGTATCTTCATATGGGAATACAACTTTTGTTCGCCATCATAACATAGTCAATTTTCCTTAAAATGATCCTCGGGTTATTAATGCTGCTAGATGACTGAATCTCTTTGCATAATATGAAGACATTTCTCTTGCAATAAAGGTTCTTGCTGCATTCTTGGCGTACGGTATTAATGAACATGCATAACAACTTTCGGCTGACGTTCATTCACCCACCTCTTTCATGTGCTGGCACCATAGGTTATTTTTTAAGTGAACTGAATTTTCAAGATATGTATTTATACCTTCATGGTTCTCCTCAACATTTCTTTTAAAGCAACTTCTAGTTATATTATATAACATGCTATTCGTGCTTATTGTGGGGACAATAAAACGTTTTTCATTAATACCCCTACATGTTAGTGCCATTAATACCCTCCATGTTAGTGCCATTTTAAGCAACACTTCGTAATGTCATAATAACGAGAAAAACACAAATCATAATACCAGCTGATATCACCATCAATATCACATGAAACTCTATCAATTTTTTTAGATGGTAATGAATCTCTGAAATATTGAATCCTCTCCATTGTATGAATATGCAAATGTATAACCTCCTTTTTTAATAAACTCTATATCAGAAATTGGAGTATTGTTTCAATTATCACTATCCAAACAATCCAGTTGTTCTTTGGGCTCCCCAGGAATGCAACAATGTTCATTCCTCTTTGAATCAAAGCTGGTTACGTTTGAGAAATGTAGGAAAAAAGAATAACTAAGAATGTATATACCAATGTAATGATGGGTATCATGAACGAAGATCAGAAATGTTTTCTTCTTTTCTTTTGTTTTTCAAAGCTCAAGCTCGTCTCTAATTGTTTCTTTAGGCTTGTCTAGGGAAAATGTCCCAAGATCACTGTTAATCCATCAGTTCATAAGACAACCCTAATCTAAAAATGTTTTGCATTCTTTATCTGAGTTCTTGGTCATAGATTGCATTATCATCCGTTGCCATTCATCTCTTGCTTCACTGGGGGCACTTGCTTCATTGGGGTTAAATGCAGGCGAGGTCAATGCTTCACCCTTATAGTGCTTAATATCATGCAGATGGATCCAAGGCCGTCAGCCTTTGAGCTTTGGAGCAGTAGGACTTATTTCCTGTATCTCATAAGGTACATTGAATCGAGGGGTATTCCAGGTACGTGCACATTTTCTTACTAACACATAGTCCACTGGGTAAAGTGCTGTAGGTTTTAATAAGTCTTCCAAACTAATAGGCAAATTATCCATTTTGTTTACTATTGACCCCTCCTATTGATTCCTGATCTGTTGAGAAATAAAATAAATACTTTGAGTCATTGTTTTCAAATAATCACGCATGTCGTCACCTAATGTGTTTGCTACACTGTGGGCATCTGTATTTGCCCTTATTGGGGAGGCGAGAGGAGTTCTCATACAGCGTGCAGTCACCAACTCATGGGGCGTTAAATTGTGATCTGAACCAGGCGCATTGCGTGATGCATGTAATGCAAGGGGGTAGGCAAGGTAGCCATACCTTTTTTAATGTCATTTTAAGCTATGCTATTCTCTCCTTCAGAAGGCCATTTAATTTCCCACATATCCCATTGGCTTGCCGGTAATAGGCCGAAGAAAACGTATGCTTGATGCCTAAGAGTGACACTATATTTTCAAAGAGTTAATTCACAAAGTGTGCCCCATTGTTGGAAATACTTTGCGGACTCAAAACTTTGCAGCGCATGCAGCATCTGGATGCATGCTTGGACCTGCTCCAATCCATCTAGAAAAGGGACATACTACAGCTAACATGTATCGATAACTATTATATGTTTGAAACATATCCACATAATCTATTTGCAGATGTTGGAAGGGGCCATTAGGTCTAGGGATTGCTCCTCTCACCGTTCGCAGGGTGTGTCCTGTCTTAAATTCTGGCACACAATACAGTTTACAATGAACTGTGCCGCATGTTCACTGAGGTTTGGTACAAACCAGTCTTCTGCTATTGTAGCATCTAGACTCTCTCGAGTCACATGCGCTGGGTAATGGAGCTGGTCCGATGCTGCTCTCAAGAATGCTAGAGGCACAACTGGCTTTCCTGTAATGTTCTACCTCCAAATTGCCTCAGTGGGTGATAAAAAACCACCCCCCGCTTTTTCCAAAGCTCCTTCTCTTCTTGCGATGCTCGTTCTTGTATCTCAATTAACTGTACAATAGATATCATATTAAACGCTTCTTTAATCAACAAGCATCGTCCTGCCACTTCCATTGTATCTTTCGTCTCATTTTCAAATATGGTTGAATAATAAGCAGCATGTTTGGCCTCGAAGTCTGCGACTTCGTTCCTGTAAGAGATTAAATCTGTTCTTTTCGAATGGGCTGCGCATTTCACGGTGGCAGTGGTTTCTGGAAAGCTTAAGGCTTCAATGAGTTTATCTAATAGCCCTGCGTGTTGCACTGGAGTGCCGTCTGCACGGAGGAAGCCCCTCCTTTTCCAACGTGACAGGTCTGTGTGTACGGTTGATGTCACATAGGCGGTGTCAGACTACACTGTCACTTGCTCATCCTCAAAACTTCATAGTGCATCAATAAGTGTGGCTAATTCTGCAGCCTGCGCTGAATAGGTTGACAGCAGTCTTCTACTTATCAATAGTTCAAATGCTCCCCATCGGGTCATCTTTACTGCTGCTGATCCCGAATGTCTCAACCCTGTTTTTTGGTCAATTCTAGATGAACCATAAATGAAAACCACTTCCCCCTTCCAAGAGCATTCTCTCTAACATGGGGAATATCGTTATTACGTTCAGTGTATGTAACGCAGTCATGCACATTGTCATCTTCTCCCACTGGTTCAGCTATAAACATTGCTGGATTCACTGAGCTATACCCAACTATTTTGATCACAGGGTTTGAGATAATTACCTCATATCCCGATGGTCTTTGAGTAGTCAATGTACTTTGGTTTTTTCTAAAATTGCAAATAATGCATACTCTACAAATAGAGTTACGGAACACGACATAGTTATACTTGAAGCCTTTTCTATAGAAAATGCACCAGCTGCCAAAGACTTTTTGCAGGAATAGTGTCCTTTCATAACTGGATCTAAGATCCTGCTATAATAAGCTAATTGTTAATGACCATGTCCTAATGTCATTTTCTGTGTAAGGACTACTGTCAAGACTTCTCCATTTGAATGGGAAAATAAGTAAAATTCTTTGCTATAATTTGGAATCCCTTATACAGTAGCTGTAATAATCGTGTTTTTTAATTCATTAAATCCATCAGTTATATGTTCTATCCACACTCATTTAGTTTTAGCCACCTGTGCTTCTTTAGGCGGTTTTAAAAGTGGTTGAATATATGTATTGTAGTCAAAGACCCAGGCCCTGCAATAATTGCATAGACCTAACAATTGCTGCATTTGTCACACCGTTTTCGGCTGAACAGTTCTCATAATGTCTTCTGCTCTTTCAGGTGTCACTTTTCTTCCCTCATGCGAGATTAACTGACCTATGTATAATACTTTTTCCTTGACAATATTGTAGTTTTTCTTTGCCTAGTTTATACCCTTTTTCTGCGAGTATCGTTATAAGATTGACACAGTCTTCTCTACATTTTTCCTATGTTTCACTGCGCACTAAATTGTCATCCACGTAGTGAATTATGGCACTTTCAAGCTGAACATTTTCAAAGTCCATCTGAAGGACTCTATTAAAAATTGAAGGGTACTCACAGTACCCCTGGGGCAAACAAGTATGTTTCAGGAGGATTGTTCTATATGAAATGGAAGTGAAATCATGGGAGTCTTCATGTAAGGGAATTCAGAAAAAATCTTCTTCAAATCAATAATAGTAAAATACTTGGCTGTTGACAGAATATTGCACAATATTGTTGCAGGATTTGGAACTAAAGGAAACTCTGTTTTGACTATATTGTTTAGGGGTGAAGATCTTGTATAAAGCTCCACAACCTCCCTGTTGATTTTTTGACAGGGTACACAGAATCTGATGGTACTTGAATGCCATGTTTCATTAAGGCGGATATAGTTTTGAATATCCCCTCATCCGCTTCTCTGGACATGGGATACTGTTTTGCATGTGGCAAAATAGCTCCTGCTTTCATCTTAATTTTCACTGCTCACACTCCTTTCAATCGACCCACGTCATATGGACTTGTGGCCCAAAAAATACTTGACACTTTTTCCAAGTCTTCCTTAAAAAATGGCGGTTTCTTTTTTATCAACGCCATTCTCTGTGGCATCTCTATGTTCTCAAATTGAATCCAATAAGTGAGACTTATAAAGAAAACTAACTCATCATCTGAATGGTCATTCCCAAACAATTCTTCATCTGTCAAATCTGTCAGTCTATATCCTTCATTGAGGGCTACCAGAGGGACAGCGAGGAGATGCTTAGATGCCTCGGAGGGCATTCCACAAGGAATTATGGGTAATTTGTGAATCAGGAAGGGAATTCCCAGTCCTCAATCCAGGCAAACGTAACCCATGAAGAGGGATGGTGGTCTCACTGCCTAAAACTATATATGAAGTCCAGTAGTGACGAGTTCAAATGGGATAACTGGTACCATGGGAGGTCACCCTCTCCAGGGAAATTATTTAGGGTTTGATCAAGAAGGCATCTTCCTGTAGAGCCCCGGGGCCAAACGGGCTGACGAACTCCATCATGTGGGCAGATCTGCCCCTATGGCCGGGGATTCTGAGGGAATTTTTTAAGAACATTTTAAAGTTTAGAGAGATACAAGTCTTGTAGGAAACAGCACTAATTATCTCTATTTATAAAAAGGGTGACCGGACCTCCTCTCTCAACTATCGTCCAATAGCTCTGCTGGATGTCGATAGTCAAATCTTTTTAGCAGCAGTACTTTTGGATCTACAGGCTTGGGCAGAAGGCAGTGGTATTCTCGACAGGCAGCAGATTGGTTTTAGGAAGGGTCTAGCTACATCTCTGAATGGCTTGATTAAAAATGTGGCCATAAGGTGATAATGGCAGAATGGGATTCCAACTCTGTATGGTGCATGGTTGGATCTTTCTCTAGCCTTTGATACAATAAACCGGGGGCGTCTGTGGGGTAAACTACAGAATTGTGCCTGCTGACCATCTTGATCCATTTACATTCCAACTCAAAGATTAAGGTTTGTCTGAATGGCGAAGGAGATCTATCGCAGCCCATTCTGACAGGTAGGGGAGTAAGGCAGAGTTGCAGGTTGGCCCCCTGTCTCTTCAACCTATACCTTTCAGATGTCGGGCAGGCTTAGTCACCAAGCGCTCTTGCCAGTCCTAAGATTGGGTTAAGGAACATATCATGGTAGCATATGTTTGTTTGTTTGTTTCATTTGCGGAAATCTCCCAATTTCACTCCCATTGGCTAGTCTGCGATATGAGCTGGGTTTATCATCTTTGGTGACACACCTCGATAGCAGACTAATATTAAATTACAGACATATCCTAATCCCAGAGAAGAACTCGTTATATCAAGATTTAGATAAGATCTTGTTCATTATCAACAGACCATTGGATAATGTTAGGGGAAATCCTCTGGATGTTAAGAAGGCAATCGTGGACCACGATTGGGAGAGTACTATAGATATTAAGCGTTCCTCTCTACTTGCTGCATCCCATTAAATAAAGGATAAGCCTAGGGGGAGTAGGCCAGGCTACGTCTCAGAAGTGCCTAATTCTAGGTGGAGAACACGAGTCCTAAGATTGAGGTTGAACTTGATTCCTACTGGCGAGATAAGGGAGATCCGAAGTAGGTCAAGAGAGGAGCATAGGTCCCTAGGTTGCAGCCTATATAGTTCTCCTCAAGAACAATCTTTGAAACATATCTTCATAGAATGTAGTGCTGTTCATAGCATTCGAAAAAACATTTTGTCCGTTTTGTGCTGAACGAGGAATGGCTTACGTCCCATGCTTTCTGGGAGAGGCTAACATCGGGGCATGAATTGAGTGTGGTGTTGGAGGTACTTTGATTTTGAAATGTCTTGGGTTTTATTAAATTGTAAAGCTGATATTACATTTTATGAAAATTTGTCTATTTTACATTTGTGAAAAGTCTTTTTTGACTATAACACAATAAAAAATGCAAAGAATTGAGGGCTATCACCGTTCTTCATCCCCTTCCCTCATCGCCTGTCTCATGAAGCATCGCCATTTCTTCTCATACCACTGATGCTTCTAATTCCAAAGGAAAAACTTGCCCTTCCTCAACATCCATAGGAATTTCTGGCAGTGAACAAAAATGTATCAGGTATCCTTAATAATTTACCTGGCAATGTAGGCAACCATGATAACAAAACAGTCACTCCTTATAAATATACTTCCTCATCTAGAGGGACTCTGCATAAGCCTTTCTTTTCCCTCACATTCATATAATGTATCCCCGGGGTTGAATACACTATGCCTTCACCAGTAAAAGAAATCGTCAGGTTAAGCTTTGTCATTAAATCACATCCTAGTAGGTTTACCGGTGTCTGTTTAGAGTACAGCAATGGCATAGACATGTTGTGTTCCCCTATAGAAATGGGTAATTTGTCTGTAAATGGAACAAAATTTGTCGGGCCAGAAAATCCCTAAGCATTCGTGGCAATGCCTGACATTGGATATTTTCCCTCACAGACACAGGAAAAAGTCGCTCCAGTGTATACAAGAAATGAAAATGTCTTGCCACCTATCGTTACCTTGGCCCTTGGTTCCTATTGGGGGTCTGTTGTTAGCGATAGTACTGAACACATCAGGTCATCCTGTGGGCTATCCTATTGTGGGTATACATTCATCCCCGTGCCCTTGAAAGGCTTCCCTCCTACCACAGTCACACTCCTCAATTTGGGTTTTACTACTTGTGTAGCTCCCGTGTCCATTTGCCATTGTGATGCTTCCATCTGTTGCATTGGGTTGTATTGTATTTGTTGAGTGGGCGCCTGGTACATTTGCATAGGTGTTTGCTGTTGCTGCCCGTGTAATGACTGTGTCTGAATTTGTGCTTGTTGAAATTGCTGGGGTTGTGACGGATGTGTCTGTACTGGCACTTGATGAAACTGCTGAGGATGTGGTGCATATTGCTGATTTTGCATGTGATCTTGGGCATAATATCCTTGCAAATCTGTATTGTATTGTGGAGCATATCCCATCCCCCCTCTTGGAGATTGCCAATTCTGTTGTTGCATGCCTCCTCTGCTTCTACATGCTCTATCCCTGTGTCGTGTTTTTCCACAATTCCAACATATTAGTGGCTGTCCTCCTCCTCGAGTCCCATTCCCTCTGCCTCTTGGCATATAATAATACTCAATCTGATCTTGGTAATTGGCCATACTATTTTGCTCTGGTAACTGCCCTACTTGTGCCACACTTCCTTCATAACTTGTCAACACCGCTCCGTCTATGGCGAACCTTGATAATTTCTTCTGCACCAACTTCGCTTCTTCTTGCTTTCTACCGTCAGCTTTCTTCTTGTCTTTTTCTTTCAGCATTCTGCAATAATGCACGATTGCCAATTGTATCTCTGGCCATGGTTTTGCTTCCATTCCCACCTGTTTCTTTAACTGCCTTTGTATTGGCTCCGTCAGTCCTTGACATAATATGTGATAAAATAACGCTCCTGTTTTATCCCACGGTTTGTGCGTCTCCGAACTCCATCTGTCCCGAATATCCTGAATAAAAGCAATGGGGTCTTCATCCTCACTCATCTTCCTAGTCATTATCGTCCCAATATCCGATGAATCTGGATATTGTACTCTAAACGCTCACCATATGTCTGCTCTACAATTATTAAATGGTGCTTCATCGTGCACTGTGTTTTGCTCAGTTACTTTTGGATACCAAATGTCTCAGTTCTCTCCCCCAGGATGCCATTAATAGGCCTTGTATATCGCCTATAGCTAACGTCATTCCTGATGTCCTTTTTTTAAATTCTTTGATACATTTTCCCACACCGGATGTTGAACTCAACAGTGCGCACTTGAAATGTTCCTTATCTCTCTCTCATCTCTGATTGCCTAACTGCCATTCAAGATTGGTGTGCTGCCAATGATCTTTGTCTGAATGCCAGCAAGATGGAGATCCTCCTCATCGGCACACCTTCACCATCCTTTCCCCTCACTCTCTGGCCGGCCTCCCTTGGCCCTCCTCCTACCCCCACCTGCGAGGCTAAGAACCTCGGGGTCATCTTTGACTCCACCCTTTCCTTCTCCACCCACATCTCTGAGGTCTCTAAAAAGTCAAATTTCCTACTGCACCTCCTCAGAAGTACTCTGCCTTTCCTCTCCTTCCCCCAGAAGCTCATTGTATCCCAAGCTCTGGTTCTCTCTTTGTTGGACTATTGTAACAGCCTCTTTCTAAATCTACCTGCCTCTACTCTCCGCCCTCTGCAACTAATCCAGAACAGGACTGCGAGTCTTGTCTTTGGCCTCAAGTCCTGGGATTGTATCTCTCCAGCTCTGAAATCTCTCCATTGGCTCCCAGTGGATGCAAAGATTAAATTCAAAACCCTCTGCATTGTCCACAAGGCTTTCTGAGGCCTGGGTCCAAAATATCTTCAGCTATCCCTCCGCAAATACCTCCCCTCTCAAGCTCTTCGCTCCTCTAACTCCCTCAGGGTCAGTCGTTTCTCAAAGAAACAAGCTGGGGGTAGATCTCTGTCTTTGGCTGGGGCCTCCCTCTGGAACAGCCTCCCTGCCACTATAAAACTTGAGGAGATCCATCTCCGGTTCCGGAAGCACCTCAAGACCTTCCCCTTTTCTTCTGCCTTCGCTCCCCCTCTCCTCTGCTGATCTGTTCTCTCTTGGCACCATGCACCTGGCCACCCTCTGTCCTCCGAGCCCAGGTACTTGTTCACCCCGCCACCCTCCCGCACTGCCTCTGGGCCACCCCTTGCAATGGGGTCTGTATCGGTACCCATACAGCACCCCCTTTTTCTTCCTGCACTTATCAGACCTACCCTGTCTGCTGCCATAAACCTAGCACTTGCAAATTGCTGGCTGCACTACCACTGTTTGTTGCCTTTATTATTTATTTATTGTTATTTATCTGTTTCTCCTCTGCTTTGCACTTTGCACTTCTCCCCCTTCAATGCACTTTTCCCCACCCCCCTCCCATGCACTTGCACATTCTCAATGTCACTGGGCCTAGTAAGATCGCTGTTTTGTTCTCTCCTGTTCCCCTCCCTTGCCTTGTCGCGCTCTGAAACACTTGTGTACGAGCGCGATAGAAATAAAATATCAATATCAATATCAATATCTGGGGCCATGGTATATATTGTGGTCGACCCATTCCTTTCTCTAATAGTGGAAACTGTGAAAACCCTTGTCCTTGGTCATACCTACCCACACTCCTTGTTCGCCAGGCAGCATTATCAAACCCTGCTTGTTTTCTTCCTGGCAACGCCCTTAGTCTGCTCACATAAGGTGAGGATACATCCCCTGTACTATGCGATCGTACCTGCAGTTGTTCAGTATATGTTATTGGTTCTTTTGTTCCTGCTATAGGATCCTCTAAATCTGACCATTTTAATCTTTTGTCTACACTTGAATTTCTTGAAAAATCCATATGCAGCCTCTTCTTGCGTCCTCTCATTTTGTTTCCTTTCTTCGTCTGACATTATTACGCCCCAGCTAGTATGACTATTGTCCTCTTCTACGTCATCAAGATTTAAGCTACTTAAAAATAATGTTCTATGATTGTCTATTCTGACATCATTTAAGCTTTCTCCTGTTTCTTTAAAGGAGGCTCCTTGTTCACCCTCTTGAGTTCTATATCCTTCCTTATCCCTCATTTTCCTACATAATTTCCCCATTCCTGTCCCTATGGTCTCTGTGTCTTCTTCTCTCCATGTTGGTATGTCCAATAATCCTTGCAACCCTCCACGGGATGGTTGTGACCCTCTCTCCTCTTTGGTTCAGTCTTGCGTTTCTATGCGTATCATCCGTTTACAGCATAGATATTCGAACTCATCATCTTTAAATCCCCTACATCTATTATTTTCTTCTTCTCTTCTCTTTATTTGCCTTCATTCCTCTACCTCTCACCTTCTTTGCAACCTATGCACTTTCAATCTTTGGGCTTCTGCTTCTTCTTGTTTCTCTTCTTCTAGTCTCTCTTTTTCTATTTTTGCCTCATGCTTTCTTCGTTTTTCCCTTTGCTTACATTCTTTGTCCCTTTCTTGTTTGTATAATCTCTCTTCTTCCTTCTCTTTCTCTTTCTTATCTCGCTCTTCCCCTTCCTCTCTTTCTCAAACTCCATCAATACCTTTATCATCTAGTTTAAGCAATATTTGTCCTCCCATACATTCGCTATTGTCGTACCTTTAGCTGTATCTTTTAGTCTTTTTTGTTTCTCTGCCTCGTTCTCTATCTCTATTCATTTATTCTGTCTATCCTTTTTCTCATCACGCTGTTTACATTCATTGCGTGTCAATGCATATTTGTATTCTCTGCTTTTGCTCTCTTTCTCAGTCTCTTCACTGGTATAGGCAGGAGGTTTGTATTGTGGATTAACATACCCCACTGCTGCTTCTCTTTATACTCTTCGTCTTGTTTCTCTGGAGGACAAAGAGGAGCTGAAGGCGTTACATCTTGCACTTTAAGCTGATTAAGCATCCACTCCCTATAGACTGGGTCTTCTTTCTCAGTCTGGTACATTTTCCAAAGCTCTAGCACTGCCAATCTTTCCTCTGTCTTCTTTCCCTTATGTATGGCATGTAAATATGTTGCCAGATTACGTAATACCGTATTTGACAACGATCCTCCTGGAGGCCAGGGCATAAATGTCTTATTGGTCATGCCCTTAATCCATTCGTAATGGTATTGCCTAATTTTGGCTGTATATCTTGGTAATGTTCTGAATAAATGTGTAAGAGGTGTTTGTCCATGGTGACAATTTAATTCCGACTGCCAATACCTACCCAATTTTTTCATCTTCCTTCCAAGTTTATTACATTTATATTGTCGCCGCTCATGTATCAGAAAATCAGAAAATGTTCCCTACCTTTGTTTACTATTTTTTGAAAAAATCTATTGACACCGTTCTTTTCGCTCCTCTGTTTACACTTTCCGTTAATTATTTTGATATTGTTCTTTGTTTTTTAGTATCATTAAGCTGTCTTCTTTATTTATATTTTGGGTTTGTCTAACTCTGGCTATTTGATTGACATCAATTCTTTGTCCAAAAAATTTAAGGAAAACATTGTTATTTATTAATGTATTTGTTTGTGCTATCATTTCTTATTTGTTGTCGTTCGTTTTAATCACATTATCCTTCATACAAACATATTATAGCTCTTACATATATGCACTTTCAATATATGTGTATGTTCCCCTTATGTACGTCTTCCTTTACTATCTTAGTAAATGTAACTCCTCTCTTTCTGCTACTCCCTCTGGGAGGTTGACATGCACTCTTCTTATTGGCTCTGCCTTTAGGAATCCTTAATACTCTGATATGGAGCTATAGCGTGTGCCCTTTTTACCCCTCTCGAGCCCGTGAATTCGAGGTACTCTTATCTCTCTTCCTATTTTAATCCCCAAAATCCAGTTACTCTTTATGTCTCTTATATATACAACATAACGCAATCACAGTCTCTCCCCCTATATATTTTTACCAACTGCAATGGTCTACTTACATCTATCACTCAGCTCGAGTCCCTCGGCATCGACTCTCCCACAATCGACCAGTTGGCCTTTCATCCGCGGGGCACCTGCGCGGACCCGACTGGAATTTCATCAAAGGGGGTCCTGCCGACCATATTTTGTTCCATTATTCTTTGCATGCCACTCTCTACAGGAAACTCCACGATCGTCTGGCTCGTGGCGGGAGCCTTTGATCGTCCGTGAATCTGGGTCTGGGTTCTAGGTTGATTACACCTGAACCGTCCGCATTGCTACCAAATGTTCTCTAGCACCTTGAAGCGTCTTAGTGCTAGATGGTATTACCAACAAAATTTCTTAGACCAACTTACTGAACAGACTCAAAGTAGATACCGCTTTTATCTCAATGAAGGAAAGCAGGGTTAATCGTCATTCATCAAATTGATTCATGCAGGATCACACTGTCTTTTCCTTTATACATTGTTATATAATGCTAGATGTGTCTTCTATGATGTCATCCTACGTGGCATATTACAAAAACCTATGGAGGGGTGGGATTGGATTAGGGGAACATGTCTACATATAGAATGCATGAGTGTTAGTCTCTCATTGGCGGCCTCTTGTCTGTAGGACACGCCCTGAGCTACTTCTACATTCGTAGCACACTGATTACAGCAAAGGATATGGCAGCAGAATCATATTTGCAACATTGTATGTAAAGTGCATGGCAGGATCTTCTCATTGGTTAACAACCCAAATCCAATCTTGGACATTCAGCTCACTAGCAGCACGTACATAGAAACAAAAACACAGGTGCTTTGAGATAAGTCGCTCTTCCCTTGTTTTCCCAATTAGTCTACCCTCTCTCATCGGTAGGCCTCATGCCAGTGTCCTCTATTTGAAGATTGACCTTGCCAGAATGCACTGTCCTAGACCAATCAAGGTTGTATAGGCACACCATTATCTTAGTTTCAAGCCTAATGAATAGCCCTTCTTTGTGAGCTCTTCATCATGTTAAGAGACCACAAATTTGTCAATTTCTACAGTACATTTAACACTGATTGAATTATCTTGGGTACAGTTGCTTCTCTTGGCCTCTAGATACTTGCTCACTCTATCCCATAGAAACTTGATACATGTTTAGTTATCCAATAATTGGCATCTGTAAATGTTCTTGTTCCTCCTAATCCTGAGAAATATGTCCTTTGCACATGGTCTGCTCATTAGACTCCTTTCGTAATAGCATCCTTGGTCTCAGGCCAATGTAGGAAAAAAGCATCTTCATCGTCTTTTCACTTCAGGGTCCTGGACTCGTATGTTGAGGTAGCTGGGTTGATTGACATAAGATTCCGTCCATCTTCTTCTAATGGTCCTTGTGGGGTAAAAAGACAGCCTGAGAGCGAGAGAGATGGAGAGGCCATGTAAGGCCCCATAGTGAGAGTGAAGATGGCCAAGTGTGGAGTTCCATTGAAATATAAAAGCCAGTATAAAACTGTGATTTCAACATAAAGCCTAGTGAATGAGCGATAATGGGCCTCCCTCCATTTTGTTAGAATGTACAGGCATTCAGCTGCAGAAAAGTGCAACTCAGAGCTGCACTATTACTAACATTGTCCAATGGATTCATACAAGACATGTGGCATTGCAGATGATGACTCTGTGTAAATGCCCACTTTGACAGATTCAAAACTGCAACCGTGCTCATGGAAAGAAAATATATATTTTAAACACAGAGCAATTTGGAGCTAAAAAGGAGGAAGGATGCCTTACATTTAGGAAATAAAGTCAAATGACAAATTGCCTTTATGGGGAATAAAGAGACTTAATTTCAGCACATAAAATGACAACATTAATATGGAAAGTCCTATTTCATCCTTGCATAAATGAACACTGTTTCTTATGTAACTTTGGCCTATTTATGTGAAGAATACCAAGAGTGAACCCATTTCTGTTTATATAGTATATAAAGAAAGATTATATTGTGAACAACAGGCCCTGATGCAGTATTGAAAGCTACATGTACTTTCAGAATTGTGAACTGCAGCTTGTTTTTCTCTCTGAGCTCAAACTTCGACCCCAAGACCTTTGGGGGTGGGTTTATCAAGGAAACAGGCTTGCAGCTTCAGTTAAAAATACAAGAAATGTTGCAAGAGATATTGGAACTACGATGATACAGATAACATGACCAACAGAAATGACCTTTAAGGGCAAATCTCCCATAAAATGTGCATTAGCTCTGAGCAAAGACCCTTTGAAGCTCAGGAGAAGAGGGCAGAATAAACATTGGCCCGAGTAAATGGCTGGTCACATGTTTAAGGAGAAAAAGAAACCTATGAATTGGTGGGGGCCATAAGAGTGAAACTAGGAGCACCTATTATGCAGTGCCATTGATTAACAATGAATACATTTTCTCGAATAAAAAGTGCATTGTGTGTCCCATCAAGCTCATACCAAATTCATTTTAAAGGGGATAAAGGGCCAGTTGGGACCATGTAAACGTGACATTTCTGTGATGTACATAACTTAAGTTACGACAATAATTATGATACTGGCATTTTCATAAACCTGAGGAATTGGAAGTATTGATAGAATGATAGACGGTGAAATTAATGTTGGAAGTATGTAGTGCCAGAGTTATAACTATTACGGCGCAGCCACAAAGCTCAGAAAATGGTGGCTCCGCCCAGGAATGGTGTGCCAAAATAAAATTTGTATTTTCCAACTCGCCACAAAATGTAGAATTAGAAAATATATAGATTCATGTAGTTATCTGAAAAGTTAGCATAGCTGCCATGTTGTTAGATTTTCAGAACCCAAAAAGGTAAAACCCACCAGTCATTTTGAGATGACAAATCTTTCTCCTCCCTCAGCCTACATCATATATATCTCCCAACTCCTGGTTCTATCAGCACCCAGTGGGCTTCTTGGTGGGAGCCGAAGGGTGAGTGCTAGCCAATCCTTGCCATGGTAATTATGATAATGTAGGAGTGTCATCAGCCCTATAAGAGGTCAATTTTGCATTGGCACAGGGCTGTTTCACTTTATTTCTGGAGGTAGCCTGCTGCCGGACTCTTGCGAGGACAACTGGCAGGGAGGCCTCAATCCTTGCATTGGAGATAGTGACAGGGAAATCTAGACGCTAGCTTGGACGCCCATCAGAGGAGTGGAGGAAGTCTGGGTCCAGGAGAAAATCCTTCCT
Organism: Ambystoma mexicanum; assembly: GCF_040938575.1. NCBI lineage: Eukaryota > Metazoa > Chordata > Amphibia > Caudata > Ambystomatidae > Ambystoma > Ambystoma mexicanum. Next base: position 1,049,002,818 of record NC_090921.1, on the reverse strand, counting down.
GAAGCCGTTGACCAGACCTGTGCTGTCCTCATAAATGCTCCATAATCAAGGCCTCCCATGTAAGTAGATGTATCCCAAAGCTATTAAATGTGTGGGGGGGGACTGGCAGCCTGAATCTCCATCTCGCATAGCGGGTAGGGGGTGGTACTGCGAAGAGCCTTGGCACATTTTATTAAATGCAATTAAAATTAATTCTACTATAAAAAATCAACCTATACATTTAAATTGAATTGAGTTGCGATCCGCCACCTTAATCCTTTCCATTAAATTGTGGGGAGGGGAGAAGCTGTGAATAGAAATGCATTGAATTGAAGTTAAATCAATTAATTCCCATATAAAAAATCCTGAGATGAGTTTTGTTAGAGTTCAAAACTAACAAAGTTAATGCCCAGTGTGTTAGTGCTGGTATAGACAATAAAGACTTGGGTGACTGTCCTTCTGAAACCCCTGACTTCTGTCCAGATGGGGGTTCCTGAATGAATCCCAAAAGAAATAATCCTAAAACATTACCTTTCAGGTGAATGTAGAAGGTGACAAACAAAATTTCCCATTTATTTTCTTGCGCTCCAAAATGATTTTCCCAAAGTTCTGCCTTTCATTCAAATAAAAAGCCCAAAACTGTTTCCCCATTCAGCGTCTTTCTCAAACATTGCCTGTCTAAAATTAAAGCCAAAACGATTTTCCCATTGAGTTTCTTCCTCAAACATTACCTTTCCCCAAATCAAGCCAAAACAATTTTTGCCATTGCATTGTGAATGCTTTCTATTGGTTAATTTGCAATTAAATCTGATGTGAATTGTGACAAATTCGAAATTTTACCTGTATCATATCGAAAATGTAAATCTTTAAACTTGTGTTAGTCAATTGGTGCAGGAAATTTGAATTTGTGATATTGTGTAGTGCCACAGTATTGGTGGTTGAGGTTATTGGTTGTTATTCCGTTTTGTCAAACCGTAAATAAATATATATATTCTTACTGTACAGCGGCCTGGTTCCTAGCTCATTGGGGCTGTAGAGGGTGTTTGTTTGGGTGGTGCTAGACAGGTTGGAGGCCTCACTAAAATTTAATCCATACAAGTGCTTTGGGTGCGCGCCACCTTGCTTGGGGGGGGAGAACTCCCTAAATTGAGTGTGACCACCTAATTAATCACAACATTGTCCTAAACGTTGAATATATATCTCTTATAAATGGTTCCATGTGTTAATATCCCCACAAAAATATCGCGATACAAAAGTATTGCCATATTTTTTCAGCGATATTGAGCCATAGACCCTGCGGGGGACACCCCCACAACCCCTGCATTATTTTTAAATGTACGGGGGACACCCTCGCAACCCCTACTCCCACAAATTATCCCCCCAAAAAATTGCCTATGGCGAGACAAACGACCATGTCCCTGATTCATGGAATTATTTGCGCGTAAACTGCACATTTGTGCGCCATTCTTCCCGAAAATCCCCATACCTCAAACAGGGATTTTCAGCCAGAATGGCACGCAAATGTGTGTTTTACGCGCAAATAATTCCATGAATCAGGGAGTATATGTACAGCAATACTTTTGGTGGGGATAATATGTAGGGATACCTTATAAACAAGCTTCCATGTGTTCTTTCTACCTTGCGTTACGGCATATTTATTTATTGACCAGTGAATCACTTCATTCTTCTTTGTGTTCATGATTACTGTATGTTGGGTACATTTTTTTTTTAGTGCTCCAGTTACATCGTCATTTTTAAGTATGTTCATGTTGTTTCAGCATAGCTTCTTATGTCTTCTTTATGACATTCTTTTGCTGTTGTCAAACTTTGTTTTAACGTACATCCATTCTGTTCATGGCTGCATTTCGACAGCTCAGCAAAGGGAATCCTTCTTGGTAGCTTTCCTCCACCATGTCAGCTTGTGGGTACCCTATAAATGGTTGCCTGGGTGCATATTGTCTCTCATATACTCAACGTGATACAGGAATGTTGTAATGATTCATGTGAAGGTTCCCAATTGTGGCAATTTGTCTGTCATTCCTATGGGATGGTGCTAAGGGGGTGGGGACCAGGCAGAAGGTGTCCACCTGCTTCTTTACAGTACCTTCAGCCAGGGTCCAATGCTGCGTTCATCTTGTTACTCCTTGCAAAGTCTTCAGACGATCTGCCCAAAGAGGGGCTTGACACTCTTTTAAAGCCAAATGGACCACATGGATTGGTGTAGGCTAGGCCTACCTTAATGAACCAATCCTGGGTCCCCACCAACAATATTCTGTATGCATGAGGTCATAACCAGAGTGCTTTGCAACGGAAAAGGTAAAGGGGGTGAACACATGTAATAATAAGTCCCACCTATCTTCCTATCTGTTGTGGATCAAAGGGTCTCTCTGGTCAATGGAGCTCTCTGTGATTCCTGATTAAAGTGGCAGGTCTCCCTTGAAACTGCGGCAAGAACAGACTTCCTGGCGCTGCCAATCCACATACTCATACCTTTTGAATGGAGTCCCCCATGCTGGGATGAATCACATGTCACTGTCCATTGATACTAAGGGCAGGAGCTGGATTCAGGTTGAGACAGTGCATATTACGGTTGTTGGGGTTTCCTGTCTCCTTTGTTAACCTCTGCAGCCAGGCCCCATGTGGGTCTGTTTGAAGTATGGTCTATTAGTATGTTAATTATGTTAATTGCTGCCACCATCTGCAGTGCGACACAAAAGGACAGGGTGGATCCATGGAGCCTTTGATAGTTAATTAGGCTGGAAATAGCAGGGGGAATGTTTTGCCCTCCCCTTCTGAGATGACATGGTGCAATCCTGGCTGTCAAATCCCAACTAAATATAACAGGGGTCTGCACCTGTAGGCTGTGTCCACCCAGAGTACACGGGTCTATGTGTATGTCGTGCGGTAAGCATAGGAAAATGTGTGCAGATTAGCAGAACTGATTTTCCGGAGGTTGATCTACCATCATCCAAATTCTTTTTTTTAAAGTTAAAAAAACTGCCGAGCGCACACCCACCGTGCAGATGGTTGAATTCCTCACACCGATAGAGACAGATTGCATAGCAGCATTAACAGTCTAAGGGCCTCATTACACGGTAGGCGATAACCATGGCGCTATTAGCGCCATGGTTGCCGCCGGTATTTTACCGTGTCCGCCTTGGTGGATGGCGGAATTACCGCCCTACTCCAAGGTGAGCGGGGGCGGTAATTCCCCATTCACCAAGGCACTTCCCCATTCCCATTTTTGCCCCCATAGGGCTCAATGGGAATGGGGAAGGAGCTAATTACGGTACCGCAAATTGCGGTACCGTAATTAGCTCCAAGGTCCTTTTGCGGCACCCTACTTTAACGGCTGGTAAAACCAGCCGTTAAGTTCGGGTCCCGCAAAGGGAACTCGTAGTAAAGCGGTAAGGGTTTACCGGTACCGGTGCCCTTACCGGTACCGGTAAACCCTTACTGCCTAACGTGTAATGAGGCCCTAAGGCACCTAATCTGGAGAGATAGTAGCACAACACATGAAAACAAGTGTGTAGCAGTCTAAAGCACCTGATCTAGAGAGATAGTAGCAGAACATATGGAAGCAAGCGTGCAGCAGTCTAAAGCACCTTATCTAGAGAGATAGTAGCCAAACACATGGGAGCAAGCGCGTAACAGTCTAAGGCATCTAATATAGAGAGATGGTAGCAGAACACATGGAAGCAAGTGCTTAGCAGTCTAAGGCACCTAATCTAGGGAAATTGTAGCACTAAGGCACCTAATCAAGAGATAAAGTAGCAGAACACATGGAAGCCAGTGTGTAGCAGTCTAATGCTGCCAATCTATAGAGATAGTAGCAGACCACATGGAAGCAAGTGTGTAGCAGTCTAATGCTGCCAATCTATAGAGATAGTAGCAGAACACGTGGAAGCAAGCACATAGCAGTCTAAGGCATCTAATCTAGAGAGATAATAGCAACAAGGCACCTAATCAAGAGAGAAAGTAGCAGAAAACATGGAAGCAAGTGTGTAGCAGTCTAACGCTACCAATCTATAGAGAAAGTATCAGAACACATGGAAGCAAGCCCGTAGCAGTCCAAGGCGTCTAATCTAGAGAGATAAAAGCACTAATGATATGATATGATAGTTTATTCATGTAGCGCATATACACAATGTGGTTCAAAGCGCTTCAAGGCAAGGGAGGGAACAACGGAAAATACAATGACATTATTACAGGCCATGAACAGTAAGGATGTGAAATTAACTAGCGTACTCGGCCTGACGACATTTCAGATAGTGCAAGAGCTAAGACATAGATACGGAAGGGAGGGGGAGAGTGGGAAGGAAATGGAAACAGTCAGGTGACTATCGTACTAGGCCTGACAATATTTCTGGTAAAGCCGGAGAAAAACAAAAGGTGAGGGAGAGGGGTGCAGAAAGGGAGGGAGGAACAAAACAAGCGACTACCTACCAGGCCTAACGACATTTCAAATAGTGCTGGAGGGGGGAACAAGTAAGGGGAGGAGGGAGGAGACAGACAAGATTGCAATCATACTAGGTTCATGGACAATTCTGATAGAGTAAGTACATAGAAGAAAGTAAGAGGAGGATGGGAGGAGATAAGAAAAGGGAGAACGGGAGAGGAGGAGAGAACAGAGAGTAAGCAGTCCAAAAGAGTGGAGAAGCAAGAGGGGGGAGCAAATAGAATTGCAGAAGTTAGTAGTAACACATAATGTTGCAAGCCAGGATACAAGATGAAGATGGAACAGCATGATTCAGGGCCACCATGAGTACAGGATGCAAAGGCAGTCCAGCATGAGAAAGGCACCTAATCAAGAGAGAAAGTAGCAGAACACATGGAAGCAAGTGTATAGCCGTCTGAGGAAACTAATCTAGAGAGACAGTAGCAGAATACATAGAAGTGTGTAGCAGTTTAAGGTGCCTATTCTAGAGAGATAGTAGAAGAACACATGGAAATAAGTGCATAGCAGTCTAAGGCACCTAATCTAGACAGATAGTAGCAGAGCATATGGAAGCTAGCACGTAGCAGTCTAAGACGCCTAATCAATAGAGATGGTAGTAGAACACATGGGAGCAAGTTCTTAGCCGTCTAAGGCACCTAAACTTGAGAGATAATACCGCTAAGGCACCTAATCAAGAGAGAAAGTAGCACAGCACATGGAAGCAAGCACGTTGCAGTCTAAGGCACCTAATCAATAGAGATGGTAGTAGAACACATAGAAGCAAGTGCTTAGCAGTCTAAGGCACCTAAACTAGAGAGATAACAGCGCTAAGGCACCTAATCTAGAAAGATAGTAGCAGTACATATGGACGCAAACTCGTAGCAGTCTAATGCAACTAATCTAGAGAGATAATAGCAGAACACATGGAATCAAGTGCGCAGCAGTCTTAGGCACCTAATCTAGAGAGATAGTAGCAGAGCACACGGAAGCAAGCACGTAGCAGTCTAAAGCGCCCAATCAATAGACATGGCAGCAGAACAACTAGAAACAAGTGCTTAGCAGACTAAGGCACCTAAACTAGAATGATAATAGCGCTAAGGCACCTAATCTAGAGAGATAGTAGCAGAACACATTGAAGGATGTAGGTAGCCGTCTAAGGCACTAAATCTAGTGAGATAGTAGCAGAGTGCATGGAAGCAAACGTGTAGCAGTCTAAGGTGCGTAATCTTGAGTGATAGTAGCTGATCACATAGAAGCAATCATATAGCCATCTAAGACACCTAACCTAGAGAGATAGTAGCAGAACACATGGAAGCAAACGTTTAGCAGTCTAAGCAACCTAATCTAGAGCGATAGTAGCAGACCACATGGAAGCAAGTGTGTAGCAGTCTAATGCTGCCAATCTATAGAGATAGTAGCAGAACACGTGGAAGCAAGCACATAGCAGTCTAAGGCATCTAATCTAGAGAGATAATAGCAACAAGGCACCTAATCAAGAGAGAAAGTAGCAGAAAACATGGAAGCAAGTGTGTAGCAGTCTAACGCTACCAATCTATAGAGAAAGTATCAGAACACATGGAAGCAAGCCCGTAGCAGTCCAAGGCGTGTAATCTAGAGAGATAAAAGCACTAATGATATGATATGATAGTTTATTCATGTAGCGCATATACACAATGTGGTTCAAAGCGCTTCAAGGCAAGGGAGGGAACAACGGAAAATACAATGACATTATTACAGGCCATGAACAGTAAGGATGTGAAATTAACTAGCGTACTCGGCCTGACGACATTTCAGATAGTGCAAGAGCTAAGTCATAGATACGGAAGGGAGGGGGAGAGTGGGAAGGAAATGGAAACAGTCAGGTGACTATCGTACTAGGCCTGACAATATTTCTGGTAAAGCCGGAGAAAAACAAAAGGTGAGGGAGAGGGGTGCAGAAAGGGAGGGAGGAACAAAACAAGCGACTACCTACCAGGCCTAACGACATTTCAAATAGTGCTGGAGGGGGGGAACAAGTAAGGGGAGGAGGGAAGAGACAGACAAGATTGCAATCATACTAGGTTCATGGACAATTCTGATAGAGTAAGTACATAGAAGAAAGTAAGAGGAGGATGGGAGGAGATAAGAAAAGGGAGAACGGGAGAGGAGGAGAGAACAGAGAGTAAGCAGTCCAAAAGAGTGGAGAAGCAAGAGGGGGGAGCAAATAGAATTGCAGAAGTTAGTAGTAACACATAATGTTGCAAGCCAGGATACAAGATGAAGATGGAACAGCATGATTCAGGGCCACCATGAGTACAGGATGCAAAGGCAGTCCAGCATGAGAAAGGCACCTAATCAAGAGAGAAAGTAGCAGAACACATGGAAGCAAGTGTATAGCCGTCTGAGGAAACTAATCTAGAGAGACAGTAGCAGAATACATAGAAGTGTGTAGCAGTTTAAGGTGCCTATTCTAGAGAGATAGTAGAAGAACACATGGAAATAAGTGCATAGCAGTCTAAGGCACCTAATCTAGACAGATAGTAGCAGAGCATATGGAAGCTAGCACGTAGCAGTCTAAGACGCCTAATCAATAGAGATGGTAGTAGAACACATGGGAGCAAGTTCTTAGCCGTCTAAGGCACCTAAACTTGAGAGATAATACCGCTAAGGCACCTAATCAAGAGAGAAAGTAGCACAGCACATGGAAGCAAGCACGTTGCAGTCTAAGGCACCTAATCAATAGAGATGGTAGTAGAACACATAGAAGCAAGTGCTTAGCAGTCTAAGGCACCTAAACTAGAGAGATAACAGCGCTAACGCACCTAATCTAGAAAGATAGTAGCAGTACATATGGACGCAAACTCGTAGCAGTCTAATGCAACTAATCTAGAGAGATAATAGCAGAACACATGGAATCAAGTGCGCAGCAGTCTTAGGCACCTAATCTAGAGAGATAGTAGCAGAGCACACGGAAGCAAGCACGTAGCAGTCTAAAGCGCCCAATCAATAGACATGGCAGCAGAACAACTAGAAACAAGTGCTTAGCAGACTAAGGCACCTAAACTAGAATGATAATAGCGCTAAGGCACCTAATCTAGAGAGATAGTAGCAGAACACATTGAAGGATGTAGGTAGCCGTCTAAGGCACTAAATCTAGTGAGATAGTAGCAGAGTGCATGGAAGCAAACGTGTAGCAGTCTAAGGTGCGTAATCTTGAGTGATAGTAGCTGATCACATAGAAGCAATCATATAGCCATCTAAGGCACCTAACCTAGAGAGATAGTAGCAGAACACATGGAAGCAAACGTTTAGCAGTCTAAGGAACCTAATCTAGAGCGATAGTAGCAGACCACATGGAAGCAAGTGTGTAGCAGTCTAAAGCTGCCAATCTATAGAGATAGTAGCAGAACACGTGGAAGCAAGCACATAGCAGTCTAAGGCATCTAATCTAGAGAGATAATAGCAACAAGGCACCTAATCAAGAGAGAAAGTAGCAGAAAACATGGAAGCAAGTGTGTAGCAGTCTAACGCTACCAATCTATAGAGAAAGTATCAGAACACATGGAAGCAAGCCCGTAGCAGTCCAAGGCGTCTAATCTAGAGAGATAAAAGCACTAATGATATGATATGATAGTTTATTCATGTAGCGCATATACACAATGTGGTTCAAAGCGCTTCAAGGCAAGGGAGGGAACAACGGAAAATACAATGACATTATTACAGGCCATGAACAGTAAGGATGTGAAATTAACTAGCGTACTCGGCCTGACGACATTTCAGATAGTGCAAGAGCTAAGACATAGATACGGAAGGGAGGGGGAGAGTGGGAAGGAAATGGAAACAGTCAGGTGACTATCGTACTAGGCCTGACAATATTTCTGGTAAAGCCGGAGAAAAACAAAAGGTGAGGGAGAGGGGTGCAGAAAGGGAGGGAGGAACAAAACAAGCGACTACCTACCAGGCCTAACGACATTTCAAATAGTGCTGGAGGGGGGAACAAGTAAGGGGAGGAGGGAGGAGACAGACAAGATTGCAATCATACTAGGTTCATGGACAATTCTGATAGAGTAAGTACATAGAAGAAAGTAAGAGGAGGATGGGAGGAGATAAGAAAAGGGAGAACGGGAGAGGAGGAGAGAACAGAGAGTAAGCAGTCCAAAAGAGTGGAGAAGCAAGAGGGGGGAGCAAATAGAATTGCAAAAGTTAGTAGTAACACATAATGTTGCAAGCCAGGATACAAGATGAAGATGGAACAGCATGATTCAGGGCCACCATGAGTACAGGATGCAAAGGCAGCCCAGCATGAGAAAGGCACCTAATCAAGAGAGAAAGTAGCAGAACACATGGAAGCAAGTGTATAGCCGTCTGAGGAAACTAATCTAGAGAGACAGTAGCAGAATACATAGAAGTGTGTAGCAGTTTAAGGTGCCTATTCTAGAGAGATAGTAGAAGAACACATGGAAATAAGTGCATAGCAGTCTAAGGCACCTAATCTAGACAGATAGTAGCAGAGCATATGGAAGCTAGCACGTAGCAGTCTAAGACGCCTAATCAATAGAGATGGTAGTAGAACACATGGGAGCAAGTTCTTAGCCGTCTAAGGCACCTAAACTTGAGAGATAATACCGCTAAGGCACCTAATCAAGAGAGAAAGTAGCACAGCACATGGAAGCAAGCACGTTGCAGTCTAAGGCACCTAATCAATAGAGATGGTAGTAGAACACATAGAAGCAAGTGCTTAGCAGTCTAAGGCACCTAAACTAGAGAGATAACAGCGCTAAGGCACCTAATCTAGAAAGATAGTAGCAGTACATATGGACGCAAACTCGTAGCAGTCTAATGCAACTAATCTAGAGAGATAATAGCAGAACACATGGAATCAAGTGCGCAGCAGTCTTAGGCACCTAATCTAGAGAGATAGTAGCAGAGCACACGGAAGCAAGCACGTAGCAGTCTAAAGCGCCCAATCGATAGACATGGCAGCAGAACAACTAGAAACAAGTGCTTAGCAGACTAAGGCACCTAAACTAGAATGATAATAGCGCTAAGGCACCTAATCTAGAGAGATAGTAGCAGAACACATTGAAGGATGTAGGTAGCCGTCTAAGGCACTAAATCTAGTGAGATAGTAGCAGAGTGCATGGAAGCAAACGTGTAGCAGTCTAAGGTGCGTAATCTTGAGTGATAGTAGCTGATCACATAGAAGCAATCATATAGCCATCTAAGGCACCTAACCGAGAGAGATAGTAGCAGAACACATGGAAGCAAACGTTTAGCAGTCTAAGGAACCTAATCTAGAGCGATAGTAGCAGACCACATGGAAGCAAGTGTGTAGCAGTCTAAAGCTGCCAATCTATAGAGATAGTAGCAGAACACGTGGAAGCAAGCACATAGCAGTCTAAGGCATCTAATCTAGAGAGATAATAGCAACAAGGCACCTAATCAAGAGAGAAAGTAGCAGAAAACATGGAAGCAAGTGTGTAGCAGTCTAACGCTACCAATCTATAGAGAAAGTATCAGAACACATGGAAGCAAGCCCGTAGCAGTCCAAGGCGTCTAATCTAGAGAGATAAAAGCACTAATGATATGATATGATAGTTTATTCATGTAGCGCATATACACAATGTGGTTCAAAGCGCTTCAAGGCAAGGGAGGGAACAACGGAAAATACAATGACATTATTACAGGCCATGAACAGTAAGGATGTGAAATTAACTAGCGTACTCGGCCTGACGACATTTCAGATAGTGCAAGAGCTAAGACATAGATACGGAAGGGAGGGGGAGAGTGGGAAGGAAATGGAAACAGTCAGGTGACTATCGTACTAGGCCTGACAATATTTCTGGTAAAGCCGGAGAAAAACAAAAGGTGAGGGAGAGGGGTGCAGAAAGGGAGGGAGGAACAAAACAAGCAACTACCTACCAGGCCTAACGACATTTCAAATAGTGCTGGAGGGGGGGAACAAGTAAGGGGAGGAGGGAGGAGACAGACAAGGTTGCAATCATACTAGGTTCATGGACAATTCTGATAGAGTAAGTACATAGAAGAAAGTAAGAGGAGGATGGGAGGAGATAAGAAAAGGGAGAACGGGAGAGGAGGAGAGAACAGAGAGTAAGCAGTCCAAAAGAGTGGAGAAGCAAGAGGGGGGAGCAAATAGAATTGCAGAAGTTAGTAGTAACACATAATGTTGCAAGCCAGGATACAAGATGAAGATGGAACAGCATGATTCAGGGCCACCATGAGTACAGGATGCAAAGGTAGTCCAGCATGAGAAAGGCACCTAATCAAAAGAGAAAGTAGCAGAACACATGGAAGCAAGTGTATAGCCGTCTGAGGAAACTAATCTAGAGAGACAGTAGCAGAATACATAGAAGTGTGTAGCAGTTTAAGGTGCCTATTCTAGAGAGATAGTAGAAGAACACATGGAAATAAGTGCATAGCAGTCTAAGGCACCTAATCTAGACAGATAGTAGCAGAGCATATGGAAGCTAGCACGTAGCAGTCTAAGACGCCTAATCAATAGAGATGGTAGTAGAACACATGGGAGCAAGTTCTTAGCCGTCTAAGGCACCTAAACTAGAGAGATAACAGCGCTAAGGCACCTAATATAGAAAGATAGTAGCAGTACATATGGACGCAAACTCGTAGCAGTCTAATGCAACTAATCTAGAGAGATAATAGCAGAACACATGGAATCAAGTGCGCAGCAGTCTTAGGCACCTAATCTAGAGAGATAGTAGCAGAGCACACGGAAGCAAGCACGTAGCAGTCTAAAGCACCCAATCAATAGACATGGCAGCAGAACAACTAGAAACAAGTGCTTAGCAGACTAAGGCACCTAAACTAGAATGATAATAGCGCTAAGGCACCTAATCTAGAGAGATAGTAGCAGAACACATTGAAGGATGTAGGTAGCCGTCTAAGGCACTAAATCTAGTGGGATAGTAGCAGAGTGCATGGAAGCAATCGTGTAGCAGTCTAAGGTGCGTAATCTTGAGTGATAGTAGCTGATCACATAGAAGCAATCATATAGCCATCTAAGGCACCTAACCTAGAGAGATAGTAGCAGAACACATGGAAGCAAATGTTTAGCAGTCTAAGGAACCTAATCTAGAGCGATAGTAGCAGATCACATAGAAGCAAGCGTGTAGCAGTCTAAGGCACCTAATCTAGGGAGATAGTAGCAGAACACATTGAAGCAATTGTGTAGCAGTCTAAGGCGCCTAATCTAAAGAGATAGTAGCAGATCACATAGAAGCAAGCGTTTGTTATTCTAAGGCGCCTAAACTAGAGAGATAATAGCTCTAAGGCACTTAATCTAGGGAGATAGTAACAGAACACATGTAAGCAAACGTGTAGCAGTTTAAGGTACCTAATCTAGAGCGATAGTAGCAGATCACATAGAAGCAAGCGTATAGCAGTCTAAGGCACCTAATCTAGAGTGATAGTAGCAGATCACATAGAAGCAACCTTGTAGCAGTCTAAGGCACCTAATCTAGGGAGATAGTAACAAAAGCATGGCACGAAACATGTAGCAGTCTAAAGCACCTAATCTAGGGAAATAGTAGCAGAACACATGGAAGCAATTGCGTAGCAGTCTAAGGCTCCTAATCTAGAGAGATAGTAGCAGAGCACATGGAAGCAAGCAGGTAGCAGTCCTAGGCACCTAATCAATAGAGATGGTAGTAGAACACATAGAAGCAAGCACGTAGCAGTCTAAGGCACCTAAACTAGAGAGATAATAGAGCTAATGCACCTAATCTAGAGAGATAGTAGGAGTACATATGGAAGCAAACGCATAGCAGTCTAATGCCACTAATCTAGAGAGATAGTAGCAGAACACATGGAAGCAAGTGCATAGCAGTTTAAGAAACCTAATCTAGAGAGATAGTAGCAGAGCATATGGAAGCAAGCACGTAGCAGGCTATGGCGCCTAATCAATAGAGAGGGTAGTAGAACACATGGAAGCAAGTGCTTAGCAGTCTAAGGCGCCTACTCTAGAGAGATAATAGAACTAAGGCATGTAATCAAGAGAGAAAGTAGCAGAACACATGGAAGCAAGCGCATAGCAGTCTAAGGCACCTAATCTAGAGAGACAGTAGCAGAATACATAGAAGTAAGCGTGTAGCAGTTTAAGGTGCCTATTCTAGAGAGATAGTAGCAGAACACATGGAAATAAGTGCATATCAGTCTAAGGCACCTAGTCTAGACAGATAGTAGCAGAGCACATGGAAGCAAGCACGTAGAAGGCTATGGCGCCTAATCAATAGACATGGTAGTAGAACACATGGGAGCAAGTGCTTAGCCGTCTACGGCACCTAAAATAGAGAGATAATAGCGCTACGGCACCTAATCAAGAGAGAAAGTAGCAGAACACATGGAAGCAAGCACGTAGCAGCCTAAGGCACCTAATCAAAAGAGATGGTAGTAGAACACATAGAAGCAAGTGCTTAGCAGTTTAAGTCACCTAAACTAGAGTGATGATAGCGCTAAGGCACCTAATCTAGAGAGATAGTAGCAGAACACATGGAAGCAAGTGCGTAGCAGTCTAAGGCACCTAATCTAGAGAGATAGTAGCAGAACACATGGAAGCAAGCACATAGCAGTCTAAAGCGCCTAATCAATAGACAGTGTAGTAGAACAACTAGAAACAAGTACTTAGCAGAGTAAAGCACCTAAACTAGAGAGATAATAGCGCTAAGCCACCTAATCTAGAGAGATAGTAGCAGAACACAAAGAAGGATGTACGTAGCAGTCTAAGGCACCAAATCTAGAGAGATAGTAGCAGAGCGCATGGAAGCAAGCACGTAGCAGTCTAAGGCGCCTAATCTATAGAGATAGTAGCAGAACATATGGAAGCAAATGCGTAGCAGTCTAATACAACTAATCTAGAGAGATAGAAGCAGAACACATGAAAGGAAGTACGTAGCCATCTAAGGCACTAAATCTAGTGAGATAGTAGCAGAGCGCATGGAATCAAACGTGTAGCAGTCTAAGGTGCGTAATCTAGAGTGATAGTAGAAGATCACATAGAAGCAAGCATATAGCCATCTAAGGCACCTAACCTAGAGAGATAGTAGCAGAACACATTGAAGCAATTGTGTAGGGGTCTAAGGCACCTAATCTAGAGCGAACGTAGCTGATCACATAGAAGCAAGCTTGTAGCAGTCTAAGGCACCTAAACTAGGGAGATAGTAGCAAAACACATGTAAGCAAGCATGTAGCAGTCTAAGGCACACTTAATCTAGGGAGATAGTAACAGAACACATGTAAGCAAACGTGTAGCAGTCTAAAGCACCTAACTTAGAGAGATAGTAGCAGAACACATGGAAGCAAGCATGTAGCAGTCTAAGGCACCTAATCAATAGAGATGGTAGTAGAACACATAGAAGCAAGTGCTTAGCAGTCTACGGCACCTAACCTAGAGAGATAATAGCGCTAAGGCACCTAATCTAGAGAGATAGGAGTAAATATGGAAGCAAACGCATAGCAGTCTAATGTCACTAATCTAAAGAGATAGTAGCAGAACACATGGAAGCAAGTGCATAGCAGTCTAAGAAACCTAATCTAGAGAGATAGTAGCAGAGCACATGGAAGCAAGCACGTAGCAGGCTATGGCGCCTAATCAATAGAGAGGGTAGTAGAACACATGGAAGCAAGTGCTTAGCAGTCTAAGGCGCCTACTCTAGAGAGATAATAGAACTAAGGCATGTAATCAAGAGAGAAAGTAGCAGAACACATGGAAGCAAGCGCATAGCAGTCTAAGGCACCTAATCTAGAGAGATAGTAGTAGAGCGCATGGAAGCAGGCACGTAGCAGTCTAAGGTGCCTAATCAATAGAGATAGTAGCAGAACATATGGAAGCAAATGCGTAGCAGTCTAATACAACTAATCTAGAGACATAGAAGCAGAACACATGAAAGGAAGTACGTAGCCGTCTAAGGCACTAAATCTAGTGAGCTAGTAGCAGAGCGCATGGAAGCAAACGTGTAGCAGTCTAAGTTGCGTAATCTAGAGCGATAGTAGCAGATCACATAGAAGCAAGCATATAGCCATCTAAGGCACCTAACCTAGAGAGATAGTGGCAGAACACATTGAAGCAATTGTGTAGGGGTCTAAGGCACCTAATCTAGAGCGAAAGTAGCTGATCACATAGAAGCAAGCTTGTAGCAGTCTAAGGCACCTAACCTAGGGAGATAGTAGCAAAACACATGTAAGCAAGCATGTAGCAGTCTAAGGCGCACTTAATCTAGGGAGATAGTAACAGAACACATGTAAGCAAACGTGTAGCAGTCTAAAGCACCTAACCTAGAGAGATAGTAGCAGAACACATGGAAGCAAACGTTTAGCAGTCTAAGGTACCTAATCTAGAGCGATAGTAGCAGATCACATAGAAGCAAGCGTGTAGCAGTCTAAGGCACCTAACCTAGGGAGATAGTAGCAAAACACATGTAAGCAAGCATGTAGCATTCTAAGGCGCCTAACCTAAAGAGATAGTAGCAGACCACATAGAAGCAAGCATTTGTTATTCTAAGGCACCTAAACTAGAGAGATAATAGCTCTAAGGCACATAATCTAGGGAGATAGTAACAGAACACATGTAAGCAAACGTGTAGCAGTCTAAAGCACCTAATCTAGGGAGATAGTAGCAGAACACATGGAAGCAAGTGCGTAGCAGTCTGAGGCACCTAATCTAGAGCGATAGTAGCAGATCACATAGAAGCAACCTTGTAGCAGTCTAAGGCACCTAATCTAGGTAGACATAAACAGAACACATGGAAGCAAACGTGTAGCAGTCTAAAGCACCTAATCTAGGGAAATAGTAGCAGAACACATGGAAGCAATTGTGTAGCAGTATAAGCCTCCTAAGCAAGAGAGATAGTAGCAGAGCACATGGAAGCAAGCAGGTAGCAGTCTAAGGCACCTAATCAATAGAGATGGTAATAGAACACATAGAGGCAAGTGCTTAGCAGTCTAAGGCACCTAAACTAGAGAGATAATAGCGCTAAGGCACCTAATCTAGAGAGATAGTAGGAGTAAATATGGAAGCAAACGCATAGCAGTCTAATGCCACTAATCTAGAGAGATAGTAGCAGAACACATGGAAGCAAGTGCATAGCAGTCTAAGAAACCTAATCTAGAGATGTAGTAGCAGAGCACATGGAAGCAAGCACTTAGCAGGCTATGGCGCCTAATCAATAGAGAGGATAGTAGAACACATGGAACCAAGTGCTTAGCAGTCTAAGGCGCCTACTCTAGAGAGATAATAGAACTAAGGCATGTAATCAAGAGAGAAAGTAGCAGAACACATGGAAGCAAGTGCATAGCAGTCTAAGGCACCTAATCTAGAGAGACAGTAGCAGAATACATAGAACTAAGCGTGTAGCAGTTTAAGGTGCCTATTCTAGAGAGATAGTAGCAGAACACATGGAAATAAGTGCATAGCAGTCTAAGGCACCTAATCTAGACAGATAGTAGCAGAGCACATGGAAGCAAGCATGTAGCAGGCCATGGCGCCTAATCAATAGAGATGGTAGTAGAACACGTGGGAGCAAGTGCTTAGCCGTCTAAGGCACCTAAAATAGAGAGATAATAGCGCTACGGCACCTAATCAAGAGAGAAAGTAGCAGAACACATGGAAGCAAGCACGTAGCAGTCTAAGGCACCTATTCAATAGAGATGGTAGTAGAACACATAGAAGCAAGTGCTTAGCAGTTTAAGACACCTAAACTAGAGTGATGATAGCGCTAAGGCACCTAATCTAGAGAGATAGTAGCAGAACACATGGAAGCAAGTGCGTAGCAGTCTAAGGCACCTAATCTAGAGAGATAGTAGCAGAACACATGAAAGCAAGTGTGTAGCAGTCTAAGGCACCTAATCTAGGGCGATAGTGGCAGAACACATGGAAGCAAGCGTGTAGCAGTCTAAGGCACCTAATCTAAAGAGATAGTAGTAGATCACATAGAAGCAAGCGTTTGGCAGTCTAAGGCACCTAAACTAGAGAGATAATACCGCTAAGGCACCTACTCTAGTGAGATAGTAGCAGAACCCATGGAAGCAAACGTGTAGCAGTCTAAGGCACCTCCTTTAGAGAGATAGTAGCAGAGCACATGGAAGCAAGAACGTAGCAGTCTAAGGTATCTAATGTAGAGAGATAGTAGCAGAGCACATGGAAGCAAACGTGTAGCAGTCTAAGGCACCTAATCTTGGGAGTTAGTAGCAGAACAAATGGAAGCAAATGCGTAGCAGCCTAATGCAATTAATCAATAGAGATGGTAGTAGAACACATAAAAGCAAGTGCTTAGGAGTCTAAGGCATCTAAACTAGAGAGATAATAGTGCTAAGGCACCTAATCTAGAGAGATAGTAGCAACACATATGGAAGCAAATGCGTAGCACTCTAATGCAACTAATCTAGAGAGATAGTAGCAGAACACATGGAAAGAAGTGCATAGCAGTCTAAGGCACCTAATCTAGACAGATAGTAGCAGAGCATATGGAAGCTAGCAAGTAGCAGTCTAAGGCGCCTAATCAATGGAGATGGTAGTAGAAAATATAGGAGCAAGTGCTTAGGCGTCTAAGGCACCTAAACCACAGAGATAATAGCGCTAAGGCACCTAATCTAGAGAGATAGTAGAAGAACACATGGAAGCAAGTGCATAGCAGTCTAAGGCACCTAATCTAGAGGGTATTACCCAAATTGGTCGTTTACAATTGTTTGCATGAACAATTGACCGAATTTAAAGGGTCACAATTGACCTTTTCACAATTGACCGAATACATATATATATATATATATATATATATATATATATATATATATATATATATATATATATATATATATGGGTTTTGGGGGGTTTGGCGTTGGGTGGGGGGTTGTGGGGGTTTCCCCCCACATATGTGGTACAATTGACCTTCACAATTCGGTCAATTGTGAAAAGGTCAATTGTCATTCGAGCAGTTGTAAAACGATCAATTTGTATACAACCATCTAGAGAGATAGTTGCAGAACACATGGAAGCAAGCACGTAGCAGTCTAAGGTGCCTAATCAATAGAGAGGGTAGTCGAACACATGGAAGCAAGTGCTTAGCAGTCTAAGGTGCCTACACTACAGAGATAATAGAACTAAGGCACCTAATCAAGAAAGAAAGTAGCAGAGCACATGGAAGCAAATGCGTAGCGGTCTAATGACACTAATCTAGAGAGATAGTAGCAGAACACATGGAAGCAAGTGCCTAGCAGTCTAAGGCACCTAATCTACAGAGATAATAGCAGAGCACATGGAAGCAAGCATGTAGCAGTCTAAGGTGCCTAATCAATAGAGATGGTAGTAGAAGACATAAAAGCAAGTGCTTAGCAGTCTAAGGCACCTAAACTAGAGAGATAATAGCGCTAAGGCACCTAATCAAGAGAGATAGTAGCAGAACACATGGAAGCAAACAAGTAGCAGCCAAAGGCAACTAATCTAGTCTGATAGTGGCAGAACACATTGAAGCACGTCTGTAGCAGTCTAAGGCACCTAATGTAGAGAGATAGTAGCAGAGCACATGGAAATAGGCACGTAGCAGTCTAAGGCGCCTAATCAATAGAGATGGTAGTAGAACACATACAAGCAAGTGCTTAGGAGTCTAAGGCACCTAAACTAGAGAGATAATAGTGCTAAGGCACCTAATCTAGAGAGATAGTAGCAGTACATATGGAAGCAAATGCGTAGCACTCTAATGCAACTAATCTAGAGAGATAGTAGCAGAACACATGGAAAGAAGTGCATAGCACTCTAAGGCACCTAATCTAGACAGATAGTAGCAGAGCATAGGAAGCTAGCAGGTAGCAGTCTAAGGCGCCTAATCAATAGAGATGGTAGTAGAAAATATGGGAGCAAGTGCTTAGGCGTCTAAGGCACCTAAACCAGAGAGATAATAGCGCTAAGGCACCTAATCTAGAGAGATAGTTGCAGAACACATGGAAGCAAGCCCGTAGCAGTCTAAGGCGCCTAATCAATAGAGAGGGTAGTTGAACACATGGAAGCAAGTGCTTAGCAGTCTAAGGTGCCTACACTACAGAGGTAATAGAACTAAGGCACCTAATCAAGAGAGAAAGTAGCAGAACACATGGAAGCAAGCACGTTGCAGTCCAAGGCACCTAATCAATAGAGATGGTAGTAGAACACATAGAAGCAAGTGCTTAGCAGTATAAGGCACATAAACTATAGAGATAATACCGCTAAGGCACTTAATCTAAGGAGATAGTAGCAGTACATATGGAAGCAAACGCGTAGCAGTCTAATGCAACTAATTTGGAGAGATAGTAGCAGTACACATGGAAGCAAGTGCGTAGCAGTCTAAGGCACCTAATCTAGAGAGATAGTAGCAGAGCACACGGAAGCAAGCACGTAGCAGTCTAAAGCACCTAATCAATAGACATGGCAGTAGAACTACTAGAAACAAGTGCTTAGCAGACTAAGGCACCTAAACTAGAGAGATGATAGCGCTGAGGCACCTAATCTACAGAGATAGTAGCAGAACACATGGAAGGAAGTACGTAGCAGTCTAAGGCACCTAATCAATAGAGAGGGTAGTAGAACACACGGAAGAAAGTGCTTAGCAGTCTAAGGCACCTACTCTACAGAGATAATAGAACTAAGGCACCTAATCAAGAGAGAAAGTAGCAGAATACATGGAAGCAAGCGCATAGCAGTCTAAGGCACCTAATCTAGAGAGACAGTAACACAATACATAGAAGTAAGTGTGTAGCAGTTTAAGGTGCCTATTCTAGAGAGATAGTAGTAGAACACATGGAATTAAGTGCATAGCAGTCTAAACACCTAATCTAGACAGATAGTAGCAGAGCATATGGAAGCTAGCACGTAGCAGTCTAAGGCACCTAATCTAGAGAGACAGTAGCAGAATACATGGAAGCAAGTGCGTGGCAGTCTAAGGCACCTAATCAAGAGAGAAGGTAGCAGAACACATGGAAGCAAGCACGTTGCAGTCTAAGGCACCTAATCAATAGAGATAGTAATAGAACACATAGAAGCAAGTGCTTACCAGTATAAGGCACATAAACTAGAGAGATAATAAAGCTAAGGCACCTAATCTAAAGAGATAGTAGCAGTACATATGGAAGCAAACGCGTAGCAGTCTAATGCAACTAATCTAGAGAGATAGTAGCAGTACACATGGAAGCAAGTGCGTAGCAGTCTAAGGCACCTAATCTAGAGAGATAGTAGCAGAGCACACGGAAGCAAGCACATAGCAGTCTAAAGCACCTAATCAATAGACATGGCAGTAGAACAACTAGAAACAAGTGCTTAGCAGACTGAGGCACCTAAACTAGAGAGATAATAGCACTGAGGCACCTAATCTAGAGAGATAGTAGCAGAACACATGGAAGGAAGTACGTAGCAGTCTAAGGTGCCTAATCAATAGAGAGGGTAGTAGAACACATGGAAGCAAGTGCTTAGCAGTCTAAGGCGCCTAATCTAGAGAGACAGTAACAGAATACATAGAAGTAAGTGTGTAGCAGTTTAAGGTGCCTATTCTAGAGAGATAGTAGCAGAACACATGGAAATATGTGCATAGCAGTCTAAGGCACCTAATCTAGACAGATAGTAGCAGAGCATATGGAAGCTAGCACGTAGCAGTCTGAGGCACCTAATCAATAGAGAGGGTAGTAGAACACATGGAAGCAAGTGCTTAGCAGTCTAAGGCGCCTAATCTAGGGGGACTGTAGCAGAATACATGGAAGCAAGTGAGTGGCCGTCTAAGGCACCTAATCTAGATAGATAGTAGCAAAGCAAACGGAAGCAAGCATGTAGCAGTCTAAGGCGCCTAATCAGTAGAGATGGTAGTAGATCACATAGAAACAAGTGCTTAGCAGTTTAAAGCACCTAAACTAGAGAGATAATAGAACTAAGGCACCTAATCAAGAGAGAAAGTAGCAGAACACATGGAATCAAGCGCATAGCAGTCTAAGGCACCTAATCTAGAGATACAGTAGCAGAATACATGGAAGCAAGTGCGTGGCAGCCTAAGGCACCTAATCTAGATAGATAGGAGAAGCACACATGGAAGCAAGCATGTAGCAGTCTAAGGCGCCTAATCAGTAGAGATGGTAGTAGATCACATAGAAACAAGTGCTTAGCAGTTTAAAGCACCTAAACTAGAGAGATTATAGTGCTAAGGCACCGGATCTAGAGAGATACTAGCATAGCAAATGAAAGCAAGTACGTAGCAGTCTAAGGCGCCTAATCAATAGAGATGGTAGTAGAACACATAGAAGCAAGTGCTTAGCAGTCTAAGGCACCTAAACTAGAGAGATAATAGCGCTAAGGCACCTAATCTAGAGCGATAGTAGCAGTACATATGGAAGCAAATGCGTAGCAGTCTAATGCAACTAATCTAGGGAGACAGTAGCAGAACACATGGAAGCAAGTGCATAGCAGTCTAAGGCACCTAATCTAGAGAGATAGTAGCAGAACACATGGAAGGAAGTATGTAGCAGTCTAAGGCACCTAATCAATAGAGAGGGTAGTAGAACACACGGAAGAAAGTGCTTAGCAGTCTAAGGCACCTACTCTACAGAGATAATAGAACTAAGGCACCTAATCAAGAGAGAAAGTAGCAGAATACATGGAAGCAAGCGCATAGCAGTCTAAGGCACCTAATCTAGAGAGACAGTAACACAATACATAGAAGTAAGTGTGTAGCAGTTTAAGGTGCCTATTCTAGAGAGATAGTAGTAGAACACATGGAATTAAGTGCATAGCAGTCTAAAGCACCTAATCTAGACAGATAGTAGCAGAGCATATGGAAGCTAGCACGTAGCAGTCTAAGGCACCTAATCTAGAGAGACAGTAGCAGAATACATGGAAGCAAGTGCGTGGCAGTCTAAGGCACCTAATCAAGAGAGATGGTAGCAGAACACATGGAAGCAAGCACGTTGCAGCCTAAGGCACCTAATCAATAGAGATAGTAATAGAACACATAGAAGCAAGTGCTTAGCAGTATAAGGCACATAAACTAGAGAGATAATAAAGCTAAGGCGCCCAATCTAAAGGGATAGTAGCAGTACATATGGAATCAAACGCGTAGCAGTCTAATGCAACTAATCTAGAGAGATAGTTGCAGTACACATGGAAGCAAGTGTGTAGCAGTCTAAGGCACCTAATCTAGAGAGATAGTAGCAGAGCACACGGAAGCAAGCACATAGCAGTCTAAAGCACCTAATCAATAGACATGGCAGAAGAACAACCAGAAACAAGTGCTTAGCAGACTAAGGCACCTAAACTAGAGAGATAATAGCGCCGAGGCACCTAATCTAGAGAGATAGTAACAGAACACATGAAAGGAAGTACGTAGCAGTCTAAGGCGCCTAATCAATAGAGAGGGTAATAGAACACATGGAAAGAAAGTGCTTAGCAGTCTAAGGCACCTAATCTAGAGAGACAGTAACAGAATACATATAAGTAAGTGTGTAGCAGTTTAAGGTGCCTATTCTAGAGAGATAGTAGCAGAACACATGGAAATATGTGCATAGCAGTCTAAGGCACCTAATCTAGACAGATAGTAGCAGAGCATATGGAAGCTAGCACGTAGCAGTCTGAGGCACCTAATCAATAGAGAGGGTAGTAGAACACATGGAAGCAAGTGCTTAGCAGTCTAAGGCGCCTAATCTAGAGGGACTGTAGCAGAATACATGGAAGCAAGTGAGTGGCAGTCTAAGGCACCTAATCTAGATAGATAGTAGCAAAGCAAACGGAAGCAAGCATGTAGCAGTCTAAGGCGCCTAATCAGTAGAGATGGTAGTAGATCACATATAAACAAGTGCTTAGCAGTTTAAAGCACCTAAACTAGCGAGATAATAGCACTAAGGCACCTACTCTAGGGAGATAGTAGCAGAACACATGGAAGCAAACGTGTAGCATTCTAAGGCACTTAATGTAGAGAGATAGTAGCAGAGCACATGGAAGCAAGCACGTAGCAGTCTAAGGTATCTAATGTAGAGAGATAGTAGCAGAGCACAGGGAACCAAACGTGTAGCAGTCTAAGGCACATATCTAGAGAGATAGTAGCAGGTCACATAGAAGCAAGCGTTTAGCAGTCTAGGGCACCTAAACTAGAGAAATAATAGCGCTAAGGCACCTAATCTAGGGAGATAGTAGCAGAACACATGAAAGCAAGCGTTTGGCATTCTAAGGCACCTATTCTACGGAGATAGTAGCAGAACACATGGAAGCAAACGTGTAGCAGTCTAAAGCGCCTAATCTAGGGAGATAGTAGCAGATCACATAGAAGCAAGTGTTTGGCAGTCTAAGGCACCTATTCTAGGGAGATAGTAGCAGAACACATGGAAGCAAACGTGTAGCAGTCTAAGGCACCTAATCTAAAGACATATTAAGTAGCAGTGCTCAGGGGTGTTGCTAGGTCTGGAAAAGACCAGGGGCTAAGCTGATGTCGAAACTGTCGGGACTGGGGTCTAGCTAGCCTTTTGGTTGTAGCTCATGAGATTCTATTCGGGGCTACAACCAAAAGATCAGGGGCTATAGCCCCCTTAGCCGCCCCCCCCCTCCTAGCAACGCCTCTGGCAGTGCTTAATTCAATTACAGAGGCGTCCTAAACTATTAATGTTCTTTAATCCTGCCAGGGTCCGCGCGGGTCTATAATGTGTGCTCCAGTTCACGCAGTAGAGAATGGTCAGCGCGCTGTCGCCTCCATTTCTACACGATGTATCTTAATTAAACTGCATGAAACAGGTCCGCCTTGTGCGCAGTCCCGCTTTGGTAACAAGTGTATCTTTGGGCACTATTGTACTTTATTTAGAGAAGGAGAAGGGCACAGAGCGGAAGGAGGGGGGGGGGGGGCTGGAAGGGGGAGAGATGCAGAGCGCAGCTGAGAGGCTACATTCCCCGACTCCGGGCGGTGTTCGCGGAGTCTCCTCCTCGAGTTGTATCTGCACTCACTCTGGAGCTGGGAGGGCGACCTGCAGCGGTGTATCGGGTGCTGTCACGCCGTGGAGCCATTCCCGGCCCTGCATCAGACATTGGACATGCGTCATTAGTATTAGTCCTGCAGGAGTGGCTCGGTGTCTGGACGTGGGGGGTCCCCGCGGTTGTCTGACCCCGCGCGGGAGAGAGGGGCTGCGGTCTTGCAGCGATCTCTGGGCTGAGATTTGCTTTTCCAGTGGTTGCTGGGGGTCAGGAAGCAGAGCAAGTACCTCGTCACCCCAGAGTCCCAGGTAAGCCGAAGCGTCGCGTGTTCTCTGGCAGGCAGTGTGTGGCAGCCGCGGGTGCTCATGGGCGCATATAGTCCGTGCCACTCTTACGCGAGTGTGTGGGTGCACTTCACACAGCGGCGGGGTGGTGCGCAGCATGTTCAGGGGGCACCGAGCAGGCGCTGCGTAAAGTTAGGCTCCACTTTGCCAATCCCACGCGTGCAGCAGAGGAGCGTGCTGCTCCGGACGGGGTGCTCTACTCCACCCCTCAGTGGCTGAGCTCGAGGGTGTCCTGAAGACAGTGGCTGCAGATATAGTCACAGCAGTGAATCTGCTGCTCACTGTATGAGACCGTGGTGCTCAGGGGTGCACAGAGCATAATGCTCTTTCGGGGGGCTCCATAATCCCCGGGGCGTGTAAAGGGGCGCCCTGCAGCTGCATCAGCTGTGCTTCGGGAAAACTCTTGCTGACAGGGGACAAAGTGTGCAAAAAAGTCAGATCCTATACCCACCTCACGCTCCTTCCCCCAATTACAAGCCCCATACCCCGCTCCTGCCTTTCGTCAACTCCACCCCAAAAGTGCCCCATCAAGACTCAAAGAAAATTCATCTTAAACGACCACCGTTACTTGGTCTTTTTAGAGCACCACAGCATGCATCTGGAAGCGCTCCCCCCTTCCTGATCATCCACCATCTGCACCGCTTAATGGACATGCCAAGGAGTATAAGTCACCCATACACCCCTCCCATTCCCTGGACACCCACCGCAGCCCGCATCCATTTCCCGTGAGTCTAACCTGCTGACAGGCAGGAGGCCAACGCTGGCCAGCGCTTGGCTATGTGGCGGGGCTTGGGAATGGGGGCTGTATCCCAAGCAGGCTCTCCAAATACACAGGAGTAAACTAGTGCCTGCAGGATAGGCCAGCAGGGCCCAGCTCAGGGGTGGACTGGCCTAGATTTCCCGCTAGTCCTCTGCACCCTCGGCCTCTTTTCTGTAGTATTTCCAAATGTTCGCCTAGGAAAAGGGTTGGGCTTGCTGAAAATGTGCAACATGATAACATTATTTCCAGGGCCGCCTTTGTTTCCCAGTTCACCCCTGGGCCAGCTCAGTAATTAGGCATATCGTGACGACCAGTCCTAGTCTTTGGGTGTGACGGTCCCAACTAGGAATGTAGTTGCATTTACAGTCTGGAAACCTGGCTCCTTTAACCTAAATCTCACTCGTGTGTTGTTTCTGTCACTTTGCAGCAAGATGACAATAAATGTAGAGTAGTTATGGCTTCCATTTTGGAGCCCAGATTCTCTCCCTTGGGGCAAATCTCTCACATGGCACTACCCTCTCCCTCTTTGGATAGACATATCATACCCTAGAACACAGTGTATGTTTATGATTGCTTATTTACTACGCGCTTAATACCCGGAGGATTCTAAGCACGGACCCGGGGATCGAAGCTGTGTTGCTCCGCGTCGTCTTGCTTCCAAGGCGAGTGCGTTGCCCCTGAGCTATCCTTCCGAGACAGTCTTGTTCATTCCATGTAAAAAGGAAAACGTTTGCACATGTTCTCATCTATGAGGTGTGAATATTAATTGTTATAACAGTCGTATTCATTAGGTGCGAGTGTCACATCTTCAAAAAAGCTCATTCATTTGCTGAGAGACAAAACCATGGTGCACAGGCTTGCTGCCTCCATTGGACGAATGTTTCACACCTCAGAGGAACGTTTTCCTCTTAGTCGCAAATTCGCTGGTCACATTGATGGAGTAAGTCTTGCATAGTATTTCTGAAGCAAGCTAGTAGACTCTCTGATCTTCCGTCCCCAGTATAGCTGGTCAGTCTTTCAGGGGAGGGCAGACTTGTGTGTAGGAGAGTTCTGAACTCTATTTGAAAGGGGTGACGTGTACACAACCCCCTGTCCATTGGCTAAGGCATGTTTTGCGTCACTGCCTCTTGATCCACAATGTATGGAGAGTTTATGAGGACCTCCTAATCTCACGTTTGATACATGCCAGTACTACTATGGTACAGCTGCCCTGAGAAGTGCCATGCCACCTCAATGTTTTATGCTGAGAATTTCAAACTTCATGCCCTCAGCAGGCATGCGAGGCCTTCACTGGTGAAACACCTACTGATTCTGCATGGTCATAACTGGCATCAAAGGCTTCTTGGGGGAAGGCGCCACACTATGGACACCCCCTGCCTCCCCCCAGTCACTTTGCACCATCTATCTATGCTGTGTCTTGATGGCCCGCTTAAATTGCGCAAGTTGCCCAAGGCATTGCTGTTCCTGATTCAACCTGGCTCCATATATACCCTTTTAGTACTGGGGTTATGCCAAGATGTCATGGGGGGGGGGGAGAAAAAGTCAACGCAACCTTTAAGCAAACACAACATAGGAGTGTAGCAGCCCTGGTGCGATAGCCTGGAGGTGCCCCGGTAAAAGCAAAGCGCGCCTGCTGGGAAGCAACTGCACTGCCCCTTTAAGAGAACAGAGGCCCGGCTGAGCGGTGCCAGTGCCCTCCCATTAAGGCCATGGCGGCTTTGTTGGGTATTTGCTCCAATGCAAATGCTGCATCAGGTTGTCCATGATTCTCTGTTGTCGCATCATTTTCTGTGCATTTAGCAGTCGCATGTCCAAGACTGGTTGGGGGACTTTACCCCACTAGTGTGGTGTTGATGAAGATGATGACGGCCCTGCTACGAAGTGCTGATACCGTATTCTGAAGTGTACTGCAAAGCTGCAGGGAAGTGTCTGCGCCGCGTTAGGCAAAGGGACCTATGTGATCACTGCGAGAAAAAAAAATGCTCAATACGAAAATGTTGATTTTTTTTCTTTCTTTCACAGCATGTATATGCAGGGATAGACCCCCTGCAGCTTCCAAACTCCCCTCACCTTATTTATTACCCTAACTCCCGCCCCCACACATATACTTGCGGTGAAATGCGCAGTAAATAAAAGGTTTGACATGTTCAAATTCAGTATTTTCGGGCTCGCAGTAAATGGGTGATACCATTGAAAGTACCGCAGTCCTGCCTGGAAGTGCAGCTAATGTCTCAATGGGGACTATCGTGAAGCCTTGTGCCTTCCTATGCAGAGTAGAGCTGCCAAGCAGAGAAGTACCATTTATGCCCCATCACACCTATGCAGTAGCCGTGCGGCTGAAAAGTGCCAGTACTTTACTTTCCCCGTGAATAGAGCGACCCTCCTCACGAGAATTGCAGATTACTTTCCCGCGGCCCAGATTACGCTGCTACTCTTGCACCAACCGTATCGCCTTTCTGCCGAGAAGGAGTCTGTGTTTCCTCCATTCCACGGTCCACCCCAATGTGCATTACGCCTGCTGGCTCCCCTTCCCCACCCGCCCCCGGCCTGCATGTCATGTCTCATGTCTGCCCATCCCCTGGTCTTCTCACTTTCCCAGCCTAACATCCCCATTTCCTCTCTGACTCTCACATCTCCGTTTACCCTGCATCTCTCGGCTTTCCTTCCCCTGCCCATTTCTTCCCATCTTTCCCCCTCTGTTTCCAATGCTTAGTCAATCCACCAACCCATCTCGTTCTCAGTCTGTCTTCCTCTCTCTCGCAGGGGTGTTGCTAGGTCTGGAAAAGATCCGGGGCTACGCTGATGTCAGAACTGTCGGGACTGGGGACTAGCTAGCCTTTTGGTTGTAGCCCCTGAGCATCTATCCAGGCCTACAACCAAAAGACCAGAGGCTAGAGCACGCCCTGAAGCCTCCCCCTTCAATCCCCAACAACGCCTCTACTCTCTCATCTTTTTTCCACCCGTCCTACTTCATTCTCTTCACATCATTGTTTCCAGTTTCCTCTGCCTTCTTCTCCCTTGTTCTCCCGCGGTGTCTGTCGCCCTCTCTCTGTGTGCCTTGCTATCACACTCTGGACGCACCCAGGCTCTCTCCCTGCCCCTCATGCTATCTTCACCCTCTCTTGCTCTGTTTCACATTTCTCTCTCTCCGCCCGCCTCTTTCTCTGCCCGAACCAAAAACACCAAACGCTAGTGTGGGCCAATTTGTGGCTCAAAGTAGACCACTTTTTCGCACTATGTAGGCCCGTTACTTCACCATGCAACTAGGAGTTTTGACCAGTGTTACTGAATAAATATTCTTTAAATTACACAATTTGCATCACATTTTATCAAAAGCCTCCACCTTGGGTACTACTCAGTCTGTCACAAAAGAAATGAATTGCCGTTTGCAACTGTGGGCCACTTTTTCATTTCTGCCTGAGACAATGTTATGCCCCAGTTTGACCCTGAGTTTAAAAAGAGCCAATAGCTCTCAAATAAAGGGGAGGAACTAGGCGGTGATGAAAAAGAAGGCGGTTCCCAGCTCAATTAGGTATGGTTATAAACAATTTTGAGGTAAAAACCAAACTCTTTTTTATTCATATAATTTATCTGCACAATTTCCCCCCTCCCCTTTTATTTCACTTATTGAATAATACTTTCAGACTACGCCATCCTTTTTCTGATTGGCTATTGTGGCAAGAATTGGTAACGTAAATTTTCAGATGTATGTCCCTGATGGGAACATTGCAAGAACTTCTGTTAACTCCATGAGGTAGTCACAACTTTATTCCATTTTATTTGGGTATTGTATCTGCTGAGTGGAGTTTGAATAATAGTCACAGCATTTCTTTCTGCATAAGACATATGTTTCAATTGAATACTTTCACAATTCCTTATCCTAATTAGAATTGACTCAGATTCAGGAAACAGCTCCTGAAGAAGGGGATCGTTGCCCGAAACATGTAGAGCTTTCTTGTCTTTGCAAGATTGAACACTGAACACATTGTGGTTATGATTAATTTTAATCAGAAGAAGAAGCAATTATATATAGTTCTAAATTTAATGTAAATGTATATGTATGATTGTACGATCAGGTTTTGTCATTTATAATTTATTACAGTCTCCTTAGAAACACAAAACTTGTCCCAAAATATTGACTGGTATATCCAGTATTTTACAATGTACATGGACCCGGGTACCTCCTTACAGATACACAGCTTGTTCAATGTTATTTGTGCCTTATATGCCAGGGGTGGCCATAGCACCTGTGCATCCAAACCTATAAACAAGTTTGGATTAATGATTGATAAGGGACTGATTTGTAAAGAATTCCAGGGTGCAAGAGATGCAAAAGCGCTCTCTTCTTTGAACTACTTCATCAGCGGAAGACGAGAGAGGTAGAGAGGCTATGATGTGAAGGAGTCATGTAGCCATATGATCTCCCTACCTAGACAAAATATAACAATACTTGTCAAATGTGAGTGCATGCGCACTTAATGGAAGAACATTTTATGTAGTACCTGAGTATATGATGGCAGTATCTAGAAAATGGTATAAGTACTTAGACATGTGATGGCAACAGTTACCTAATGGGGTGAGTTCCTTGGCATGTAGTGTTAACTTCTGGTAAATATTTGCATGCCGGATGGATAACCCATGTGCAACATGCTGGTTTTGAGAATGGCAAAATGTCATGCGACAAGTTTGAAGCCTTGGAGACACCGAAGAGACGTTCTGCATTCTGAGGGTGATGCCTCAAGTACCATCAGTGGTTAACAATAATGCACATTAATACAGAGCTTAGAAGTGGTCCAGCTACATGAAGCTCTATAGAAAATCACCCAGTTATAATTATATGATGCAAATACATTTCCAAAATATTGAGATATCTAATAAATGTTGCTAGTTGCTGTTGTCCAATGGCAAAGCTGGCCATTTGTGTGAATACCTGGCAATGATGGTAGTTCCTTACTGTGCAAGTACAATACCTGGAATGATGGTGGCTTGGACATGCAATTGTAACGCTAAGCAAATTGTGACTGTACATGGACATGTGATCTCAATACATACAGTAGCAAGAAAGAAAGCATTTGCTCTAGACACATGTCAAAAGTGTTGGCTTTGTTATTAATTGTTGCTACAGTAATTGTTTCCGACCTTTACACATACATTTTTTCACAGTAAACAAAACACACACACACACAACACATATCATCAAACAGAATAAGTAATCCCCTTCAGTGCAATCCCCTTAGCCTTCAACCCCTACATTTTTCCAAATCCTATCCTGACCCCTTTGCCAAAACAGAGCAGCAACAAAACAAACAATATGTAGAAGCAGGGCTTTTTCCCATACTTACTCAAACTGTTTATGGGTCAGAAAAAAGAGCATAGCTTGGCAATGAGACTCCATGTTACCTGCACGTGTTTCCAGTCATGGGATTTTGTTTAACAGATCAATGCATCCTGGGAGCTGTAGTCTTTTGTTTTCCCTGGATTAACATACCAGAAAACAATGATTTTCAAAAGAAATCCCTGTGGTGTTCAGATGACAAGAGTCGCTCATTTTTTGCCCAACAACATCCCAGTCAATTGCCAACATACCATAAATGAATGCCAATCATCCCCTTCTCATATTAAAACATCTATGGGTCATTTACATTTGCCCCCCACTCTTACAGGCTATCTCTAATCCTTTTGATTAAGTCAGCAACAAAAAGCAGCCCTATCAGTCCACCAAAAATGGCCAACGGTTATGCATGTTGCTAATTTAGGAGGTGGGAGCCTTCTTAAAAAACCTCTGAGCAGCGTATTAAGCCATTGGCTGCATCGAAGGCTGTTGATGGATGTAGGCAAGGCTGGCGTGTGTTCCGTTCCGTGGTCCGTGTCCGGGGTTCGTGCAGTGCTGTTAAAATGTGAAGACACCAAGCTCTCCCAGCAGGGAGGTGAACAAGATGCCTGATGTGCTCCCCCACTGCAAACTGTGCCCCGGGCCATCGCCTGGTTTGCCCATCCCTAGAAACAGGCCTGCATATAATCAAGCACAACACTGCATGCAATATGTGCACCCTCAGACGTAAATCTACAGTCAAAAGGCAGTCTCACTACCAAGCCCTCGCAATTGAAGAATAAACATGCCACCTTGATTAATCAGCAAAGCCTCATTCAGCAAGTGGGCCTCCTTTCAAGTGCCACTTGGCCTGGAGCATGCTGGGCTTAACAGCAGAAGAAAGCTTCATAACCAGTTCCACTGAAGTGTTTGACGAAGGTGGGGCGTGCAGCTCCAGCTCACAGAGAAAAGCCCAGCTTTGCAAATAGTGGGACGCTTGTGCAGTGCCAGTACAGAAGATATGTGATGCAGGTGGGCTGATCTAGGTTCAAAAGGTCAGCAATGTCATGCTACTCAGCCAGACAGCAAAGGGCGGTTTACAGCCAATGAATACCGGAGCAGCAGGGGTTGGAGGATGCCTCTGAGTTTGCTGGAGATATCGATTGCTATTCAGTCTCATCCTAAGGTAAAGGTGCCAGTAGATGGAGAGGGCGCTCTGTCGAAGGCAGTGTCCACCCTTCGAGGAGTGCGCCATGGTTATGTCTTGGTGCCTGCTCTCTTTAACCTTTAATTTTCTTATTTTGGGTGCATGGCTAGGAGCGGCCAATGCTTATCCTCCATGTCTTGGGTCATTCAAATGCCACTATTTAGCCTGTGCGGATGATCTGGTCATCTTTGAGCTGCAATGATCTTTAGACGCATTGGCGTACTCTATGGGCGTCCATGATTTAGTAATCAATACACAGAAAACAAAAGTTATGGTGGTTGGCACAAAACAGAAGAATTGTATATTTATTTGTTGTTTTGATATTTTGTGAATTGTGTAAGGCTTTATTTGAAACCATGTGTCAAATAAAAAAGAAATCAAATAAAAAGGTAAGGATTAGCATCGCCCTGGCCAGTCAATGGATGAGTGAATAACCAAACAACACCCACAACTGGTAGCCCTCGATCATATCGCATCCTCCTCCTATTTCTACTCCAATTAAATAGCCCCAGCTTATTTCTTAATCGCCAGGTTATAGCCAAAACTTCAAAGATACATGCCACTAAAAAGAAAGGCCATTTGAGCACAAAGCTGTAGTGTCTCTAGAAATCAATAATAGTGGAGTAATTAGGAGGCACAAATAGAATGAACGGGACGAGGCAAAAACCATTGGATGTCGACAGGTCAAGCTGGTTTAATTGAACATACATTTCATCACGATTTCTGTATTTATTTAAAAGTGACATTTTGAAAGTTGAAAGTAGGTTTGAGACAATAAAAGGTTTGAAACAAGTTAGTACAACCCCGTACAAAAGTAAAATGTTCAACCGTTGCAAACAAAAAAACCTCAGAAAAACTCCCAAAGGCATTTGGTCCGGCAGGTGGTTTACTGTGTGGTTTTAATTCCGTGCATTCCATCATCATTTATTGATGTTGCTTTAAATCGATTAATGTAGAAATGCAGAGCAAAAGAAATTAAGTCTGCAATCACCTCCCACTCCTCCCATTCATCAGGTACCTTCCAGGTCCAACCCAGAGCACCCTGATTTTCATCTCGGCCAAACATATCCATCACAACTTCAACATGACCGCTCAGTGGTCTTTCTTAGAATGTGCATTTAATGCTTTAAATTGACAACCTATAACATTGCACCATCGAACCCTTCTTCATTTTTTTAAGTTCAACAATAACATGCTCACACTTTTATCTAGCACTTCATGACTAATTCCTCCCTCGTCTAAGTGCTGTAACAGTGTTATTTCTACCCAATTTAATGGTAATGTTATTTAATGTAAAGTTGTCTTGTATAGCACATCTTAGAAATCTGTTGTGGGCATGTGGCTTGTGATTTTGCCCAAAAACGATTGGGGTGGTTATAAGGGAGAGACTGGTGCAAAACACATGGCATTGATGAGTGTGTGTTGGAGGTACTAGCGTCCTGTGTGCTGGTATTGACATTTGGTTATGTGTTCTATCCAGAAGGGGCACCTCATAATCTACTAGATGGCAGCGCAAGGGCACTTGGAGAGCACCTGGCAGGGCACAGTAAGTGGTAGAGATAATGTTGTAGCTGCCCGTGCCATGAGGCATGTGCTTCGCCCCCAGGGTTCCTGTGGTTGGGGTGGTGGTAGCAGGCATAAAACTGAGTGTGTGTTGTTGTCCATGTGTGTATTGTAAGGGTGCTGGTTGATGGGAGAAGGAGTTGATCAGTTGGAGAATGGGAATGTGGTTTGGTGATCGTGATGTAAGGAACTCATGGTGGCAACAGTAAAGACAGTAACAAGTGATCAGAGTTCAAGGAGGGGAGCAAGCTACGACCATCAAATAAAAGTAAGGCAGTCCTAGGGGCATCTTGTCAAACTAAAAGGGCCTATACTAAAAAAAAAACTATGGCCAATCCTTACAACTAAATACAGAAAAGTGTGTGATAAGGTTTCTTGAGAAAAAAAGAGGTGTTCACAAATAAATAAGTCAGGATGCAGTAGCAGGGGGTCTCCCTTCCCCACATTTTCAGCACGGGACATGGTGGGATTCCGGAGCACAGGACACACTCGGGCTTTTGTCAGCACAAGCCTACAGTTTCATTCTCAGGTACAAGGACCTCTGGCGGTTAAGTCTTGTTTCTATATAAAGTCTCTTGCCTCCCAGGAGCTGCTGCATACAAAATAATAGACAAACAGTTAATTTCTGTTTATACGTTGGGTGACAACCTCTTCACCCCTGAATCCCCCTTTTCTGGGCTCAGACTCCTCTTGAATATTAATTAGCCTCCCTACGCCAGGTTCACTGTGGCTTGAAATTGAAAACAATATTCTCTGTTACTTTAATGAATCTTAATGTCTTTTTAAACAGTTCACCTCCCTTTATCGGGTTCACTCTAGTCAACAGAAATGTTCACCGAGGCATCAGGCTTTGCCCCTTTTTATCGGTCTCCCTGCTTCTGGTTCACTCTTGCCAATCTTTTCTCTCACCTGCAGGATTTGTTTCCCTTAGCTTTCCATTACTGGCCAGTCAAAGACTTTCGACTTTACAGCTGAATTTGCTAAACCTCTGGATGACCACTTTGTTGCTCTACTTACGGCTCTCACATGGCCTTCTGGTATTGGTAGTTTCAACAAAAATGGGGGACCAACTAAAGTCTCTCACTGTACACCCATGTGGTGCCGGACCTTCTCAGCTGGCCTTCCCCTGCAACCATCATAGTTCTTTGAACTTTCCACACCTTGTAAACCTTTTGTAACTTTCATCCAACACAGTTCAGTTTCTTATTGGTTCTCTTATATCTGGAGTCAAGGACGGTACCACGGAAGCAAGCGCCTTCTGTTCTCCTGCTTATTAACGTAGGCACGCTTCGTGTACCATTGATATCTGCATCAGCACATGTTAGCTTTTCTTTGCAGTCTTACAATTTCTTCCACAGAGGAATCACGGGTCTGGGTTTGTCAAGGGCAAGGTCCCTTCTTTCCTTGTCACCACCTTGATTCTCGCGGGAGTTCTCCTCTTCTTGAACTGCCGCCGTGGGATAGCTCTCTCGTCTTGCTGTCCTCCTTGCTAGTACTGTGCTCTCGTGCTCCACCTTATATCCCTGTGGGTAAGGGAATGGGCCGTCAGGTGTGAGCGATTATGGTCAATTGCCTGACTTTGCCTGACCCTGGTGTTGGGACATGTCAGGTAAAGAGTCCTAATGTTAGTCTGTTGTCTCTCGTGGTGTGTGAAATTGTTTGTGTTAGAAAAGGGGGTGGGGTAGAGAGGTTGAGTATCCGATGTAGTAGGCTAGGGAAGAGGGGCTATGAGAAGGGCAAAGCCGCGTCTCACCCGTCGGTCTTCCCGCTCCACTCTCAGGGGACACCCTATCCAGGTGATCCTCCCGCACTGGTCCACCCCCAGGAATTGGATCCAATAGCCATGGCCGTGTCCTGGCCACCTAAATGACAGATCCCCAGGTACTAGTTAGGGAGACACCTCTAGGAATTTCAGCGATAGACCAACGGGGTAGACTTTGTTGTGTTGTTATGCATCCAGATACGTTTTTGTTACTGTTCTGGATCCTGCTTTGTGATGATTGTGGAGTCTGATGAGGAGAAAATGTTGGAGAGACTGACCAGACTGGGTTGCCCTCTACAAGGTGTACTTGATTTACGTGTTGTGACCAGGCATATTGCACATGTCTGTGAGGTTTACCCAAATTGATTATTCTCTATTTTGTCCTGGATTGCAAAGTTGGTGCTTTCAACAGTCTTTGTGTCCAGATTTGCAATTGCTACAATGAGTGGTCCATCCCTTGGGAGTTATAACATCATGTTGGGTCATCTGAGTGGCTCTGGTGGGTCTTAGAGCCGCAGCCATGGGCGAATAGAGGTTGAAAGTTCAACATGGGCTAGTCTTTAGAGGTGTCATGCTAGATTGCCCATTGTGGTCTAGTAAACAGTCAGGGTTTGAGACATTTTGCAAGCTTAGTGATCGTCCTCTGTGTGAAGTCACCGGCATATTGGGTTCCACAGCTTGGTTTGATAGGAAAGAGAAGGAGGATCCTGAAGGTACTCAATTATCGACTTCTGAAGGATGACGGCCAAGTCGACCCTGCATGAATTCAAATATGTGACTGCAGTTTGCATACAGATGTCGGAAGCAAGCACATAATTGGTCAGAAATCATGCAGCCAAGTTATCCTTGGTTTAAAACAATCTGCCCTCACTACCCCAGCATTGAAATCCCTATTCTAGCTCCCAATACACTACGAAAGGGTCATCTTTGAAACCTTGAGGTTGACTAACTTACTGTGCATACTGGGTTTAGGGCCTCAAATCCCTATGCAAAGTACGACTTGCCTCAGAAGCTGAGGTCCACCTTCGAAGGCATAATTCACAAACATTTTGGACGCTAAGTCTTGGGTGCGGTTCAGTTAGCTGCATGGAAAAAAACATTCACATTATGAAAGAGATGTGTGACATGAGGAAGGTCAGTGGGGAGAAGGCGAGCAAGAGGGAGATAAGGGGAAGGAGTAGGTGTAGGTGTAGCTTGTGATTTCTGTACCTGTTCTGAATGTGGGAAGAGTTTACTTCTACTGACCATGCACTGATATTGCCGGTGCTCCACTAACCCTCATTACTTTCTGTCGGGGGCGGGGTATTGCAAAAACCTGCCTATGCAGCAATGAGATTAACTCTTCTTAGCCAGGGCTTCTCACCACTTGACTACCCTTAGAGAGTGCTAGCTCGCTTCCTATGCACATTGACGGCTGCAACATATTCATAGATGATGGTCGGCAGGGGGAGGGAAAATACTACATTGAACAGATAACTACATACCACGGTCACATCTTTTCCAAGCCTCTTTTTAGTCTTGGAAATATCCCAGAGGAGTGGAAGAATGGCTATGGGGAAACAGTACTAACCCACTGCTGCCTTTTCACACTATGGGCCTCATTCCGAGATTGGTGGTAGTCATGGCGCTATTTGCGCCATGACTGCCACCAATAACGGGTCCGGCACCGGTTTAGTTCAATGGGGACTTTCCGGTGTCATCCGACCTTTGCGGGACCGGTAAATCCCCATTGAAAATGCCATTCCCCATTCCCATTTGAGCCCCCATAGGGCTCAATGGGAATGG
Organism: Ambystoma mexicanum; assembly: GCF_040938575.1. Taxonomy (NCBI): domain Eukaryota; kingdom Metazoa; phylum Chordata; class Amphibia; order Caudata; family Ambystomatidae; genus Ambystoma; species Ambystoma mexicanum. The sequence continues at coordinate 1,048,966,759 of NC_090921.1, read as the reverse complement.
GGAGGGCGCAAATAACGAGCTTGCGCATGTCAAGCCCGTTATGTGCGCCCTGGTCCCTTAGCAGGTCCCGTCCATAACGGCTGGTCAGACCTGCCGTTACTGGCAGGACCCGCTAAGGGACCTTGTAGTAGGGCGGTAAGGGATTACCGGCACTGGTCTCCTTACCGGTGCCCGGTATCCCTTACCGCCCACCTTATAATGAACCCCTATGTGTTGCGAATATGCAGAAGAAAAGCTCTGAAGTTGTGCCCTGTAAAGGCTGAGATGCTGAAGTTCCTGCTTCCTGCACAGTTCATTGGGCATTCTTCTTCCGTTACTGTAGGCTTGGCTCCCGATTATAAAGTCAGGTTTACAAGTACCAGAATGCAATGTGATGATAAGGACTGATTTAGCACCTCCCACCTGACACGGGCTAGTGTGACAGGCACACAGCTTGTTGTTATGCGTAAAGTGCATACACGCAAGAGGTAACATATCTTTGACAAGAAGACATCACTCATAGGTCATGCACCTGATAGCATGCACTCAGCAAGCTGCAGCTGCTTTTAACTAAAACAGGCATCGCTCCCAGCTCAGCTTCAAATCTGATGTGGTCAGAGACTGTGCTTAGCAGGCGAGACATCCCTCATAGCTCAGCTTTACTGTATATGCAGTCAATGCCCCCTTAATGCTAAGGGGGGGAGAGGACACCTGCCCCCTTAGTAGTTTAGTAACAGAGGTAGGAATCTGGCTTTGTACACATAGGGATAGTTCCGAATGTGTATCCAAAATGGGACTGTGAACAGTACCAAACTGGCTGGAGATTAAACACTAATATGGGGCTCATTACGAGTATTGCTATGTGGGAAAGGTGGTGGTAACGGAATTAGCGCCACTTTTCCCGCTTCGGCATACTAAGAGTTTGGCCCTGGAGTGGGTGATTTACTACCATCATAATGCTGTTGGTAAATCCTCCCACTTTCTGCTGAAAAAATTGCTAAATTGTCAGAATTACTGCTGCAGTAATTCCCCCGAAATCCACCATGGAGTCATATGGACTCCAAATTAATGGGAACTACTAGTGCCACCATCACTTGTAATCCTGCGGAAAATCCACCGGACTAAGTGGCGGTAACAGTAATTCCATTGGGTGGTATTCTGGCAGATTTACCACCGGAATACCGCCCAACTCGTAATGAGGCCCTTATCTTTTTGCAATTCCTTCTGAAAACTTTTCCGGTAAAATGCACTGTTTGATCGAGGGTGGGGTTGTGTGGTCACCGGCTCATATTCGGGGTGGGGTGGTGTGATGTTGGAGCCTTCATTGAAAGTCAAAAGTTGACATCTAAAACCCCACAGCTCAGTTTCCTAACAGCTGCTGCCACCACAATTAAAGCATTCAATTGCAAATGAGCAGTTTGAAAAGCCAAATACATCTTTAAAAGTATACCCTGGCATAAAACATGCAAAAGAAGCGGCACAAAAACGGTTGGGTGTATGTGGGGCTATTCCCACAAAGAAAACAAAATAAAGACTATAGACATCCCTGGGAGGCTTTACGTTTAAAATACGAAACGTCGTTTTTGCTGTTTCATATTAAATTGTAAGCAGCCCATTTAGTAAGCAGCACACTGCCCAGCATGTGGGAAGCCTGCTTTTAACATTGATGGCCCCCACCCCAGTGATATTCATGGCCCACCCACTCTCATGCCGCCTGCTTCAGGCCAGAAGAAAGGGCAGCCTGGCCAAGCAGAGACTGATGCTGGTGGACTGGGGGATCCCCTGTTAAGACTGCTGCATTGTACCCTTCACCAGAGGTGGGGCAGAGCACCAATTAGGGTAGCAATTGCCCACGTGTGCCTCCCCAGGGATGCCAATGCCACACAGCAGGGAGTTGAAGGGTTTGTTTAGGGGGGGGGGGGGGGTAAAACAGCCGCTTGGACTGGCCTCGCCCATCCAGGCACCCCGGTAGCTATGGCTTTTTCTGTTCAATGCTTGACCTGGGGTGCTCTTCACTTGCATATATGCTGCACATGCGAGGGTGCTCTCCGCCTGCCCACCGCCTGTTACACTGCAACCCCGCATTGCATTATGGGGGCAGAGAATGTGCCACATTCGCGGGTGGCTGGGAATATTTTATTCCCGCTGTCTGAGAATGGGTGCTCTGGGCGCACAGAACATATTCTGCATGAATGATGGTGCCCTTGGCCCACCCCCAACGTGTAGGGGGCGACAGTTGATGCGGAAGTGTACTCTATGCGCACATAACGCGCTGCCTCTGAATGTGCTCTGAGCTGGTGATTTGGGGACAGCAGGGCCAGGCTACAGGCCTGGCTGCTCAGGCCAGTACTTAGCATCCCCCGTGGGGGCTAATAAAGTATTGCTGCCCCTTTGGGCACTGCCATAAAAGCACGCTCCAGGAGGGAAGTGGAGTGCTTGCAATCAGTAGCCCTTCCTGTCGCTGACGGGTGTCTAGTTAGTTCTTAAGAGGCGGGCATGTTATGGTCTAGTTTTCTCCTCTGAGGTGCAGACTTAATGCACCTTACTTCATGTATTCATTTACTTGAGCTTTTCCATCATTGCCCTCACCATTCCATTGCCCTGTAAGTGGCGGCTTACTGAAGCAGACAGCCTGTCCTGAATTGGTCTCTCTTTCAATTGTACGGGTGTCTTTGTTGACATGTTTTGCAATTTCTTTAGTGGATCAGTGTAGTGAGGATATGATGTGGCATTTATAGAGCGCCTATAAACAAGTGTTTCAAGGCGCAACGAGGCTAGGGAGGGGGAACAGAGGGAGGACAGAGACAGCGATCTTACTAGGCCTGGCGACATTGAGATTGTGCAAGTGCAGGGGGAGGGGGAAGGGAAAAAGTGTGGGGGGGGAGTGTGGGGACAGTGCAGTACATGGGATCGACAGTAAAAATAATAGAATAAATAAAGCAATAAATAAAAAGTGTGGCCAGCTGGTGGCAAGTGCCAGTGTAAGTGCAGACATCAGGTGTCAAGTGCTGGTGTAAGTGCAGACATCAGGTGTCAAGTGCTGGTGGGGGACTGTAGGGATACAGAAAACAGTCCCCAGGTGCTGGGGTTGCCAGGGAGGCAGTGCAGGTGTGCAACTGGCGGGGGATGGAGGGACCTGGGCCCGAGATCAGAGGGTAGCCAGGTGACCAGTGCAGTTTCAGCCAGGAGTTCAGCTGGGGAGAGGAGGAGCAGAGAAAGCAGACGCAAGAGGAAGGCTTTGAGGTGCTTCCGGAACCGGAGATGGTTCTCAAGTTTCAGGGAGGCAGGGAGGCTGTTCCAGAGGGAGGCCCCAGCCGAGGAAAGAGATCTACCACAAGCTTGTTGCTTGGCGAAGCGACTGACCCTGAGGGAGTTGGAGGCGGATGAGCAAAGAGCTTGAGAAAGGAAGATAGTTAGGAAGAGAGAGTTAAAGGTATTGAGGCCCCATGCCCCAGAAGGCCTTGTGGGCAATGCAGAGGGTTTTGAACTTAATCATCGCAGCCACTGGGAGCCAGTGCAGAGATTTCAGTCCTGGAGAGATACGATCCCTGGGCTTGAGGCCAAGGACAGGTCTCGCAGTCCTGTTCTGGATGAATTGCAGAGAGCGGAGAGTAGAAGCAGGCAAATTTAGAAAGATGCTGTTGTAGTAGTCCATCCTACAGAGAACCAGAGCTCTGGAGACAGTGAGCTTCGGGGGGAAGGAGAGGAAAGGAAGAATACCTCTGAGGAGGTGTAGCTGGTAGTGTGACTTCTTAGAGACATCAGAGATGTGAGGAGAGAAGGAGAGTGTGGAGTCGAAGATGACCCCAAGGTTTTTCGCCTCACAGGTGGGAGCAGGAAGAGGGCCAAGAGAGGCCAGCCAGAGAGTGATAGGGAAGGAGGGATCAGGTGTGCTGATGAGGAGAACCTCGGTCTTACTGGCATTACAGCAGAGATCATTGGTGGCACATCACTCGTGAATAGCAGACAGACAGTCAGAGATGAGAGAAGTAGAAGAGGTGGTGGAAGGTAGCCTGAAAATGAGATGATTGTCATACGCATAGCACTGAAAATTGGGGCAGAGAGTGGCAATGCGGTGGGCAAGAAGTGCCAGGTATTGGTTAAGCAGTCAGGGCGAGAGGTTAGACCCCTGGGGAACACCACAGGTAGAGGTAGAGATAGAGATAGAGGAGAGGAAGGACCCAAGTTGGACCTGGGAGGGTCGATCAGAGAGGAAAGAGGTCAGGTAAGCCAGTGCCTGATCGGTGATACCCAGGTTGTCACAGAAACGGTAGAGAAGGATGGCATGGTTGACCGTGTCGAAGGCAGAAGACAGATCAAGTAAGAGGAGGACACAGGGGGGGTTGGAATCAAGGTTGGAGAACAGGCCTTCATGGATGTTCAGGAGAGCAGTTTCCGTGCTTCTGGCAGCTCTGAAGCCAGACTGATGGTCGTGGAGAAAGCCAACAGATTCAGTGTGAACATTAAGCTGGGAGATGGCCAGCTTTTCCAGGAGTTTGCCCAGGAAAGGAGTGATGGAGATTGGGCGATAGTTAGCTGGGCAGGACAGGTCGGTGGAGGGTTTCTTAAGAACAGGGTGCACAAGGGAGTGCTTCAGGGGGGAAGGGAACACTCTGGTGGAAAAGGAGTGGTTGCAGAAGTCATCCGGAGTTGGGGCCAAGGTGTCAATGTGGTCCTTGATGGTTCTGGAGGAACAGGGGTGAACCTGTTTTGATGAGACTTTCATAGATCAGACTTGTCTCGAAACCTTGTCTTGGGAGAACAGGGGAAAGGCAGAGAAGGAGGGAGGAGAGGTGGGGGAAGAAGGGCCAGAGGAAGAGCAGGTAGAGGGGGCACGGGGAGAGGAAGAGATAGAGGACAGAATGTCCTGAGTTTTAGAGACGAAATGAGAAGCCAGGGCCGTGCAATGGGCCTGGGAGGGGACTGGAGAGGTAGAAAATGCAGCAGGATTGGCCAGCTCCTTGCAGATTTTAAAAAGTTTTTAGATGCCGCAGAGATGCAGACTTTGATGTGGGCTCTCTTCTTGGTGCGGACAGAGAGACGGTATTGCCTTTGGAGCAGGCGGCAGGCCAGTTTGTCAAAGGATGCACCAGAAGCACGCCATTTCCTCTCAGCCACCCTGCACTTGAGTTTGAGCGTGGCGAAGTCTGGGACGTACCAGGAGTTGCACTTGGCTTTGGGATTCAAGTGGATCCTCATGACAGGGGCAAGAACATCAAGAGTATCAGAGATAGCAGAGTGGAGCATGGAGAGGGCTGTGTCAGGGTGTGAGTCAGCCGAACGGGATAGGAGGAGGTGAGAAAGTGGCAGCAAAAGCCTCAACTGACATACGCTTCATGGGTCGGATAACCGAGACAGTAGGTGGCAGTGCTGGAGTTGGCTTGGCCTGAGGGCTGGAGAGAGTGTGCTGGGAGGAAAGGAGAAAGTGATCACTCCATGAGAGAGGAGTTGTGAGAGGGATAGAGAGGGGAAGGTCTGTAGAGATCAGAGCATCCAGAGTGTGCCCTGGAACAGGGTAATACTGACTGTCTTGGTTTTACAGCAACTGCTTAGTCAGTATGTTTATATATCTGAAATGGATGATGTCAGTGTAGACGGAGCACTTAAATCTTTGATCAGGCGTTATAGTTTTATCATTTTATTTAATTTCATTTTTATTTTTATTTAGCGCTAGCCCATAACCAGAGGGTCACTGAGCACCGTACTTGGCTAAGTTTGAAAAGGTGGGAGTTGAAAAAATAAGTTACAAAACGTTTTCATGAAAGGATAGGAAGATTAGCATAGACAAGTGATAGCAGCGGAGGAGGGCAGGGTTATGTGTGGGGAAACAGGTATGTTTTGAGGCTCTTTTTGAAAGTGATGATCGAGGGTGCAGTGTGTATGTGAAGAGGTAAGGTGTTCCATGCCCTGGGTTCCCAGTGGGTGAATGCTTGTTTTTGTGTGCATATGAGTATGCAGAGTGGAATGTGCAGGTGTGGGCTGTCTTGTCTGGTTGTGTGGATGATGGGTTTGTCATGTAGGTAAGATGGAGTTTTGAGGTGGATGCCTTTGAATACAATGCAGAGTCTATTGAAGACAATTCTCTGGGGTATGGGAAGGCAGTGGTGCTGGGCAAGAGCAGGGTGATGTGTAAACGTTTGGGTAGGTGGAGGATGAGTTTGGCTGCTGAATTTTGTATGGCTTGCAAGGGAGCAAGCGTGCTGTTGTGGAGTCCAGTGTGGAGAGCATTTCCATAGTCTACCTTAGCGAGAACCAGTGCTGGGACTGCAGTGCAGAAGTTGTCAGGATGAAGGATAATTTTGATTTTGCATAGCCGATGTAGCAATAGATTGCATGTTTTGGTGGCAGCACCTATGTGGTGTGTGAAGGAAATGTGAGGTTGATGGTGAAGACAAGGGATTTGACCAGTGTGGAAAGGGATATGTGTAGGCTGTCTGTGGTGGGTTCTTGGATCCAGGGTGTGAGGTCGGGTTTGTGCCTTGGGGAGGGAGGGGGGGGCAGATGAGGAGGTATACCCTTTGGAAGGGTTGAGTTTAAGGAAATGAGTGGCCATCCAGTTGGTCATGGTGGAGAGACAGGTTATGAGGGTACGGAGTTATGATGGTGATGACATTTTGGAGTATATTTGTTTGTCATCTGCCTATTGCAGATGGAAATGGGTGCTGTGTTTGCTAAGGGTCTGTTGAAGGGATTCAACATATAGGTTGAAGAGGAGTGGAGATAAGGAGGAGCCTTGAGGGATCCTATACTTGACAGGGGTGGCATCTGATCGATAAGAGGGAATGGAGACAAAGTGTGTCCTGTCAGTGAGAAAGGAGGTGAACCAGTTGAGTACAGTGCCAGACAGAGTCATCCTGTGGTCTAATATGTCTAGTAGAATGGTGTGGTTGATGGTGTCGAAAACTGCAGCGAGATCGGGCACCATCGTATGCGAACATCTTTATGTTCCACTTCGAGGAAACTCGTGTACTCTACAAAGATCCCTGGGAAAACAAAATTGGATTCTGGAAAAGCTTCATAGATGACATTTTTGGTATATGATATAGTATCATCGAAGAACTCAATCAGTTTCTACAATACCTGAACAACTGTAATGAAAGAATCACCTTCACTCTTGAAATAGGACAACCTAATATTCATTTTCTGGACATTAACATCAAAAAAATAAGAACAACCTTATGCACGAGCATCTATAGAAAACCTACAGACCTACAGACTGCAATAGCACACTACATTTCGGTAGCTTCCACCCTACCCACCTCAAGGAGAATTTACCCTTCAGCCAAATGTTAAGACTCAAAAGGATTACATCAGATACCACACGTCTCCAAGGCGAATATGACGACATAAAGAATGTGTTTAAGAAGGGAGGATTTCCTGATGAGATCTTAGAGAAAGCAGTCATACGTACGGAATCCCTTACAAGGACCAATCTACTTGAAGAAAAATCTAAAAAAAACCTACAACAAGAGTAATTCACACCTTGAAGTTTTCAAGTCAAAGTTACCAAATCAAGAGAATCATTACTAAGAACTGGGACCTCATAAAATCGGATCCCAATCTACACATACTGTTCCCCGAACCTCCGATGTTGGCCTACAAAAGGGGTAAAAACTTTAAAGATAGCCTCATTAAGGCTGAAAAGAAGAACATTTCCAATCAAATTATGTTGAAAAAACAGAAACCGGGAACTTACCCATGCCTTCACTGCCAACATTGCGCCAACATCATTAAAGGAGACCACATCTGCCGTCCCAGTAATGGCAAAAAAATATTCCTCTTAGATTTTGCCACAAGTGACAGTAAAAACATAGTGTACGCTCTGAGATGCCCTTGTGGCAAGTATTAAATTGGCAAAACTATTAGAAAAGCAAAGGAACGCTGGACGGAACACAAATCAAACATCAGAACTAATAATGACAAATCTCCAGTGTAGAGACACTTTAAGGAAAATGGCCATAACATCACCCAACTAAGATGGGTAATCTTAGAAATAGTACATTCACTACCCAGAGGGGGAGACTCTGCTAAAAAATTAGCTCAGAGAGAATTATGGTGGATACACAAATTGGATGCAGTTAACCCCCATGGTCTTAATGAGGATTTCTACTTAGCAGCGTTTCTCTAAAAACAAAAACAAAAAAACAAGATGTTCATCAACCTTTGTTGCATTATGAATTAGTGTTTGATTGTTAATTATTTATTCTCATCTGATATTCAAAAACACTAGATTGTGCACTCCTTTTCATGAGGCAGAACTATCTACGATAATGTATGAGATTATATCTATCCTTGTTGCTTTTTCAATACAGTTTAATCTCCCATTCAGGAGTATACTCTGGTCACAAATATCACATCTGTTTGTATATATAGATTGTGAACTCTTTCTCTCATTGGAGACAGCTAATATGTAAGAAAATGATGTGACACTTACTCAGCGTTATCTGGCTTTATGACCCTTATGGGTATCTATCATAACCCATACCTTACACCTATTTACTGTAAACAGACATTTACTCATCAGGTATACAGTCTTTACCATTTTTTGGTTACCTCATTATACCACAATATAGTCACACAGCCCCGCCCCCCCTCTTTTTTCCCGCACAATGCTTATTCTGTACTTTCTAGTGACATTGACATAACATTGTTACTTCTTTTCAACAGGACTGTGCTTTAACTTTGTTATCCAAACACGACACTGATTGACACATCAGTGTACTGTGCCCACTTTAGACTTGGAGCCAACCGCTCCTCGCTTGACATATATACCATTTCCTAATAGGATTTCCAGACTGTGACCACATAAACGTCTCAGGTCCCAATTGTGATGTGCCCAGGCACATCCTTTTATATTTTTTACGTTTTTTTTTTACGTTTTTCTTCTTACCGATACATACGCCCATTTTTTAATGATGTTTACATCTGTAACGTCATTCATGTTGGTTACGTGATGATGTCATACTTCTGACGTGTATATATAAGCCGCCATGTTTTTCAAAATGAAACACAGCACAAATCGAACAGCTCTCTAGGTTGCCCGCTCCTCTTGACGCAGTAAGTAATACTTTACATCCCTTTTTAGCTGAAAATCCATCCCGACCTCCTTTTGTTGAGACTATATATATATATTTTTTTTTTTTTTCTAATAGGACGCCACCTTTTCCTAGGCTGCCAATTGGGTTGACCGCATCCTGTCTGTCTAAAGATCCCTTGCTTCTGACAAAATCTACTCTCCATTACACTACTCCAGGGCATCCGCTATCCTTTGCGGATAGCATTCCATATTATTAAGTGTTTTTGACTTTACCTACAGTCATCCATTTACTTAGATGAACCACTTTCTACACTAATATGAATACATCTCATGTTTTCCATAGATATTTTGGAATTTTTGAACACCCCTTGGAGTCAAACCTTTAAAACATTTGGATTTACCTGATTAGAATATTTTGACAGCATGATGAGCACACGGTATGCTTTTATTCTTGGTTTTCTCTTTTAAATTTCCATGCATATGCAACCTAAATTAGGTTGCTTTCCATACTAGATGTTTTTTGTAGCTGAAGCTTCCTAAACATATATATGTATATCTGTCTCACCAGAGGCTCAATATAAAAGTTAGCTAGCTCTCTAAACAACAGAGCATATCCCAAACAAAAGACCATGAAAGTCACAGTGTTTACTGTTACTAAATTATTAACCAGACTTACCATTGTATTTACAAATGAAGACTGATATGTTTATTTGCACACCTTTTAAGTTATGGGACACAATTTAATTGACTTATATGTCTGAATTTCTTTTTTGCATTTATAGATTTTGAAAGTTGAATGAATTAACAGCCCCTGATGAAGAGAATTTATCTCGAAACGCGTTGGGCACACATGTATGGAATAATAAATTGTTTTGAGAAAAATTGAAAACCTTTTATGAAGACTGAACTAATGTTTTTTCCATAATATAATTGTGATTGAACAGTGCATTCTCTTATATAGAATGCAATGTGACGACTATACTTTCATTGAAAAATGTATTTGAGATTCTTAAATTACTGGGCTTTTCTAGCCATAGATAGTGTGCAGGGGACGGGAGTTCCCTAATAGCGAACTTATTCTGGTACTACTTTATTCACAACCCATAACCCAGGGTTGTTACTTTTCTCCCCTGCTCCTTGAATTACATAAAAATATTCTAGCTGTACAGACATTAAATCCAGTTTCCCTACACAATATAAAACCCTTTACATTAGGAGTGCATGGTGTCTAAATTCCATTTGGGGGAAAGAATGAAGACATCATTCCTGAAGAGGATGAAGACTGGGATTCCAAAGGAAGATCTATCACAAAAGAAAAAAGACCTGAAGTCCTGATCCATGATTGGGCAAAACTAGAATTTCCGGATCTGCCACTAGAAAAGGAAGAGGCAAAGGACTGCCTCCACAGGTGCAACACCATCTCAGGCATGAATCCATACTTGAGTACTGCATAGAAGACTCTGACAGAGAGTGCTAGGGTTCCAAAAAGGGTATTATCCCAAAACTCATGTCAAAAAAGTATCCTGTACAAGGAGTCAATACCACCTTATCGAAAAACATTAAGATGACCTCCATGATAACCAACCGCATGGTTAAACGATCAATGGTTGGCGAGGATATGGCATCTAGGGACACTGTTGACCTCACAGTAGATGCTGCGGTCAAGAAGGCATACGCAGAATCCAACATGTAACTCTGATCGTGGATGTATATGGCCTAGCAGGCCCCGTCAACTTCAAAATAGTTCCAGTCTTTATATGACAAGTTGGACAAGAAGATGACTACTCTACGACATCAGCATTCGTGGGAAGGCGGGTACAGCTCCTGCCTGATACGGCAGAGATTCCATGGCCGCTACAGCGATGACCAGGCAGCCCAGTGGTTACATCTAGAAGAAATATTCACATTCCTGAATAGAACACTGATGCTGCTCAGGATAATTCTTTTACTCTGTGCTATTTGAAGGTGACATGCAACTCGGTCCTGAGCTTGATGATATGGTAAAGAAAACCTTTGAGGACCACAATTGCTCATATCCCTAGAAGGGAAACCTGCCCCTACCAAGAAGCATATATCCAGACCAATAGTTTGCAGGAATACCAAAATGCCATACAGGAGAATGTAGCAACCGGCTCCAGGGGGTCCCTCAAACAGGGCGGGGGAGATTGCTAGCGTACCTTCTACCAGTTCAAGAAAGCAGCATCGATCCTGACTGGAGAGCGTGAAGGAGGAGACCCCAGTAGGCAGTTGCCTAACAGTTTTCTCACAGGCATGAAAGAAGATAGTTGGGCCTGCAACGTTGTGAAGATGGGATAAAGCTTGGAACTCAGGTGAATACCAGTACACTCAGGAGTAATGATAACTCAAACACTGAAAGACCAATAAAAGGCAGCCATACACCTTAGTATTCTGACCCTCCCAGAAAAGGAAGCCATTGCCTTGGCTGCCACACAAGAAAGAGGAAAGGGACTGAGGTGGGTTCTATATGAACATGAACCTGAAGGGACTAAACAAATGGATGATGAATGTCTTTCAAGAGGGAAGCAATTCAAATAACCCTGACACGTTTAAATCAATGCAAATGAATGACTAAAGTAGACCTGCAGGATGCCTACCACCACATCCCATCTATCCGCATCACTGGAAATACCTTGGGTTCACGGCGGCAGGTCAGCATTTTCAGTTGATTGCATTGCCCATTAGTCTCACATCAGCCCATGATTAATCACAAACATTTTGGCTCGGTTTTACATCAGAAAAGAATACGGGAACACACTTACCAGGGCAATTCGGTCATTCACTCATGATGCAAATAAAATGACTCAGAGGGACACTACTGTCTCCAGAAACAACTGGGATTTCTGAGCAACTTACAAAAGTACAACTTGAATACATGTCAAGATATCACACTTATTAAAGGCAAATTTAGTTGTGCGCAAGGATACATTCTTCCCTGCAATGCCATGAAATGCAACACTGAGAGAGAGTCTAGAAGAGGTGCTGGTCTAGGAGAAGGATCACCAACACCCTGCCTAAGTAGTCCAGAGGCACAGCCACAATCGTCCTTGTACCATGGGTAAGAATTCACATGAAGATCATCAAATCACATCCTGAAATACTGAGACCCTCAGAATGTAAGCTATTCACAACTTCCCCCTATTTCAATACTTCTACAACTGGAGTTAAATTGTTGGATTCAAGAAGGTTGCCTGAGAAAGCAGTCATATTGAACTTCTCCACAGCTCCTGCAGGAAGTGGTGACTACATATGCCAGCGGGAAAGGGTCAGGTGAAACCTGGGCAGACCAAGACATCCAAGGACTTTGGACGGACACAGAGGTTGCACGTTCTTCGACTTGGAAGGAACGTTGAGAAATAGAGATGGCCCTAAAGACATTGGAAGACATTAGTGTTCAAGTCCTAAAAAGAAAGTGGGGGAATGTCCCTTTCCCAATGGAAAATGACATCTTAGGAGCTGAACGTAGCCTATGGTGAAATATGCACATTTCTTTTAGTTTATCTTTCTCAACTGAAGAAAGCTCGCAAGGAAAATAAGCAACAAAATGACTAGCTAAGTGCAATAATCTGTAACAAAACATTCCCTTTTAAAAAGTTAATTAAAAATTACAAAAATAAATACGTAGGAGATTTCTGCGGCCACAAACATAGCTCACTTCCTTTTCGGTGTTTTCTGTTGCTGGAGCTTAACGACCTACCCTGATTAGGGTCCAAATCTTTTAGAAAAGAGACTGCTTGCAGGAGATCTGAAAAAGAGTGCACTACCCCATCCACAGTGACTCGTAAAACAGCTGGGTAAAACATGTAATAAGATACCTTTTTATCTCTAGCAAGCTTTTTAATTAACTTTTTATGAAGAAAGAAGAGGGTTAAATGGAGATGTTTATTTTTATAAATGGCGAAACTGGCAGTGTAAAATGGCATGTTTCAATGCATCCCTAAGTGAACGTGACATTTTCTTTTTTTTTTAAATTTGCTTTTTTTGGTTTTATCATATACAACAAAGAAAAGAAACAAGAAAGAACAATAAAGAAAAATCAAGATACATACCAAATAATGTACCGGTTGACACATTTAGTTACAAAACAAAAAACAACAAAAGCTTAATGTCAGCTCACAGTGTCATACAGTTATCTCAGTTCTCAATGAAGGTGCATTTCCTGATACTCAAAAAGAAAAAGAAACGACAACTCCCCTTTCCCCCCTCCCTTAATTTGGCACCAGTCCGTTTTTCGCAATTAGAGCGCCGAAACGTTGATAGGGCAATGTTCCTGACTCCAGTGTCTGATCACACAGTGCTCGCTTGTATCAAGAGATGTTTCTATTTTTTTTTTTCCAATCACTGCTACCTGAGCATTGGATTTCCATTAGGTCTCCTCAGGTTCGTCTGATAGGGACTCATTATCCGGCGTTAGGTGTCGACTTTTAACGTCCATCCATAGGGTTTCACATTGGGCTGCCCTTCCGTGCAGAGCGGCCGTTATGGTTTCCATCAGATAGATGTTGGTGGCTAGGGCAATCCATTCACTCTTCCTAGGGACTGTACCAGATTTCCATTTGATCGCCAGGAGAGCCCTGGCGGCAAGGAGTAGATAGGGGGTCAGGCCTTTCACTCTGTTCCATTCGTCCGCGTCTCTCTCTAAGGCAAAGAGCACCAGATAGGGGTCAGCATCTCTCTGAATACCATCAATTTCCTTGATCCACCCCAGTACTTCGTTCCAGAATACTTTGATGCGCGGGCAACCCCACCACATATGCCAGTAGTTAGCCGTTTGACCACATTTCCTCCAGCATGTCGGGCTCATTGACTGAGACATTTTGGATAGTCTGAGGGGGTCGTATTGCCACCTGTGCAGGAGTTTGATGGCATGCAATTTGTACTGACACAATAGCGATGTTCTAGACGCGGCCCTGCACATTAGGTTCCATTGCTCGGGGTCTATTTCTTCCCCAAAGTCCTTATCCCACCTAGACCTCAGAGGCTCCGTGGAACCATCTCCTGCTGCTATTAGTTCCTGGTACATTATTGATATGTGACCTTTCCTCTCCATTCCAGAGTCCAATATCTTCTTGAATGGGGTCAATTCTCTGCTCAGTTTGTCCTTCCATTCTGCCTTCGTCAGGACCCCTTTCAGTTGGATGTACTGAAATGTGGATAGTGTGCCTATGCCCAATGCTTCCATCAGTTCCTTAAGAGTGATATAGGAGTCCTTCCTCTGGAGCTGCCCCACTCTCTCCAAGCCAGCCTCATACCAGGATTGGTATCTGCCCACCTCTGGTATGCAATCGTTCATGCCAGGAGACCATAGATGGCTGAGCGGGGATGGCCAGGTGGTGATCCCGCCCATCTCCCGATTCGCACACCATACACTCCAGATCGTGCTCAGTATAGGGTGGGCCTTGATTTTCCGTAGAACCCTTTTGTGCGGGGTCCATAGCCATTCTGATACTGTGGCCGGTGCAAAGTAATGGTTGTCCATTTGGACCCATTGAAGGTCATGGTGTTCTCTGAGGTGGGGAATCATGACTCGTAATTGGGAGGTGTTAGGCAGAACCCTGTGCAGTTCCCTTAGGGAACACTGCAAAAGATTTAAGACTACAGGTGTTGGCAGTAAACCCATTTGGTAGCAGTCTGCACCACCCAGATTTACCTGGTAGCTGTGGCTGAGCAGTCAGACTTCCCTCAAGAAGAGTTAGGCAGTATGCAAAGTCTACACAATAGGCACTCAGATACAACAATACAAGCAAACACTGACCAGAGCTTTGGTATCAAAGTATATAATTATTTATTTAAAAACACACTGTTTGAAAACTCTCCAGCACTCTTATTGTAAAATATTCTAAACACAGTTACTATTATAATATATACACCCCTTTTTCCTTATCAGATAAGTCACTGTAAAACACCACTTATTTTCATACAGAGGTGAGAGCTTAACTAGATGGCACTCCAATAAGTTTGTGAGAAAGGGAGGAAAAAAGGTAGAATATGGAAAGATACACCACTCTAAGATTCAGGAACACTGTTAGCAAGGCAGAAGAGCAAAAGTCACTGGGGAGCCAAAGTCCAAAGGCTGGGCCCACTCTTAGAGAGAGCAGAGCACAAATGCGCCCAAGATCAAACAGTTACACTAGGCTTAGAAAGTCTTGCAGAGGGTTCAAAAAGAGTTTAGAGAGGCTTAGGAAAGTTTAGCCAGGGTGTCCCAGGCTAACCCAGGTTCGAAAGCCGGGGCTAAATCTACCCCGTACAGTCGGTAGCAAGGGAAGCCAGGCGGGACACGGTACCTTAAGTGGGAAGGATCCTCCAGCGGTGGCAGTTGTTCCTGGTAGTGGGTGCAAGTTGCGTCGTCGTCCAGGGGAAGAGAAGATCTCGACTTGGAGGAAAGATGAAGGTCGTTGCACTACCAGGGAAGAAACCAGCCGTGGAGTTTTCCGTTTAAAGGTGATACCTTTGTTTGGCGGTCGTGGTAAAAAGTGGTATCCCGGTTGCCGGGGTGCTTGGCACAGGCAAGGTGGCCACGAGGTACGTCGGGAAGGCAAAAAGACGGTGAAACTGGTTATCCCCACCAATCAAAGGAAGAAGACTCTCCGGCGGGAGATCTCCTCTGTCGTTGGGAAAAGTGGTGAGGTGGTCCAGCAGGGCTCCACCGGTGGTGGTGTCGTGGCAGGTCGGCTCAGCTTCTCCCTCGTCGGATTCTTAGGTCCTGTGGCTACTTCTGAAGTTCCAGTCCCCAAAGCCCTGCTTTTATGCAGAAAACCCCCATTCACTCAGCCTAGCTGTCACTCAAACATGCTCAAGTGGTGAGCCAGCCGGCTCACCACTTGGGCCAATCAGGACGGAGTGCGACTTGAGTTGCCTAGGCAACTCAGTCCAGGGTGCCTAAATCCCCCTCCACCCCTCCTAAGTACCCCAGATAGAGTGGCACCACTTTGGAGGGCTTCTGTGGAGAAGCCCGCCAAAAAGTGGAACAAAGGGCTCGACTTGGGTTGGAGTCACAGAAGAGAACACAAACGCCATTTTAGAATCAAGTTTTGGCAAAAAATATCAACCCGAGAATTAATATTAATAAATTAACCGGCGGTATGTTCGAGGCTACCGTAAATAATTAAATAAAGATAGTAGCCTAAAACAATAGGAAATCCCATAGGAAAATATTTGCGGTTGAATATAAAAAGTAGTATCCACTGCCACCAGCCAAAACTCAATCAGTGGGGACTGAGACGTGCCCCCTCGACTAACAGACCCTGGGGCAATTGATGACTTTACATGCCCTGGGAGACAGTAGTCAGTCCCAGGTTATGGAGTCTATACTGGGGGGTCACTATGACAGCCCTGTGTCACTGCACTAAGGGTGCTGTGTAACACACATCACAAAAACACATGAAGCCCTATGGAGTAGAAGACCCCATAGCCCATTAAACACATCTAGATTCAAAGAAACACACTCAAATCATGCCCAAGAGTGAGGGTAAAAGAGTCTCACTCTTGGCAGGAGAAAAAAATAAACCCCAAAAATCAGCAAAGCTGCTGGGGGACTCAGTAGGTTAGGAAATTCAGCCTACACAGAGAATTCTCCCTAACAGGAGGCAATGTAATATGATCTGAAGTCCGGGAGCCCAACCCCTCCTCTGTCCTTGGGGAGTATCAACGTGGTGTATGCAATTCTAGGTTTCTTACCCTGCCATATAAATCTTTGGGTATTTCGATTGGCAGAATTTGGAATGGGTACAGGAAGCGTGGGAGGCATGTCATCTTAACCGCGTTGATGCGGCCAAGCCAAGAGATCGTAAGTTTACCCCATTTCTTAAGGTCCGCAGTAATGCGCTGGAGGAGTGGAGGGAAGTTAGCTTCGAATAAGTCATTCAGGTTTCTAGTAATCTGTATGCCCAGGTATTGTAGTGTGAGGTGTTCCAGCTTAAGGCCTAGTGAAAGAAACTTAAGATCATTTTCTGTCCTAGTTCCCTGAAGGGGGAATAGAATGGATTTTGCCTTGTTTATTCTAAAGTCGGAGAATTGGCCATACTCGTCCATTAGTCTAAGGACTTGGGGAATTGACTCTGCGGGATTGGTCATATGTAAGAGAATGTCGTCCGCATATAGCGCTATTTTATATTCCACCGGGCCTAATCAGATCCCTTCTATCGCAAGGTCGGCTCTTATCCTTTGTGCAAGGGGTTCTAATGAAAGGGCGAAGAGGATCGCGGAGAGGGGACATCCCTGTCTAGTCCCTCGATGTAATTCAAACCAACAGGAATATTCACCATTTACGGATATCGATGCTGTAGGAGATGTATATATTGCCTGTATGCCCCTCCTAGTTTTGGGGCCTATTCCAACCTTCTGCAGGACGGCTCCCAGAAAATCCCACTCGACTCTATCAAAGGCCTTTTCGGCATTGATTGATAGCAGGACGGGGTCCCCAGGGAGGTCACGGGCCACATGAATGAGGTGCAATGTTTTGCGCATGGAGTCAGCTCCCTGTCTCCCGAGTATGAACCCAACTTGATCTGAATGGACTAGGCGGGGCACTAGCGTTTCTAATCTAGCCGCCAATACCCTGGAGTAAATTTTGGCGTCAAGGTTGAGAAGGGAAATAGGGCGATAAGATCCGCAGCTTTTGGGGTCCCTACCCTCTTTGGGAATCACCGTTATCAAGGCTTTTTTAAAGGAGTCTGGGGCCTGTCCTGTCTCTAATATTTCATTAAATAGAACCGAGAGGAAGGGGGCTAGTTGTTTGGCAAACGTCTTATAGAAACCAGCGGTATAGCCGTCTTCTCCCGGGAATTTACCTAGTGTTAGCCTTTTGATCGCTTCGTGCACTTCCTGTTCATTAATCAGGGAATCCAGAAACTCAGTTTCTGCGTTTGTTATCATGGGCATAGGGATTGATGATAGGTAGGCTCATGGGTCAGGTTGGCCGGGAATTATCTCAGAGGTATAGAGTTTCTCATCAAATGGGATATTGCAGGGGGTATGGGGAGGAGGGACAGGATCCTCGATAATTTCGTTCCCTCTATGATCAGCTCTTTGTTCCCTAAGTCTGGCCGCCAATAAGGCGTCGGCCTTATCTCCTTTCTCATAACATTTCTGTTTTAAAAATTGCCATTTACGCACCACTTGATCGTGTCCCAAGAGCCGCAATTCTTCCCTTTTCAGCTGCGCAGTTTTCACTTTATCGGGGTCAACTCTATGTTCTTTTTCCATCTCCGCTTCTAATAGACCTATATCGGCCCTCAACCTTTGCTCTATAATTTTCCGTTCCCTTTTCTTTGCGGCCCCCTCCATATTAGGGTCCCTCGCCATGTGGCTTTCCCTGCCTCCCAGACCACTTCTTTGGAAACCTCCCCATCGTCATTAATTTTAAAGTACTCTTCTATTTCGGTCTCCATAGTCGTCATGAAAACCGGGTCCTTCCAGAGGGTTTCGTTGCACTGCCATTTCACTCCCATGGTGGGTAGGTCCGCCCAAGAAATGTCAGCCAGAACCATGTCGTGGTCCGACCAGGTTGTTGGAATAATGTCTGAGTGTTGTGTGAACGTGACATTTCTTCAAGCTTTTTCAAATGTGTGTTGCTTTTAGCACATGATTACAGTGATGTCCATGGGTTCAAACTGATACAGCAGATCTTCAGAGGCACTGTTTCCAGGGATGCTTGTTTGATAGAGGATATTATTTACTGCATTATTATTGCACGGTGATGTGTATAGATATGCTTTGCGCTGTGGGGCAACATGCTCTTCAGGAGTTGGGTGTTTTAATTGAATGGCTAACGGCTTTACATGATAGCTTTGAGTTCTGTGAAGAGGGTGAGATCCTTTGAGTAATGCTGCCTGTCTGTTGTGTGAGATGTTGTGTGTGGGGTTTGCTGGGTAGCTGCAATTTTGAAGATGGTTCTTGCTTGACAGACGGATATATGTTTGCTTGGAAGTGCTTGTTGCACTAATGTGCGTGTTGAGATATAGACATGGAGAAATAGATAATTGGGTTGGTAGGCAGATATATACGAGTTGTAGGATTGTGGGTATAAAGATAGATGAACCTGTTTCTGGGTGAATATGAACAGATACATTGACTTAGAACTAGAACCTTCTAAATGTGCATTAATCTAACTGCGTATGTACTGCACAATTTTACACAGTTTTCATTTTGTATATAGTTGCATAAAATGTTGTAGATTTGTTAATTAAGTCCCGGTCTGATACATTTAGCTGGGTTTGTCATTCATATTTGGTTGATGGGTGGTTGTTGCTGGTCCATTACTGTATAGGTATTGTTAGTTCTAGTTATGATTCATGCAGAGAAAATGTACAAGTTTGATTTAGTTTATAATGTTGAATATCTTGGCTCTTTCCTGTACTCTTTCCGGGTTTTTTTCTCACTTTCATTCTATCTGCGTTTTGTTTCTAGTTAAAGCATTCATGATTCTGTCTATTTTCCTAGAATGCATTTTATCTGGGATATCCTTAGGTACACTGCCTTTAAGTTCCACTATTTTGCAAAATAAGAGGGGAAGGGGAAAAAGGGGAAAGAGAAGGGAGAGAATGAAGAAAATAAGAAAGAACATATGTTCAATGTTAAAGAAAGTTGGCAATGGATGCGGGTTGTCCAGCACTGACATCTTGTTACATTGGAAGCAATTTCGGCATGCATAACTTTCATGAGCTGGAATGTTAAGGGTGTGAATAATCCTATCACAAGGCGGGAAATATTATCGCTGTTAGGTAGTCGAAAGCCGGATGTAGTATTTCTACAGGAGACTCATTTGAGAGGAGATCAAGTACGATATATTTTAAATGGTTTGTATATAAAAGGTTATCAAGTTATTATGCAAGTAATTCTCAAGGAGTATCTATTCTTTTTAGGAAAGGCTTGAGATATAAAACTGATTGTGTATGTATAAATCCTGAGGGGAGATATGTTGCACTTAACTTGCATGTTAAGAATAGATGCATGGCAATTATGAATATTTATGCGCCCAATGCGAACCAGGATGTTTTTTTTGAAACACTGGATGAAGTACTAGACCAACTGGGTTGTACAGAGGTTATAGTTGGAGTAGACTTTAATACAACAATTCATATGAAAATTGATAAGACCACTCAGGCTAACTCTTATGTTGAGTCTAAAACAAGAAAAGGACTTTTAAGATTACTAGATAAGTGGGATTTACTTGACATTTCGCGGGATCTTAATGAGGAGAGTTGAAAATACACATTCATTCAATGGTGCATGGTATGTCTTCACGCATTGATTTTTTCCTTGTCAGTAGAGCTTATGTAGGGACGTTTGTAATGATTCAATTGGTGATGTTGTCATTTCTGATCATGTTCCTATTATGTTGGCGTTGGACGAGTCTGAAAGTGGTTTGAGGTCTAGGAAACAATGGCGTTTGAATATACAGTTGCACTCTGATTCAGAATTCGGCAAGCATATAGAAACAGAAATACCACTGTTCATGAAGGATAATTTGCATTCAGTGGACTCCATGTCAGTGATTTGGGATGCATTGAAGGCAACATTGCGTGGTAAAATTATTAGTTTTGCTTCATACCAAAAGCGTCAATAGGAGAAGGTTATGGTCAAATTGGAGGACGAATATAAAGCATGTGAGGTACGCTATTGTGACTGCCCAAATAAGGAGAATATGTTGGCTTTGACTCGTGCGAAACAATCCTTGGATTATGAACTTCATCATAAGGCAGAGACACACCTATTCTATTCCCGACAGGCTTTCTGGAAAACGGGTGAAAAGTTAGGAGCCTTGCTGGCAAGCCATGTACAGAAAAAAGGAACATTATAGACAGCTTCTTTTTATTGTGGCTAAAGGAGGAATAATAAGGAGAAAGGATGAGGAAAAGTTGTGAAGAATTTTGGCTATATTATGTCTCCTTATATAAGGGTGAAGAAACAGTTTTCGAGTTGGAAATTAATAATGATCTCTGTTCATTAGATATGCCAAGCCTAAATGAGCACGAAAGATTGGGTCTAGATGCGCCAATAACAGTAGAGGAAATTGAAACTTGTATGAGTTCATCAGCGAATGGTAAATGTCCTGGCCTTGATGGATTTCCAATAGAGTTTTATAAGACTTTTAGTCAGACCCTGTCACCTTTCCTTGTACAATTATATGCAGAGATTCTGGATAATGAGGCTGTTGCTGAGTCATTGTAGACTACATTAATAAAGGTAATTCCAAAACCAGGTAAAAAGCCATCGCTATGCGAGAATTACCGCCCTATTTCGCTTTTGAGTATTGATGTGAAGCTTCTGGCAAAAATATTTTCTAGAAGGTTAAATGGCTTGCTTCTGAAACTAGTCCATACAAATCAGACAGGTTTTGTAAGTGGAAGGAATAGTAATGATAACTTGCGAGAATTGCTTGATGTTATTTACCTAAAGAGGCATTCCGCTGAGGCATATGCAGCAATCAGTATGGATGCGGAAAAGGCTTTTGGGATAAGCTGTTTTATTTTACATCAGGTCTTGCTTACAGTAAATTGTGGACCACATTTCTTTAGACTTTGTAGAGCCTTATATGGAGGTGCAAGGGCTGCCGTGGCTGTTATTAATAGTCGTTCAGAGTGTTTTCGGATTCTGAAAGGGGCACGGCAGGGCTGCCCTTTGTCTCCACTGCTGTATGATTTATTCATTGAGTCTCTTGCCTTTATGCTCAGAAACCATCCAGGTAGAATGGGTATTCTGTTGGGGATTATGTATCAAAACTCCTTTTATATGCAGATGACCTCTTTGTCCTAATCTCAAACCCAGAGTGATCATACCCAGAACTTCTAATGACATTACAGGAATTTGGTAACTTCTCTAATTATAAAGTTAATGTCACAAAGACTCACATTTTTCCAATTTCCCTTTCATTTCATAGGGGGCTATTTGATGTGGACTGAGAAGTGTGGGCTGATTCGGGCATTAAATATTTGTGTATTCATGTAAATAGAGATATTGAGTCTCTAATTGCATATAATATTCGCCTGAAAATTACAGAAATAGATAGACTCTGCTGTAAATTGAAGAAGTTAAATTGTCCCTATGGGGCAAAGTTAATGTAGTGAAGATATCCCTTCTTCCAAAATTATTATATGTTTGTAGTATGCTCCCTTTACCACTTTCAAATAATCTACTATTGAGGGTTAATAAGTCCTTGCATACATTTGTGTTGGGGGAAGGAGGTTTTGCCCGAATCTAAAAGATGTCCTTCATAGATTGGTGCATCTAGGTGGTTTTAGTTAGGCCGACATAAAACATTATCACACTGCATTAACGTTACATACATTACATCATTGGTTGACTGCTGACCAAATTAACTGTGCAGGTTGGATTAAAATTGAGAAAGAGTCTGTTTTGCCCACACCACCTAGATTCTCTTTTGTTCATGGACAAAAGATTACTGGTTGGTACAACTCCATCTTTTATAAAGCATGTTATGAAAGAATGATGTAAATGTAATGAGATTCGAGATGAGAAATATCTACTATCTGCAGACTCTAGTCTATGGAAAAACCCAGCTGTGAAACAGGATAACTATGTTTTATTGTGGATTTCATGGCAAAGAGCAGGGATCTGTAGAATTGGACAGGTCCTTGATGGTCAGAATATGATTGATTTTCAGTTCTTGCGCTTTAAATATAAGCTGAAGGCAACTGAAATGTGTCGTTATAATGTTCTACGGCAACTTCTTTCTGCACTTTTCTCACCAATGAATGCTACAATGCATGCTCCACCTGCAATTTTATTCCTCTCCAAGACCATGCCTTTATCTGCATCTACTTTATATAAATGAGTTACTCCTTCTACATCTCAGTTAACAGCGCAATGTGGTAGAGGAAATTGGGATTCGGAACTGGGTAGCTCGTTGTCGGATATGGAATGGAGTCGCAAACGGAAAGGTCCAATTAAATAAAAAGTTGATTTAGAATTGAGGTATACACAGCAAAGTATTTATCATTATCTGTACTGGTCTCCATGGAAGATGAGATTGTGTAAGCTTTGTAACGTGGATATTTGTTGGAACTGTAAAAGAGAGTTGGGCACCACGCTCCATATGTTGTGGTTGTGTAGAAAAGTTCAATTATTCTGGGATGGTGTTTTTCAGAGAATGGAACTAGCTGTAGGTCTATCTCTCCCAAGAGATCCACTTCTTGGTGTGTTGGGTTTAATCCCGTCAAATATTGTACTGTCTAACAGTAAAATGTTCTGGACATATAGAGCACTTCTTCTCGCTAAGAGACACATCCTGAAATTTTGGAAAAGTGACACTTCCCCCAGTGTTGATGATTGGTTGCAGAGTTTGTCCCTTCTGTCTAGAAGAGGGAAAGTATCATTTAATGCTAAGGATCAACTTGATAAATATGAGAGTATTTGGGGTACATTTAATGATCTTTATGCTTAGTTATTTTATTTGCATTCTAGGGGTCTTGTTTTCTTTATTCTCTCAATTTTGTAATTTTCTTCTTCTATTTTATTTATTCTTTATCACTCTTTATTGTTTTTTTCTTACTCTTTTGTTCACCTCGCCTTCCACCTTTCTCTGTCATTCCTTTGAAGATTGGGCTATTATGTTGAATTTGAATAAGTGTTACTCTGTACCTTTGTATTATTGTGTTATGTTTTATTGTTTATGTAAGTGTTAAATGAATAAATACAATTTCAGAAAAAAAAATTCCGTTTATAGCAGAATATCAATATAAGACATTTTACAGCTCTGTGATGAGCACTTTGAGTGGTCTTGTGGTTAAGGGCCTGGTATCCCAGGCAGGTGGCTTAGGTTTAAATCCCAGCCAAGGCACTGTTTAAGTGAGGGTACTGGAAAACGCAAGGGGGCTGTCAGCGTCCATCCTATGTGAAGAGTGGACAGATGTCGTCCACCTACGTGATCCATCCACTTGTGTCCTGGATGACATGAGCTGCCACTAGGCACAGACTAGACAGCAGCCTTACATTATGTCAACAGGCAATAACGGAAACAAATAGTATCTCGGTCACCCATGGTTGATTGCCTGATGAATCGGGCTGAACAGAATGTATTTTTACTATCAGCAGTTTATGTTGAGGGAATATAGAATGTCGATGTATACAGAGTGGAGACTTCCCATCTTTATGGAAGTTCCCACAGTAAGATGGAGGTCCAGCAGATGTGCAGTTCTTCGTTGATTCCTCTCCTATTTCCTGTTGTGCACTTTCTTTCTGCACAGCACGTTTCCTCAATTTGCTTTTGACCAAATTCTTTTTTATTAAATTGGGGCCGGGGGGCAAAGCCGCTCTCGAGCCCACACCCTCACCGCCTACCCGTAACCCCATACTCCCTACCACCACACACACATTAACATATATAAAAAAAATTGGTGAAAAGCAAAACAAGGACAAGTGCACGAAGAACAAACGTGATAAGCTGCCAGCATGACCCTGTTCACCACAGGGGAGAGCAGGGCCTGCAAACTTGGGGCACAGATGCTCTGTCTTTACCATGACTAAGGGGCATAATATATGCTTTTTCTCTTTTTCTCCCTTTCCCCTGATCTCAGTGTCTATTAACATTCCAGAGGGAAATCTTCAGATTGTATCATACTTCTCCCATGTTAGGCGGGGTGACCCTGCATCCCGATTCTTGTGAATTTGATCCACTCAGAGAGGTTAGTGTTGACGCTAGTTCTGCTGCCTCTAACACTGACGAAGCTGCCTTTCCAGATGTTGACCCAGTTAAATCTGTCAGCTTTGGTATTTAGGAACAGGGATTCATGAAGTTGGGTTTATCTAACAAAGTTGAAGTAAATGTGGAGAATTCAAGAAGTCTATTTGGGCTACTTTTGAGAGTGGGTGTTGTAAGGTGTATTGTGCAGTTGGTTGTGACCCGCCACTGGTTATTTGCTTTTTTTTTTGTCCTTAATGGCTTTCAAAAGGCCAGTTTGGTTGTGTCTACTCTAAAGGTCGAATGGGTGGCCATTAAGGTATTTAGATTTCCACTTGGTGAATTGGCAGTCTCGCCCATCCCGCACCCGTCACCGGAATTTAGGTTGTTCAAAGGATTTGTGCAAAATCTGGTACCCGTATTGGGATCACCCATTAGTCCTAATAGTTCTGCAGCAGCCTCCATTTAAACTATTAGGGGATTCTCCAATCTATCTACTCTCTTTTATGAGTATGTTTCTGATGGCCGGTGCCTCTATTATGAAAGCTTGGTGATATCTTTTTTTTATTATTGATTTAGTTGAAATGAATCAACTTTTCAATTTCATTTTTATCATTTCATACATAAAAAAACAGAAATACAAAAAATTAATATTTGACAATTGACAAAGAGCAACAGAAGTACAAAACAGCTAAAAACACAACATGTTACAAACTAGTTAATTTTTTACATTTGTAAATCAATACTAAAAAATTCCATTTACAATAAATATCTTGCATTTATCTACATATAACATCTCTTAGTAAAGAGGAACTGATATAGGCATAAGTCGCATAAATCTAGTATGATCATTCTTGTTACTTCTATCTGGACTCAGTATCTTGGTTATTCTAGCTCCAGCTTTAAAAAGTTGATTGTTGCTATTTGTAACATCCTCTGAGAAGAGCCTGTAATGTAAGCCCAACACATTTTCTCTTCCAGTTGTCCCAAATATTTATGGAAGTTTCTGAAGTGTGTTACTCTCAAAGATCTCAATTCAGTACATTCTGTAATTAGATGTTGAGTTGTTTCTTCTACCCCCTCATTCTGACAGAATCTGCATATATTTTCAGGTTTTGGTATAAGGTTTCATTTGCAATTCAAGTCCCTTGTGGACCACAAATTAAAGCGGAATTGCAAAATTGCATGTCTATAAAATACAGTTGGTATTTGTTCAAGGTACTTTTCTGGAGTGCCCATTTGTTTTGGCTTAAATACTTCTGGAGATATAGATTGATAACTAGACACCTTTCCTGATTATCAATCCAGTCCATTCTATAAATTATTTTTTTTGCTTTATCAGGGTTAGTTATCAACGTGTCAATTGAAACATTTGCATTTGTCATGATCTGATAAATTGTCACTAGCCACTTCTGTACAAAGGATGGGAACTCGAGACAATATATTCCGCTACTGTTTTTAGTATACTTGGATTACATGTCGATATTAAACATTTCCGAAATAATGCACAGATTTTCCAGCAAAAATTTGCATACAATGAAGTGAGTCCTAATTCATAATGAATCCATGCCATAGGAATGCAGTGTGGTAATTGTAGTATATGTATCCAAAACGTTTTTCCCATTTCTCACAGATAAGAGATGAAATAGGGATGTCTGTTTCAAGGCCATATAAAATGGTCGGAATTACTTTAAATTTCCAATAGGTTAAGGCAGGACGCATTGTGAATTTTCCATATCTAAATTGCATAATTTTTGCCTGAGGTTTGCATCTTTTGTTCAATTGCCATATGTTGTGCTTTTGCTTTTATGGATCCCTCAAAATGCATACCAAGATATTGATATTCAGGTACAATGTCCAGATGTATGTCATTAATGGACCAATTATACATCTTACCTCCATATCTAGTCGGTTTGTCTATGACTATTTGAGTTTTAGATGTATTGATACTCAATTCATTATGATTAGTGTATGTTTCAAAGGCCGTCAAAAGCTTTTGTAGGCCCACAGGAGTCTTGGACACGAGGACCCGTTCATCAGCATATAAGCGTGCTTTGACCAATAGTCCATTCATTTTTGGTGAATCTGTATTTATTGTTTCAAACACATGTTGGACATCCTGAATAAAATAATTGAAAATGGCAGACGCTAAGAGGCATCCCTGTTTTAAACCTCAAAAGGTTGGTATTTCTGCTGACAACAAGCCCTGTAGATTTAGCCTAATGCGAATTACAGTGTTATGATGAAATTCATATATCATATCATATAAGGATGGTGGGCATTGATTGCGTGTTAATTTAGTCATCTAAAGAACTCGCAACACTGAATCAAACGCAGCTCGCAAATCTACAAATGCGAAAAATATTGGTTGTTTTGTTTGGTGACATTGATATTTTAAAGCATTAATGCATAGAAGATTGATGCCCGTTCCTAAGCCCTTAACAAAACCAGTCTGTTGGGGATCTCGCAGTTTATATGCTGATGTCCAAGCATTAAAATCCCTTAATACGCACTTTGCAAACAGTTTCCCCTGTGTAGGCCTATAATTAGATGGATGTGAATAATCGCCCTTCTTGAATATCGGGACCAAAATCGAAGATTTCCATGTATTTGGTAAAAATGTATGCATAAGAACTTGTTGAAACATTGGGTATAAGATTGTGGACCATAAATCAACATTTTCTTTGAGTATTTTGTTGTTTATCCCATCAGGGCCTGCCGCTCTTGAGTTACTTGCTTGTTTAATATGGTCAGAAATAGTATTTATGGAACATTCTAATTCCCACCGTTCATTCATTTGAATTTTATA
This sequence comes from Ambystoma mexicanum, assembly GCF_040938575.1. NCBI lineage: Eukaryota > Metazoa > Chordata > Amphibia > Caudata > Ambystomatidae > Ambystoma > Ambystoma mexicanum. The sequence continues at coordinate 1,048,939,276 of NC_090921.1, read as the reverse complement.
CTCATATTTATCAAAGCCAGGATCTGCATATAATTCATTAAAATATGATAACCACTGTTTTTCCGATACATCATTGGCTTGTGCCTCAATTTGATGGGATTGTTTACATTCATTTAGAAAAATCCATGTGGCAGCAGAGTTTTTTGTTAGAATTGTTTTAAAAAAGGCTTCACTATTGTGATTAAATAGTTTAGCTTTATATGCTTTAGTCCAATTGGTGTACTTGCATTTGGCTGTTTTTAGTTTTCTTGCCATCAAAGGTGAGCCCATTTTAAGAATATATCTCCGTTCTCTACGGTATGCAGCTTTCCTTTCTCGCACTATGGGATCATATTTATCAGTGTGTCTAACTGGCTGATTATTTCTTATAAGAATAGTATCTTTAAATTGATCAAGAATATGGATATAAGGATGCAAACTGTTATCATCAGCGTGGCTTCGAATATGTTCATTGAATGCTTGCAACTTTGATGTAGACCAGTTAAATCTAGTTTTGGCATTATTAATTGCCAAAGAATGTTGTAAATATGATTGTATGTCTTGATCTTTAGTTTGGCACCACTTGAATTGACATATCAGCAAATTATGATCACTTGTAGGCAGTTTGATAACATTCAATGATGTTATACTTGAAAAATGTCGGTTATCAACAAAAGTATGATCAATTATGCTGCAGCTGTTTTTTCAATGCCATGTAGCTTGGGCCGGTACATCGCCTGAGATTGCACCATTCGCAAGAGTAAATGCTCTTTCAGACATAAAGGCAAACCACCGTTGAGCCTCCTTAGATTGCAGGCCTGTATTTTTTTGGTTGTTGAGATCCAAATTGGAATCACCTACTACAAATGTAGATGTTAGCTCATTAGTTAGTGCAATTATTTCTAGCATACTAGATAATTTTGAGTAGAATATATCATCTTATACTCCATAAGGATTTTGGTAAATATTTATCAATCCAATAGTTCCAGTTGAACTGGTTAGTTTTACTAGTTGTAAAAAGCTACCATAGTGTAGCCAGGGCTCCAACTTAAAACCTGATGTCAGACGAGTTGCAACTAGTAGGCTCGAAGCTGGTCTGCCCCTAAATCCTTTGACTGCCGGGATCAATGAAACCACATAATTGTCCCATATTGGTGCTACAAGTACCCAGGTTTCCTGGAATGCTAGTACATCAAAGTCTATGGTTAGCGTTTTTAACAATGCTTCTAGATGAATATGGCCTCGTGTATTGCAACAACCCATTGTGATTTGCAATGCAACCTGATCATCATGTAGTTATGCTCTGGAAAATGCAGAAGAGTTGGATTGCAATCTTGCTCTATGATCTGATTTCTCTAAAGATATAGAAGCTGGATAAATAGCATGTATATTTTGATTGTGCATTCTTTCAGAAAACCCATATCAAAGAGCCACAATTTTGCTTTCCATATAACATTGCAAACCAAACCAGAGGGTATCCACACTCTTATTATTGTGAGGTTCTTTCCTGCAACAAATTGTATCAGTTCAATATCTCTAGATGTTATTGACTCTAACTCAGGAACATCTGCAAAAATGTTTAATACACTTTCTCTATTTAAATCAAACATATTGAACTGTCCTCCCCGACATTTCATTATTAACGAATGACAATTAGGATTAGGCTTAAGTTGAGGTTGTTTCAGCTGATGATTATGTGCCTGAGTATGATTATTTGTGGATCTTAAAGGTTCAGGGGCCTTTAATAGGGCTTGTTTATAGGGAAGTAGTGAAGGTTTTGCATGCGAGTAGGCCTGATCTCTGGCTTGGTGAAAAGGTAGTTCATGCTCTGTCATACCTTCAGGTTGATTGTGCATTTGATTATCATAATCTTGGTGCGCCATTTTGTTTAAAGCTGGCTCTTTTTCAGACTGTATTGTCTGCTCTCTTTCTGTTTCTTGGGTCTGCCACCTAGTTTTATTTTGAACCCCATAGATGCCGTGTGAGCCTTGTCTTGCCTTTTCTATTCTAGGCGGTTGGGTTCCAGTCTCTAAAGTTGTATCCACATTTATTGAGACCCGTGCTAAAGGTTTCTCCTTGTCTGCTAAGTACTAGTCAATCATTTTTTTAATTAATTCTATAGCATTGGGTGGTGGAAACACTGCCATATTGGTAGAGGTTACCTCAACCGCCCCTTTCGCTTCTTGACAATTCAACGCACTCTCATCATTACATTCAAGTGCTTGCACCAAATCAGTTAGTGGGGAGTGTTGAATAGGATCATTAGCGTTTTTAGGAGTATTTTTATTAGGCATAGCATTCATAGAGACCTGCTGGCTTCCCGTCCTAGTTTCAGTCTGGATCACTTCCGGATTTGATTCGTCAGTTCTGGGTTGATCACCACTCAGTTGTTTCTTATGTTGGTTGCTAACTGTAGCAAGTGTATTAAAAAAGGAGGTCATCTTATTTCGGTGTTTAGATATCTTTGTTGCTGGCATGTTCTTTGATTTCCTTATTAAGGATTGTTTTAGAACTTTTTTTGCTATGATCTGGGATGTTGGTTTCGTTGTTTTCTTAGTGACCTGCTTTTCAGTTCTTATTTAACAATCGGGGCTCACCTCCTGGTTAACATCCTGATCAATGCTTATCTAGGACGCTTCCTTAATGACCACTATCGGTTCATTGTTTGTGATGTCAATGGGCCGAATAATTTCTGGAAACAAGGGTACACAACTTTGTTTGGATATGCTTTCCGGTATAACCTGTGTCTGGTGTTGTGTATGAAGCATCCAGGTGTGGATAGCATTAATTTGTCCTGCTTGTGTTGTAAGTTTCTGGTCTAGTTTTTCCATTAACTTGAATAAAGTCAGCAATGTTGTGTTTATTGCTGATAAGGTAATTTCTAGCATGTTTGTACAGGGTACATTTAAATGTGTGGAAACATCAATAAATGGTTGATTCATCGGACATTTAATGGGCCTCATCACGACTTGGGCGGTAACGGTAACGCTATTAGCGTGGGCGGTATTAGCCCTCCTGTCGAACTCCCCGGCGCTAATAGCGCCGGATCACGAGTTTGGCGGTAATGTAAGTCCCCATTCCCCACTGAGCCCATTCGGGAATGCCCCATTCCCCATTGGGCTCAATGGGGAATCTTCGCGCTAAATCCGCCGGCGGTAATAGCGTGAATTTTCGGCGGATTTCCCCCCAGCTCAGAGCTGGGGCGAAATCCACCAAAGCCCTGATTCGGCAGACCCTTAAATCCGGCGGTAATAGCGCTACCGCCAGATTTAAGCGTTACCGCCGAAGTCGTGATTAGGCCCATTGTCTTGGGGTAGGGTGTACATATGCTGAAGATGCAGAGGACTCCTCTAAGTTAGCTTTCACTCCATCATGCGTTACACCTTGAAATGATTGATTGCTACAAATGGTGATGGGTGATTCACATTGGCTAGCATACAATGATATGTTCCCAGCTTCTAAACTGTCAATCACGGTACTATTCAAATTTTTCTGAGAGGCATTTACATTATTGTTAGAGAGGCCTTCAGCATCCTGAGCTCCCATCGAGTTAACGGCCGCGTCTAGAATGGTAATATCAGATACTACCTGAGGCATTGGTGACGCAGTTGCCGCTACTGTAAGTTTGGTCTCTCCTCTGCCTGCTCTCTTAGGGGTGAAAAAGGAGGCTTTATTTAACGCTTCACTTATGGGAGGTCCTTTCCACTGAAATGCCTTTTGACTTTTATTAGAAACAGAAGGTCTAATAGATTTAGTCGGAGCGGCGGGGGTTAAGATGATAGCCGTGCTAGAAACGCACAGTTTTGTTGACCCTCCCGCCATTACTGACTTATCCACTACGCTAGCGTATGCCGTATTGTTGGGCATGCATGTTGTAAAGGTGTATAGCTTCCAAAGCATAAGCTACACATGAGCCAACACGGCTCTCAAGAAAGAAAAATAAATAAAAAGCAACTTAAAATAACTTAAAATGCACACAGGATGTTCCAAATATAGCTAGAAGGTTAATACAGCACAACACAACACAATTATAAATAAATAAGTAAAAATAAAAACAACAAAAACAAACAAAATATGAAAACAAGTCTCCTAACAAGTTCCGTGCCAAACACCCGGACACGCCGGGCAAAGCGGGCTAAGCGGTACTTCAGCAAGGTACTTCCGTGAGCAATCTCCAGATATAGAGTAACGGAAGTACGGCCCCTCCAGGGGCGTGACAAGTAGATTAGGCACCGAGTGCTTTCTGGTAAACAAAGTCCAAAAGGCAGAAAGTTCGTTCCAACGTTCGCTTTTGCTCAGCGTTTGCAAGTGGGCTAAGCGGTACTTCAGCAAGGTACAGCTGGGTGATATTAAGGCACTCTTGTGTTGCCTACCTAATATTTGTATCTGACCTGAGGCCTCGGTCCTACTCACAAGCCCAGGCTACCTTTAGAAGTGTGTTCTTCTCATGTGTTTCATCTCTACACAGTGGTTCTTCCATGTTCCAGTCTCTATGGAGGAAAAGGCTTTACATGGAAAGAACCAATCCACATGGTAAATGCAACCACTTCTTTTCGGCACTTGGTGGTGGTATGCAGGGATAACGCTTTCGTTGCTTCTTTAAGCAGATGGATTAGGTGACTGGTTGTGGGAGCACGTGAATTGTGTGGCAAGCAGCTGCCTCTCAGTGTACAAGGCTGTCGACTAAAAGGTGTGTCTGCATAATTGGTGTAGGCAATGGGTGTTATTTGGGTGGATGATTGTAAAGTGGCAACGAGGGGGTCCGAGCATACCTTAATTTCCCATTGCGAGTTGTGGATTGGCTTGACTAGAGAATCACGTGTGAGCTCTGCTTTGCCTCACTCTTTTCTGTAACTCAGAACAGTATCTGTGGAGAGAGTCCTTTTGGAATAAACGTCCCTTGCTGGTTGCGATATATGCGTGTTGTGGTTATTGGAGACATGACACAGTATATAACATGACACAGTATATTTGGCATGTCCTCATCCAGTGATGAGGGTGGAGGTCCAGGGGTAATCCCTAGATTATGTATGTTAATCCGCATTACACTGGACATCGTCCCTTGCCAAAGTTCGCATGACTTTCCCGACCTCCCCCACTGGTCCCCCTCCTAAGGTGTCCATGGACAGAGAAGAAATGTTGCCACTGCCCATTAAGCGTCAAGGTAAGTAAGAACGGGAGGGGGTTCTGACACCATGTACAGAAAGAAGAATGGATTGCGTAAGGGGTCCCTACCCTGTTTACTGGCAGACCAGTTTGCTCGAGGCCCATTTGGTCATACGTTTTACCCAAAATGTCGTTGGGGGTTGGGTTTGTGGTATTTAGAAAGGTGGTGGGATGTGAGCAGGATTGCGAGGGGGTATCCCCCTACATTTTATGCAATATAACCCAGATGTGCCACAAGCAAATTGCTGCGAGGAAACATCATAGCTTCGGGAAGGTCCAGTCCTCCTCTAGTGAGTACGGTGATGAAGAGGGAGGTCTGGCGTAGCCAGATGATAAAGCATCTTAATTATTGCCTCATAGGTGATTGCCCAGAAAGATGGCTTGGTGGTAGTGGGTCTGCCTCCTTGGGTTGCACCGAGTTACGTGGGCAGACACAGGCCCGGGGCGGGACCCGAGCTCACTGTTCCCAGGGGGCCCAGTTTCCTTTCGCTCATGACTCCGAACCTCAATTGATGCTGAAACATGTGATGGGTTGGTCTGGGGGTACTATACTTGATCACTTAGGTCAAGATGCCTTTTTTGGGGGGAACCAAAACTGATTTGTATGTGGTTTTTACCTTCTGCTATAATGCAGATGTGGTAAAAACAATGGAATGAAAGGTTGCCCAGTTCAAACATTAGCTTAACGCTTTCTACATATCACAATTGTTGTTTCTGTGAGTCACCTTAAGTAGTGCAGGAATGCTCAGACGTGGCTCTACGCTTGCAATGCCGAGGATTCCAGGCTGCATTTCACCGCTGATCCCCAAAGAGGCTGAGACGTGCCTTTGGTTGCTTGTGGCACCGTGCAGAAAGGAAGCAGCCAAAGGAGTTGGCCTGACTGTCCCCTTTGTGTTGGAACCAACATGGATTTACTTATTTGCTCATGATTTTCCTCTCCAACAGTGGTAAAAACGTGCCTGAGTGACGAAGTAAAGCGAGGGAGCCCGAAATTACCAACGAGGGCCCGGGGGCTTCTCGCCAGAGAAAATACATTGAATAATGGATTACAATAATTCATTTTGCAGCACACTTTAAGTAAAAGATTTTTTTAAAAGCAAGACAGTTTCCAAAGGGTTTGTTGGGTAACTTCAATCCAAAGGCCCAGTAGATGCAAGTCACCAAAAGTGCACATATGCATTTCCCAATGCATAGAATGCTTTTGCCCAAAATATATGCCAGGATAAAAATATGTTCACGCTGGCTGTGCCCATACATTTCCATGCTTGCTGCACCAATATATGCCAGTATTGCCATGTTTGTTTTGCACATAATGCCATTAATGATACTGTAAGAAAACATGTTCATGCTGGTTCTGCCAATATATAGCAGCAGCCCAAAGTAAGAACATTAACCAGTTGGCTTTGCCATCCAGAAATGCCATGCCATGCTAAGAAAACATGTCTAAACTGGCTGCACCAAAATGCCAGTATAGCCAAGTAATAACACATCATGCTTGCTTTATCATAGATGCGCATGGTCTATGCCTGAATGATGATAAAACCGAAATTCTGCTCCTCGGCTCCAACACCAATCTAAAAAAACATAGCTCCAACTACGAGGCATTCAACATTAATGGCAACACCATCACAGTCGCCAAAACAGTGAAAACTCTAGGCTTTCACCTCTACTCAGCCTTGTCATTAAAAAAACAAGTAAACTCACTAGCATCCTCTACCGCCTACACATGCAAGTTAATCAGGGCAAGTAGGGCATTCCTCTTCCAAGCTAGCTGCATCATCATCGCCAATGCCCTAATACTATCCAGACTTGACTACTGTAACGCCATGTACCTAGGAGCCAACAAATACATAACCGACAAACTCTAAACACTACAAAACAATGCACTCAGAACAGCCCTTAACCTACCCTCCAAGGAACACATCAACAACAAATAAGAGAACACAAATGGCTCAAAATCTGTACGCGCATCTCACTCAAAATAGCATCACTCACTTTCAAATGCTTAAACAATGCAGCACCCCCATATCTCGCAGCCAGAATAGCTAAAAGATCTTCCACCCGCCCCACCAGAATGATTAACTCTCATTGCCTTCAGGTACCCAAATTCAGAAATTAGAAAACGGGCGGCAGTAGCTTCCCAGTCATGGCTGCTCAACATTGGAACGCTCTCCCACCCAACATCAGAACAGACCAATCCTATTACAGCTTTAGGCGAAACACTCTCTCCTGGTTACGATCCAACAATTCCCCTGACTGAATCATGCCAACCTGACTGTATATATGTAATTAACTGTGTATATATATATATATATATATATGGCTGTGTATATATATGTAAGTATGTCCTCTCACCAGATTCTACGAAATGTAATGCTATGCTTTATACTCACCTGTGCCTTATCCTGCAACCAAGTTTTTATGTAATCTTACTTTCCTGTTCTCTGTTGCGCCTTGTTACCTCTGGGTTCTGCGCGCTATACTAAATAAATAAAGAAACAAACAAACAAGCTCAGCAAATAAATGTCATTCCAAACAAATAGCTAGACTGGCTTTGCCAAGATGCCAGTCTAACGATGTATTACCATTCATCATGCTTGCTTTATTAGAGATGCCCAGTAAAAAAGGATCCTGTGACGGCACCATGTTTTACTCAGCATCTTTGATTTTGCTGATGTCCTCCCACCCCACTGCCCCCATATAAGCGGTCCGATCTGGCACAAACACACACCACCACACACATCCACGCAACAACATTCACTTGCTCATTCACACAGCAGAAACTCACGCACCCAAATGCCATACACTCGGTCATTCATACGTGCACCCAGCACCTCACCCCATGCATCATACACTCATTCATTCATTCATTCACACACGCATGCATACATAATAAATTTGCCTTATCCCCCCCCCCCCCCAGTCCTAACTCTGCTGCTCACCACGCAGCAGCAGTAACACAGAAGCTCTTGGACGCCTGTGGCACCCAAACAGGAACCAGGAAGCAAACAGCGCTTCCTGGTTCCTGCACATGAGCACAGGAGCCTGAGCACTGGTTTGTCACCGCCCCAGAACCTTTGAATTTGCGGGAGGCATTGGAGCGACCCACACACATTCAAAGGTGCAGTTCCCCAGCCTGTATCCCCAATGGGCCATGCAAGGCTACATGCAAGGCTAGGGAAGTAAAATGCCCCCGGCCTTGCATGGCACATTCAGCATGCACGCTGGGGAACAAAACTGTCAACATTGACAATTTAAGCTTGCTGAGGAGTTCTCTCTCAGCTGCAGAAAGCAGCTGGGGACGCACTCAGTTTTTACAGTAGGCTAGCTCGCACCTCTATAATGGGTGAGGGTAGGGGGCTCAGTGTCCCCTCATCTATCATGGCAAGCCGCCACTGCCCTCTAGCCCACCACTTCCCAAAATGGGACAGACAGGCAAAAAATGCGCATGATGGAACACGGCCCAGAGGAACTCCCATTGGTGATGATTGCTACAAACCCTTCCACTCATCTCTTTTTTTGTTGCTTCTACTTCTAACAATAGTTAAGCACGCATGAAGAAGACCCCACTAAATGGTGGGCAAAAGGGAGCAGTACTGTCAACATAGTATAATTGGTCGTAACACTGAAGTGTGGCTGTGTTTGACATCTTGGGAGTGACAACATCCCACACCTGAGATGTCACAACCAGGAAAGGGCTTGCTTGGGCAAAGCCCCATTTCACTGGGAAAAGAGCGCACATTGGACGATGTCACGCAGGACTGTATTTGTTGTGGCGAGGAGTCGTTCTTTCTTTTCTTTATATACTGATAGACCAGTTGACTGTGCCTCTAGTTGTCCTTGCAGTTCTCTTCTGAGACAAACTGATGGCTGCACATGTCATCTTTCATGCTCTGCACACGGCACCGCTGTGGCCATTCAGCCTGCTGGCTGCACTCAGCTTAAAGAGTGCATACAGTCAGCCTGGCAGTTTCAGATGAATGTTCTGCTTCCCACAAAAATACAATGTTCAACTAACATAAGTGAGAAGGTAAAAATATAAAAATCCCATTAGAAATAAAGCAGATGAAAACGCATCAGAGCTGGAGAGTTATGCCGTGGGGGGATAGAGATGGGTGAGTGGCATATAACAGCTTCCACATTCTCAAATTGGCTTAGTGCCCCTGTGGCAAGCTGTGTCATGTTATACCATACACCGCTGCCATTATCATGGTCTCCAGGCACTATGGCGGATCTGAGAGAGGGCTGGGATAGTTAGTGGGGCGAGGCAAAATGCAAAATAGCTTTGCTGTTGTGTTGATGCGTGCAGACTGGAAGTGCCCAGAGCTGTGAGTGTATGTTTCTAGGTGTCCTGTGTCGCCAGCATAGAGGTATTTGTATCTCAAGGGGCGCCTTGCATGCCTGTGGTGCTGGGATGTTTTGGCGGGGACTATGATATGCAAATTGATTGACAAGCTGTAGGTTGTTTGGGAGGGTGATTCACTTGCTGTGTGCAAGTGGCTTGGTTGGTATATGTATAGTGTGTGTGGGCATAGAAATCGAGAAGGTCCCTGCAAGGAGGTTAGTGTGAGAAATTAGGAGAATCCTACTGGTGCAGTCATGGCAACCTCTCGGTAGTGGCGCCCTTCTGCTAAGGTACTTCTGAGACTTGTGGTCTGGCATCTCCTGCAGTGGACAGCGGGCAGTGATTGGCCCTTTTGTGACACTGGGAGTAGCTGTAGACCTAGGGAACATGTAAGGGGGGAGGGGGTGGGTACCAAGTAGACAAAGGGTGGGACTAGCTGCCCATGAGAATGCAAAATAGGCATTCCAGAATTGGCAGACACCCAACTCAGGATGCTACGAGGTTAAGGTCAAATATCTAGGAGCCAGTCACTCACATGAATTCCACTGCGCATCAGAGAGCGCCCATGATATGGCAATCATTGCATTGGACGCAAGTGGGCGAAATCACATGGGGCACACCATGGAGTAAAAAAGAACCCAGAGGGCCAATATTACAGTGGGACATATGTGAGTCAAATGAAAGCGCGACACATGGGAGCAAATCCGAGTGTGTCACGTGGGTGCAGCATAGCATGAAGTGGAATTAAAATCTTGATCAGGTTAGCGAGGTGCGCAAACAATCAAGCCACGTATAGCAAGGTATATCATGGCACAGCAGGGCATTATAAGGGAATGTCCAAGAATGGGAAATCATTAGAAGTCACAGCAAAGTATGAAAAGGTCTAACAAGAGAAAAGAGCCTGGCATCCTATCCACACTCTCACCACTGGCCTATGCAGACAGCTGCTATTTCCCTCTTTCACTTTGCGACTGTTACTCACTCTCTGTCTCGTCTCTCTCTCTCTTTCTCTCTCTCTTTCTCTCTCTCATAGATACACTGTGCACCGGATGCAGCAAGTATCTGGCCATTGGCCGATGAGAGGGATTAAAATGCCTGGAGGCACCACTCATTACCATAATGGGAGAGCTAAGGGTTTGGGAGACAGTACATTTAGGTTCAAAGAAAGGGCTGCATTAGAGGTGAACGCTCCAGGTTCCCATTTCACCGTCGTTAGTATGTTGGTTGTCAAGCTGTTATCTCGACCAGCTGCTGCCTTCAGTGGGTCTTGCTTGGACGTTTACCCATCAGGGGAATTAAAAGCATTTTGCCAGGAATTGGACAGGCGATCAGTGCAGGGCATAGGCCATAATTCACTGTTGTTTCTCCCAGAAATCTGCCTCAGAGCCCCCAAAAGGACTCACACCCCTCTCCCAGAGTCCACAAGGCAAATATGAATCCCTCCTACCTTCGCCCCCGCCTGGGGTTGGGATGATGTGGAAACCCTGGGATTATTCATAGGGGGCTCGATGAGATGAGAAGCTAGCAAGACAATAAGTGGTGTGCGGAATCCTGAAAGGTCCCCACACAGCTGGGTGCACCACCGCCTCACCTGAAGTGGATGCAGCAGCTGCAGGAAGGTGCTAGAATGGCAGCAAATGAAAGAAGGCTGCAGGGTTAGGGTGGCAGTTTCACTATATTGAAATCATGTATTGGCAATATTTCCGGCTCTTGACTAGCCATGGATATCTGGCAGATCTCACTGAAAATCTCTTCACGGGAGCTAAAGAATGCGCCATTGCAAAGTGCCATGAGGACCGGGGTCCCATTGCAAACGAGAACAAGATGTGTTACCCCAGAGGCAAGGAAGGTGAAAGCTGCCTGCATCTAGTTTCAGGTCATGGCTGAGGCTTTGGCAGGGGAGTCTTCAAAGTGCCCCCACAGATCAAGTTGCATCTACCCTCAGCTCAGGGTTCCCCAGTTTTCAAAAGAATCATGAATTCCCAAGCATATATGCAGTATTTGTCTAATTTCACTTAACAACTACCTAAGCAGAACATGTCTAATAATAATCAATTAAAGAAATAAACAGAGAGCACCAACTAATACCTTGCAAACAGTTCCCTTATTCCACCGTGCAGCATCCAGAGATGGCAACACTAGACAAGCTCGCCATCACCATCGTCTTTCTAAAGTCCACATGCTATGATGACAGAAACGAAAAAGGTTGATTGCTGCTCGGTTGGTCTGCACTGCCACTTTAGCAGTGGGTAAGGTAGTGTTCATGTGGCTCTCTGATGCCACCCATCAGGGTTAGAAAATGCACAGCAACTAATTGGAAAGAGACAGAAATGGTATTCTTCAGTAAGTGCTTTTATTGCATAGCAAAACACAATACAGGGGCTTTTTCTGGACCTCTTGCATAACAAGTTCTGCCTCAGTGAAAACGAAACAAATGTTAGATGTTCAATAATGCAGCCATGCATAGAGAATGGAAATACAAACTCAGGCGTGTTATCATCAGTGAGAAAGTGATTGTGTCACTTGTTATTATCTGTATTTCCTGCCCTGGGCACATTGCAAAGGAAAACCGTGAGGACATTGGCCAACTTGAGGTGCAATGTAAAAGTGAGAAAACATTTTTGGTGGACGTGGGGGTAATCAAATGATAGGCCAGTCAAACATTTGGAAAATAACCACACTCAGGTGACTCATGCAGAAAAGGTGGGATTGGTTGAAAGGGTAGGACTTCACATAACATTGCACGCAAGGTCCTGAGGAAGCACCTAGGGTGTTCGAAATAAGCTGGCTATCATGATGTTCGACAAGCAACAAAGACACCAATAGTATCCTTCAGTATTGTACATCGGTTTCCTTTTGTTCCTTGTAGGCTAAAAACATTTTATTCATTTCTCACTTGGACACTAAGCTGTAAGAGTATTGTCTGCCAGTGACACCATCAGCTAAGATTCTGACTGCAGTCTATCTAGAGCGCAAGAAACGTGAATTTTTGTGGAAACAGTCCCCTATACTGGGAGTGCGCACACCTTGTATATGTTGGGTATGAAATACAAAGTAAACGAGAAGGGCTGCAGCCGTGTGGTAAGTTACGTGATCTTCCACCATCACCTATAATAAATGCATAAACTGGGAGGTACTGACCTCACTGACTGCGCTCAAAACACTTTGTAGAAACATTCAATAATTGGAAAAGAAAAAGAGATCATAAGAAAACACAAATATGTGTTATCAAACATATGAGGAGTTGGATACACATTTATGGTTTTTGTACCACATATGATTCAAACATAAGTCAAGGGATCTGGAAATCCTTTTAATAACATTTGGGAGGGGTTATACGTCAGAAACGCACATTTTCCATGTTCGCAAATTCCCTGAAATGTTAGCAAAACTGTCTTTATTTAGCTCCATACATTCTTTTAAATTCAGTCATGATCTTTTTGCTATACACTTTTTTTTCTAGTCATGGAAGGGAAGTATGTATGAAGCAAGCTGACTTGGCATCAGTAATTTTAGGTAAGTATTCTGACTTTTACACTTGCATATTACACTGCCCGCATACATTCTGACTTTCCAATATTTCTTCAACACTTTTTTTTCCCCGTGTGTTATAATAAACTAATCTCTACCATGGACCTATCAGTGTTTTTCTTTATCATAACATTTAACCACAGATCTGTATGTGGGGATACATGTCGTCCTGTGATGTTTGTCTACTTTGTAAAAGAACAAAGCATCTGGCATTTGTTTGTTGTACCTACTAACAAGGCCTATGATGGCAAAGCCTGGCATTTTATAGGAGTATGTGGACATATCGGCTACTCCTCTAAGATGCCATCTCCAGGTGCACTAGCTGAGGGGAAGGAAGATTCTCATGTGGTTCTACCTTATGAAGCCACCTTCACAGCTACATCCTTTTTAAAAATGTTTATTGGTTACTCTTGACCGAGCTACAACGTGCTCAACAAGTTGTTCTTACCATTTACATTCATTTTATACCTTCATTCCATTCAACAATAAGAAGAAGAATGAAGAAAATGTACCAGTGCAGAACATGGCAATCCTTCCTCTTACCTAAATTAGCGGCAGGGAATAAGGAAAAAGTAAAGATAAAGAACGGAAATGCAGGACCAGATCCAATGTTTCTTGTTTAGGAGATCACATGGGCTTCCGACTCCTTGTATTGAGAGGGCTAATGCTCCTGAGCTTTTACTAGAACGGCTTCAATAAACTTAAGAACTTCTGAGCTGAGGCTGGTACTCTCCCCCATTAGCATCCACTCCCACCAGCTCTGGTCTAAAACAATGTTACACATTTTTTGATGTTTCTTGGGGTGTATAGTTCGTAGAGCTGACAGAGTTGGGCAAGTAGTTACCCAATGATTGGGGTTTCCGCCATTCCATTCGATCTGCAGAATCTACAGGTTGCTTCTTCCAGAGGTATTAACTTTCTCTCCAGAGCCACCTCTCTTGTATCTAAGATGTTCAATCTCACTCTCAACAAGAGATATCTATAAATTGGTGAGGGAAACTTCTGCAGATATAATGGGAGTTGGTTTAGCCCTCTTCTTTCCTTCTCTTGGGAAGTTCTTGTCGTGTCTAAGTTCCTCAGGCCCACTGTTTCAATCCAGTCTTGCTCCAATAGCTTCTTCTTACTTTTCATAGGTCTAGAGAGTAGTTCATCTTCCATTATTGTCGCTATGTTAGCCCATAGATCATTGGTTTTTTTCTTGGCATTTAAAGATTTCCAAAGGGGATTCTTTTTCTGCTGATCTGGTTTTTCGATATAGTGTGATGCACTTACACAACACAATGCTCTCCAGAGATTGTAGTCTGAGTTCTTGGCGTATAACCGCCATTGAGAGGGCATTGGGTAACCGCAAGCATTTCCGCCAGAATAACCCTTCTAGTGAGGCCCAGATTTTCCAGGACAGACATAACATGCCCTCGGAGCCGTATGATAGGATGGGGACTACCTTCTGGCCATAGAATGATAAGAGCGGTATGAGTGAATATCTACCATATTTTTGAAGGATTCTCATGCCTTGTGCTGCCAGGCGTTTGGTCTTTAGTCGAAGTGCAGCCCTTAACCTACCCTCCAAGGAACACATCAACAACAAATAAGAGAACACAAATGGCTCAAAATCTGTACGCGCATCTCACTCAAAATAGCATCACTCACTTTCAAATGCTTAAACAATGCAGCACCCCCATATCTCGCAGCCAGAATAGCTAAAAGATCTTTCACCCGCCCCACCAGAATGATTAACTCTCATTGCCTTCAGGTACCCAAATTCAGAAATAAGAAAACGGGCGGCAGTAGCTTCCCAGTCATGGCTGCTCAACATTGGAACGCTCTCCCACCCAACATCAGAACAGACCAATCCTATTACAGCTTTAGGCGAAACACTCTCTCCTGGTTACGATCCAACAATTCCCCTGACTGAATCATGCCAACCTGACTGTATATATGTAATTAACTGTGTATATATATATATATATATATATATATATATATATATATATATATATGGCTGTGTATATATATGTAAGTATGTCCTCTCACCAGATTCTACGAAATGTAATGCTATGCTTTATACTCACCTGTGCCTTATCCTGCAACCAAGTTTTTATGTAATCTTACTTTCCTGTTCTCTGTTGCGCCTTGTTACCTCTGGGTTCTGCGCGCTATACTAAATAAATAAAGAAACAAACAAACAAGCTCAGCAAATAAATGTCATTCCAAACAAATAGCTAGACTGGCTTTGCCAAGATGCCAGTCTAACGATGTATTACCATTCATCATGCTTGCTTTATTAGAGATGCCCAGTAAAAAAGGATCCTGTGACGGCACCATGTTTTACTCAGCATCTTTGATTTTGCTGATGTCCTCCCACCCCACTGCCCCCATATAAGCGGTCCGATCTGGCACAAACACACACCACCACACACATCCACGCAACAACATTCACTTGCTCATTCACACAGCAGAAACTCACGCACCCAAATGCCATACACTCGGTCATTCATACGTGCACCCAGCACCTCACCCCATGCATCATACACTCATTCATTCATTCATTCACACACGCATGCATACATAATAAATTTGCCTTATTCCCCCCCCCCCAGTCCTAACTCTGCTGCTCACCACGCAGCAGCAGTAACACAGAAGCTCTTGGACGCCTGTGGCACCCAAACAGGAACCAGGAAGCAAACAGCGCTTCCTGGTTCCTGCACATGAGCACAGGAGCCTGAGCACTGGTTTGTCACCGCCCCAGAACCTTTGAATTTGCGGGAGGCATTGGAGCGACCCACACACATTCAAAGGTGCAGTTCCCCAGCCTGTATCCCCAATGGGCCATGCAAGGCTACATGCAAGGCTAGGGAAGTAAAATGCCCCCGGCCTTGCATGGCACATTCAGCATGCACGCTGGGGAACAAAACTGTCAACATTGACAATTTAAGCTTGCTGAGGAGTTCTCTCTCAGCTGCAGAAAGCAGCTGGGGACGCACTCAGTTTTTACAGTAGGCTAGCTCGCACCTCTATAATGGGTGAGGGTAGGGGGCTCAGTGTCCCCTCATCTATCATGGCAAGCCGCCACTGCCCTCTAGCCCACCACTTCCCAAAATGGGACAGACAGGCAAAAAATGCGCATGATGGAACACGGCCCAGAGGAACTCCCATTGGTGATGATTGCTACAAACCCTTCCACTCATCTCTTTTTTTGTTGCTTCTACTTCTAACAATAGTTAAGCACGCATGAAGAAGACCCCACTAAATGGTGGGCAAAAGGGAGCAGTACTGTCAACATAGTATAATTGGTCGTAACACTGAAGTGTGGCTGTGTTTGACATCTTTGGAGTGACAACATCCCACACCTGAGATGTCACAACCAGGAAAGGGCTTGCTTGGGCAAAGCCCCATTTCACTGGGAAAAGAGCGCACATTGGAAGATGTCACGCAGGACTGTATTTGTTGTAGCGAGGAGTCGTTCTTTCTTTTCTTTATATACTGATAGACCAGTTGACTGTGCCTCTAGTTGTCCTTGCAGTTGTCTTCTGAGACAAACTGATGGCTGCACATGTCATCTTTCATGCTCTGCACACGGCACCGCTGTGGCCATTCAGCCTGCTGGCTGCACTCAGCTTAAAGAGTGCATAGTGTCAGCCTGGCAGTTTCAGATGAATGTTCTGCTTCCCACAAAAATACAATGTTCAACTAACATAAGTGAGAAGGTAAAAATATAAAAATCCCATTAGAAATAAAGCAGATGAAAACGCATCAGAGCTGGAGAGTTATGCCGTGGGGGGATAGAGATGGGTGAGTGGCATATAACAGCTTCCACATTCTCAAATTGGCTTAGTGCCCCTGTGGCAAGCTGTGTCATGTTATACCATACACCGCTGCCATTATCATGGTCTCCAGGCACTATGGCGGATCTGAGAGAGGGCTGGGATAGTTAGTGGGGCGAGGCAAAATGCAAAATAGCTTTGCTGTTGTGTTGATGCGTGCAGACTGGAAGTGCCCAGAGCTGTGAGTGTATGTTTCTAGGTGTCCTGTGTCGCCAGCATAGAGGTATTTGTATCCCAAGGGGCGCCTGGCATGCCTGTGGTGCTGGGATGTTTTGGCGGGGACTATGATATGCAAATTGATTGACAAGCTGTAGGTTGTTTGGGAGGGTGATTCACTTGCTGTGTGCAAGTGGCTTGGTTGGTATGCATAGTGTGTGTGGGCATAGAAATCGAGAAGGTCCCTGCAAGGAGGTTAGTGTGAGAAATTTGGAGAATCCTACTGGTGCAGTCATGGCAACCTCTCGGTAGTGGCGCCCTGCTGCTAAGGTACTTCTGAGACTTGTGGTCTGGCATCTCCTGCAGTGGACAGCGGGCAGTGATTGGCCCTTTTGTGACACTGGGAGTGGCTGTAGACCTAGGGAACATGTAAGGGGGGAGGGGGAGGGTACCAAGTAGACAAAGGGTGGGACTAGCTGCCCATGAGAATGCAAAATAGGCATTCCAGAATAGGCAGACACCCCACTCAGGATGCTACGAGGTTAAGGTCAAATATCTAGGAGCCAGTCACTCACATGAATTCCACTGCGCATCAGAGAGCGCCCATGATATGGCAATCATTGCATTGGACGCAAGTGGGCGAAATCACATGGGGCACACCATGGAGTAAAAAAGAACCCAGAGGGCCAATATTACAGTGGGACATATGTGAGTCAAATGAAAGCGCGACACATGGGAGCAAATCCGAGTGCGTCACGTGGGTGCAGCATAGCATGAAGTGGAATTAAAATCTTGATCAGGTTAGCGAGGTGCGCAAACAATCAAGCCACCTATAGCAAGGTATATCATGGCACAGCAGGGCATTATAAGGGAATGACCAAGAATGAGAAATCATTAGAAGTCGCAGGAAAGTATGAAAAGGTCTAACAAGAGAAAAGAGCCTGGCATCCTATCCACACTCTCACCACTGGCCTATGCAGACAGCTGCTATTTCCCTCTTTCACTTTGCGACTGTTACTCACTCTCTGTCTCGTCTCTCTCTCTCTTTCTCTCTCTCTTTCTCTCTCTCATAGATACACTGTGCACCGGATGCAGCAAGTATCTGGCCATTGGCCGATGAGAGGAATTAAAATGCCTGGAGGCACCACTCATTACCATAATGGGAGAGCTAAGGGTTTGGGAGACAGTACATTTAGGTTCAAAGAAAGGGCTGCATTAGAGGTGAACGCTCCAGGTTCCCATTTCACCGTCGTTAGTATGTTGGTTGTCAAGCTGTTATCTCGACCAGCTGTTGCCTTCAGTGGGTCTTGCTTGGACGTTTACCCATCAGGGGAATTAAAAGCATTTTGCCAGGAATTGGACAGGCGATCAGTGCAGGGCATAGGCCATAATTCACTGTTGTTTCTCCCAGAAATCTGCCTCAGAGCCCCCAAAAGGACTCACACCCCTCTCCCAGAGTCCACAAGGCAAATATGAATCCCTCCTACCTTCGCCCCCGCCTGGGGTTGGGATGATGTGGAAACCCTGGGATTATTCATAGGGGGCTCGATGAGATGAGAAGCTAGCAAGACAATAAGTGGTGTGCGGAATCCTGAAAGGTCCCCACACAGCTGGGTGCACCACCGCCTCACCTGAAGTGGATGCAGCAGCTGCAGGAAGGTGCTAGAATGGCAGCAAATGAAAGAAGGCTGCAGGGTTAGGGGGGCAGTTTCACTATATTGAAATCATGTATTGGCAATATTTCCGGCTCTTGACTAGCCATGGATATCTGGCAGATCTCACTGAAAATCTCTTCACGGGAGCTAAAGAATGCGCCATTGCAAAGTGCCATGAGGACCGGGGTCCCATTGCAAACGAGAACAAGATGTGTTAGCCCAGAGGCAAGGAAGGTGAAAGCTGCCTGCATCTAGTTTCAGGTCATGGCTGAGGCTTTGGCAGGGGAGTCTTCAAAGTGCCCCCACAGATCAAGTTGCATCTACCCTCAGCTCAGGGTTCCCCAGTTTTCAAAAGAATCATGAATTCCCAAGCATATATGCAGTATTTGTCTAATTTCACTTAACAACTAGATAAGCAGAACATGTCTAATAATAATCAGTTAAAGAAATAAACAGAGAGCACCAACTAATACCTTGCAAACAGTTCCCTTATTCCACCGTGCAGCATCCAGAGATGGCAACACTAGACAAGCTCGCCATCATCATCGTCTTTCTAAAGTCCACATGCTATGATGGCAGAAACGAAAAAGGTGGATTGCTGCTCGGTTGGTCTGCACTGCCACTTTAGCAGTGGGTAAGGTAGTGTTCATGTGGCTCTCTGATGCCACCCATCAGGGTTAGAAAATGCACAGCAACTAATTGGAAAGAGACAGAAATGGTATTCTTCAGTAAGTGCTTTTATTGCATAGGAAAACACAATACAGGGGCTTTTTCTGGACCTCTTGCATAACAAGTTCTGCCTCAGTGAAAACGAAACAAATGTTAGATGTTCAATAATGCAGCCATGCATAGAGAATGGAAATACAAACTCAGGCGTGTTATCATCAGTGAGAAAGTGATTGTGTCACTTGTTATTATCTGTATTTCCTGCCCTGGGCACATTGCAAAGGAAAACCGTGAGGACATTGGCCAACTTGAGGTGCAATGTAAAAGTGAGAAAACATTTTTGGTGGACGTGGGGGTAATCAAATGATAGGCCAGTCAAACATTTGGAAAGTAACCACACTCAGGTGACTCATGCAGAAAAGGTGGGATTGGTTGAAAGGGTAGGACTTCACATAACATTGCACGCAAGGTCCTGAGGAAGCACCTAGGGTGTGCGAAATAAGCTGGCTATCATGATGTTCGACAAGCAACAAAGACACCAATAGTATCCTTCAGTATTGTACATCGGTTTCCTTTTGTTCCTTGTAGGCTAAAAACATTTTATTCATTTCTCACTTGGACACTAAGCTGTAAGAGTATTGTCTGCCAGTGACACCATCAGCTAAGATTCTGACTGCAGTCTATCTAGAGCGCAAGAAACGTGAATTTTTGTGGAAACAGTCCCCTATACTGGGAGTGCGCACACCTTGTATATGTTGGGTATGAAATACAAAGTAAACGAGAAGGGCTGCAGCCGTGTGGTAAGTTACGTGATCTTCCACTATCCCCTATAATAAATGCATAAACTGGGAGGTACTGACCTCCCTGACTGCGCTCAAAACACTTTGTAGAAACATTCAATAATTGGAAAAGAAAAAGAGATCATAAGAAAACATAAATATGTGTAATCAAACATATGAGGAGTTGGATACACATTTATGGTTTTTGTACCACATATGATTCAAACATAAGTCAAGGGATCTGGAAATCCTTTTAATAACATTTGGGAGGGGTTATACGTCAGAAACGCACATTTTCCATGTTCGCAATTCCCTGAAATGTTAGCAAAACTGTCTTTATTTAGCTCCATACATTCTTTTAAATTCAGTCATGATCTTTTTGCTATACACTTTTTTTTTCTAGTCATGGAAGGGAAGTATGTATAAAGCAAGCTGACTTGGCATCAGTAATTTTAGGTAAGTATTCTGACTTTTACACTTGCATATTACACTGCCCGCATACATTCTGACTTTCCAATATTTCTTCAACACTTTTTTTCCCCGTGTGTTATAATAAACTCATCTCTACCATGGACCTATCAGTGTTTTTCTTTATTATAACATTTAACCACAGATCTGTATGTGGGGATACATGTCGTCCTGTGATGTTTGTCTACTTTGTAAAAGAACAAAGCATCTGGCATTTGTTTGTTGTACCTACTAACAAGGCCTATGATGGCAAAGCCTGGCATTTTATGGGAGTATGTGGACATATCGGCTACTCCTCTAAGATGCCATCTCCAGGTGCACTAGCTGAGGGGAAGGAAGATTCTCATGGGGTTCTACCTTATGAAGCCACCTTCACATCTACATCCTTTTAAAAAATGTTTATTGGTTACTCTTGACTGAGCTACAACGTGCTCAACAAGTTGTTCTTACCATTTACATTCATTTTATACCTTCATTCCATTCAACAATAAGAAGAAGAATGAAGAAAATGTACCAGTGCAGAACATGGCAATCCTTCCTCTTACTTAAATTAGCGGCAGGGAATAAGGAAAAAGTCAAGATAAAGAACGGAAATGCAGGACCAGATCCAATGTTTCTTGTTTAGGAGATCACATGGGCTTCTGACTCCTTGTATTGAGAGGGCTAATGCTCCTGAGCTTTTACTAGAACGGCTTCAATAAACTGAAGAACTTCTGAGCTGAGGCTGGTACTCTCCCCCATTAGCATCCTCTCCCACCAGCTCTGGTCTAATACAATGTTACACATTTTTTGATGTTTCTTGGGGTGTATAGTTCGTAGAGATGACAGAGTTGGGCAAGTAGTTACCCAATGATTGGGGTTTCCGCCATTCCATTCGATCTGCAGAATCTACAGGGTGCTTCTTCCAGAGGTATTAACATTCTCTCCAGAGCCACCTCTCTTGTATCTAAGATGTTCAATCTCACTCTCAACAAGAGATATCTATAAATTGGTGAGGGAAACTTCTGCAGATATAATGGGAGTTGGTTTAGCCCTCTTCTTTCCTTCTCTTGGGAAGTTCTTGTCGTGTCTAAGTTCCTCAGGACCACTGTTTCAATCCAGTCTTGCTCTAATAGCTTCTTCTTAACTTTCATAGGTCTAGAGAGTAGTTCATCTTCCATTATTGTCGCTATCTTAGCCCATAGATCATTGGTTTTTTTCTTGGCATTTAAAGATTTCCAAAGGGGATTCTTCTTCTGCTAATCTGGTTTTTCGATATAGTGTGATGCACTTACACAACACAATGCTCTCCAGAGATTGTAGTCTGAGTTCTTGGTGTATAACCGCCATTGAGAGGGCATTGGGTAACCGTAAGCATTTCTGCCAGAATAACCCTTCTAGTGAGGCCCAGATTTTCCAGGACAGACATAACATGCCCTCAGAGCCGTATGATAGGATGGGGACTACCTTCTGGCCATAGAATGATAAGAGCGGTATGAGTGAATATCTACCATATTTTTGAAGGATTCTCATGCCTTGTGCTGCCAGGCGTTTGGTCTTTAGTCGAAGTGCATGATAATGAACGCTCTCATCACAGTTCTTGTTTATCAAGACCCCTAGATATACAATTGTTTCCACAACTACCAGCCTTGCATCACCTATCCACCAGGCTTGGTCCATTTGCTGAGGCCTTCGAGCTAATGTCATATTTAGAATTTTAAATTTACAGGTATTGATTTTCATATCATTGGATCCGAGATATTGTAGAAAACAATTAAGTCTCCTTTGTAGGCCTACTGGAGTTAAATCCATAAAAACAATGTCATCCATGTAAAGGATCCACGTAGAAGATTTCCTGTTTATTTTTGGTGGGAATGCCCCCACTTCTTTCTGCGATACTCCTAAATCAGCTATGTATAGGTTGAGCAAGACCGCTGCGAGGGCACAGCCCTGTTTCAGGCCTCTATGCGTCTGGATATTTTCCGAAAACCCCTGTGCCTGCCAGCCTGACTCATGCCGAGGTATTTGTACAAAGTGCACAGATTGCTGCTAGCAGATCACTGGGACAATTCAGTTTTTTTAATTTGGCCCATAATTTTGTTCTGTTTACACAGTGGGAGGCTTTTTCTAAATACAGAAACGCCATGTAGACTTCCAACCTTGATTCCAGGGCTTTTGATTTTAGGATTCCAATTTTGAAGATGTTTAAGGATGTGCCAACTCATTTCATGAAGCCTGTTTGGTGGGGATCCAAAACTCCAGCTCTTATGGCCCATTTTGTCAGCTCTCAATAATATGGCAGCAAACAACTTTCCCATTGAGTCCAACAAGGCAATTGGGTGATAGTTATGTGGATCTACTCTGTCCCCTTTCTTGTATATTGGGACCACTAGCTTCACACCAGAATGCTGGTACTTGTCTTGTTGGAAAGTTTGCATCAAAAGACTGCTCCATTCTTCTGGGTTTACTTTTAATAGGAAATTCGATATCCCGTCTGGGCCGGCTGCTCTTGATGAGCTAAACTTCTTGATCCTTGCTTCCACATCTTCTTTGTCTATGTCAATAATTCTTTGTCTTGTGTAATGGTCACACCACCTTGCCTCGCTGACTTGCCCAAGCATTTTGCCTACTCTGAAGAAACCTCCATTATTTAAAAGCTCCCAGAGATCTCTGGTGTTTTTCTGATAAATCGTGTTTAGCATTTGTTCTGCTTCATATTGTCGTTGAGACTTGGTGGCAATGAGCCAATTTTATAACCTCTGTTTCTGGTTTAATTCTACCCATTCTGGTAATTTTGGGGTTTTAATTGTTCTTAAATCTGCACAGAGATGTTTTTTGGCTCTGTGGACTAATGGGTCATAAGCGTTGTTTGGAATCACACGTGGGTTTTAACATGGTTTGGAAAAATCTCTCAAAATCCATGTATAGTCCACCTGTTTCTTGTCAACTTCCACAGCTTCTTTAAATTGGCTTCCCATCTTTGCGATCTCTCTCTTTCCTACCTTTAATCAATGTTTTGCCCAAGTTAGCTCGATAGGATCCATTATGTCACGATTCTTCTGTGCTTCATGTACTTCACCTACTTTTAGTGCCATTGCAATTAAATCATGCTCACTTATGGTCTGATTTTTCACTTCTAGGTTCTAAATTCTTCCTTTCAAATTCCCAGACACGAAGTAGTAATCTAAACAAGATCTCTTGTTTCCTCGGCCTTATGTACTTCTCCCTGGTGTATCCCCAAGTGTTTGTCCAGTAAGCATATAGAGGCCTCTTAGATTTATTTCCTGATAACAGGTCTGTGCACTTCTTTCTCTTTTTTTGGGAATACTTTTTCATCTTATAGGTGTATGTTGAAATCACCACAGATTATCATGAGGGCTTTTTTCCATCCTGCCAGGGTTTGGTCTACTTTTTTGCACATTGCTTGAACAAAGTTGATTTCTTGAGCTGAATTCACCCGCCAGTTTGCATTTATTAATATCACGGTTTCCTGTTTGCTCTCACTTTTTCTTAGAAGTTGTGAAACTTGCATATATGGATTTGGGATATTATGCACGACAAATTCGTATTCTGAGTCGACCTTCACCAGGGTTAACAGCCCCGAGGAAGGTCTTCCAGTGAGACCTTTGCATGCTGGATTTAGATAAGCTTCGTAACCATCACATGATTGGACACTCCTAAACCAAGTTTCCTGCATGAAGATGACATCATATTTTGTTAGAGCTTTCATTTCATCTGTGAATAGGGGCTTAAAGCCTCCAGTGTTCCAGGAAGCAAACCAGATCCACGAAGCCCCCGCCTTGCATTTATTCTATTTCTTTGTTCTAGCTGCTAATGCATCTGCTAGTCACCTCCAGTTGTCATTCTCCTCTACTGATCTTCTCTTCTCGTCATGTTGGTTGTTTCGCACTGTGAAGCGCACTTTACGCAGGTCCTGCATGCTTGCTGTTAGGGTTTTCCCGGGATTCCAGGTTGGTGCATGATTCTCAGCCGAGTTTCTTTCGATACCTTTCGATTGCTGGGTTCTGGCTCTTTCAATTTGTCCCCCATTTACCTGTTGAAGTGGGGAATACTTACGGGTTCTTTGGCCTCCTTCTACTTGGTTACTGTGCTGTCGCTTATTTGAGTTTGAAATGGTTTTATTTGGAGGTTTCCCTCTTTGGAGGTATATTTGTTCCTAGAAGCATCCGGGACAAGTCGGGATTTTTGCACAGGTTGACAGCAGGGCCTTTGATAGTCTTGTAAATCATAGCCCAAGGGCAATCATTTCTCACTTTGTTCCATGATTGCTGTTTTTATTTCCCATGTGGCCAAATGCAAGATCACCCGATCAGTAGATTTTTCTGAGACAAATTCCACTATCTTGATATCATCGGAAGAGAGGAATCTCAAAATAGGTATGTGTTGAAATAATTTCATCACATTCAACCTGTTTAGAATGGGGGCTTTGTGGCCATTTCCAATCCATTCTAAATTATTTTTTGGGATTTCCTTTTTAGGTCATCCGCTGTTGATGTGTGGACTTTTCGCTCTTGATCGCCTCCAGTGGATAGGTTGCAGTCATTTCTGTTGACTCCATTTTGTTCTTTTCTGATCCATGTTGAGAAATTCTCTCACCTCTTCTCGGTTCTTCACTGAGGGGATAGCTGATCTCTTCTGTATTTTCTCTTCCTTCAGACTGGACTCCTCCATGATCTGGGTGGCTAAACGTTCAATTTCTACCCATTCTGATTCAGAGAGGTTATTCCAGTGGGCATCCTCTTCGTCTCGCTTGATGATTTCCACCAAGTCACTGAGGCATGTTACGTCCTCTATTTCACAAGATCATCTCTTGAGGGGCTTGTGTCTTCTTGGAACACTCTGGATATAGCCAGTTCTCTTCTGGCTCTTTTGGGGGATTGATTCACCAGCAACGTGAGGGAGTCCTTAGATTCCTGAGGAATGCTCTCGAGCCATTAGATTATTATATATTTTTTCATGGCTCATTGGGTCTTTGTTTTCCGTTTTAATTTCTCCCGATCTCCTATCGGTCTCGTCGGGTCTTTTTCCTAAAAAATCGAGAAGATGTTTGAAGTGGCTTTATTTCCTTGGTCTGCTTGAACTAGATCTACTACCGCTGCTGGTATCTCAGGTTTCTCAGGAACCGGAGATGGAGCGATCGCTTGGGGCAAGGGTTCTTTGTGTTTCAGGTCTTTCCACATTGATCGCATCCATCTACAATCTTCCAATATAGCTTCCATTAAGTGGATTTATCAGAAGATTCTCTATGTGCTAGATCGCACAGACGGTTCTGCCAGTGCACCAAGGCGTCTGCTTCTTTTTCTAAGCGGTATTCCACTTTCATAGTTAAATTCTCTACCGTTATTAGCTTGGACTGCAGCATTGCTATCAGGGTGCTTTGATCTCTCATAGAATCATTAATTGCTTCATATAATTTTAGGAAAGGCGACAGAGAGAGCAAAATGGAGGCAAGGATAGTTCTTTGTAATTCTGATGCTTCCTTGTTAGTTATTAAGGGGGTTGTCTCCTCACTCTCTAGTTACCGATGTAACTTTGCCTGGCTTAATTCTGAGGTATTGACCGTTTCATTGAACGTGAGATTATTAGATGGTACATTCTCAGGATATTCTAGGCTAGTTAGGTGATTTACTTAATGATGGACTCTGATTATTTTTCTCATTTTGTCCGACTTCTTCTCTCTCCTTATTGTGTTCACCTTGTGGTTCAATTTTTTTGGTTTTTCTGGTGGAGTTTCTAGGTAACTCCATGAGATATTGAGTTCAATCTCCTTGAGCCTATTTTGAATTGAAGCTAGACTCTTCCTCTTTTGTGTGGAAATTCTTTCTGTTAAGATTGAGAGTTCTTTGGCTAATTGTGCTGCAAGATCAGAGTTCTTGTATTTCATCAAAAACACTGAAGACTTGCTTCCTCTTTCCCATGTTAATGTGCCATGCTTCACCATTCGTTGGTTCAAGAGTAGTCGGCCTCGTGTGGCCTCTATTATGTCAGTTTCCATTTGGAGAGCAACCTCGTGTGGCAGTGCATGGAATCCAGAGAGTCCATGGCACTCAACCTCAATGAAGACCTCATCAGATGTGATTCCACTCACTCTTGGATTAAGCTCCATCAGCACAAGATTTCCTTGAATTTCTTTATTGAAGGCTATTTGACTTATATCTTCCTGAGTTGGTTGGAAGGACTTGTATTCTACATCGTGTGAAGATGTCAGTTCACTTGAGTTTATTTCATTCATTTATAAGGTTGTACTTCCTTTGCCATGTGTCACGTTATTCTCCTCCAATTTTGATGCATTTACTCTCTGTGTTGGAGACATTCTATTTAGTTGAGTCTGAGAGTTCAGGGGGTCTTTACGTGTTCTGAAGCTTGCTCTTCTTTAAAGTCTCCTTTGGAAGCTGACTGACTACCAGTAATTGTCTTTAGTTGGCGAGTGTTCATCTTCACTTGTTGCAGCGTAATGGTTGACGAATTATGCTCAACTTTACGTCGCACGTACAAATATAATAATCAATGCCTGGGGACGCTCTGCCTAACGCTGCGTCTAACTTGGATACTGGATTGCAATTTTGTAGGAGTAATTTACTGGCTTGTGGAGTTTTACACTACCTCAATTGGTATCTGATGTTAGACCATTCACTAGTAGTGAATTAAGTGCCTGCCCGGCCTCAGGGATCAAAGGGCTCTGCCCCGCAGTCTCCCTGAGGCATCAGGCTTTAATGCAATTCAAGCAATCCAAGCAAGCGATAAGCCGCGCCCACGTGGCCTCAGAAGCTGCGTTGTGTAGTACTTACAATTTGTCAAGAGGTTAAGTGGAGGCAGTTACACAGTTCTCTCGGGATCGTGCTCGGTGATGAAAATTAGCAGACAGCCTATGAGAGTCCACACAGCAACCACTCCCTGCTAACTGCCAACTGTCACTTTAATCACTTCGCTCCGCTTCGCGGTTCTGGGAGATTTGAACTCCAGATGGGGGGCGGATCCCTTCCGCCACCAAAGCGTTCTCTGACGTTAAAGTGAACGTGTCCTTTTCCCACGTCGTTCTCCAGCTGTATTCACTTTACACCGGGTTCAAGGGGGATGCTATACACAAACAGGACACAGTGAGTCTCCGATAGTCTTTAGTCCTGCCAACTGTCACTTTACACACCTGACGATTCAGCCAAAACGTATGAACTTTCCCTTTCCATTTATCTCTACACAATTTTTATCTCTACCCTGCTTCACCAATTTGCTTTATGGCCACCTCCTGATCACGTTTAGCACTAGTAACAATTTCCTTTGCGGCATGTACTGTACAAGTATAACAATGACAAACAAGGGATGCTGTACCTAACATAAAATGCTGCATTTGTCATATGAGCTGCACCTGGACATACAATGGCTATACATGGCTAGATCTGGGCATAGGCCACCTGCAGATAGGTGTCTTTAGCTGCACTAGGGATGAAACTGCATGCATCATATGGTTGCAGTACCCCCATGGCTTTAAGTGGGCCGGGGCTAGTTGCGGTCAAGCCCCGGCAGTCTCTGTGATGGGCTCTCCAGCCAGGGCCCTTGCCGGGGCTCACCCAGACTAGCCCCAGCCACGCTGACCTCTCAGGCAGCCGTTTAGCCGAGCGCTGCACGGTTACACGGTTACACGGCTGCCTGCAGGTGTCAGCATTTTGGTTTAGAAAAAAGAAAAAGCACTGCCTTTTCTTTTTTCTAATCTGAAATGCTGACACCTGAAGTCAGCCGTGTAACCAAGCAGAGCTTTGGCGAAACCTGCTCTGTGATGTCACTTTATTCAGAAACAGGAGGAGGGCTGGGCTGGGCAGGCTCTCCTTTTGTTTCTGAGAAAAGAGCTAACATGCAGCAGGAATCCCATTAACCGTGCTTGCTTAAAGGGCTTCCACTGCGTGTTTGCTCTTTAATCGGAAACAAAAGTAGAGGCTGGCCAACCAAGCCCTCCTCCGGTTTCGTAATAAAGAGACTTTGCGCAGCAGGCATCCCATTGTATTCAAGGAGCATGTGGTTAAAGGGTTGCCTGGGAAGGTCAGCGACCACTGCGGGAATTTCTTTAACCACAGCTCCTTGAATGCAAGGGCTGTGGAGGGTTGGGGGTGTGGGGGGCTCTTGTTGGGGGCGTGGTCTAAGCACTCGTACTTAGACTATGCATCTAAACGAAAGTCCCCTCAATTTACCAACCCACTTAAAGCACTGAGTACAAAGCCATATGAGGCTGCCCCTGGAATTTGATGGCAGCACCTCTGCCTGTGAAGCTGTCATTGGGCATATGATTAGGGTGACCAGATTTTCAAAACAAAAAACCGGGACGGCCAACAACATAAAAGAGGGACAACCCCATTGAAGCCGACCAATTACCGCCCCTCCCCCAACACGCCCCCACAACCACCCCCCAACCATATTTCCAGCACTTCTCCTTTCTATAAACTGTATATAATCTCATTTGTGCAGTTTTGTCTGTGAATTGTGGCATGTTAATTGAAAAAGAGCGTTAGCTCTAATTGATATCACATGGCTTGCTGTACAATGATTTCCAAGCCAGTCTCTGTGACACAGTCAGTAAGTGTTCTGACTTGTACCTGAGAGGTTGGGGGCTCAGAGCCAGCCCTCCAACTTCAAAATTGTGGAAGTGTTGTGAAAAATAATTACGGTTTTAATTACCATAGCCCCCCAAACATGCAAAGGGTGATTTCCCCGGACTGTCCCGGGAAAACCCGGACGTCTGGTCACCCTACACTGTAGCTGGGCGTTTCACAATGCGCGCGCTTTTGAATAAGGCACGGCCTATCGGCATTGCAAGCACTTGTTTTGCTTTCCTGTTTCAGAATATGACCCGCGAGAGAGAGGGTGCCCTGCGGGGCAGGAAGGGGCCCTGCCATGCGCCCATTGTGTTGCCGCGTGCTGCCGGGTCCGATTCCCGCTCTGGCTCACTCTCACTTGCCTTGGCATGGCGTGTGTCAGGCACGCAAAGCACCTCGCTCTCACCCTCTTCTCTTGTCATAAACACCGCCTATTAGCCGAGGGAGGAAGGATGTTTCCAGCCCTGTGCCTTGACAGGCTCTGGCCTCAGACTATTAATAAAGCCCAAACCCCTTTAATGTTTCCGCCAGGTGCGTTTTAGGGCTGTTTGCTCTAACAATTGCCTTACTTTGTAATAGAAGAAGACTCCCGGGGTAGAATTTATATCCTTATAAACCATGTTTGACTGAAGTAATTATTATTTTAAGCTCAATAAATCCCACACAACCGCTTTTGCTTCCGGGACCTCCCTGCAGCGCCTGCCAATTCGAGGGGCTGTGCCAAAATGGGGATCATGTAGACGCAGCGCCTTTTTCGTGCGTGCATAGACATGTGTATTTGCAAACATACATGGCTAGTGGTTTCCAGGTTAGGTTCTGACCCTATATTCCTTGTTGAAACCCCTTATTCCGTTGCTTAATACTTTGCTGCAAGTAAACTATTCTCACCGGATAATTAGCCCCGCCCCCTTAATCTTGAGCCAGCCCGTTAACAGCACACTTTTTCATGCACATTATTCATTAAGTGTACGTAAAAAGCCAGAGGTTTATTAAGATGTTACTATGTGTCTAAAAACGTCTGACACATGCCCATTCGTTCCTGCAATGCTTGGATGTTAGGTTGACACCCTCTGCACCCGGTTCTCTATAGGTTACGGGGCTGTCAGGCTCAGGGGAGTGGGCAATGATGAGTCTCATGTTCCTGTGAGAGTTTCCAATATCAGGCCTGGGTTTGGCTTTGCCTCAGGCTGAGATCTGCACATGTTTCTGTGAGAGTTTCCAATATCAGGCCTAGATTTGACTTTGCCTCAGTGAGAGCATTCAGTGATCAGGCTGAGATCTGCAGATGATTCACTGAGAGGTTCCAATATCAGGCCTAGATTTGGCTTTGCCTTCAGTGAAAGTATTCAGTGATCAGGCTGAGATCTGCAGATGATTCACTGAGAGGTTCCAATATCAGGGTTAGATTTGACTTTGCCTTCAGTGAAAGTTTCATTGATGAGGCTGAGATCTGCACATGTTTCTGTGAGAGTTTCCAATATCAGGCCTAGATTTGACTTTGCCTCAGTGAGAGTATTCTGTGATCAGGCTGAGATCTGCAGATGATTCACTGAGAGGTTCCAATATCAGGCTTAGATTTGACTTTGCCTTCAGTGAAAGTTTCAGTGATGAGGCTGAGATCTGCACATGTTTCTGTGAGAGTTTCCAATATCAGGCCTAGATTTGACTTTGCCTCAGTGAGAGTATTCCGTGATCAGGCTGAGATCTGCAGATGATTCACTGAGAGGTTCCAATATCAGGCCTAGATTTGGATTTGCCTCAGTGAGCGTATTCAGTGATCAGGCTGAGATCTGCACATGTTTCTGTGAGTTTCCAATATCAGGCCTAGATTTGACTTTACCTCAGTGAGAGTATTCCGTGTTCAAGCTGAGATCTGCAGATGATTCACTGAGAGATTCCAATATCAGGCCTAGATTTGGATTTGCCTCAGTGAGAGTATTCTGTGATCAGGCTGAGATCTGCAGATGATTCACTGAGAGGTTCCAATATCAGGCCTAGATTTGAGAGTATTCTGTGATCAGCGTGAGATTTACAAAAGATTCACTGAGAGTTTCCAATGATCCTGACAAAGATCTGTTCATAATTCTTCGAGCCTTTACAAAGATCATGCTCAGACCTGGACATGGTTCTGTGGGAGTTGACAACAATCAACTTCAGATTGGCATATGATTTAATGATTTGCAACGATCTGGCTCATGTTTGCGCACGGTTCAGTGAAAGATGGCAAAGATCGCACTCAGATTTACACATGGGCTTGACATTCTTGGGCCCGGTTCTCTATAGGTTCCGGGCTGTCGGGCTCAGGGGAGTGGGCAATGATGAGTCTCACATCTGCACATGTTCCTGTGAGAGTTTCCAATATCAGGCCTGGGTTTGGCTTTGCCTCAGGGATAGTATTCAGTGATCAGGCTGAGATCTGCACATGTTTCTGTGAGAGTTTCCAATATCAGGCCTAGATTTGACTTTGCCTTCAGTCAAAGTATTCAGTGATCAGGCTGAGATCTGCACATCTTTCTGTGAGAGTTTCCAATAGCAGGCCTAGATTTGACTTTGCCTCAGTGAGAGTATTCAGTGATCATGCTGAGATCTGCAGATGATTCACTGAGAGGTTCCAATATCAGGCCTAGATTTGGCTTTGCCTTCAGTGAAAGTATTCAGTGATCAGGTTGAGATCTGCACATGTTTCTGTGAGAGTTTCCAATATCAGGCCTAGATTTGACTTTGCCTCAGTGAGAGTATTCCGTGATCAGGCTGAGATCTGCAGATGATTCACTGAGAGGTTCCAATATCAGGCCTAGATTTGGATTTGCCTCAGTGAGCGTATTCAGTGATCAGGCTGAGATCTGCAGATGATTCACTGAGAGGTTCCAATATCAGGCCTAGATTCGAGAGTATTCTGTGATCAGCGTGAGATTTACAAAAGATTCACTGAGAGTTTCCAATGATCCTGACAAAGATCTGTTCATAATTCTTCGAGCCTTTACAAAGATCATGCTCAGACCTGGGCATGGTTCTGTGGGAGTTGACAACAATCAACTTCAGATTGGCATATGATTTAATGATTTGCAACGATCTGCCTCATGTTTGCGCACGGTTCAGTGAAAGATGGCAAAGATCGCACTCAGATTTACACATTTGCACTTAGATTAGCACTTTGTTCTGCAAGAGTTGATATCCATCAGACTCAGCTCTACAGCTGGTTCTGTTACAGTTGCTAGTGACCAGCATTGAACGGGCTCAACTTTGCACCTGCTTCTGCAAGAGTTACTATCGATCAGGCTCAGATCTGCACTTGGTTTTGTTTCAGTTCCCAGTGACCGGTGATGTGGCAGGATGGTTATGCTATGGTAAGCTACATTGTGCTCTCCCGTGCACGTAGGGCTCAGATCCTCCATTTTGCTTTTACCTGAGGCCTCCCTCTGCCTCCCCCTGCACTCAGCTCCTCTGACATGCAGAAACCCCGCCTGGTGCAGATTAGACCAAGACCCTGTAACAAGGCAAAGGGACACGCCAGACCTTCTCTTCCGTTTGCTCTCTACAAGTATATCATTAGCACCATATATGGTAGATAACAGTAGGGTATCTGCGAATGACGCTTATCCACGTTACAACACAATTAACCCACAAGGCTTGGTCACAAGGTCACAAGTGAGATGATGACAGTTATTCACAAATATCTGAAATGTCATGCCAAGTACCTCCCACCATTGTGAAAATGCTATAATATATTAGTGATTGCTTCTGACATGCGCTGTATGGGAGGTACCTTCAGAGATCTGTGTGACAAATGCCGGGACACTTGTCCTTCTGTATTTCCCTGCTTATCAGCTGATAACTCTGCATGCTGTTTATTTTCTATCTAACACAAGAAGCTTGGTTTGCCATCAGTCAGGTGTCTCGTCTCCTTATTGCTGCACGCTGAGGCTGAGGCTAATGTGAGCCTTGGGAAGGAGCCTACTTTGGCTATCACAGAATGGTGCCTGTGTCTCTGGCCTTACTGCGCAGGAGTTTTCTGTGGCTGCCCTCGGCCACGACCGCAAGGCAGAGTACACAAAGGTACTCACCATACCAGAGGTTGCTTCTATAAGCGTGGCACTCCTCTTGACTGTGAAGTAGCCAAATCTACGGTGTGGTTCCAGAGGTGGGCCATGGAGGATCTCCAGCACAGCGCAAGGCTGTGAACCCATTCCCCTCTGGCTGATCGGTAAACCCAACCTTCCTTGTATTTTCGTTTTTCTGTCACTTGATTTTACTAAAGCATTGTGCTGTATTTTGCATGTTATCATTCGACTTTGTGCCAAGCACTTTGACCCACTGCTCTTTGACTAAAAGTTGATTTGCCATTTAATTAATTAGCTGTCTCTCTATCTACACCCCCTGGTATATTTTGCTTTCGACTGTGTATAAATGATAGCTGCACTGCAGATATTTTTAGTTCTGTCAGTCACTTTCTTGATGTCGTGGTCATTTTCATATGCACAGTTTGCTGGCTCCAGTGTAAAGATATATGCTCAAATTGAGTGCCCACATTTGAAATGAGTGCTGCAGGCTTTTCTCGTCCGTAGTTATTTTTGATGCCAGTGCTGAGAGACCATTAGGGTTACAAGTCTGTGTGTACAGCGACCTTGGCAGACATGTTCAAAGCAAACAGATATCCCACAGTAGTTTTTCGCAGCAGCACCCTGCAGACTCGGAAAACACTGGCACACTGCCTGACAGCCCACGACTCCTTCCTTTCCCTCAGTGAAAATCTGCACATTTTAAAGGGCCTTTCTTGCAAACAACTTGTCTACCGTGTACATGTCATTGATGTCTGTTTGTCGTGTTCTGATTAAAACGGCTTCTGTTTCTACTGCTCATAATTTTCTTTTTTAACACATTTTTGCCAGTGATGTTTTGATTCTTATTTGTCATGTTAGGTTTAACCATTTATGTTACTGTTCGTTTTGCTTCTCACACTGGTTGAAGATGAGGTTTTGATTCTCAGTGTGTTTTTCTTGTGATTTTTTCTTGTGATTCAGGCCTATGGGCCCACGTGTGACGTCACAGTCTATTTCTGGTGTTTTCAAACAAATGGGACATGCTATTGTCTAGAGAATGAGTGACTTTCAGAACCACTTAATGTGGGCCGTCACATACTCACGATTTGTGACTTGGGTGGGCGTACAGATTGGGGGTCCATATGAGTTGTCGCATGGCCCCCAAGATTGGCGGCAGGTTCCGATGCATTTGTCCCTTGTTGTCTATCAAGAGTTCTTTCTCAGCGTGCCGTCGCTGTAAGAGTGTTAGGCTTTCCAGGGGTTACTGTTTCTATGGTCACAGCTGATTGTGTTGCCTTGTGTCTGTCCTCCGCTGCCATGTTATTTTTGACTTCCTCCATGCTGTGGCTTGCCTTTGCCACTCAATCAAAAGGTCACCATGTTATGCTATTACTACACATATCCTTGACCTACTCCAGACGTCTTTAAATTGCTGCCTGCAGGCCTGCCTTGTTTTGGGGACTTCCTTTTTCCCTTGGGGTTACTTGTCATGGTCATCTTTTGGTTGATGAATTAACTGTTTGTTTTATTTTTTGATGTATCGTAGGCATTGTCAAAATGTTGTGCTCCTATTCACCAGCATCCTGTTCATGCTACAGACATACCTACATGCTCTACTACCATGCTCAGGGGTGGCCGTGATTGACAAAAAGAAAATTATAACCCAATTTTTTCGTGATTGGCAACTAAACAAAACTCAGCCAAACAAGCATTCACACTCACCCATACATATCCACTTTCCTAATTCACATGCTCAACTCACTCACTTTACAAACAACACATTTACTTTGTGTGTGTGTGTGTGTGTGCGTGTGTCTGTGTGTGCGTGCATGCATGCGTGTGTGTGTGTGTATGTACATACGTACGTACGTACGTACGTACGTACGGGCGGTGTGTCAAATCAACTTCTGGGTTACCAGTGGTCCAGCGGTGATTATCGGTTTCTGAACCATCAATCAGCCCCACACCTCTAATACACCAGACGGGATCCGAACAGATTGGAATAACAAGCAAATTATAAACCTCCTTGTCCAATTTTAGTAATGTGGATGGAACGGCAGGCTTATCTCCGAAAGGTAGTAGATCGTTAATTAGTTGCAACACAGCGAAAATATGATTATTACCCAATAATAAAAAGGACTGTCCAGTCAAGGTTGTATCAAAAATATCTACTTTATTTATATCACAACAGACAGTTTTAGCAACACTACAAAATACAACCCACTCTGTAAAGGAATGCCAAGGACAGACTGTTTCAAAGAAGGAAAAGGGATGCACTCTGGCTACTGACAGGAGGGGAGTTGGTATGGTTAATAATCACAACAGTTTAAGGTTTCTTGGCTTCAGCACAAAGGGAGAAATGGGTCTTAATATGTCTCTAGGGAGCTTTGGATAAGGACCAGGGGGACAGAACTACAATGTACCTTGTGGTGTAAGCGTTCTTGGAGCTTGACAGGATCAAGTTGGCTTCAGGGCCCTTTACAGGCTTCTGTGACAGTGTTCAAAATGGGAGTCAGCTGCTGCAAGACGGTTCAGCAAGCAAACTGGACAAATGGCTGCAGGCTGGCCAACATGGCGGCTCGGGGTCAGGAATCGTCTCAGTGCTGATCGGCGGTTCTGGAGCACTGGTCGAGACATCTCAGATGTCTTTAAGTGACTGCGACTTGACAACAGTCAGCTTTGCAGTCGGTTGCAGTTCAAGGAACTCAACTTGCTCGAAAATGTCCTTTAAGGTGGACGTCGATAGAGGCACGTCGATGCACTTCTCCCAGCTTCTTCAATGGGCGCATGTAAAGTGGATGGCCCAAAGCTAAAGAGTGGGTTGCAGGCAGCTGCCTTGTCCCTGGTTGTAGGTTCAGTGATGTTCTGGAACTTCCTATCCAGTAAGCTTGCGGCAGAGCCTAGCACGGCACGCTGTGTACTGGCTGGGTACCGGTTCTGGAGCAGCTGGAGGGTTCTCTGAGTTCTGTTTCTCCCTCTGGTCCCTGGGAGAAGTTTAGGGGCAGTATCTTGCTTCCCTCTTTGGATATACTGGCCTTTCTTCACTGGCGGAAGATGTAAGGCAGATTGCACCTTCAACCAGGGTCCAAGGTAGATTTTTTCTTTGTTACTTCTGTTGAAGTTATCAGATGATCTGCCAAAAGAGGGGCGCAGCCCTCTTTAAAGCCAAGTGGGCCACAATGATTGTTGTAGGCCAAGCCTACCTTAATGAACCAATCCTGGCGTCCCTACCAACAATGTTCTGTGTGTTTGAGGTCATAACCAGAGTGTTTTTCAACAGGAAAGGGGTGAAAACGTGTGATACTAAGTCCCACCCATCTTCCTGTCTATTGTTGATCAAAGAGTCTCTCTAGTTAATGGATCTCTCTGTGGTTTCTGTGTAAAGCGGCAGGTCTCCATTGAAGCTGCAACGAGACCAGACTCTCTGGCTCCTGCATACCCCATTCTCATACCTTATGAATGGGGTCCCCCTACCTGGGTGGCCTACTGTAAACACCAGCCCCAGACATGACAGTTCACTATCATTGATACTGAGGGCAGGAGTTGGCTTTAGGTTGACACAGTTACATATGAAAGGTTGTTGGGTTTCCTGTTTCCTTTGTTAACCTCTGCAACCAGGCCCCATGTGGGCCTGTTTGAAGTACACCCTATTAGTATATTAAGGCTGACCCTCCCCCTTCCTGGAGATGACATGGTGCACTCCTAGCTGTCACATTCCAACTAAATATAATAGAGCAGACTGTGCCTGTAGGCTGTGTTCATCCAGAGTACACAGGTCTATGCATTTGTCATCATGGTGTGAGCATAGGAAAATGTATGTGGATTAGCCCCACACATTTTCCTGGGGTTGAGCTACCATCATTCTGTGTGATTACAAATTTCAAAAAGCCCAGGTGAGTGCACGCCCACCATGCAGATGGTCCAATTCCTCACAGGTGGGTATTTGGTTGACACCACACACTCACTAATCTCATTCACTCAGCCCATTTACTGTATACATCTTACTATTCACACATACACAATTCACTATAATCTCCTTACTCGCCTCTTTCACTGACTCACCCACTCGCCTCACTCACATGCTAGTGAGTGTGTGAGAATGTGTGTGTGTGTTTGTGTTTGTAAGTGTATGTGGATGCAATTGAATCAGTGACAGAGTAAGTGTACCATTATGTCTACATGTACCTGTGTTACGGGTTAAAACACACATGCACAAGCAGACATGCTCACATGAGTGGTGGCTGGTGATTTGGTTGAGTGGAGGGGTGTAAATAATGAGTGAATAATGCACTGGAAAGCACAATATGGTCTATAAAAAGCATTTCACAACACATTTGCATGATGCCTGTGCTTGTAAAATATGCCAACATTGCAACTTTAAAGCACACTTCATAATGCATGTGCCCCCAATATATGCCAGCACCACCACTCTAAAGCACATGTTCATGATACTCATGTGTCTGCAATGTATGCCAGCATTTCCCCTGTAAAAGTCTTTTGTGTTGTTTGTGCCCACAATATATGCCAGCCCTCCCACTCTAAAGCACATGGTCATGATGCTTGTAACTGCAATTTATGTCAGTATTTCCTCTGTAAGTACCCACTCATAATGGCTGTGCTCAATGTTGTCACTGTAAATCATTTTAATGCTGGTTGTGTCAAAATATGCCAGGTTTGCCAGTACAAAACATTCCAATTCTGGCTGTAGCAAAATATTATAATAGTACCATGGTAGCACATTTGTATACAGATGGTGTCCAAAATTTGGCAGTAGTATCACTGTAAAACATGTTCATGTGGTCTGTACCCACACTATGCTACTATTGGGCTGTAAAAACATGCCTGTATAGCCCTGAAAACCCATTTCCTTGGAATGCATTGGGCCTCCCTACTCTGCCAAATACATGAAGGAGGGGAGCCTGCTGCACAACCAAGAAAACCTCACACACAGACACACTCACTTGCTCACACACATTAATTTAAACTCCTCCTAAAATACACACACAAATACACCAGATGCACTCAAACAGACCTTTGCTCACCAACTCACAAGTGCACAAACCTCATTTAAACTCTCTCAAACACATATATATATATATTCACAGTTCAGGCATGCACACATACACCTTTTTAAGTGTATGTGTGATGCAGTGATGTGTGATGGTGTCCTCTTCTTTGGCCTTGGTTGCAACAGCAATGAGTTGCACAGACCCTCGAGGCTCTCTGTAAGTGGCAGCAGGTTGCAGAAGTGTCAGGGGTCAGAACATTCTCATCATCCCTCCTGGGTGTGGAATAAGGTCGGGGGTGGGGTCAGAATTCTGACCTGCCCCTGTCCTGAGATAGAAAGGAAAGGGAGTGGTGAAGAGGGTCTCCTTGTGCTCAACAGACAGGATTTTCCAGCACCCATTGAGTACAATGAAGGCCATGATATGTCAATAGACTGCATTTCTCCCCCAACTCAATGCACAGTGCTGTGCATCAATAATAACCTGGGGGCCGGCTGATGTCCTCAGCCCTGGAACATACACACCACTGTGCATGGTGTCGGGGACACCAGTCTTTGCGTTTGTAAATAATGTAAGTATCATTAGATTATTTGTAAAATGTAAAGATGGCCTTTGCTTTATGGTACGAGTGAAAGGCGCCCACTACATGACGCAAATTGAATTATTAAATAAATGTAAAGGACCTGCAGGGTCACACAAAATCGAGCTGTGACACCTGAGCACTCCCTGGTGACCAGATTCCCCTGGATCCCACACTCACACCACTCATCTCACTAAACGTAGACTCCCAACTGAAGGAGTTTGCGGATGCGTGTGTCTGTACGGCATCACTCAATTGTTCAACTCCTTCAGTACACCTTCAGTACACCCATCTCCCTCCTAACACTCACGACACTCATTCACAAACTGACCTTACTTGTTAGTGTGTGAGTTGGAGTGATATCTACGTGCCCATTCACTGAGTGTGTGTGTCAGAGAGAGCGAGGGAGAGTGTGTGTCCATGTGCGAGACAGAGAGAGACCATGGCTGCATATATGCACACACGTTGTGTACATGCATACGCATGTGGGCCTAATATTGGGCAGCAGGGGAATGATCAAATAGCTGCAAAATTGTGCTATAGGAGCAGCATAGCTTGTCCGGTGAATCACATTTTTCTTGCCAAAATGTATGTATCAGTACAAACAACAAATTGCTCTCGGCAGCCCTTTTTTGAAGCATTTCGCCCCGGAACGAAAGCTGTGGCTGGTGTTAAAATCCCTTGATGAAGGGTAGAGGTGTGAGGGCTGGATTTTGAGGGAGAATGTGGATGTGTTTACAGAATGTCACATGAAATTAAGTTGTTGCCTTTTTCCTTTAAGGTGCATGGTTGCTTGAGGAAATTCAGTCGCCCCTTGGAACTGGTTCTTAAAGTCATGCATTGATTTTCATGCTGTTAAGTGGTGTCTCCTGGTTTCACTGGATTTGTCCCTATCCCTCACCTCTGCCCTCCAAGTCCGGTCACCCTTTAAACTTCCAGTAGTGCCTACTGGATGGTGAGGTAGCATGTGTGGCTTCTTAGCTGAAATGGCTGTACATCGGGGGAGGGGCGAGAAACAAAGAAATAATGCTCTCTGTCAAGGATCATACGATGTGGTCATTGGGGAGCCCTGTCACATTGTTGTCTTGTTGTTGGTTTCTTATCCAGGGGATACAGAGGATGGGAGGTAGAGATTACGAAGGGCTGGCTGGCTGGCGTAAGCCAGAAGAGAGAATGCTAGGCACTCTACTTGTAGGCAGTGATTGGATATATTGACAAAAATAAATAATATGGGATGGGACACTAAGAAATAAACTGACCATTCATGGATTGCACAATGTGATCTAACAGGGGCCTCTGACTTATCTAGTGCCCCATGTCCACCCAAAAAAAATATACGGGTGGATAAGCCCCCTTTGCTGCACAGTGCGGAAGTGGTCCTGGTGTTGAAGAAGGCCAACCCACCGCACACTTTATGCGCGGTAGCCTGCTCGGTATCATCTAGTCTGGTCTATTCCACTCCAGTGTCGCCCATGCCTCCCCCCAGTGTCACCTAACCAGCGCCCTGCCCAGTGCACTCCCTCCCAGTGTAATCCCCCAGTATCGCCCTTTCCCCGTGTTATATTGTTATGTTCATATGTTAATGTGCTTTCATACTGTACCACATCACCACCGCTGCAGTATCAGGGCACCAAGGCTTCTATGTGTGGAAGGGTCACTGTGCCCCCTCCAGGGGTATCCAGGCCTCAATTAGTTGCAGAAAAGAACACGTGTGATCCCTATTGTAGGGAGAAAGTCTGCAGCTGAGTTGTAAAATCACTTTTCACTTCTTGATTCAGTTTTTTGGAAGCACATGCAGGCGTCTTCCTGAAGCCCAGCCCCTTTTTCTGGT
The DNA here is from genome assembly GCF_040938575.1 of Ambystoma mexicanum. Classification (NCBI taxonomy): domain Eukaryota; kingdom Metazoa; phylum Chordata; class Amphibia; order Caudata; family Ambystomatidae; genus Ambystoma; species Ambystoma mexicanum. Next base: position 1,048,898,668 of record NC_090921.1, on the reverse strand, counting down.
CTGTTTTGGCTTATTTTAGAAGGTATATATTGTCTGCTGTCTTAATACTGCCCACACAGCTGCAGTTCCCTTCGGTTGGCTGCAGCATCTGATCATAGCTGGGGGACGGGTGGAGGGGCCCTAATAGACATGTTTCATACAATTAGCACAACTCTTAATGACACTTCATGTACAAGACTAGCGCTCTGAAGCTACTAAAGTGGTGATTGTGGGCACTATAAAAGCATATTCATATAACAAAACATAGGATTGACAACCAAAGGTTAGTAAGAGGCTGTACTGGGAGTTTGCCTTAACCTGAGAGGGTAGGTGGTTGCTTAAGGGAAGCATGAGTGCTGAGAGTACACAATGTGTGTCCTTGGTCCCAAACAATGATGTGTGACTGTCTATTGCATAGCCACTCATTATGGGGTCATCCAGATGTTCTAGATTTCAACTCCCATGATCCCTAGCCAACATAGTCAATGGTGAAGAATCATGGGAGTTGTAGTCCAAAACCTCCGGTGGACCACATAACAAGCAACCGAGATCCACTGTAAGCTTTGCAGATGAAAAGAGTGAAGCACCCCAAGGTAAATCACGTTGATTGCTGCCAGGAGATCAAACAAAACTAAGCTACAGATGCCACCATCATCCAGCGTGTGACAGACATCATCCAGAACTTTCAGTGTAGCCATCTCAGTGCTGCAGCCAGGTCTGAACCCAGATTGGTGAGGAACCAGGACTATTGCCCGCAATGTCGGACAGACCATACCTGTTACTAATCATGTGGCAATTGAAACGTTCAGATTTACCATGATACGTGGAGAATGGGAAATCGAAGTCATCTTGAAGTTATCATGTTATGGCCAATGCTGTTTATTTATTATATGAAAAAGATAAACCTGCCTAAAAGCAGAGGAGTGGAGGAGATGGACGGGAGGGGGGAAGTAGCACAACATTTGCAACTAGTTCAGCAGCTAGTATCCAGAATATCGGACATCGCAGGGCAGGGAAGCATCAAGGGGTTACATAAAATGAGCTCTGGTGTGACGAGTCAGAGAAGCCAATTTTTTGTGAGGAACCAGACAGAAGGGATGACCCAGCTAGGCCCTTGGTGCAGTGGGGTTCTCGTAGCAAGCACCCCAAGTGCTTTATGAGAATCAAGTGGGGTTGTGTGGTGACGCTCAGGTAGGGGGAGTACATACCAACCAAAGCAGAGAAACGGGGTGATGAGGAGGAGGGAGTGAAAGGAGGAGAAGAGGAGCAGAACAAGGGAATAAGATTTGAGAAGGTGGTGTTGAAACAAGAAGCCAAAAGTGAACAAGACGTATTTATGGAAGACTAGAGAGAGATACTAACTACTCAAGGCTGCAAGGTGTTGGAGAGTGGTGGGAAGAGGTACATGCATATGGCAAAGTGTGGAGGAAGTGGTTGAGGAGCCGGGATTGAGCCAGCTACCTGATGGGAAAAGGGCCCCAACGGAACAGGATGAAGGTGAGGCAGTGAGGAGATTCAGAGGGGCAGATGGGCCTCGAGTGTAGGGCCTTGGGAGAAAGACGTTTGTCATGGATTGGGCATCAGACCCAAATGACTCAAACGAAGCCTCCCTCTCACTGTGATGGTG